>NC_081408.1:749698936-750345015 GCF_030272615.1 Cryptomeria japonica
ATGGATTAGGATCACCATTAACTGTTATTTCGACTCCATTGTTAGAAAAATTAATGCATTGGTGATATGTAGATGGGACTGCCCTCATTTCATGAATCCAAGGACGTCCTAGTAATATATTATATGTGAGATCAAGGTCTAGGACTTGACAAACCTCATCCTTTGTAACCAGCCCAAATCTGAGAGGAAAAGTGACTGTGCCCTTGGATGAACGCTCTTCATCATCATATGCCTTGATGGTAATTTTGTTTGTAGAATTAACAACTTTATCTGAATATCCCAATTCTTTAATAGTGCTCAATGTACAAATGTTTAGACCTACTCCTCCATCTATCAGGACTCATTTTATTCGGTGCTTGTGTAGGAAGGCTTCAATGTGTAAAGTTGCATTATGTGGCTAACTTACAGAGGCATCATTGGCTTCTGTGAATGTAAGGGAGTGTGGAATGGAAAGGTATCCCACTATGGCCTAGAATTGGTCCATGTTCAGATCAGTAGGAACAACAGTGTCTCTCAAGATTTGGTCAAGAATGGCTTTATGTGCAGGGGATATGTGTAAGAACTCAAGGATTGAGATAAGTGTAGGTGTCTTCCCTAATTGTTCTACAAGATCATACTTAGGCTTGGTTGAAGAGGAAGTGGTGTTTTTAGCTTGAGCACCTTGCAAAGTGAATTTACCTTGACGAGTTGTGACATTACATTCAGAGGTAGGTTCGGAAGAAGATCCAATGCCTTTTAGGACAATCTTGGGTCTTTGGGTAGAATTCTCAAGCATTTTGTCCTTGATGATAATGGTAGAGACATAATTTTCCATCAAAATGTGATTGATAGTTGAATCATAGTTATAAGATGCTCTGGTATAGTTGGTTTGGCTATCTATGGCTTTAGATTTTCCTTTGTCATGCTTTTGGAATGGTTCCTTAAACATCTCATGTTCTTGATTGGATGAGTGTCCTTCAATCTCAATGTCACCTCTATCAATAAGGTCTTGTATGATATTCTTCAGCCAATGACAATTTCCAATTTTATGACCTTTGCTCTTATGAAATTGATAATACTCATCATCATTCCACCAATTTGGTTTGACCTTTGGCTCATATGGAGGCAAATACGGAATTCTGATTATCTTGTTTGCCACTAGCTTCTTGAAAACTGACTCAAGTGGTTCTCCCAATGGAGTGTACTTCCTTTGTGACTTTGAAGTTGTTTGAGTATTCACTTGATTGTTTATAGAGCTTGATCCAAAAAAAATGATTTTGGGTCATACTGTATTGGCATCAACAACACCATCATTGACTGTGTTCTTGTTTTTACTCCAAAATCTTGGCTTGTCTTTTCCTTTATAGTCCTCTTTGTTTTCTTTGAATATTTTGATGATGCCTTGTTCAATTAGGACCTTTTTTGTCACTAAGCCTTTTTCAGTGACGTCCTTGAAAGTGGACAAGCAAGCTTTTCTCAAGTCATAACTAATGTCCTTGTTAACATTTTGGGTGTGTTAGCAATTTTTACAAAGGGAGATTGTTGGCATTTCTATAAGGATATTGAGAAGGTTGTTGGATATCATTGATAAAACTGAAGAAGGATGGTTTCTATCTTAATAATATTATTTTGTCATTGATGTCAAGCAATTGATTTTTTGACTCAATATGATGTTGCCATATCTTGAGAAGTATGTTTTGATGAAAATTAAGAGGTTGGTAAGTGACACAGAAAGAATGTGATAATGAAGGGGAATAATAAGTTATTCAATGGGCAACTATTATCGAGTTAGACAATGATGAGATCATGTTGTTTTGATTGTTTTGATATCCTACATATGTTGTTGATTATACATTTAATACTGTACTATGTCACCAAGCAGAGTACTTAGTCGGTAAACCCTAAGGTACCTAGTTGGTAAACCCTAAGGTTATCGATATCGGTTAAAGAAGGCAGAATGTTAACCGAGTAAAGTTCAGTATTTATCGAGTGCCAACCGAGCAGTAATAGAATGCATTGGATGAATAAAATAATTATTAAATGAAGGATGCCAATGAGCTGGAGATTTGTAAATGATTGGTATGTCATGCATGAAGTTTGTTAAGGTTCTACGACAATGAAAATACAGGAGATAGATCTAGAGTGCAGATTGAATTGCAATAACCTAGCACAAGTTCGAAGGAAGGAATGCAAGTTCCAAGGCAAGGTAAAATGTTTTTTCAGATCAAAGGATACAATGAACCTAGTCAAGTTTGAAGATTTGATGGCTGAGATTGATCATGGGAAATGTGATCAAGGAGATTTAGTGGTTAGAAATTGTTTATAAATAAGGAATTGTTGATGAACAATGTATGCGGGCAAATGTAAGCACAGTGATGCTACATAGATATTTACCGAGCATAGAAGCTTGAAGATCTGATTGAAGAATAGATTGAGAAGCCTAGCAAGACCAACAAGGGACAAGATAAGTCATATGACAAGACTATTTTGAGCAAATAGAATCTGCTTTAGCATTTCAGAAGTGAAGTTGTAGATATATGTTATTACTGTTGTTTATTTTGTAAGTGATAGGAAATCTCTTAACCGAGTGGACTTAACAGTCTTATTTGTAAAACCTCTAGAAAGGTAATATTCTAAATGAGTGTTTGAAATCCTTTGATAAGGTCACTTCTAACAAAGTGTAAGACTCTAACAAGTCTAAGGGAAATCCCTTAACTAGGTCCCATCTAGCAATGTGTTTGTAATTTGTAACTGGATTAGCTTTTAACCAAGCATACTCTAGAAGGGTATATTTCTTAGTGGGTCTGAAATCCCACAGTGGTTTTTCCCTATTTGGGTTTCCAGGTTAAATTTGGTGTTGAATGTGTTATGATGTGTTAAGAATTTCTATTTCTGAGTTTGAATGATTTGTAGTCATAGCTGCATATCAGTAGAGGTTACCGAGGTTGAATCAGATAAATATACTGTATTGTGAGTTTTTATGACTCACCCCCTCCCCCCTCTCATCTCAACTAACAATTAGTATCAGAGCTTTGGACTCCAGAAGAAAAGTTTAAAGGCACTTGAGGCAAAGTTACAAAGATGTATAAGAGGGATGCACTGAAGCTGAACAAGTCAAGTTTCTCCACATGGAAAAAAAGGATGCAGTTGCATTTATCAGGAATTGGAGAATATGCAACATATTATATGGAGAATGATTACACTGCACCTAGCACCTACCCTATGACAATGGAAGAGATAAAGGCAAAGCAAGAACATATTCAAGCAATGATTGAAATAACATCAGCATTAACAGACTCGGAGTTTAATGACCTAGAAGGCTGCAATGATGCCAAACTAATGTGGACCAAGCTCATATTTGTGTATGGTGGTGATGAACATGTTCAGAGAGAAAAAGTAGATAGTCTAAGAGGTCAACTTGAATCCATGAGAATGAATGAAGGTGAGGACATAACCCAATACAGTACAAGGCTAAAGGAGACTATTAATCAAATCAAAGGAGTAGGAGGAACTATTGAAGAAAAGGATGTAACAAGTAAGTTGCTTAGAACACTTCTACCTACTTATTCCATTTGAGTCTCTGCAATCAATGAACTAAGGTCTGTACCAAACATGCCAGTTTCTTTGGATGCTACTATCTATAAGCTACATGCATTTGAGTTAAGTAATTTTGATAACAGTGGGTCTTCGGTAGATAAAGTTGAATCTACTTTCAGTTCTTTTCATATTGGTGAATCTGATGATTACAATGATAGAATGTATAAGTATATTGAAGGAAATCACAATGGAGCAAGTGAAAGATTTCACAAAAACATGGAAGAGGTACACAAACTATATGAAGAAATCAAAAAGCAAGAAAAGTTTGAAGCATTATTAGCCAGAAGGTTACCGAGAGGCAAAGGTAAGTATAAAAGAAAGTTACCTTTAAAATTTTTTAACTATGATAAAATAGGACATATGGCTTCTAACTGTCTTGACAAGGATTTTGGTGAAAAGAGAGACTATCAAGATGATAGACAGAAAGACAACCAATACAAAGGACATCGAGACTTCAAAAGGAGAGATAGAAAGATATGCCTAGTAGCTGATGAGGAATCCAACAATGATAAATTTGATGAGATTGAGATAGAGGAAGTTATTTATGTGGCTATCAAAGATGGATCAGATGAAGAAAGGTATGAGGAAAAAGCCCTAATATCTCATATAAATAAAAATGATTCTTGGATCATAGATAGTGGATGCTCACATCACATGATAGGCGATAAACACAAGTTTGTTAAATTAGAAGATTATGATAGAGGTTATGTAAGATTCGGTAATTATACACCATGTCCAGTGAGAGGTAAATGATCCATAATACTTCTTGACAATGCTAAATGTGATGATGTATACTGGGTTGAAGGTTTGAAATACAATTTGTTGAGTGTAGTATAGCTAAACAATACAGGATACCGAATAGAATTTCAGAAGGGATGTGTCAAAGTTCATGACAAACATGGAAAGTTGGCTACTACCGGGACACAAACAAAAGGTAATATATTTCATCTTGACTCAACTTAGAACAATTGTTTGTATGCTAAAATAGATGATACCTGGTTATGGCATAAAAGGTTTTGTCATGTAAATTTTGATAACCTGATCAAAATAAGCAAGAAGCACTGAGTAAGAGGTCTACCGAGCTTAGAAAAACCTGTGAATGCAACATGCCGAGGATGCCAGATGGGTAAGATGACAAGGTCAAGTTTTACAAGTAACTCCTACACTTCTAAAGCAATTTTAGATCTTGTACACTGATCTTTGTGGTCCTATGAAAGTTCAAAGTTATCATGGAGATAGATACTTCATATTATTTATGGATGATTACTCAAGAATGATTTCAGTTATGTTTTTAAAATAGAAATGAAAAGCCTTTAAAATGTTCAAATGGTATAAGGTTAGAGTTGAAAAAGAAATAGGAAGATAGTTGAAATGTCTAAGATCTGATAGAGGAGGAGAATTCACTTCTGATGAATTTAATCTATTTTGCAATAATCATGGTATAAAAAGACAAGTGTCTACACCAAGAATGCCTCAGCAAAATGGGATAGTCGAAAGAAGAAATAGATCAATTGTAGATTGTGCTAGAACCCTGTTGATAGAAAAGAGGGCACCTCAAACATTCTAGAGAGAAGGAATCAGCATAGTAGTTTACACCTTGAACCGAGTACAACTAAAGAAAGGAACTTTGAAAACACCGTATGAAATCTGGTATGATAAGAAACCCAATGTAAGCTATTTTAAAATATTTGGGAGTAGATGTTATGTTCACAAAGATGACAGAAATGGTAAGTTTGATCAGAAAAGTGAAGAAGGAACATTTCTTGGTTATTCTTCTAAGAGTAAAGCATTTAAATGTTTGATCAAATCATCTAACAAAATAGTGGAAAGTGCAAATGTGAAAATTGATGAATTTGTAGAAAGAAATGATGAAGGAAACTCCAAAGAAATAGAAGATTATCAAGAATTTGTTTATGTTCAACCGAGAAATCCTACCAAGAAAGTTGATGAAGAAAATGAAGAGAATACTTAGTTACCGAGTGATGAAGAAGATCATATAGAGCCTACCGAGCCTGTATTAGCCAAGTATGTTAGAATAAATCATGCATCAAGTCAAATTATAGGAGATAAGGATGATCCAGTAATGACAAGGAACAAACTGAGAGAAAACACATGTCTGATATCTGAATTTGAACCGAGGATAGTAAAAGAGGCATTTAGTAATAAAGATTGGATAAATGCTATGACAGAAGAGATTAATCAAATCAAGAAGAATGAAACATGGACATTGGTCTCAAGACCCAAAGAGAAAAATGTAATCGGTACAAAGTGGATTTTCAGAAACAAGCTGAATGAAAAAGGAGAGGTCATTCAGAATAAAGCAAGACTAGTTTGCAAAGGTTATGCTCAAGAAGAAGGAATTGATTATGGCGAGACTTTTGCACCTGTGGCAAGACTTGAAGGAGTAAGAACTTGTTAGTATATGTGGCTTACAAAAATTTCAAGGTATATCAAATGGATGTTAAATCTGCATTTTTGAATGGTATACTAGAAGAAGAATTTTACATTGAACAACCTGAAGGATTTATTGAAGACAAGAATAAAGATCAGGTATGTAAGTTGGACAAAGCATTATATGGTCTAAAGAAAGCACCTAGAACATGGCATGAAAGATTGTACTCTTATTTGATCAAGATTGGATTTATAAGGACAAGTGAAAACAACAACATGTATATGAAGAATAATGAGAACAATGGTATACTGATTTCAGCCATATTTTTTGATGATATTATTTTCTATGGAAATGACTCCTTAAGTATGCTAGAACTTTGGAAATGAAATGTGCAAAGAATTTGAGATGTCATTAATTGGTGAAATAAAGTATTTTATAGGTTTATAGATACTACAAATGAAAAATGAGATTTTCATTACTCAATCCAAATATATAAAGGAAATCTTGAAGAAATTTGGAATGGAGGATTCTAAACTTGTAAGTACTCCTATGACTACCAACTATAAACTATCAAAGAATGATGAATCTGCATCTGTTGATGAGACACTTTACCAGTCTATGATTGGAAAGTTGCAATATGTAGTTCACAACAGGCCTGGCATAGCACATGTAGTAGGTATAGTTGCAAGATTTTCTGCAGATCCCAAGGAAACACATATGACAACAATCAAGAGAATTTTCAAATACCTGAAAGGTACTGAAGATTATGGCTTAGTATATTAGAAAGGGAATGTTTTTGATCTAAAATTCTATACTAATACTGATTGGGTAGGAAACATTGATGATAGGAAAAGCACAAGTGGGAGCTTTCTTTTTGGGAGACAGGCTAGTAAGTTGGCTTAGCAAAAAACAAGGATGCATTTCACAATCAATAGCTGAAGCTGAATATGCCATAGCAGCATTAAATTGTACCACTATAGCCTGGATCAAACAACTATTGGAAGGTATGAATGAGAAAGTTATTGAGCTAGTAACTATATTCTGTGATAATACGAGTTCCATTAACATTTCAAAGAATTTGGTAATGCACTCTAAGACAAAGCATATCTCTATAAAGTTTCATTATCTCAGAGAAGAAGTTCGAGAGAAGAAAGTTATGTTGGAATATATCAGTTCAAAGGAATAAATAGTAGATATTTTCACAAAGCCACTGCTAAGGGACACTTTTGAGTATGTCAAAAGTTAGTTAGGGGTCCTACCCCTATCTAGTACTCATTGACAGAGTTCGGTGAAAGCATCAATTCTATGACTCAACAGGACAACTATTTATGAGTTGATGCTGCCTTACACTTTAGGACATCACCTAAAGTTGTACAAGACAAGTGATTGAAGACAAAGTTGCTCTGATCGAGAATGAAACTATAAAGGAATTACTTCACAAAGGAAGAAATCATGAACTAGTTTTCTTTTTGGCATTGTTGTCAAAGGGGGAGAAGACTAATGTATGAGGGAGAAGACTAAATGAAGAAGCTGGGAGAAGACTAATGACTGGGTGAGAATTCCAAAAAATTTTAGGAGATGTTTAACAACAATTTGAATCTGAATCAATTGAAACAAATAATGCTGGTATTGCAATTAAAGATGGTTTTGCCATCAATGCCAAAGGGGGAGATTGTTAGCATTTTTTACAAAGGGAGATTGTTGGCATTTCTATAAGGATATTGAGAAGGTTGTTGGAGATCATTGATATAATTGAAGAAGGATGATTTCTATTTGAATAATATTATTTTTTCCTTGATGTCAAGCAATTGATTTTCTGACTCGGTATGATGTTACCATATCTTGAGAAGTATGTTTTGATGAAAATTAAGAGGTCGGTAAGTGACACAGAAAGAATGTGATAATGAAGGGGAATAATAAGTTATTCAATGGGCAACTATTACCGAGTTAGACAATGATGAGATCATGTTATTTTGATTGTTTTGATATCCTACATATTTTGTTGATTATAAGTTTAATACTATACTATGTTACCAAGCAGAGTACCTAGTCAGTAAATGCTAAGGTGCCTAGTCGGTAAGCCCTAAGGTTATCGATATCGGTTAAAGAAGGCAAAATGTTAACTGAGTAAAGTTCAGTATTTACTGAGTGCCAATCGAGTAGTAATAGAACACATTGGATGAATAAAAGCATTATTAAATGAAGGATTCCAATGAGCTAGAGATTTGTAAATGATTGGTATGTTGTGCATGAAATTTGTTAAGGATCTAGGGCAATGAAAATATAGGAGATAGATCTACAGTGTAGATTGAACTGCAATAACCTAGCACAAGTTCCAAGGAAGGAATGCAAGTTCCAAGGTAAGGTAAAACATTTTTCAGATTGAAGGATACAATGAACCTAGTCAAGTTTGAAGATTTGATGGCTGAGATTGATCATGGGAAATGTGATCAAGAAGATTTAGTGGTTAGAAATTGTTTATAAATAAGGAATTGTTGATGAACAATGTATGCGGGAAAATGTAAGCATAGTGATGCTACATAGATATTTACCGAGCACAAAAGCTTGAAGATCTGATTGAAGAATAGATTGAGAAGCCCGGTAAGTCCAACAAGGGACAAGATAAGTCATATGACAAGATTGTTTTGAGCAAATAGAATTTGCTTTAGCATTTCAGATGTGAAGTTGCAGATATATTTTATTACTATTGTTTATTTTGTAAGTGACAAGAAATCTCTTAACCGAGTGGACTTAACAGTCTTATTTGTAAACCCTTTAGCAAGGTAACATTCTAAATGAGTGTTTGAAATCCTTTGACAAGGTCACTTCTAACAAAGTGCAAGACTCTATCAAGTCTAAGGGAAATCCCTTAACCGGGTCACATCTAGCAATGTGTTTGTAATCTGTAACTGGATTAGCTTTTAACCGAGCATACTCTAGAAGGGTATATTTATTAGTGGGTCCAAAATCCCATAGTGGTTTTTCCCTATTTGGGTTTCCACATTAAATTTGGTGTTGAATGTGTTATGATGTCTTAAGACTTTTTATTTCTGAGTTTGAATGATTTACAGTCATAGTTGCATATCAGTAGAGGTTACCAAGGTTGAATTAGATAAATATATTGTATTGTGAGTTTTTATGATTCACCCCCCCCGTCTCATATTAACTAACAGGGTGAACATTTCCACCATTTGTTTCTATGGAATTTCACAAGAGCATCTACTAGCTAGATTCCTCCATCTTTGTAAAAATAATGAAAAAGACTCTCCATCCCTTTGCATGGTGTTGCATAAAGTAGTGACTGATATGTCTGTCTCTATGTTGTATGAGAAATGTTGGATAAATGCCTCTACTAAGTCACCTCATGACTTAATTCCAAGTAGAAGTTGGGAGAACCATTCCATAGCTTGATCACCTAAGCTTTGTGAGAATAATCTCATCAAATATGTCTCTTCTGCTGCTACCTCAATGCAGGCTATGAAAAATTGTCTTATGTGTGCCTTAGGATCCCCTTTTCCTCTATACTTATCAAACTTCGGCATCACAAAATGTGTAGGAAAAGGAGGCATTGGAATGCTCTTGTCAAATGGATAAGGACATATGTCTTTCATTGTGTAAGTTGGCTTTGGTGTATTTATGTCCTCCATTTTCTTTTGCATGTCCTTAATTTGTTGTTCCAAATTGTTCTTAGGTGGAGACCGACTTCTTGGACCATACCCCATGCCTGAACCAATGTGTGGAGGAGCATGTTGCATATATGGATGATATTGATCATACACATGTTCATATGGAGGAGGTCTATAGTGATGCTACGTATATGGACCACTTGGTATAGAGTCATGTTGAGGAATGAAATATCTACTTTGTCCATGTATACCATACCCTATAGGAATGTCATGAGTTTGTTCTAGTGTGTTGCCCCCAAATTTGATGCGGGGTTTCCTTGTGTCCAAATTTTGAGCATGCCTTTGAATATCCAATTGCTTTGGTGGTTGGTCCTTAGCATTGGTATGTGATTGAGTATATTTTTTTGCATAAGACTTCCATAATGGTTTGCAAAGGTGTGTGTCATATGCTTGACCATGTGTGTATGGGACCTCAGGTTTTTGAAACAGAGATGATGGTGATTCAGGCATAAGATGTGGTCCTCTATTGCCTCCACTATTAGGCCTCCTTTGGTCCATGTTGAGGTGAGGTTGCTGCAAAGGTCAATTTTCCATTATTTGAGACATGTCAAAATCATGAGGAATCTTGGCTCCACTTTGTGCCATCACTTGTAAGAAATATTGTCTATCTCTCCTCATTATTTCCTTGACCAATCGATTGAAATGGGGATCCATAATGGAGTCTTCCACTTCTACTGAATGTACTGAAATGTTGTCCATATTGTCATTATGTGTACCATTGTTGTTTGTAGCGTCCATGTTCTCAACATTTGGAATGCTTCTATAAGCATCCATGTCAAGTAATGTAGTATGATCAGAATTGAAAAAGATATCATTGTCATACTCATAGACACTCATGTTTGTGGACTCTTGAGCCTCTTTAGTTTCTCTTCTAGATTTTTGGGAATAAGTTTCAACCATGAACTAGGTATTGACCAAGATGTTTGAGACTAGATGAAAATGGAAAGAGAATGGATGACCAAGAGTTGGATGTAGTGTAAATGAATCTGAGGTGTACTTGCAATGTCCAAAGTGTAAGACCAAGTATGTATGTAGTAGAGTAGTTGTGGCTTCCAAAGAGATGATAGTTTCTCTTGATGAGGTAAGTTGACCTTGACTCTAAGTAAGACCAAATGAGACCCAAAGGTGATAGACCTTGATGAGGGACCACTTAGCAAAATGTTGTTGTATGTAGTGTGTTGACAAAGCAAGATGAGGACAAGCAAGTGACGTTTTGACTCAAGTTTAGACAAATAAGAATGTAATGTAAGATTTAAAGCAATGATGGACTTTGTGAGACCTAGAGATAGGTTGAATGCTAGATGAAAACCCAGAGAGATAACCTAGGAAGCTCAATAAGTCTGAAACTGACTGTTCTTGTTTGCTGAATTTTGAAAGCTTTCAATCCTAAACACAAACATGCCTATATACTTCACAGACATGCTTAAATGACATATACGCTATTCTATTAGACATAAATGTGTTTTTGAGATGTTGTAAATGCAAAGTTGCTCAAAAGACACAGATGCGTAATGACACAGACACGGTTTTGTTAGACACAAACACGTTTCTGCAAACTTTGTGCAATGTTTCCAATCTGTGAAGTTGTTTTGTTGTGACCAAATAATGTTTGACTATTTTTCATGACAAAAGGACACAGTGTTGATGAAGACTCAATGTTTGCAAGTGTTTAGACTCAAAATGGCTCAAATAAAAGTGTGTTGTTTGATGTAAAAAAAATTTGCATACACTTGAAGACACAAAAGACACAATGTTTTGATGTTTGGTCTTGAAATGTTTGATTTTTCAAAATAAGTCAAGCACAATTCTTATGGCCGGCCACGATAGTAGTTGTTGATTCCCACATGAGGCTATGCTATTCAGAGCGGATACTTAGATGCTTGACTCCACTGGCTCCACCCTCGACACTCACTTATCAAGGGAGCCAAGCATTAGTCCCCATGAAAACTCCTCGTGGTGAACTTTGTATCTCTACTAAGAACCATATGTGTGTGGGCAACTCCTGAGGTCCGACCTCCTACCCAAACAACTAGAAGGATTTTGGCTTCTAAAACAAAAAGGTGCTAGTAAGGGCATCCGCTCATGTGGCCATACATGTGACACTTTCAGCTTTGTAAATATAGAAGGCTCCCAGCCGGTAGGGGTTACACCCTACAATAGATCAAATAAATTTGATCAAACGGGTTTATGGGGAGACATAGTGTCGGTATGAACTAATCAGCACACATTATCCATAGTTTTCACCATGAATACAGTTGTTTATAGTGGTTCGAAAGAGGTGGATTTTCCTCGCTACCACTTGGGTCATTCTCTCCTCACTAGTAGTCCTAATGACCACACGGGGAGATAGACCCTCTAAAGATTAAACAAAAATAGCCTATTGCTCAAGACATAAAAGACAATGGTTCAATTTTAGTGCACCAATTAAAGTGTTTGCTAGTCTATGAAAACAACGCACATAATAAAGATCAAAAACCCTTGCTAAGGTCCTACAACAAAGATCTATTAGTAGTTTAGATTGCTTCAAATGATCACCCCTTCCTGCAAGTGCACAAGTTAGGTAAATTTTAGATCCAAAAGACTTTGTGAAAATAGGGGCCCTCAACAAAATGATTTTGCTTTCAAGAAAAGCTGCACCAATTTTGTTAGCTAGATCTGAAGATGTTAGCTCAAAATAAACCAGATCTGAAATCTGAATGATGAAAAACCAAATCAAAGAAACACAGACGCAATTATCTGAAACACAAATGTTATACAAATTTGCAGACATGGTTCAATTTGACATAGACACGGTTCCTGCACACAGACATAGTTCCTGAACACAAACGCGTTTAAAAACCTCACAGACGTAGCTACGGAACATAGACGCATTTCCTAGAATCTGCAAAAAAATAAAATACTGTCGACGGTGCAGACGCGATTCTAGATGTCACAAATGCGGAAGAAAATCAAAAACATGATCTAAAAGTATGCAGATGCAAAAATATCAAAATGTTGTCGGAAATGTTAGATCTGCAACTTCAAAACATAAAATTTGCAACAAAAGATGTTAAATGCAAATGGGACAAGGGTCCCATCGGGCGTGCCAAAATGTATATAATGAAAATGGATAACAATAATCTTGAAAGACTAAATGAATTCAACCACAAAACCCTAGCCTAACAACAACAAAGATCCACCATAACATATGAAGATTACCTAAGACAATGCAAATCAATTGAAATCACAAAGATTATACCATCACATGTCCAATAGGGTTTGGATCTCCATTCTTCCTATCTCCATTGATCTTGCTTGATATATTTGCTCGTAGATTTTATATGCACAAGAGCTCAACAAAGAACGGAAATGTGGTTGCAAGTAGGATCACATATGAAAGTGCAAAGGCGTAGTGTAGTCAATTGATCAGGTAGTTAGAATAGATTCCTTAGGGTTGATAATGAAGGAAGCATCTCCTTGTATAGAAGACACCATGAGAAATGGAGGGATAAGATTGAGAGGTGTAAAAGATAAATGGCCGGCTAAGATTAGAGGGTAGGTAGAGGAAATAATAAAATAATGAGAGGGTAGGTAGTGTAGGAATTCAAAGATGAATGACATGTGTCAAAGGTGGAAAAGGTTAATGAATTAATTAAATAAATAAAGATTTAATTAATTAATAGAAGAAGTGGGATCAATTAAATAAATAAAAGTATTTATTTAATTTGGGAAAAGGGTAATTTAAATAAATAAATGTATTTATTTAAATGAGAAATAAGGCTAGAAGAGGATAAATGAAGTAATTAAATAAATAAAGATTTATTTAAATAATAGAAGAATTAGGCTAAAGTAATTAAATAAATAAAGATATTTATTTAATTAGATAGGACAATTTTAGGTGTCTACAGAGATAATCCTTAAAAACAAATTAAAAATTGATAAATAATCTCAAGAAAGAAATTAAAACAATTAAATCTCAAAATTGAATAAATCAGTTTTTTCCTTATTTTATCTTAAATTTTAGTTCAATTTCCTTGAAAATAGAAAAAAGCATCCAATCACATCAATTCACCTGGATTGTGGTTCCTCTTGGAAAATCTTGACTGCTCATCATCATTTGATCTTAGCCTTTGGTTTCTTTCTGAATTTTCTATAAATTCAGGGTCTCATCTCTCATTTAGGGACCCTGGAGAATATATTGTTATTCTGTTGTTTTTTCTCTAGGTTCATTGAGAATTTGCATTGAGATATTGCATTTTAGTTACTTCATATTACTTAAATCATCTAGTTTAAATATTCATATATTGCTTAAATCATGTTAGATTAATCTTGCATATCTAGCTTAAATCTTGCATCCATTCAGCTCATATTCATGCTCATATATATTTAAAAATCTTTCATTTAGATGTTGTCTAGTCACTGGATAGCTTAGCAATTTGAAAGCAATCTAAACTCGCATCTAGTAGAAGGCAATGGGTCACTTTGTAATGGTTTAATATTCATTAATTATTGATTTACTGTAATAACCCACCATAACTGAATCAACAAAATTGGTATTCTTATTTTTTTTTGTTTAATGAAATCATTATGTTTTATTCAATTGCATACTCTAGGCATCCATCCATTTAGGATTAGGCATTCATCCATCTGGGATGAGCATCTAACCATACAGGTTAGGCAATTGTCCATATGGGACATAAGATTCCATCTATCCAATACAGGATAGGCATCTACCCATACGGGGTAGGCATCTATCCAAATGAGATAGGCATCTACCCATACGGGGTAGGCATCCATCCAAATGGGATAGGAGATGCTCTGGCTAGAGACTTAGACTCATCGGGACCATTCAGGTCCTGAGCCACTCACTAAGTACTACACTCTTCTAAGAAAAGTGCACTGAGGTCACCGTCCTTAGGAGTAATTAAAATAATACAAGCTTGAATTCTGCCTTGGAATTTGGCTTAAAGCCTTGAGAAGTCAAGCAAATCCATACAGAATTCCTTCCGAGTATGCATTGAATTTCTTTTTCAATTTAATTATCTTATCTTTCAATTAGGATTCTTACTCAACCAAGCCTAGACCCCACCCATGAATGCCTGAGTACGAGGGACAACTCCATCCCAAGACTGCCTACATACCCACTTCGGTACAGGATCAAGGCCTAAAGTATGTAGTTCTATTTTCTATTCTATGGTTTGATGTAAACTGATTTGTGGGTATGCAACCCTTTCTAGGGTTAGTGTCCCAGACAGTTTCTCTGTGGTTGCTACCCCCGATGGTAGCACTTAAGCGAAGGCTCAAGATGGCCTATTGCTTGTGGCCTAAAAATAACTAGATCCTAATTCTTATCATTAGTGTCACCCAATTGCAAATCACCAATATCCCTTCAAGATAAAAAAAAGAAATCAATTTCGTGAGAGCATTTAACTTGACCATCCCTAAAAGGGGTTTACTATGGTTTATCTCAACGGATGTGAAAATCATTTAAAAGTTATCTTATTAAATTATTGATCCAAGGGGGATTACCCACCCCTTGGATTTTAACTTCCAAGTGTCCCTTATTACTCCCCGACAATTTATAGGGACGATGCCACATATGTCGTTGATGTAGCTTTATTAGGCGTTAAGTGCAGTAGTTCAACATGACGACATTACCCGTAAGCATGACCCAGAGGCACCGTATATACCAAACGCTGCTAGTTTTGGTTTGCCAACTTCCTTTGATTAGTTTCAATCTTATAATAACATCATGTTGATAATAATTATGAACTTAGATATTGCAAAGCAAAGTTAACTGAAATAAATATGAAATAAAAGAATCGTAACTAGAATTATTTAATAAAAAACTTGAATATAATTGCATAATAATGAAGGTTAGGTAACTTGAATACCAACAATTAAATGTATAATTCGCATGAAGATGGAAACATCAAATAATTAAATCAACGATATATATGTATATGCATGATGTGAAGCAAGGTGAGTTATACACGAAAATGCCACTTATAAAGTCACTAGTCCCAACAAAAAATTTAGCTTATGTCATTTATTGCTAGATGGGTCTTAAGATGACTTATTATAATTTTATTAATACTAGTTTATAAAATAAATTTCTTAAGTTTAAAAATTTCTATTAACTAAAATTTATTTATATAAAAAAAGAATTTTATTTAACTAAAATTTTAAATATACATAAAAAAAAAGGAATTTAAAAAAATTGCATTTAATGCCGTCGAACTAAGTTCGAATGGCTTTGCATGGGTTTTAGTGGGAGTGGGACCCCACGGTCCCCCCACTAACCTGCAGCCATTGTCGCAGCAGTGCCCGTAGACTAGTGGGGGGGTATCGTGATGGTACCACTCCGCTTGCGGAGTACTGTCTCTGTTCCACTAGCCTGCGGACCGGTACGCACAGGCCCGTACAGAATGCATTAAGTTGTTTTCTCTTCTTTTTTTTTTTTTAAATAAAGACTCACTATTAATATAAAAAGATATATATATATATATATAAAAAGATATATATATATATATATATATATATATATATATATATATATATATATATATATATATCTTTTCATATATATATATATATATATTTTGTGTCTAAAGTTCCCAGTCTAATTTTGTTAAAAAAAAGAACCAGAGCAGTTTTAATTTTATTCAAACTCAGAATTAGTATGAACAATAAGAGTTTATTTGTAGTAGCAAAAACACAGAGAGTAATAGTAACCCAGAATACGAACATGAGACAATAAGGATTTACTTATTGGAGTGATTAATAGAGACTAACCAGAATACAAAAAAAATGAAGTAATATGCATATTGGAATACAGAGAGTGTTTCACAGAGGAACTCATTCCTTTGTTTTCAACTGTTGTTGTTTTTTTTTTTTTTTCCAGAGAGGAGTAAATAACCAAGCTAAAACAATAAGAGTATTGTAGGAAAGTTATTCACAGTGAATCCTATCCTTTCTTTCAACAATCTTTTTATAGAAAATGTATAACCAGAAAATGGGAAATATGTATAGAATCAAATGAGAAAAATAGAGAAATATCTACAGCGAGATCTATGAGATTTAGATTTTTTTTTTTTTAATTTATTTGAAAACTAGAAAGATGAATCTAGAGAAAGGAAATAAGGATGGTTCTAATCTGGTTCTTCAGCAAGAATCGATCTGAAACTTAATAAGAAATATTAACAATTTTGATCTAATTCCTATCAGAATTCAAAATATATGGATCTAACTTCTTAAAAAATTGAATCTAATTCTTATATATTGAAAACTAATGGATCTAATTCTTATCAAAGATTTGAAACAAATGAATCTAATTCTTAAACAAATTAATCTACTTATTATCAAAAATTTGAAACTAATGGATCTAATTTCTTAAACAAATGAATCTAATCTAAATTGCAGCAAGAATAAGATGCATGAAAAACTAAATTTGAAAGAACCTGGGTGCTTGAAAATGGTGTGGAATCTTCCATGAATCTCCCTTGATCCTCCAAACTTGAAGAGAAGTCCTCCCAAGCAAAAATCTTAGCTGAAAAATGACTACAAAAGAAAAATTTACTTGAAGAATTTCTTATGGAATAACCAACTCCTCTTTTTGAAAACTTGTACATCTTTTATAAGAAAAAACTCCAAATTCCACTACCTAATTTTTAATTAAAAAAATAGAGATTCTCTCCTAATTTGGCCTTCATGCAAATCGATTAGACTTAGTGGGAGGAGTTACATGCAAGGTGGTGGAGAAGCCTCTAGAAGCTTCTTATTCCTCCTACAACATGTGCCATAATTTGGGTGAGGAAATTTAAATAAACAATTAAAAAAAAGTATATTTTCCATGTGTGTGTGTGATTTATTATTTTTATTCCTTTATAATATTCTTTCAATAGTTTATCCAAAAGAAATATAATAGAGTTTGTATTTAAATCAAAAGGTGATAAAGGAGGGTTGTGACATTTACTAACCATGCATCTAATGACTTAATTGAAGTGTTGTGTATTCCAGATATAGATACAGGTCCACTTTTCACACACACACCTTGTAGATACCCAAAAATCCTTTTTGCTGCTGATTCATGATTTTCTTTAGGATTACTCTAAAATCTTGAAACAATACATACTGCATTCATAATATCAGGTCTTGTTTGTGTCAAATATAGTAAACCTCCTATCATAGATTTGTATCTTGTCAGATTAACAGGTGTTGATTCATCCTTCAAAGATAATTTATTAGTTGTAGTCATAGGTGTACTTACCGGTTTAGAGTTTTCCATGCCAAATTTCTTAAGTAACTCTTTCAAGTACTTAGATTTATTAATGAATATAGCTTTATCAGTCTGTGAAATCTGCAATCCTAAAAAGAATTTTACATCTCCAATCATAGAGATTTCAAATTCTTCCTGCATCTTATTAGAAAAGTCTTTACATAATCCATCTTCTCCTCCAAAGATTATATCATCAACACAAACTTCAATAACCAAGATGTCATCATTAGTTACTTTATAATATAGATTGTTGTTAGCATTACCTTTGGTGTAACTAATCTTCAAAAGATATTTCTCCAATCTAGTATACCAAGCTCTAGGAGCTTGCTTCATTCCGTATAGAGCTTTCCTTAACCTACAAACCATATCTTTGTCATCTGTCAAAGAAAATCCATCAAGTTGTTCAATGTAAACTTCTTCCTCAAGATCTCCATTCAGAAATGCACATTTAACATCCATTTGATATACTTTATAATTTTTGTGTTCTGCAAAAGCTAATAATAGTCCGACTGCCTCAATTATAGCTACTAGTGCAAAGGTTTCATTGTAATCAATTCCTTCTTTCTGAGAATATCCCTTACACACTAATCTTTCTTTGTTTTTGATTACTTGAGCATCTCCATTAAGTTTATTTCTGAAAACCTATTTAGTTCCAATTACATTTTTGTCTTTAGGTCGGGGAACCAATGACCAAGTGTTATTCCTTTCAATTTGTTCCAATTCATCTTCCATAGCCTTAATCAAATATTTATCTTCACATGCCTCATTAACAGTTGTAGGTTTAATTTGAGAAATAAGACATATCTCTTCATTTGCCCATCTTCCTTTAGTCATAACTCCTTGATATTTATTTCCAATTATCTGACTTTCAAAGTGATTCAATCTTACACTTGGGTGTATTCACTTGCTGTCTTTCTTCAGTTATTGTGGAATTTTCAGATGATGTCGGTGTGACTGGATCAACATTCTATACCAGTGTGCTTAATGTAGGTACATTTTTAATTATCTCTATTGCCGGTTCATCGTCATTTGACCTTGGATTACCTCTAAATTGTTCATCAATCTTCACATTTGCACTTTCAACAATTTTCTGCAATCTCTTGTTAAAACATCTATATGCCTTCCTCTTAGATGAATAACCAAGAAATATTCCTTCATCACTTCTAGGATCAAATTTGCTAATATACTCATCTCTTCTGATAAAGCATTTACTTCCAATATTTTGAAATATTTAAGAGTAGGAGTATTACCAAACCATAGTTCATGAGGGGTCTTATCGGTTTCACCTTTGATGTGAACTCTGTTGAATGTATAAACCATTATATTGACTGCTTCTCTCCAATATATAAGAGATAGGGTTGCTTCAAATATCATGCTTCTGGCTGCATCCAAAACTATTTTGTTCTTGCTTTCCACAACTCCATTCTGGTTGGTATGTTCGGGGTGCTGATAACTGTCTTCAGATTCCATTCACTTCATAGAATGTATTAAATTCCTTAGATGTGAATTCACCTCCTTGATCTGATCTCAAACATTTGATTTTCTTATCGGTTTCAGTTTCTACCATCACCTTGAATAATTCAAATTTCCCAAATGCTTCTGATTTCTCGCTTAGAAAAGTAACCCAACACATTCTAGAATAGTAATCAATGATTAGCATAAAATATCGATTTCCTTGTACACTTCTAGTTCTTGATGGACCACATAAATCAATATGAATTAAATGAAGAACATTGCTAGATTTCTTTAGAATACATTTGAAAGATGCTCTAACTTTCTTTCCCAATTGACATTCCTTACATACCAGATTGTGAGGTTTAACAATTTTAGCTAAGTCTCTTACTACCTTAGTTGTATTGATTTTCACAATGCAATCAAAATTTGCATGAGAAAGTCTATTATGCCATTACCAACTTTCACCAATATGTGCAATCAAACATGTCTTCTCATTGTTATTAAAATGAAAGATATTAGCTCTACTTTGATTACCAGTTGCAATTTCCAAACCAGTTCTGTTTAAGATTTTGCATTTACCATTCTTGAATTGTAACTGAAATCCTTTCTAAACTAATTGACCAAAACTAAAAAGATTATGCTTCAAACCTTCAACATAATAAACATTATCAATATTGTTCTTACCATCAAAAGATATAGTGCCTTTACCTTTGATCAAAGAGGCTTTATCATTTCCAAATCTTACTAGGCCTCCATTGTATTTCTGAAAAGTTAAGAATTTACTCTTATCACCAGTCATATGATGTGAACATCTAGAATCAATGATCCATTCATCCTTATCTTAAATTTTAGCTGCCAGGGCTTGATCTACCAGTTGAATAGTAGGTGTCAATTGCTCTTCTGTTATAGCAACAAAAACCCATCCCATGTCTACCGGATCCTCATCAAAATCATCAGTGACTCCTTCATCAACATAATAACATGATTTGTCTCTATTCTTCTTGAATTTATATCTCTGATAATCAGGGTTAGGCTTATATGTTCTTTTAGCTTCTTCTCTTAATCTTGCATGTCTATCAAGACACCTAGAAGCCATATGACCAATCTTATTGCACTTGAAACATTTAAATGGTGCTTCACCTTCATACTTACTTCCAACTAGACCTTTAGGCATTTCCCTTGCAAATTGTGCTTCAAGCTCTTCTAGTTCTTCATTCTCCTTTCTAATTTCTTCAAGTTCTCCTGCATAGAAGGCTTTCCTATTAGATTTCTCAGATGATGATGATGATGCTACAAATGATGATGATGCCTTGAAAGCTAAATCTGTCTTAAGAGTAGCAACATGACCAAATTTCTCGAGTTCAAAAGTTGAAAGTTTTCCAACCAAAGTATCTCTAGATATTGATGCATTAGACATTGTTCTCAATTCATTTATAGTAGTAACTTTCATTTTATATGCCGGTGGAAAGGCTCTTAAAACTTTAGAAACAATCTCATCTTCACTTAAGGTTCCTTCACAACATTGTATACCAAAAACAATTTCATTTACTCTTTTCATAAAAGTAGAAATCCTTTCATCTTCTTCCATTTTCAGATTTTTATACCTAACCTAAAAGCATTCAAGTTTTGTAATTTTGACTATGGTATCACCTTCATTCAATGTTTCCAACTTGTCCCAAATGGATTTAGCAGTAGATCTATTTGATAATCCCATGATTTTCTGATTTGACAATGCACTCAAAAGTTCTTCTCTTGCTTTGCAATCATTTTTGTCATCTTTAGCCAAGGTTGGTGGATTAGGTTGACGTTGAGTAGGAACAATGTATCCATTCTTTGTAACATCCCATATGTCCTTTCCAATGCAATTCAAATGTGTCTCCATCCTAATCTTCCATATGCCATAATTAGTTCCATCAAGCTTTAGACTGTCCTTCTTGAAATAGTTAGTAGACATAGGATCTCCTCAAGTTGTTAAACTTTTGCAAAAGAGGACTAAGCTCTGATACCAATTGTTAGGTCCCAGAAAAAACTGAGAGGGGCGGGGGGGGGGGTGGTGAATCAATTGTTGAATAAATTCAAACCAAAATTAACTTAACCAAAACTTAGTACTTAATGCCGGTAGACATTTTTATCAGTTAATTGCAATATCGATAAAGTTTAATGCATGAAATAGAAAGACAAATAATACATACAACACATAACATAGTTATTTGTATGTGGAAACCCTGTAAGGGGAAAAACCACAGTGGGAAACCTTACCCACAATTAGATGATACTACTACAGATAGTATGTGTGTACAATATGGATTCTGCACATGTAGAAAGGCCAACTGCCTAGAGCTCACTGCTCAATTATAAGATGGGAGTCACATTGACTACAATTGGATGATTAAATTCAATGATAATGTACTGCTCAAAATAGCATCCTCTTATAATGGATTCAGTACCAGTTAAGTTCTGATATGCCTTCATCAAATACCTTCCTTCAACCTTCAAATGATGTCTGTGTGTATAGCTTGGCTTATTTTCTGATATACCTTATTACAATCCTTTTTCCAATCGCATTCCCATATCGATCTTCACAAATGAGATCTTACATTTATACCATAACCTAAGACCAAATGTGTAGGTCGGCTTTACAAAGACTATTACAATAAAATCAATTACAAGTAAATCAATATCTGATGCATCATGTCAGATAAATGTATTTACAATAATAATAAATCATCTCCATAACATGTCATGTTGATCTAGAATAGATATTCTTGTCAGTGTATAACCTAGACCTATTTTCCAGTAAAAGCAAATATGAAAATCTGATTAGACCAATAACCAAATCGCCAAAACCAAGTGATCAAATAATGTCTTCGACATAACCAAGTAATCTCCAGATGATAACAGATCATCCTCAGTGTCGGTGAACAACATAACCTACTAGTGAACCATATGTCGGTGATTGTGCATAAATCACTGAACATGTCGGTGAACATAACCATGAATCTCCAAGTGCTGATAAGTGTTTATAAGTGATAACAAGTGTTGACATCAATGACAAAACCAATGTAACACATCCAAAATACCAACATGTATCACATATTTAGGTGATACTTCATATCATGTGATTAGGTGATATGACTTTCTAGAGAGTTAGATTGTGTAAAGAATACTAACCATCATTTGAATTGTGATGCTTGATATATTGTTTGCATTTATCTTACCTAGCTAAGAGCGAGTGTTAATGCACAATAGCTTTAGTAAGATAAATGATTGAATGAGAGATAAATGAAGTCTCTCATTCAATCATTTATCCTATAGATAAATTATGATGAATAAACTTCAAGCTTTTAATCCTTCGTTTGATAACCATTCTTCATTTGTATATGATCAATCTACTTAGTTTGATCAAATGCTTAACTATTGATAATAATCCTATAGTATATAATCCTGATTTAATATCAATTATATTATTTGTGTTCACCAATTATTAAATTATGCTAACCAATACATTTTGATTTATATTTGTATGGTGGAAAAGTGGGCAAATAAAACTTAAAATGTGAAAATTTAGTTAAATACCAGTCCACACACACACACAGGACTTCTTGATGCAAGCTATGGAGTAACGTAGTGTTACTCAGCTTCCCAAGGAGGGTCCCATGGTTCTCTATCTCACCATGTCCCTCAAACCAACGTTTTGCTCTTAGATCACTGAGCAAAATGGTTTAGGGATGGCAAATATGAGAACGAGAGATGCTTTTGCTAAATTTAGTATGAAATAGATGTGAAGCTATGTATGATGCTAAAATGTAATAAACTAAATAATAAGATGACAAGATTAGTATGAATACTATCCTAGCATGATATATTTAATCTATGATTGAGCTAAAATGATAAAGAACTTATTCTAAACATGCATATTTAGTCTATATTCCTGATCTAAAGAGAGGCTAAATGATGAGCATATATGAAATGAAAGCTTGAAAGAATTTGAGCATAAGTGTGATGCTTCAAATTTGAAAGATGATTGTTAAAAATGGAGGAATGAGAGCTCTATTTATAGCTTAAACAGGGCAATGGATGGTCAAGATTGAAAGGTTTAATCAAGGGCCAAGTTTGAAAGTTGGGGATCCATGTGCACAATTGGCACCAATAAAATGATGACAAATGTCCACATAGGGTTGGGTTGAAAGAAGAGGTTGGAGGCATTAAAGGCCTGAGAAGACCTCATGGTTATCTAAAGGCTAAGGGTCAAGTCTAAATTAGGTTTATCCATTGGATTAAGAATTAATCCAAGGATAAACCTTTGTGCAAATGATTAAGAGATAATCATGGTCAAAGCATTAATGGCCTGATGAGACCTTTGGGTTGGGTAGAGGTTGAGTCAAAACAAATGTTTTAACCATGTGGGAGAGTTTGAATTAACCATTAATGGTTATTGGAGACTTTGGGGATTAAGTGGTTGAAGGTTGGAAGCCTTCAATGGTTTTCAAAGACTTTAAGGGTTTTGGTGGTTGAAGGTTGAAAACCTTTAATGGTTATCAAAGACTTTGGGCCATTTGAGAAGTGACTTCCCTTTGCTTAGGGATGTGACAAAGTTTAGAGGAGGGTTAGGTTAATTAGAATCGATTAGAAGATTCTAGAAGGGATTAGGAAGGGGTTTGGGATTTTGCAAGTAGATGGGGGATAATGGGATTTTAATTGAATTAAAAGATTTAATTCAATTTGGTTATAATTTGGGGAAATTAAATAAATTAGATTTATTCAATTTAGGATAACTATTTAATTAAATTTGAGTTTAATTAAAAGTGGCTAGGGGGATTTAATTGAATAAAATGATTTAATTCAATTTGGTTATAATTAAATAAATTAGATTTATTCAATTTAGGATAACTATTTAATTAAATTTGAATTTAATTAAAAGTGGCTAGGGGGATTTAATTGAATAAAATGATTTATTCATTAAATGGTATAGTGAATTTTATTTAAATAAATTGAGTAATTTACTTAATAAAATAGAAGAATGTGAATAATTTAATTAAATTGGATTTAATTAAATAGGGAAATGAACATAAAATATTCATTTAGGAATATGGTCATTTTTATACGTCTACATTTTGCCCCTCTTTGAAGTGACGTGTGTGCACATGTTATTTCAAAGAAAATGATGTCCTATCATGATTTATGATTAAATGCAATTTTTGAGTCCCTCTTTTGATTTGTCAGTCGTGCCCCAGATTTGATGTGATGCCCCAGATTTGAGATTTGATGGTGATGCCCCCTCAGGAGATGAATCAATTTTTTTTGAAAATTTTTTGATTTAAATTGATGAAGTTTGTATGATGTTTATGATTTCGTGCATGTAAAAAGTGCGCAGATTGATTCATCTCCCGATAAGTTACAACTGTTTTGGTATAGGGGAGACCGCGACCATATTACAAGTCCAGTTGGCTAACCCTAATTTCATTTTCCTCTTATAAAAGGGGAAAATGGCTCAAATTAGGTTCATTTGTGCTTTGTTGACTTGTGAAGAAAGAGAATTTGCTCTGGAGAGAAAATGCCTATTCCTTATCACAGACACCGTTTCGAGCGCATCCAGAGATATCGGAGACCTGCAGTGCGTGGACCACCAGTAAGTCAACATTTTTGACCCCTTTTGGATTTTTCATTTTGTCATTTTTAGTTATTTTTTGAATTTCAAAGTTTGGATGTTTCGTTTTAGCGCGTCTAGGGTCAACAGTAGCGCATACGAAGTGTAGAGTAGTGCATCAAGTTTAAATTTAGGGGTCGCATCCAAAAATGTTTGTTAGCGCATAGGACTTTTAGGTTAGCACGTGCACGTAGAACAGCGCATGTATTGGTTTGGGTAGCGCATCGTGTCAACAGGGTAGCGCGTAGGTATGACCTAGCACATAGGAGCTGCCGGGTTTGCATAGGTAAGGGGGTTTAGCGCATAGGTAAGGGGGTTTAGCGCGTAGGACTAACCTAGCACATAGGGCTAAAAGGGTAGCGGTTAGGAAGGGTAGTTTAGCGCATAGGCATAGTCTAGCGCAGGGGATGCATTAGATAGCACATTGGATGAAAAGTTCAGCGCGTAGACTAGAACTAGTGCATAGGTTAGATAGAATAGCGCGTAGGAGAGGCAGCCTAGCGCGTGGGGGTTATTTAGTGCATTGAAGGTCTGTTTTAGCACATCCGAAAATTTTTGCAGTTTTGGCCGAATTGAAAATTTGTTTTTGTTTGCCTGTCGTGTTTTGATAAATTTATCCAAGATGAGTATTTGTATAACTTGTTTTGATGTGCAATTTTCCAAGTTATGTATAGATATCAAGCTGTTGTTTTGATCAGAATATGATGTATTTGCATGGTCTGTTTCAAGTTCAATGTGTATGAAAGCCTAAGTTGTTTTACAAGTCAATATGGGTTGGAAACTTGAGTTGTTTTTCAAGCTGATATGGGTGGGAAACTTGAGTTGTTTTACAAGTTTATGTGATTTTGGTACTTGAGTTGTTTTACACGTTTTGATATGGTTTTTGAAAACTTGAGTTGTTTTACAAGTTGATATGAAATGATAGGATTTTGAACTTTGATTGTAGATGAGCAAATTGTTTCATGTTGTTGATGTAAGTTTGATTTTGATATCTTTGTTTTGATGTGGAAACTGATATTGGATATGTTTGGCTTGTTGATAGGAGCGATTGGGTATTGTGTAGTCAAGGGAGAGATTCCCGAGACCATGGACGCTGATACCAAGATTGTCACAGGCAGACTTGGACATCATAGAGAGATGTGGATTGACCTCTCTTCTAGATATGCCTCGGTTCACTGTGAACCGGGGACTATTGACAGCATTGGCAGAGAGGTGGCATAGCGACGCGAACACCTTTCATTTTGCCACTGGAGAGATGACTGTGACACTGGAGGATTGCTACCGGATTTTGCGCATTCCTATGGTAGGGGCACTGCTACCCTACGAGCAGTCAGAGGAGGGCGACACAGAGGCACTACGTCGCATATTTCATGATGAGACTGTTTGTGGATATGAGATCCCCTGGCAGGAGTTTTTGGATTTGGATTATGCACCGTTGCCTTCTATATTGGCAGGATTCATTGGGGGATTCCTTTGTCCTGATCGCAAGTCAAAGGGATTTTTAGTGGGATGGGGGCTGGTTTTGGAGCAGATGGTCACACAGGGCCGGAGATTTTTCATGGGGGTTAGCGATGCTGGCCCATCTTTACAGGAGCTTGCATGAGGTAGTATACCTCGGTTATGGTAGCTTATCAGTTGGTGTGACATTATTACAGGTATGGTGCTAGGAGCACATTCTAGCAGCGAGGCCACTGGCAGATAGAGACAGGCTCGTAGGCGCAGCATACACCTATGGATATAGAGGTCTAGTTGTCCAGCGTAAGCTGGGCAAACTAGAGCATTGGAGGAGGGTTTTTGATGATATAGATACGGTCACCTGGAGACCGTATACAGGTTGCGAGGTATGGGCGGAGGATGGGATAGAGATGCCTTTTGTTTTCATGATGAGGTATCTGATTAGGAGGACCCCATTCTTCATTGAGTGGTTTTTGGTGACCTGAGTTTTGCGGTAGTTTGGGTGCTAGTAGGGGATTCCACAGGGAGCATGTTTGTATGCACAGTGGTAGCAGGATGTGGCCAATTGGGGGCCAACTATTGATAGTGCCGTTGCTATAGAGGAGTTTACAGGGCTGGCAGGATAGATCTGGGATTATGCCCGAGAGATACAGGATGCAGGTATGACAGACGAGTTCACCTGTTTGTTTGCTATGCGGGCAGTGGCGAGGATCTCAGATCTAGAGGAGATGAGGCCAGTGTTTGACTCAAATGGCGAGGAGGGGGGAGATGATGGAGATGATGGAGGAGGTAGAGGAGCTAGAGGGAGGCGGGGTGGTAGAGGTGTGGAGAGAGCAATACGGTAGGGGAGGATTGAGAGAGGGAGAGGAGGATTGGCTATCGGAGCCGGGAGAGAGGGGAGAGTGATGGAGGTGCTAGCTGCAGTGGGGGGTGAGGAGGAGGTGGGCAGACCAGCACAGAGGAGGAGGGTAGATATACTCCCACCTCCCATACCTAGGACAGGCCGAGTGGGAGGGGTGGCGCAAGCACAGGTACTGCTATGGGTTTGAGTGCCAGGTCATGTAGAGGATGCACAGATTCGGACCCTGCAAATTACCGTTCAGTAGTTGTAGGCATAGATTTTGACATATCAGTGACAGATCTCACAGTTGACTACTGAGAGAGATACGGAGATAGAGCGGCAGGGTCGAGCAGAGGAGGCATTGGCGACTGTGCAAAGAGCAATGACAGGTGGTCCATTGAGAGACACCCTTAGAGAGCTGACGTGGAGAGTGCAGGAGGCTGAGTATTATAGGCGGCATTATGAGGTTGTAGTACCCGGAGATTGGCGAGTGGAGAGCTTTGCACAGTCGAGATCGAGTCGATCTCAAACTGCTGGTACACAATCTGAGAGCCGAGGAGTGATGGGACCAGCGAGATAAGACCCTCCTGGAGATCCAGGGGCAAGTGTATTTGGAGCTAGACAGGACCCTCCTGGAGATCCAGGGGCGGGCGCATCTGGAGCTAGACCATCTCCATCAGGGGATAGTCATACTTGAGAGACATGGTCTCTGTTGTATTTTTGAGCATTGTATTCTTTGTACTAGACATAGTTTTGACATATTTTGTACATTTAGATCATTTTTGAGATATATATATATATGGATGGCACCATTTTTGATCATGTGATGTGTATATGGATGTATGTTTTGTGAGCGATTTCCTTTTTCATATGATGATGTAATGTTTACATAGATGATGTAATGTATGCTTTTATATGCTATGAGATGTATTTTGAAAATGAGATGTATGATTTAATATGCAACTAATTGTAATATGATATGATGTAAAATGATGTAATAATGATGTAAAATGATATGTAATGAATGAGATAAAATGATATGCAACTAATTGTAAAATGATGTGTAACTAATTGTAAAATGATATGCAATTAATTATTTTTGGAGCATCTCTCATTTTTTATTTGCCATCCGATATAACCATTTATTTGCTTTCTTTGTAAATATCATCATGGAGCATTTATTGATTTTTGGATATGTTGAAAATTTATACAAGCATAATGGTATAATTGAACCATAATGACTTGAGTAAAATTTACATGATTTTTGATTTTGCAAGATAGTACAAGCGTCAAGGTATAATTGAACCAGGACGACCTGAGTGCGTATTGCGTAAACAGACAAGAGTAGATCATTTATATGCATGAAATGGAATTAGGACTTCAGTGATATGTAATGTATCACGTTTCGAGGTAAATATTCACACAGTACAAGGGATCGCCTCCCAGACAGAAGACTAAGAAAATATTGGAAGTTCCTCATGATCTCTAGCTTTGAAGCTTTTAATGAGATAAGGAGAAGATTCCAACAATTTAAAATGTTCAAAGTGCAAAATAATCAAGACTTTTATGTGATAATGCAACATTTAGTACTTCAGAAAATCATCCATCCTTGAGATTCTTGTGTATTGTTTTTGTTTTAGTTGTTGTGATGAAGCGTAGTTGTGTTTGTTGGATGTAATGCATCTGAGTTTTGCAATAGTTGGAATGTCTTGAATGTTTGCAAGTGTTTGAACAATTTAATGCCCCTAGCTGAGTGTACCTCTGGATATGATTATGTACAGTGATTTCCAAGCCATGGTGGAATGCGATAAGAGAATAGATATAGATGGATAACTCAGGATAGTGACTACGCTAAGTATGTCCTGAATGGATTTATGCTAAGTGTTGGGCGATGGCTGATAGTGTTTTGATGGATAAAATGGCATGGATATAGATAAAGGAGTCATTCTTTCACAAGGATGCCTGTTTACCAGGTGTTCATCATTTTTTTAATTGTACTTTGTATTTTTGTTTTTTTCTGGATTTTTTTATTTTTATTTTTTATTTTTTTGTTTTTGGCTATTTCCGTGCACTAGGCTACTTTAAGTATAGTACTTCTTCAAATGAATGCTGTTAGTTGGATCATCGAGCACATCTCCTTCAGAATTTGTTAGCTGATAGGCACCTGATCCATAGACTGATATGATGAAATAGGGACCCAACCAGTTAGGTTCAAATTTCCCTTTCTTTTCTCTATCTTGCTGATTTCTTGGATTTTCTTTGAGGACTAGATCACCAACCTTGAAGTTACGAGGAATGACCTTGTGATTGTAGCTCCTGCACATGTGTTGCTGATATGCTTTGAGATGAGTATAAGCATGTTGGCGTCTTTCATCTAATAGTTCCAGTTCTTGCAGTCGGTTAACTCGATACTCTTCATCGGGGATTAAACCTTTCAAAGAGACTCTGAGAGATGGAATTTCTAACTCCAAAGGTAAAATAGCCTCTGATCCATATACCAATGAATATGGTGTTGCTCATGTAGGTGTGTGGATGCTGGTCCTGTATGCCCAAAGTGTTGGATTGAGTTGTACATGCCAATCTTTGCCTGCATCATTCACTGTTTTCTTGAGTATTTTTAGGATTGTCTTGTTAGATGCTTCTGCTTGACCATTCCCCTCTGGGTAGTATGGTGTAGAAAACCGATGTTGGATTTTAAATTTTTCACATAGTTTCTGTACATCTTGGTTTTTGAAAGGTCGTCCATTATCTGTGATGATTGAACTTGGAATACCATATCTGCAGATCAGATAATTTAGGATAAAAGAGGCAATTTGTTTCCCGGTCACTGTGGTCATGGGAACTGCTTCTATCCATTTGGTAAAGTATTCTATTCCAGTTATAATAAACTTGTGTCCATTTGAAGATGAAGGATGTATTTTGCCAACTAGATCTAGTCCCCACTAACAAAAGGGCCAGGATGTTGTAAATGGCTGCAGTTCCTGTGCTGGTGCATGTATCAGATTGCCATGGATCTAGCATTTAGGACATTTCTTGGCGAAATGATATGAGTCTTTCTCCATTGTAGGCCAGTAGTATCCCATTCGTAGAAGTTTTTTAGCAAGAGTAGTGCCACTGGAATGTGTGCCACAAATACCTTCATGAAGCTCATGTAAAGCCAAATTGGAATCATTACAATCAAGACAGCGAAGAAGAGTACCATCTAGACCTTGACGTTATAAGGTATCAGCGGTAAGGGTGTAACGGGTAGCTTGTCGGATAAAGTTACATTTTTGGTTATGGGATTGGTCAATGGGTAAGATATTATGCTTGAGGTAGTCATATATTGGTCCATATAATGGAGAATCTGAACCGGTCAAGGCATAGATAACCTGGGATTCAGAGTGGTCATAGGCGGGGGAGAACAGTTGCTCTACCAGGAACTCATAACGACTCTGTTGTTCTGGAATTTGTAGTAATGAAGCGATCGTAGCGATTGCATCGGATGCTTTATTGTTCAACCTTGGTATTTGTTCAAAGGTGATGTGCACAAAATACTGTTTGAAGTCATCCACCATCCATTTGTAGGGTAGTAGCTTGTCATCCTTTGTCTAATAGTTTTTTTTGATTTGATTGATGACCAGTTGCGAGTCTCCATAGACTTTTAATTCTGTGATTTTCCATTCGATGACCATTTTGATGCCTATGACCAATGCTTCATATTCAATCACATTATTTGTACATGGAAACATAAGCCTGTATGATCTTGGCATAGTGTGTCCTTCAGGAGTGATGAATAGAATGCCAGCCCCTGAACCATGTTGTGTATAGGATCCATCAAAGTATAGGGTCCATTGTTTGGAAGAAAGAGCAAAAACGTCCCTGTCTGGAAATTCGATGTCCATGGTTTGTTTTCCTGGTAGTGGTGCTTCAGCCAGCTGATCTGCAATTGCTTGTCCTTTGATGGCTCGTTGTTCTGTGTAGTGGATGTCAAATTCACTGAGAATCATGACCCATTTAGCCAATCGGCCTGTGAGAGCTGCTTTGTTGAGTAGATACTTGAGAGGATCAATTTTTGCTACTAGCTTTATAGTGTGTGCTAGCATATAATGTCGGAACTTCTGAGATGCAAAAACCACTGTTAGGCAAGCCTTTTCAATGAATGTATAGTTGAGTTCATAGCCGTTCAATGTTCTACTGATGTAATATATGGTGTGTTCCTTTCCTTGTTGATCTTCTTGTGCCAATAGTGCCCCCAGTGAAATATCTATTGTTGAGATATATAGTATAAGAGGCTTTCCTCCAACTGGTGGTACTAGAACCAGTGGATTCATCAGGTACTGTTTAATTTGGTAAAAAGATTCTACACACTTAGTCTCCCATCTGAATGATACATTTTTGTGTAGCAAGTGGTTAAATGGCAGACTTTTATCTGCTAGTTGAGCGATGAATCGCCTGATTGATTGGAGTCATCCTTGTAGAGATCTAAGTTGACTGATATTCTTTGGTGGTGGCATGTCCATGATGGCTTGTACCTTTGCTAGATCAACTTCAATACCCTTAGCTGAGACTATGTAGCCCAGTAACTTGCCTGATGTAACTCCGAAGACACACTTCTTAGGGTTGAGTCGGACTTGGAATTTCTGCAACTGATCAAAGATCTTTGTTAAGATGCCAACATGTTCAGCTCTGGTGAAGGATTTTGCTAGTAAATCATCCACATAGTCTTCCATAAATGTGTGCATCATATCATAGAATATGGTTGTCATTACTCTTTGATAAGTGGCTCCTGCATTCTTTAAGCCAAAAGGCATAACATTCCAACAGTATGTTCCCCAAGGATAGATGAATGCTATTTTGTCTTGATCTTCAGGAGCTATTTTGATTTGATTATAGCCTGAGAAACCGTCCATTAATGAGAGCATTGCATGGCCTACTGTGAGATCTACAATTATATCAATACTTGGCAGAGGAAAGTCGTCCTTTGGGCAAGCTTTATTGACATTTCTGAAGTCAGTGCATATTCTGATACTACCGTCTAGTTTTGACACTGGAACAATGTTGGAAATCCATTCTGCATAGTTAATAGGTTGGATGAATCCAATGTCTAAGAGTTTCTTTAATTTAGTTTTGACCATAAGTGCCACCTGTGGATTCATCTTTCATAGCTTTTGCTTGACTGGCTTGACTCCTATAGAGATGGACAAGTGATGCATGATTAAGTGTGGATCAACTCCAGGTATATCAGCATATGACCAGGCAAAGTTAATTTGTTGTCCTTTAAAGAAGATGATGAATGCCGATCTTTCCTCCTCTGTCAAAGATTCTGCAAGGTGAATGTTTCTGGCTGCTTCTGTGGTACCAATGTTGATTGATTGAGTGGGCTCAATCAATATGGGTGATCGCTCATGAAAATGTTTAGGAAGAGTGTCAAGCCTCCCATTGTTAGGTGCCTTAAAAAGGTTTTCACCATCAGATGCATCCTTTATTTTTACTTTTTTGGGATCTATAGCTGCTATTAACTGGTTTTCAGCATTAGATTCTTTATTTGATTCATTTTTGCGACTAAGAGACTTGGCACTCCCTGATGGACAGACATCGTCAGTTTGTTCACTGGTAGAACCTGTTTTGGGATTTACGGTACATAGGTAGTGGATAATAGATTCATCATCTGGGAAAATTGGTATATCATGGGTCTTAGGTTCATTCCAGTCAATGAGATCAGGGAAGACAAGCGGTAAGGAATCGTTGGGCAGGTCAAGTTTGGCTACTATAAGTGTTAGGATAGAGTTGTCATCGTGATGGGTCTTGGTTTTAAAGAAGTCTAGGGTTTCATCAAGGTCTTTGATGGTATCATCTTCGACATAGACTTGTTCATAATATTTCTATTCGCTTTCCTGAACGTCATAGATATGTTGTGGTCCAAATTCAAGAGGTCTATCTTCTGCGTTATGTTCTGCTTGAGAAATGGATACGAACTCAGTATCATCTAGGATATTTGTAGTAGTATTAGAGTAGGTACTCCATTCATATTCATTGGAATCTTTCTCATAGGCATCATCCCAAATTCTATCTGTGATGCAAATAGGTATGTTGTATGGTGAAAACAAATCTTTGATGATGGATACTATTTTGATATTCTGTGTTGATTCTGTATCCGATCCATCTTCCATGGTCTGGATTTGTTCATAGATTGTGCTTCCTCAGGGAGGAATGACGGTTTCTTGTGATGACATGATTTGTTTTTGAGCCATGGGTGTGTGAATATGAGCCACTGCTGTAGATATGGCCTTCTTATGATTTAAAAGCTTTCCCTGATGCAACTTGTGATCTTGACATTCTCGTGCCTTGCGGATTGTTTCTGCTAATTCAAAGAGTGCTTCCTCCCAGGATTCTTCCTTGTACTTCTTCTTTTCCTTCCATTGAGGTTTTGCATTCGTGTGTGGCAGCCGTTTTAATAGGAAGGTGAATTTAGAACCTAATCCTGCTTTATTTCTACTAGGTTGTGAAGGAAGATCTATAGGTTCAGTGACTCCTTCCTTGCATTTCCCAATAGGTCCTTTACCACCATATACCATTTGTTTCATGATTAAGTAGCCTTTTCCATACAGGTGCATTGGTAGAACAATGTCTAGAGCGGCTGCTCTATTAGCTTCTTCTTCATCTTTATATAGCCAGCTAAGAACGTCCTTATCTTCTGATTCATGTGCTAGAGTACCCAATTGGATGAAGGTACCATCAAATTTAGTGATGGGTTGAGTTGCTAGATGTGTTGATATAGTAGGTAAACCATGCGATCTAGGTGATGTTGGCAATCTGGTCAAACATAAAGGCTCCATAGAATATTCTCCCATGCCCTGGTCTTTGATTTGCATTTTCTGTTTGAAGTCTCCCCATAAAGAGTTGGATTTTGCTGTTGGTGGATCGGATGTTGAAGACTGCTGCTTTTCTCTGTTATAAGGAACCAAACTGTCTTGGGCTGCCCCCATTGCGTTGCAATGTTGAAATGGATTGTCATCAGCTGATATGGAGATTTCTTGTCCATCATAAGGAAACTTGACACACTGGTGATATGTAGAAGGTACTGCTTGCATTTCATGTATCTAGGGCCGTCCTAATAAGATATTGTAGGTGAGATCAATATCTAAGACCTGACATATAGTATCTTTTTGTACTGGTCCTACTTGAATAGGTAATATCACTGTTTCTTTAGAGGACCTTTCCTCATCATCATATGCTTTTATGGTAATCTTTTTACAAGGATCAATAGATTCTTCTGAGAAGCCTAGTGCACGGATAAGCTTTAAAGTACATATATTAAGTCCAGCTCCTCCATCTATTAAAACTCTTTTTACTCGGTGTTTACAAACAATGACTACAATATGTAGAGGAGTATTATGCGGATGACTCAATGAAGTATTGTCATGCTCTGAGAAGGTGAGGTTATGAGGTTCTGTCATATGGGCGACCATGGCTTGAAATCTGTTTGTATCAAGATTTTGAGGTACATTTGTCTCTAATAGCGCTTGCTCCAATTTGTCTTTGTGTTTTGGAGATAGTTTCAACAATTCCAAGATAGATATCTGAGTTGGAGTCTTGCATAGTTGGTTAACTAAGTCGTATTGGATCTTTGGTGTGGTAGTTGGAGGTGCAGTATGTCCCTTCAAGACATATTTTTGAGTTCGGGTTGTTACATTGACAGATTCATGATCATGCCGATCTCGAATAGTTATGACATTGACTTGATGGTCTTCAGCTGATATGTGGTTGATTGTGTTGTTGTAGATGTGATTAATACGAGCTCCGCATGTATCATTTGAAGTTGATGCTCCATCTTTGTTGTAATTTGGGAGAGGATTTTTGAAGGCTTCGTGATCATTATTTGTTTTGAGACCATCCACCGTTAAGTCACCTCGATCAATCATGTCTTGGATTATGTGTTTCAATCTCATGCACTCGTTTGTTTTATGAGCCTTGTTGCGATGGAAATCACAATAGTGTGAATCATTCCACCAAGGTGGTTTGATTGGGGGTTCATAATTGTTGATTGGAGGCAAAGAAAGAATCTTGTTTGCCAACAGTTCTCTGAATGTGGATTCTAATGATTGGCCCAGTGGTGTGAAGATACTCTTTTGGAAATTGTTCGTGTTGTTGCGTGAATTGTTGTTAGGTCCTGGATTCAGGTTTTTGCTTTGATTATCGTTGGCGTTGTTGGTGTTGAGTTGTCCTTGAGCATTGTTTGGTGCATATGTGTTAGCACTGGGAGTAGCATTTTTAGGATTTTTCATATTTTGAGTATTTCCTGATAAGGCAAGCACTAGTTGTTTAGATTTGGGATCATATGGTTCATTGTTGCCTTCGTTTTTGTTTCGCGTCCAAAATCAAGATTTGTCAAGATTGGTATTGTTTTGGTTATTATAGTTTGATGAGTTTGTTCCTTGTAGAACTTGAGTGTTCCCTTTTTGACACAAGCTTCCTCTACTTGAATGCCATTTTCAATCAATTTGGCAAAAGATGGTATGCATTGAAGTTTGAGTCTGTAACTCATTTCGCCATTTAAGTTATCAATGAAGATTTCCATTTTTTCTTTTTCAGGAATATATCGAGGATATCTTGATACCATGCATCGCCAACATTGAAGGAATAACATGAATGTTTCATTGTTCTTTTTTTTGGTGTTGCAAACATCTAGCATGGTTATGGCATGTTGGATGTTGTAAGAATAGTGGGTGATGAATTTGTTAACCAATTCGTCAAATGTCTGACAGGTAGTGTAATTTTGGATAACCATTCCATTGTTTGTCCTCCCAGGCTTCTTGGGAACAACCTCATCAGATAAGTGTCATCATGAGCAAATTCAAGACTCATGGTGCAAAATTCTCGAACATGATCCCGAGGATCACTTTTCCGATCATATTTATCAAGTTTGGGAACATCTGAGTTTGGAGGAAAAGGTACCATGTTTAATCTTGTGTCAAATGGATAAGGATAGATTTCATTTATAGAATACCGCATTGTTGTCCCTTGTTGCATATCTTGTATTTGTCTTTGCAACATTTGTATTTGTTGAGTAAGAGCAACCAAGGGCGCATTATCTTGCCGAGGGAAGAGTTCTTCCCTTGTAGTTGTTCTTAATTGAAAAGGTGTAGTAAATGGTATGTGTTGTTCAGGAGTTTCAAATTCAGGTATTTGCATTTCTGGTATATGTTGCTCTGGAATATGTTGCTCAGGTATGCAAGTTTCTTCGTCTCTTTGTCGTTCTTGATATGCATATTGTTGAGACTTGGTTTGAAAGATGTTTGCGTTGAAATCTTCAGGAATTTTAATGCCCTTACTCGTAAGCATGAGCAGATATTTTTCTTTGTCATTTTCCATAAGTTTTTCGATGAGTTTTTGGAATGAAGGATTTTCTTGACATTCTTGAAGAATTGCATCAGTAATTTCAGGCTCTTCTGAGGATGGAACTTCAAAAGGATTTGATAATCTGCGATTCATACTTGATTCTGCAGGTGTCTCGCTTTGTTTGTTTCTTTGAGAGTGAGTGATAGGCATTTTAATAGAAACTTTTAGTGATGAAAGGAACAAAGTCTTCTTCAATGTGTCGTTCGGGCGTTGGTGGTTCTAGTCGAGATGTGTGATATGTGATGCACTCGTCGGGCAAGAATGCTGGATTGGTCTTTCCTCCGTGGTTTATCTTTTGATGAAAAACAGACTTTTGACAGTATGCTCTTGTTTTCAGGGGTTCTTTGTCAAATTCGCTAGATTTGTTTTGGATATAACATTTGACGTGATGAAAAAATACCTGATGGGATTTGAAGAGTTGACGATTGATGTATAAAAACTTATTTCTCTTGATGAATTTGGAAAAACTAGGTTGCTGTTTCTTCAACGTGATGTTACGATAGAGGTTCTTTCTTCTCAGAATAAGGGGATTAGTCATGTATGAGTGATCAATGATTTCCTTTGATTTGTTTGGATTTAGGTGATTCTTGTTTTGAAAATTTCAAATCTTACTTTATCAGAATGAAGGTTTAGATGCCCCTTCACGATAAAGCGTGTCAAATGATATGGATAAAAAGTTTCCCAATCTAGAAATTAGATTTGACAATTTGAAAATTTTTAGACAAGTGTTTATGAGATAAAAATTCGTAAGATATTAAAGGATTTGATTGATACTAATGATGAAAATTTTTTGGATTATGATAGGAGAGACGTTCTCTATTGTGCGATTTGTTTCAGATTCTGACAACTTTTGTTTGACACAAATTTAGCTTGAGAAAAGTTTTTAACGGTTTGTTTTTGTCACTCTGGTTTGATAAAAGATGATTTTTGATTAAAAAAAAGTCTTCTAAAATGTTTTTGAAATTTTCAAAAAAATTTCAGTTTTAACTCTTTGTTTTTCGGTTTTTGACCACGTGCTAGAACAGAGGTTGTATGCACTACTGAATTTCCTTGATGCGTTAAAATACCAAGCACATGCGCTAATCTGCCCCTAGACACGCGCTAAAATTTGATTTTTTGGAAAATGACGGTTTAATAGTTGAAAAGTTTATGCGCTATCCTGGGTTTTACACGCGCTAACTGTCTGGCTTTGTGCACTGAAATTAGGCTTCAACGTGCTAAGCTGTTTCTTTCACGCACTAAAATTCAGGCTGTTTGAAATTACTGTTAACTTTGTTTGGAAAAGCTACGCGCTATACTGGGCTTGCTACGCGCTAACTATTTTGTTGAATGTGCTAATATATCTATCCTACGCGCTAAGATGTTTCTGCGACGCGCTAAAATTAGGCTTGTTAAAAATGTTGTGGAATTTGTTTGTAAATCTACGCGCTACATTGGGCTTGTTACGCGCTAACTGTTTTGTTTTATGCACTAATTATGGGAATCGATGCACTAATATGTTTCTGCGACGTGCTAGATTATGTTTCGGATGTGCTAAAGGATTTTGCCTGATGGTGAAATGCTACTGTTTTAATTGCATGCGCTAATGTGTGGTTTGGATGCGCTAATAGAAGTGTTCTACGCGCTAAGATGTTGCTCTTATGCGCTAGACTATCCTGATTTTTCCTTTTTGGTGATTTTTGTGGATTTTGAATTTTGTTGAGAAATTTTCAAGTGTGGATGATTTTCTGAAATAATAAATGTAAGCACGGCACACAAAGTACAATCATTTTGTTTAATCTAACAGAAAGTGTATATTCTGCGAGGATGTGTTCAAATCCCCAATGTTTTAACAGGTTTGGATACAAGTAAGACACTTCAGAAAGACTCTTTATTCAAGGGTCATAAGTAACATCATAGCCCACTAGTCTCGATACTCCGTCAGCTCAAACAGCCGTGTCACCCCCTAGAGGGCGCCCATTTTTTTGGCTTTTGCCAGAAGTTAACTCAAAGTGAATTGCTTCACAATTAAGTAGTTATCTTGGGAGATATATGGTGAGTAGTCTTGGGGGCGGATTCTTCCCCACCCTTGCAATATGATATTACAAATGTTTGGTTACTGACTCGGCTCAAAGTTTCTAATTCTATGGTTCGTAATCAGGCTTCTTGTTCGAATGTCAGTGATAAACTCCCTTAGGAGGCTTCCCAACCTTTAGAACAAAGGCTTTACGTATCTCGAGGATACTGGGAGAAGGCTAATCACTACACGCAACCGTTGAAAATGACTTTCGTCACTTTTCACATTTGATTATAGTGGGTTGGAATTCTTGGCATCAAAGTCGTTCCCCACTTAGGTCATTCCCTTCACACTAGCCATAAACGGCTTTAAGAGTTGATTGCAACTCCTCGGGAAGGCGGGCCTGCTAAAGGTTTTAAATGCTTTGAAATAACTGAAAGTGGTAAGAGTGGTCTGGATTTTTGATCACCCAGTTAAAGGGAGAGCATATACCTTCCACTTTCGATATAAAGCAAACAAGAATTCTTTTTAAATCTCCAATTCAGTGATTTGCTAACCTATGTAGAGATGTTGCTCCACAAAAACATGATGTTCTTTTTAATCTTAAAAGAAAGATTTTCTGATCTAAAAAAAATGGAAATGGTCAACAAAGCAAATTTTTTGTTTTGGAGGTCAACAAAAGAAATCATTTTTTTGTAAAAATTCCTCGCTCTACCTGCAAGAAACCGTTAGAATCCTGCAAACAAAAAGACAAAATGTTAGGTGATTTAGGGGACTTCTACAAGTCTAAAATTTTAGTTTTGTTACAACAATTGTTTTTTTGTTTTGTTTGTGATGCGCTACAGAATAAACTGTATGCGCTACAATAAGATCCAGATGCGCTATAATTATATTTCTCTGCGCTATTCTGTTATTGGATGCGCTACCCTGCGAATTTGAAGTGGTGCTCTATGTTTTTCTTTTTCCGCTGTCAGTTCTACAGGAAAATTTTAAATCTGATGTGCTAATGTTTGGGTTTTAAGCACTGGACGATGTATGACAGGCGCCAAACTAGGGATCAGATGCGCTAATATGTTACTGTGATGCGCTACTCTATGTTTTGCCTACGTCAATACCTATAAGAAAAATTGTTAATACAAATCATGCGCTAAGAAAAGATCTTTACGTGCTAAAATAGAGAGCCCACGCGCTAAACAGTAGGCTAGAAGCGCTAAACTGTTAGACGGATGCGCTATGGAACATTTTTTATGCGCCGATTCCTGTTTCCTGCGGACTTGCAAAAATGATGAATTTCAAAAACCGATTTGTTATTTGGGGTTGGGTCCCACGGTGGGCGCCAGAAATGTATGGTAGAAAAGTGGGTGAATAAAACTTAAAATGTGAAAATTTAGTTAAATACCAGTCCACACACACACACAGGACTTCTTGATGCAAGCTATGGAGTAACGTAGTGTTACTCAGCTCCCAAGGAGGGTCCCATGGTTCTCTATCTCACAATGTCCCTCAAACCAACATTTTTCTCTCAGATCACTGAGCAAAAAGGTTTAGGGATGGCAAATATGAGAACGAGAGATGCTTTTGCTAAATTTAGTATGAAATAGATGTGAAGCTATGTATGATGCTAAAATGCAATAAACTAAATGATAAGATGACAAGATTAGTATGAATACTATCCTAGCATGATATATTTAATCTATGATTGAGCTAAAATGATAAAGAACTTATTCTAAACATGCATATTTAGTCTATATTCCTGATCTAAAGAGAGGCTAAATGATGAGCATATATGAAATGAAAGCTTGAAAGAATTTGAGCATAAGTGTGATGCTTCAAATTTGAAAGATGATTGTTAAAAATGGAGGAATGAGAGCTCTATTTATAGCCTAAATAGGGCAATGGATGGTCAAGATTGAAAGGTTTAATCAAGGGCCAAGTTTGAAAGTTGGGGATCCATGTGCACAATTGGCACCAATAAAATGATGACAAATGTCCACATAGGGTTGGGTTGAAAGAAGAGGTTGGAGGCATTAAAGGCCTGAGAAGACCTCATGGCTATCTAAAGGCTAAGGGTCAAGTCTAAATTAGGTTTATCCACTGGATTAAGAATTAATCCAAGGATAAACCTTTGTGCAAATGATTAAGAGATAATCATGGTCAAAGCATTAATGGCCTGATGAGACCTTTGGGTTGGGTAGAGGTTGAGTCAAAACAAATGTTTTAACCATGTGGGAGAGTTTGAATTAACCATTAATGGTTATTGGAGACTTTGGGGATTAAGTGGTTGAAGGTTGGAAGCCTTCAATGGTTTTCAAAGACTTTAAGGGTTTTGGTGGTTGAAGGTTGAAAACCTTTAATGGTTATCAAAGACTTTGGGCCATTTGAGAAGTGACTTCCCTTTGCTTAGGGATGTGACAAAGTTTAGAGGAGGGTTAGGTTAATTAGAATTGATTAGAAGATTCTAGAAGGGATTAGGAAGGGGTTTGGGATTTTGCAAGTGGATGGGGGATAATAGGATTTTAATTGAATTAAAAGATTTAATTCAATTTGGTTATAATTTGGGGAAATTAAATAAATTAGATTTATTCAATTTAGGATAACTATTTAATTAAATTTGATTTTAATTAAAAGTGGCTAGGGGGATTTAATTGAATAAAATGATTTAATTCAATTTGGTTATAATTAAATAAATTAGATTTATTCAATTTAGGATAACTATTTAATTAAATTTAAATTTATTTAAAAGTGGCTAGGGGGATTTAATTGAATAAAATGATTTATTCATTAAATGGTATAGTGAATTTTATTTAAATAAATTGAGTAATTTACTTAATAAAATAGAAGAATGTGAATAATTTAATTAAATTGGATTTAATTAAATAGGGAAATGAACATAAAATATTCATTTAGGAATATGGTCATTTTTATACATCTACAATATTGATTAACATATTTAATAGTAAACAAATGATTATCGAATTAAATAAACATCGATTGGTATCGGGTGTCAATATAAGCTTGCATCGATTGATATCGGGTTATGCATACACCGATTGGTATCGGTTTTTTGAACATATACCATTTGTAATTACTGCGATTAGCAAAGGGGCATGATCAAGTAATGTCTTGATCGATCATGTCTAAAGGACATGATCAGTCAAGGCATTGCTTGATCGTACCCAGCTTGTATATACATATCAAATGGCATTTGTGAGAAGGACATTGAAATTAATAAATGCTCCTCTCACCTGCCATACAAAAGAAAATAATCAGATTTATCATATAAATAGATAATACATAGATCAAGAAAAATATAACTAGAATATATCTTGCATATTGAATTGAGAATTGAACATCATTTACAGTCATATCCTTTGTTAACTTTGTGCAAAGTGTTTGCTGGATATCTGCTAGGGTATTTGTTTCTCACAAGACATTTTATTGTAAGTTTTTTGATTGATTGATTTTTGATTTTTAGTTCTTTTCCAAGAGCTTTTTTCGATGTTTTTGGATTATGTAGATTGATATTTGAATGTTTTTGATTGATTTTTTTAGGACTTTTTATGGATATTTTTGAATTTTTGAAGGATTGTTTTGTAGATGTTTTTTGTTGTTATGTTTTTCATATTTGAATGTCTTTGGATGATTTTTTTAGGACTTTATATGGATGTTTTTTGGTATTTTTATGGTTTTCACTATTTTTTTGATTTTTGAGTTTTTCAATGTTTTTGGATTTTTGAGTTTTTCAATGTTTTTTTGGATTTTTGATTTTTTCATTGTTTTTTTTAAAAAAAATTTTAGTTATGCCCCCACTGTGCAGACCTATATGACATGATGATCTGCAGAATGCATGTGGAGACAATGAATTTTTGACATGACCTATGTTAATGCAATATGTATGATGAAGATGCATTTCCTATTCGAACAAGGTTGACTATGTCTATTTTATCATTTGTAATACACCAATTGAAATGGAGGAGCAAAAAATTTCATAGATAATCGGTCAATTGATCCGTAAGGTCCTTTGGAACATTCAAATCAACACACTTAGTGACTTGGATTTAAAAATGGAGACACGAAAAAATTCCCCATTGATTCTTGAAACTTTGATCTTCTTTTGCCCATGTGTGTGTAGATGAGTTAATTCCTGCTCTTGTGTTCAATAAAGATCCTTAGCATCCTATATGACTAGCTACATGGATTATCCTAACTTCAAAAGCATCCCGAATAGAGCCTCACTGCTAGCAAGCCTTTAGATCTCCGACGAGGTTATAGACTATAATTTCTCAAATATTGCTCCATTGCCAGTAGGCATTCATAGCCTCGATGGAGTTACTTGCATGTTCCCATAGTCAATCTTTTTATCGCATTTGTATATATGATATTTCAGTTATATATTATTTTTGTTTTGCTTTGAGATGGATATTTGGCATAACTCTTTTTATTTTTATTTTCTTGCCTTGACTTGTAAGTAATGAAACCTACTTGGGTGTGACAATTACAGTGGCACTGATGTAGAATTTTAAATTTTTCACTAGTCATATGATCAACTAGGTGTCTAGAATGAATTAGAGATTTATTGTGTGTTTGAGATATAGAAATTGATAGATTTTGGGTTAACAAGTTCTCAAATAGTGAAATCACTACCCAACCATAAGTAAAGCATCAACATAGGGTAATGTTGAAGATGAGTGACCTTAGGACCTCAAAGACTTCATGTCCGAATATCTAAGAAAGGAGATGACCCTTATTGCTCTTGAATACAAATGAATGATAAACTTGAACAGTTGCCTTGATTTATTGATGCTACTATATGAAAATGCATAAAATTTTGAGAATGTGATGCATTTGAAAAAGAAACTATATGTAATGAAGTTTTTTGAATGATATGATATGCAATGCAAAAAGTAAAACCTAAACTACATAGCCCTAAGGTATAATATCATTTAAGGTGCATGTTGTTCATAGGGTCAGAGAGTGGATCTCCCTCCATGGTAGCCAAATTATATGCTCCATTTCCTATAACCCTTGTTATGATGAAAGGACCCAGCCAGTTAGGTTCGAATTTCCCTAGCTTCTCTCATTCCGCTAGATTCCTTTGATTCTCTTTAAGGATTATATCTCCTGCTTCAAAAGTTCATGGGAGACTCTTTTATTATAACTTCGTCTTAGTCTGTTTTGATATCCTTGTAGATGGTTGAATGTTATTTGTCTTTTTTCATCAGGGGTTTTGAGTTCTTGTAACCTTGCTACCCTGTAGTCTTCCTCTGATATGATGCTCTTTAAGGAAACTCTTACATACAATATTTCTATTTCAATGGGGAGTATTGCATCTATACCATAGACCAAGGAATACGTTGTTGCTCCTGTAGGTGTGCGTACTTCTGTTCTATAAGCCCAAAGAGAGGGATTTAATTGGAGATGTTAGTCCCGTCCTATGTCAATGACAACTTTCTTAAGAATTTTTAGTATTGTTTTATTTGTAGCCTCTGCTTGTCCATTGCTTTGTGGATAATATGGCGTGGCAAATCTCTATTGTATGTGAAATTTGTCACACAATTCCTTCACTTCCTGGTTCTTAAATGGATGTCCATTATTTGTCATGAAGCACATTGGAACTTCATATCTACATATAATGTAGTTGAGCATGAATTTTGATATTTGCTTTCCAGTGGTGTATGTAAGAGGAATTGCCTCAACCCATTTGGTAAAGTACTCTGTGGCTGTTAAGATGGACTTGTGCCCATTGGAAGAAGTAGGGTTGATTTTACCTACTAGATCTAATCCCCATTATGAAAATGGCCATGGTGATGTAGTGGGTTGAATATCTTGTGTTGGTGCATGAATGAGGTCATCAAGACATCGGAGAAGAGTTCCATCGGATCCCTGTTTGTACAAAGTAGCAACTATAATGGTGTATCTGGATACCTGACGAATAAAGGTCTTCTTTTGATTTCTAGATAGATTCAGTGACATGTATTGAGTGTGTAAATATGTATATATTTCATTGTACCAAGGTGATTTTGGACCCACAATTGTACATACATGTTCTGCTAAAGGAGTCTCATAAGCCAGTAGCATCAACTGTTCTATGATGAACTCAAACTAAGTTTGATTAGTAGGCATATTCAGAAGAGATCTTATGGTGGCCATTACATTTGCTACCTTTTTTTGTATCCTTGGGATCTATTCAAAAGGTAATTTTGCTGAAGTGCTCTTTGTAATCTTCTACTAGCTTCTTATAAGGCATGAGTTTGTCATCCTTTTTGTTATAATTATCATTGACCTAGTTTACAATCAATTGTGAATCACTATAGACTTGTAATTCTTGTATTCTCCATTATATAGCTATACGAAGTCCTATGAGAAGAGCTTCATATTCAGCTATATTATTTGTGCATGGAAAATTTATCCTAAATGATTTATGTATAGAATCCCCTTGAGGAGTAATGAAGAGAATCCCTACTCCAGATCCATGACTTGTATATGACCCATCAAAGTATAATTTCCACATTGGAGATGTTGTCAATGTAAACATTGATTCATCTGGAAAGTCCATGAGTAGTAGATGACTATCTTGTAAAGGAGCCTCTGCTAACTGATTTGCTATAACTTTTCCTTTAATGGCCTTTCTGTCTATGTACTCTATGTCAAACTCACTCAAGATTATGACCCACTTAGCCAATCTCCCGGTCAATGTTGCTATGCTCAATAGGTACTTGAGTGGATCAAAGTGTGCAATAAATTGTACCTTATGACCTAGCATGTAATGTCTAAGCTTTTGAGATGCAAAGATTATTGCTAAGCATGCTTTCTCTATAGAGGTATAATTAAGCTCATAGCCAATCAGAGTCCTACTTATATAATAAATGGCTCTTTCTTTTCCTTTGTCGTCATGTTGTGCCAACAAAGCTCCTAGAGCTGAGTTTGTTGCTGATATGTATAACAATAGAGGTTTTCTTGGAGTAGGAGATACTAACACTGGTGCGTTTACAAGATAATCTTTCAAAGCTTGGAAAGCTTCCTAGCATTGTTTTATACATTTAAAAGTAACTCCTTTCCTGAGTAAATGTTGGAATGGGTGACACTTATCTGCCAACTATGTTATGAATCTCCTTATGGATTGTAGTCTTTCCTATAACCCTCTAAGTTATTTAAGTGTTGACGGAGGTTGCATATCAATGATTGCCTTGACCTTGGTAAGATCTACTTTAATTCCTCTATTTGATACTATGAACCCTAACAATTTACCTGCTGTTACATCAAACACACACTTCTTCAGGTTTAATCTGACATTATGCTGCTCCAACCGATCAAATATCTATGCAAGGATTGTAAGGTGACCTTCTCTTGTTTGTGATTTAGTCAATATATCATCCTTATAACCTTCCATTATGTTGTGGATCAGGTCATGAAACAATCTTGTCATGGCTCTTTGGTATGTTGCTTCGACATTTTTGAGGCCAAATGGCATCACATTCTAGTAGTATGTTCCCCATGGGCATGTAAAGGCCATTTTATGTTGATATTTTGGTGCAATTTTAATCTAGCTGTATCCTAAAAAACCATCCATTAAGGATAGCATTTCATTTCTATCTGTTAGGTCAACTATCATATTGATATTGGGTAGCGGGAAGTCATCTTTAGGACAAGCTTTATTTAGATCCCAGAAATCAGTACAGATTCTTATTCCTCCTATGGGCTTAGTCACAGTTACCAGGTTGGATTATCCATTCCGCATAATGAATAGGTCTAATGAAACCTACATCCAGCAACTTTGTAGTTCTATTTTAACCAATAATGCTATACTAGGATGCATTTTTCTCAAATTTTGCTTGTAAGGTTTTACTCCTAGTATCAAAGGTAAATGATGCAACACTAATTCAAAGTTTAAGTCAAGCATATCTGAATAGGACCAAGCAAAATTGATAGGTCATTTCTTGAAAAAATGAATGAATATGTCTTTTTCTTCTTTGCTTAGTGATTTTTCTAGATGGATGTTATGTACACCTTCCCCTTCTGCTATGTTTACATCTTCTGTTTCCTCTATAAGCAACGCTGAACTTTCTCTTTTAATATCTCACTTGTCATTATGGGTAGTTTGATCCTTATCTTCTGTTGCAGAAGTACTTTCTTCTCCAAAGTATGTTGTTCTATTCAAGTCTATAGCAAACCCTGCTTTGTGAACACCTTGTGGAAATCCCTCTCTGACTCTAAGAAATTATGTAATTGCTTTGTCATTTTCAAACCAATCCAGTGCTGGTTTTCCTTCTTTCCCCCAAGTGAATGTACTAGGGGTAAATCATTACTCCCTTCTATATTAGACTCTGATAACATGAGGACTTGATTGTTTGAATGACTTTGTGTATTTTCATCTTGTATAGGGGTTTGATACCTTAATATTATACTTGCTGGTGGGCTAGAATCATGGAGTGATAAGAACTCATAGTCATGAGAGTTTGTCTCACTTTCAATATATGTTTTATCATGTGAGCTATCATCACTTATTTCTTCTTGTTCCTACCTCTAATTCTGTTGTAGATTGACTGGTCTTCTTTGGACATTAGTTACCCTTCTTAAACCTAGTATAAGCCATTGCAATCTTTCTTCATCTATTTCATTAGGTTGAGCCTGAATTGTTTCTCATTGTAGAAGTAGTGACAATAGCCACAGATGGGATTCAGGTGGTGGTGGTAAACTTGCATCTATTGCAACATTAGCTTGTATTGTTGTGTTAACAACTACATCATTTTGTGGCTCAGTGTTAGGTTCTTGCAGGAGTTGTCTCATGTCTTCTCCATCTGATTTTACACTAGGTGATGTGGGTACCTGATTACTTGTGTTAGATGAAGATGGAAGAACCTGCGTGGGCAAGTCCCTTTGTGTTATGTAGTCTGACAATTTTCTCGGTCTATTTAACATATCAAGGGTACATTGTCTTGCTTCTGTGATATATTGTACATGCTTATATCCCAATCCTTGATTCCCTAGATTATCATTAGGAACAATAGGTTCTAGCCTTCCTTGTTTCTATAACCCTAGGCCTGTGGTACTATCAAATTCATGTCTCTAAAGCATTTTGAATCCATTTCCATACTAATCTGTGGGTATTCTAGGTATTGTCATATGATCTTCTTCTCTATATATCTAGTGGTTAACATCTTCATTCAGGGATTCTTCTTGTAAGTCACCCCATCTAATGAAAGAACATGAGTCTGTGTTTCTGACAATTTCTTTTCCTTTGTCATTTTTTTGTACTGTATTGTGAGGTTTCCCAAAAGACTTAGGAGATCGAGACAACTGTTTCCCACTTAGTGTATTGGCAATAGAATACTTTCCACAACCCATATCTCTTATTTGTAAGGAGGATGTTGTAGGCATATCCTTTTTTATTTATGTGATTTTTAATGTCTCCAATTGTGTAGTGAGAGGTGCTGCTTGATTGATAGGTACCTAATTATCCACACTTTCTTTCAAGTAATTGCAAAGTTGGAAGGGATTTGGATCACCCCTTATGGTGATTTCAATAACATTATATGGGAATTGGACACACTGATTAAATATGGATGGTACTACTTGCATGGTGTGGATCCATGGGTGATCCAATAACATGTTATATCCCAGCTCTCTGTCCAAGACTTGAAAAGTAACCTCTATTGTTATGGGTCCCACTTGTACTAGTAGTGTTACAATGCCTTTTGATGGACGTTCTTCATCATCATATGCCTTGATATTTATCCTCTTGGAAGAATTGATGTGAAGTTTAGAATATCCTAGTGCTTTGACCAGCTTTAAGGTACAAATGTTGAGACCAACTCCTCCATCTATAGTACTCTTATGATTCTTCTTTTATGAATGTAAGCTTCTAGATGTAGTGGGTCATTATGAAGTAGTCTATCACTAGGAATATCTTGTTCTATGAATGCAATATGTGTGCCTTGTGTCAAATTCCCTACCATAGAGTGGAAGGCATTTTCATCTATATCTTTGTCCACTGCTGAATCTTGAAGTTCTTTATCCAATATAGCTCTATGAGTGGGTGAAATACACAAAAGTTTGAATAATGATATTTTTGCCGGAGTTTTCTTGAGTTGCTCAAAAACATTATAGGTCCGTATTGCTAGTGGATGATTTTGTGGTATTCCTTGTAAAGTTACCTTTGATCTGTGAGTAACTACTGCACAGTCTCTATCTCTGGGAGTTATGGTAATTGTAGTGACTGTATCATTTGACTTACAAAATTTGTCTGTATCATAAGCTATTTTATCAAGATTTATGTTAAATCCTTCTTCATAGTCTTTATGTGTATGTTTGACATCTATGATGTGTTCTATGAGTTCATCTTCAAACTAAACTAAATGAGATGGTTGATCTATGATTTATATCGTCATTGTATTTCGGTGCCTCAAATATCATGGAAATTTGGTTATCATCTGTGTGAGTGTCTTGATATTTCTCATCTTGATCAAGTGTGTCTTGCGAATCATTGTTTGCTATATCTCCTTAGCTAATGACATGAATTGTGTAGTCATATGAGACCTTTGTGTAGTTAGATGTATTATCTTGTGTACCTGATGTGGTAGCTTTCCCTTTGTCATGCTTCACAAATGGATTCTTAAAAATTGTATGATTTGTGTTTCCTGAGGTTTTATCGGTATCGATTGTGATGTCCCCTTGGTCTATCATATCTTCGACCAAGTTTTTCAATTTTTATAAACTTGTTGTTTTATGACCTTTAGTCCGATGATAATCATAGAAATCATTATCATTCCACCATGTGGGTTTGAAAGGACCTAGATCATACACTCTTAGTTCAGGTAAAGTGATCATGTTTGTCTATAGTAACATTTTGAGCACTGACTCAATAGGTTCTCCTAGAGGTGTGTAATTTCTTCTTGGAGCATTTACCCTGGGGTATCTTATGTTCATGTTTTATGTAGCATTTACATTTGTGGAGGTCATACTATTCCCTATATGTGGATTAGATGACTGACTCATTCCCAAAGATAAAATGGGTCGAGTTTTGTTTATCATTCTGGCATCTACAATACCATCATTGGTCACATTTTTGTTTTTCGACCAAAACTTAGATTTGTCATTGTTGTTGGTGCTGCCATACTTAATAAGACCTTGTTCTATTAGTCCTTTCTCACATTTGAAATCTTTTTTTGTGATTTATTTGAATGTGGTTAAACATTTCATTTGTATCGAATATTTAATCTTGGGAATCAAGTTTTCTGTGAACATGTCCACTTGTTCTATTTCTAGGATAACTGTCTTGCACCTCCTATAGAGAGCCCTCCATCATTTTATGAAGGATGCAAATGTTTCATTCTCATATTTTTTAGCGGCACACAAGTCCATCAAAGTAACTAGGGTGTTAATGTTATGCAAGAAGTTTGCAATAAATTGTTCAGCTAATTCTCCCCATGATGTGATGGTTGGTGGTAAATGTGAAAACCACTCTAAAGTTAGACCTCCTAGACTTTTAGGAAATAGTCGCATTAGATAATTATGTTCTGAGGCAACCTCTACACATGCCATAAAAATTCTCTGATATGATCTCTAGGATCACCCTTCCCTCAATATCTATCAAATTTGGGCATTTCAAAATGTTGTGGGAAAGGTGGCATGTATAGTGTGAGATCAAATGGATAAGGACATAAGTCCTGCATTGTGTAGCTCTTTTTATCATTACCGATCTACATGGTTGCCATTTGTTGTTGCAAATTTTGTATTTGTTGTGTCAGAATATCTGTTTGAGTCAAAGGTAAATCTTGTGTTTGTGTATGTCCCACAAAAGGATTCGTGGTTGCATAACTAGGAGTTTGTTGGAAGGTACCATAATTATAACTTTCTGTGTTGTGTGTTCCACTAGGTACTGTGAAGTAAGTAATATGAGAACCCATGTTTGGTTGAGTTGTACTTGTTGTATTGGCAAGACCTAGATTTACATTTTGATGACTATATGTTTATCCTATAGAATAGAAAACTGGATGTTACGTTGCACTTGTTGCTTGTGTTTGAATAGGTGTTGAGACACTTGATATTATCAGTATGCTTTATGTTGGTATACTAACATTGATTGCCGAAGATGATGCACTTGTTTGAAAGTTTGCATTTGTGGTGACATTTATGCTGATAGGTATGTTGTGAGGAAAATTGGAAGTCGTTGCTTGTATTTGTGTCATGGGTGGTGTTTGACTGTTATCTTGACCTAAAGTTTTTCCCAGTGGTAAGATCTTTGTGACATCAAAATCTTCAGGTAGTTTCATCCCATTTTGTATTAACAACAAGAGATACTTGTCCCTATCATTATGTATAAGTGCATCTAAGATCATAAGTACATGTGGATATTGTTGAGCCGACTCAATTTCTTCTTTTTTTAGATGTTGTTGTAATTCGTTTAGGGTAGACATTGTTTGAGAACCTGATTCTTTACCAATTGACATGTCCATATTCCAAGTAGGGTTTACAGATTGTGTGTTGTTTGGGTCCATTATACCTTTTTCCTTTTGTGACCTTTGTGACGGGCATCTAAAAATGCTATATGAGGGTGGTTTTATGCAAGATGAAAACTAAACACTAGAATGTAGACGTAAATATGAGGTATGCAAGACTATACTAGATTGTCTATTGAGGATTTTGACGTGAGACCTGCTGAGCATTTCTGGATTTCTCTAATGTAGGTCTTTCCATTTCCTGTCTAAGTTGTTCTATCTCAATTTCTCTATCAATTCTATGGGCAATTCTAGACTCAATATTTATCTTGTGTATGACTCCTATATATTGAGGTGTGTTTCTTCTTGAGTCCCAAGCTAAGTTAGCTAGACCATCAATGATTTCTCATTGACTGCCATTTGGCACTAGATTAGGTTGCTCGAAGGGGAGCAAACCATCACCTAGGAGAACCATGATGACACATTCTATGACTTTATAACTAACAATGGATTCAGACATATATGAGGTCTAGATGAAGACGCATATGATAATGTGGACTCAAAATTAGGACTATGTAACGACTATGGATGATAATGAAGATGTGAATAAGGACTACATAAGGACTTTAGGATGATAGTGAGGATGTAAGTGGGACTCTGAAAAGACTTAGGATGATAATAAGAATGTAAGAGAGACTTATGCAAAGACTTAGGATGATAATGAGGATGTAAGTGGGACTATGCAAAGACTTAGGACAATAATAAGGATGTAAGTGGGACTATGAAAAATACTTCCTAGGGTCACAAGTATGTAAGGACTTTAAGTTTTTGGTTTCAAAATAGACTTTGTTTTCTGTAACTTCATGTGTATGACAAGTTTTGTAGTTTTCCAAACCTAAGAACAATTGCTTGGAGGTATGTATAGCTAACTGAATCAATTAGGTTTCAAAATGGACTTTGTTTTTTGTAGCTTTGTGTGTATGACAAGTTTTTGTAGTTTTCCAAATCTGAGAACAATTGCTTGGAGGTATGTATAGTTGACTAACTCAATTTTCATACAATCTCAAAAAATTTGGAGATACATAGGATAGGGCCTGAAATAGCCCAAAGGACTGACTCAATACTAGTCTAGCATAGTGATACATAAAAAAGCATGGAATACAATCTTAGGCTAGAAACTGGACACCATTCAATGAGGCCCTTACGAAATACTGAAACAAAATGAATAGATAGAGAGTCTGGTAGCATTGGCTCCACTCCACAACACACACTTCTTGGGAATGCCAGTCTCTCTTACCTTGAAGATCCAAAGATCTTATAGCCAAGGGATTTCTATATCATAGTGTAAGGTACATGAGGGATATCTATGGGGTACAATCCACACTCCCAGAATAACTAAATGTAGGATTTTTGGCAACTAAATTGGTTTGTAGTATTAGGTTTTGAGGGATCTCGATCTAATGATAGATTCTCAGAGAAAGCCACTTAATACTTTAGTTGAGCATATCAGTGCAGGGAAGGCCCCACATACGTCTAATTCACTCAACACTCTAGCTTCTTGACTAGTATACTTATATAGTGGCTCAAAAAACCCGCTTGAGAGTACACTGGGAGAGATGATATCCCCAATGCATCCCAATTAGAAGTACCTCTATGGAGTGATGAAATCCCCAATCAAAGAAACCCCTCACTACATAGAATAAAATAAAATTTGGATGTCGTTGTCACCTCCTTCCTTTCTCCCAAGACCCTGAAGGTGGGTGGAAAGTCAGTTAATGCAACAGTAGGCCCACCCCAAACACAATAAAAATTCCTTACTTTAGGAAAAAAGAAAAATTATTTCATCTAATGCAACATGATTCACGTTCATTTTATAGCCCAAATTTAGTTGTTAAATATGCATGTGCATGTCCATTTTAAACACCAAATTGAAATATGAAGCCATACATGTCAATTTTGACCATTTGTTGATTTTAAGCACCAAAAGACAAAGTGTGAGATACATGCATGTCCATTTTAGCCCATGTTTATTTTAAGAACCAAACAATGAAGTGTGAGATTATCCATGCATGTCCATTTTAACTATTGTTGATTTTAAGCACCAAAAGATGAAGTGTTAGATGATGCATGCAAAAACACTAATACAATCCTTTCTGTAAATCCACCATAGGTTGTAAACAAGAGATTAGTAGTAAAATCAAACCAATAGAAAATAGAAACTCAAAATTTGACAGAAGCGAATGCGTGACAATACCTGTGTGATTGTGTGATACTTACAGATCGAATGCGTGAACCTAACAGAGTGTATGCGTAATTCTGACAGACCGAATGCATGATGATAACAAATTGATTACGTACTAGTAATAGGGTGATTGCATGACAGACAGGAAGTCAACAAAATATTAAAAAATAAAAAAATAAAAGAAAACTAAACCCGATCAGAAACCTGCAAAACCAACTGTGAGGCCCTAGCCAAATCTCTCATCATCCACTCAATATTGATTAGATCATATTTAACTTGATAAGAAAGAACTAAGCTATTATATCTATCAAAGGCCACTTGATCTTCCGAATCTTGTATCCGCTTTTCTACTTGGAGAACCTTTTGATAGCGCTTGGCCTATCTTCTTTGTTCTTTCATCCTTCTTGCACCTAAAATCATGAACTGTACCTTTCTTTCCATAAAGTGTTATAATCAAATCATGAAATAGAAGCAATATGATCCCAGATTAACCCAATTTTAGATAGAATTAGATAGATCAAATAATAGGCAGAATAAAAAATTAGACAACAATTTTCCCTGCGAATGTGTGATCCGGAAAGGGTGATTGCGTGATCAAGAAAGGGCAATTGTGAACCCTGTCAGATCGAATGAGTGACCCTGAGGGGTCAAATGCATAGTGCTATCTATCCAATTGCATGATAGAGAATCTGTTCTTAAAATTTGTGCAACCTGCAAAACATGAAAAAATCTGTACGACCTGCAAAAATCACACAGAAAATAGAGAAGGTTAATTAGTTGTTGTTCACGTCGGGTTCACCAAAATGTCATAGGTAAAATTTATCTTATCCAAATAATCAATTAGAAATAAAGGGAAATCACGAATCCCTATCTAATCAAAGAATTCTAACAAACTAACAATGAAATAATGCAATATCAAACAAATATGAATTAAAATCATTCAATGAAACTCCTTATTCCAAGATCACATATAGCTTCCATTGCTCTTCTCTTCTCTGTGGTATGATGGCTCTCAGATATTGCGCTGGTAACCTGCAAGTGACACAAAGATTCGAAGTTCGTGATTCTAGCGGAATTGTGAGATTGGATGCTCAATTTATAGAAAATTGGAGAAGATTGATTGAAAGGTGGAACATATTGATCAAGAGGTTGAACTCAGGTGAGCTCAAATGAAAATTGATAGTTGAACTGCTAATTGTAGGAGTGAAACTGAATAGATTGAATAGATTAATGGAGTCAACTGATTGAGAAAAAGCTGATTGAAGGAAGAAAAAGAATGATTGGAGGAAATAAAGAGGATGACAAAGAAAGCTTAATTTAGAAAAAGCTAACTGAAAGATGAAAATAGAAGCTGAAGAGATAAATGATTTAATTAATTTATTGATTGAATTAATTAATTTAGCATGTGCTTGCATTTAGACTTAAATTTTCAATTTAATCTTTGCATGACATTTATTCAAATAACTAAATTTATTTTAATTCAATTTAGAATTTGAATATATTTAGAACTTGACTTTAATTTTCAATTTGGTTTTTGAAATCATGCACATGTAATTGAATTTGGAAGAAATTAGAAGAAATAAGAAATTAGATGAAATTAGAAGAATTAGTTAGTTAATTAAATAATTTAAAGAAACTATTCAATTATTTTAGAAATGGAATTTAATTAAAGGGTGAACTCACAAAGCTAGTTCCCACTTTTTGGTACATCCTGATTTTTGCTGAAATCATACATTTTTTGGAAAATATAATTATTTAAGCTTTAAGAGGTCCCATTTGAAGTAATTAATTGAAGAGAGTTAGATCAAAGGCTCTTAGATCAAAATTTCTTGGATAGAACCTCTCTACTTCTAAATCATACTTGCAATGGAGTCTCCTTTGCATCTATCAAATGCTGAAAAAAACCAATTTTGCATTAGCTTTTGAGGGGTCAAACGAATTCATTTAGAAGTTTTGTTTTCTTAAGGATTTAGTCCTTATTATAAGCTTTCCAAATAGTATAATTTTTAATATATTTAATTTTATTAATATATTTTTATTTTATTTTTTATGAATGTAGGTTTTTCACCGAACATGAACTTCTTTGTTCAATGCATTGGGAAAAATAGCAAACTAATTCAAAAAAATTCTGAAAAATATCTATGCCCTAGGTATTGATGTCTTCTTTCTAACAAAAAAAATAAAAATTAATTTTGATATATATAGAGCAACTTATGTGTTCAAACGTACACCTATATCTAAATTATAATTAGTCGGACTTCAAAACTTAATAAAATAAAAAATATTCAACATATCACTATCAAACCAACTGCATGCCCTGGGTATTGATGTTACAAACCAAAATTTAAAAGAGATAAGTTTTTATCATTTATAGAAAAAAATTTATACGTTTCGGGATGCACATCACTCTTAAAAAATGTTGTTTCCTGTAAAAAACTACTTTTGAGGGAGATGGAAAAATCAATAAAATTTTATTCAAAAAATTTTGAAAAAAATATATTTAGAATCTACAAAAAGGATGTTACAAATCACTAGTTTACATCATCTTCAAATTCTTAACGATTTAAAAGTTATAAGTGTCGGAAAGTGAAGGTTTTTTGCAAAATGTTCATCTAAGTGTCAAAGTTGGTCAAAAAGTGGGAACCTGTATTGTGAGTTCACCCTAAATAATAAAAATTATTTGAATTAAAGGATTAAATCATAATTAATTAAATAATAAATATTTAATTAATATTTAGAAGAGGGTTGGATGATTAGATGATCAAAGATAGAAATTGAAAATTAATAATTTATTTAAATAATATAGATTATTTAAATTGGGGAATTAATCATAATTAATTAAATATTAAATATTTAATGAATATTAGAAAATGGTTAAAATGATTAAATGATGAAAGAATAGAAAATAGAATAATTAGTAAGATTGTGAGGAAATATGAAATTAGAAGAATAAGATTAATTAACTTATTTAAATAATTACAAAATTATTTAATCAATTGGAGGAATAATTAGTACATGATCAATGAGACATTTTTAGGTGTCTATAGATGTCAACACTTGCCATCACCTATCAACACTTGGAGATTTCTCGTTATGTTCATTGACATGTTCAATGACTTATGCACAGTCACCGATATCTCATTCACTGACAGGTTATATTGTTCACCGACACTAAGGATGACTTGGAGATCACTTGGTTATGTTGAAGACATTGTTTAGACACTTTGTTTTGATGATTTGGTTATTAGTCTAATCAAGTTTGCATATTTGCTATTACCGGCAAATAGGTCTAGGTTATGGACCGACAAGCATTATCTATTCAGATCAGCATGACACACTATGGAGATGATTTGTTATTATTGTAAATGAACTAAGCTGACATAATTCATCACATATTGATTCATTTGTAATTAATTTTATTATAATATTCTTAGTGAGCCAACCTACACATTTGGTCTTAGGTCTTGGTATATATGTAAGATCTCATTTGTGAGATTTATATGGGAATGTAATAAGTGGTAGAGCATAAGGTATTTTGGTATATGTGAATATAAGCAGAGCTATACACACAAACATCATTCAAGATTCAAGGAGGTTTTGAAGAAGACAAATCAGATCTTAACCGGTACTGAATCCAGCATATGAAGATACTATTTTGAGCAGTACATTATCATTGGATTTAACCATCCAATTGTAGATAGTGTGACTCCCATTTTGTGATTGAGTAGTGAGATCTAGGTAGTTGGCCTCTCTGCATGTGCAAACACCATATTGTACACACATACTATCTGCAGTAGTATCATCTGATTGTGGGTAAGGTTTCCCATTGTGGTTTTTTCCCTTATAGGGTTTCCATGTACAAATATATGTGTTATGTGTTGTGGATGTTATTTGTCTTTCTATTTCATGCACTAAACTTTATCGGTATTGTAATTAACTGTTAAAATTGTTAACCAGCATAAAGTTTGGTTTACTAGTATTTTCCATTAAGTTTGGCAAAATTATATTTGGGTTGAAATTAATAGATAACTGATTCACCCCCCGCCCCCTCTCAGTTGCCTCTGCGTCCTAATAGTCTCAAACCCACTTGGACATTGAAATGGAAACCAAAGCCTCCAATTTGCCCATCTAGTAGACAATCTTTGCCCTATTCCTCCAACATATTTTCATATCTTATTGAATCCATATTGAATTTCTCTTCTTCCATAGCTATCAAATGTCATCCAAGTGAAGTGTGGAAAATTCTTTCTAGCCTTATCAAGGTCATAATCAGTTGGTTATATAACCCAAGATGTTATTTAGGTATTTAAAAACAACTAGAACCAAACCTAGAATATTGCAAACTACACTAGGGAGAATGACAAATAGTAAAGTTAGATCATAAAGTGGAATAAGATTGGATGTTACTAGGCCCTATAGTGGGGCATGTCATACTTCAATGCACATCATAAAGATTAACCTCAATAGTGATTAAAATAACCAAATATTATACACATAAAAAATGGACCATAATAAGTATATATTTTGTCCAAAATAGAAATATATGAGTACAGTATGAAAAGTGAGAGATTACTCAACAAACATTTGTCAAAACCCATATTGAATCAATGGCCGTGACAAAATGACCATGACATTAAACTTTGTACCCACACATAGGACAAAAAGGTCTTAAAGTGCCCACACACATACATTGATTTCTTAGTTTTTATCACATTTATAACAAGGGATGCCACATCATCATTCTATAAGACAATCCATCCCAACATAGGTACCATTCAATCCATCACCTACTAATGAGTTCTAGATTCAAAGCACTTATAAAATAAAAGAAACTTGTTAGATAGTTCAAATAACCGAAAGACAACTGAGATGGTTGGGTGAACTAGTTCTCACCAAATTATTGGAACCTTAAACAATTAAAACTTTAATAATGGAACCCAAAAGATCAATACTAGAATGCAAAATCCAATTAAGCATAAACAACAATTAAAGAATAAATACCATCCACATGACACCAAGATTTGTATGTGGAAAACCCGGTAAAGGGAAAAACCATGGTGGGAAGCCTACCCACATTTAGATAATACTTCTGCAATAAGTATGTGATTACAAATGAGGGGCCTACACTTGTAGGAAGGCCAACAACCTAGAGCACAATTCTCATTACAAAAGGAGTCTCACTGACTACATGGAAATCCATACTACAATCTGAAAGAGTGAATGAACTGAAAAGATAGCATCTCCTATGCCAGAGTATAGTTCTAGTTAAGCTCAATACTAGAGGACTAAATCCTCTTACATAAACCCAACTCAATCACCAATGATTGATCAAATCCTCTGCATGAATATTATTACAATATTCTCTCCTGTAGACACCTAAAATTGTCATGTCTAATTAACTAAATATCTTTATTTATTTAATTACTTTAGCCTAATTCTTTTATTAATTAAATACATCTTTATTTATTTAATTAATTCATTTATCCTCTTCTAACCTTATTTCTCATTTAAATAAATACATTTATTTATTTAAATTATCCTTTTTCTAAATTAAATAAATACTCTTATTTATTTAAATGATCCCACTTCTTCTATTAATTAAATGAATCTTTATTTATTTAATTAATTCATTAACCTTTTCTACCCATGACACATGCCATTCATCTCTTAATTCATACACTACCTACCCTCTTATTTTTTTATTATTTCCTCTACCTACCCTCTAATCATAGCCGACCATTTATCTTTTACACCTCTTAATCTTATCCCTCCATTTCTTATAGTGTCTTCTATATAAGGAGATGCTTCCTTCATTATTAACCCTGATCAATTGACTATCTAACTACGCTGTCAAACTTTCATATGTGATCAAGCCTATTTACAACCACATTTCCGTTCTTTGTTGAGCTCTTGTGCATATAAAATCCAAGAGCAAATATATCAAGCAGGATCAATGGAGATAGGAAGAATGGAGATCCAAACCCTATTGAACATGTGATGGTATAATATTTGTGATTTCATTTGATTTGCATTGTCCTAGGTAATCTTCATATGTTATGTTGGATCTTTGTTGTTGTTAGGCTAGGGTTTTGTCATTGAATCTATTTAGTCTTTCAATATTGTTTTATCCATTTTCACCGTATACATTTTGGCACGCCCGGTGGGACTCTTGTCCCTTTTGTGTTTAACATCTTTTGTTGTAGATTTTGTGTTTTTAAGTTGCATATCTGACATTTACGACAACATTTTGATATTTTCACATCTGCGTGCATTTGGATCGCGTTTTTGATTTTTTGCCGCATCTGTGACATTTGGAATCATATTTGTGCCCTCAACAGTATTTTATTTTTTCATTGCAAATTATGAGAAATGTGTTTGTGTTATGTATTCACGTCTATGAGGTCTCCAGACATGTTTGTGTTCAGAAACCACGTCTGTGTTAGATCTAACCACATCTACACATTTATATAGCGTTTGTGTTACTTATAACCATGTCTATGTTCAGTTGTTGCATTTTGACTTCTTTGATTTGATTTTTTGACATTTGGATTTCAGATCTAGTTTTATTTTGAGCTAACTTTTTTAAGATCTAGCTAACAAAAGTGGTGCATCTTGTCTTGAAAGAAAAATCATTTTGTCGAAGGCCCCTAGTTCACAAAGTCTTTTGGATCTAAAATTTACCTAACTTGTGTACTTGCAGGAAGGGGTCATCATTTGAAACAATCAAAACTACTAAAAAATCTTTGTTGTAGGATCTTGGCAAGGGGTTTTGATCTTTATTGTGTGCCTTGTTTTCATAGATTAGCAAACACTTCAATTGGTGCACTAAAATTGAACTAGTGTCTTTTGTGTCTTGGGCAATAGGCTCTTTTTGTTTCATCTTTAGAGGGTCTGTTTCCTCGTGTGGTCATTAGGACAACTAGTGAGGAGAGAATGACCCAAGTGGTAGTGAAGAAAACCCACCTCTTTCAAAACACTATAAACAACTATATTCATGGTGAAAACTATGGATAACGTGTGCTGATTAGTTCATACTGACACTATGTCTCTCCATAAACCTGTTTGATCAAATTTATTTGATCAGTTGTAGGGCATAACCCCTATCGGCTAGGAGCCTTCTGTATTTACAGAGCTAAAAGTGCTACATGCATGGCCACATGAGCAGATGCCCTTACTAGAACCTTTTTGTTTTAGAAGCCAAAATCCTTCTAGTTGTTGGGGTAGGAGGTCAGACCTCTAGAGAAGCCCACCCACATACGGTTCTTAGTAGAGATACAAAGTTCACCATGAGGAGTTTTTGTGGGGACTAATGCTTGGCTGCCTCGAGAAGTGAGTGCCAAGGGTGGAGCCAGTGGGGTCAAACATCTAAGTATCTGCTCTGAATAGCATAGCCTCATGTGGGAATCAACAACTATTGTCCTAGCCAACCATAAGAATTGTGCTTGTCTTATTTTGAACAATCAAACATTCAAGACCAAACATTAAAACATTGTGTCTTTTGTGTCTTCAAGTGTATGCAAAACATTTTTAGATCAAACAACACACTTTTCTTTGAGTCATTTTGAGTCTAAACACTTGCAAACATTGAGTCCTCATCAACACTGTGTCCTCTTGTCATGAAAAATAGTCAAAATTTTAGATTTGGTCACAACAAGTCACTTCACATATTGGAAAAAAATTGCATAAAGTTTTCAGAAACGCGTTTGTGTCTAACAAAACCACTTCTGTGTCATATAACCATGTCTGTGAAGGGTATAAATGTGTGTGTGTTCTCTTGAGAAACATGGCATTTACAAAATCTCAGAAACACGTGTGTCTGAAAGAACCACGTCTATGTCATTTAAGCGCGTCTGTGTCTGATAAAATTGTGGCTATGTCATTTAAGCGCATCTTTGAAGTATACAGGCACATTTGTGTTCAGAATTCAAAAACTTTTACAATCCAACAAACAAGAATAGTCAGTTTCAGACTTATTGAGCTTCCTAGGTATCTCTCTGGGTTTTCATCTAGCATTCAACCTATCTTTGAGTCTCACAAAGTCCATCATTACTTTACACCTTACATTACATTCACATTTTTCTAAACTTGAGTCAAAAGATCACTTGCTTGTCCTCATCATACTTTGTCAACACACTACATATGACAACATTTTGCTAAGTGGTCCCTCATCAAGTTCTATCACCTTTGGGTCTCATTTGGTCTTACTTAGAGTCAAGGTCAACTTACCTCATCAAGAGAAACTATCATCTTTTTGGAAGTCACACCTACTCTACTACATACATACTTGGTGTTACACTTTGGACATTGCAAGTAAACCTCAAATTCATTTACATTCCATCCAACTCTTGGTCTTCCATACTCTTTCATTTTCATCTAGTCTCACACATCTTGGTCAATACCTAGTTCATGGTTGAAACCCATTCCCAAAAATCTAGGAGAGAAACTAAAGAGGCTCAAGAGTTTGTAAACATGAGTTCCTATGAGTATTTCAATGATATCTTTTCAATTCTGATCATACGACATTACCTGACATGGATGCTTATAGAAACATTCCAAATATTGAGAACATGGATACTATAAACAACAATGGTACACACAATGACAATATGGACAACGTTTTCATACATTCAACAGAAGTGGAAGACACCATTATGGATCCCCGTTTCAATAGATTTGTTGAGGAAATAATGAGGAGAGATAGACAATATTTATTACAAGTGATGGCTAATAGTGGAGGCAATGGAGGACCACATGTCTCAAATAATGAAATATCAATCTTTGCAACAACCTCACCTCAATATGGATCAAAGGAGGCCTAATAGTGGAGGCAATAGAGGACAACATCTTGTGCCTAAATCGCCATCATATTTGTTTCAAAAACTTGAGATCCCATACACACATGGTCAAGCATATGATACTCACCTTCGCAGACCTTTATGGAAGTCTTATGCAGAAAAATATACTCAATCACATACCAATGCTAAGAACCAACCACCAAAGCAATTGGATATCCAAAGGCATGTTCAAAATTTGGACACAAGGAAACCCCACATCAAATTTGGGGGCAACACACTAGAACAAACTCATGACATTCCTATAGAGTATGGTATACAAGGACAAAATAGATATTCTATTTCTCACCATGACCCTTTACCAAGTGGTCCATATACGCAACATCATTATAGACCTCCTCCATATGAACATGTGCATGATCAATATCATCCATATATACAACATTCTCCTCCTCCATTGGGTGGCTCAGGCATGGGGTATGGTCCAAAAAGTTGGTCTCCACCTAAGAACAACTTGGAACAACAAATCAAGGATTTACAAAAGAAAATGGAGGACATAAATACACCGAAGCCAATTTACACAATGAGAGACATATGTTCTTATCCATTTGACAAAAGCATTCCAATGCCTCCATTTCCTACACACTTTGTGATGCCTAAGTTTGATAAGTATAGAGGAAAAGGGGATCCTAAGACACACATGAGACAATTTTTCATAGCTTGCATTGAGGTAGTAGCAAAAGAGACATATTTGATGAGATTATTCCCACAAAGATTAGGTGATCAAGCTATGGAATGGTTCTCTCAACTTCCACCTAGAATTAAGTTATGGGGTGACTTAGCTAAGGCATTTATACAAAATTTCTCATACAACATAGAGATAGACATATCAGTCACTACTTTGTGCAACACCAAGCAAAAGGATGGAGAATCTTTTTCATCATTTTTACAAAGATGGAGAAATCTAGCCAGCAGATGCTCTTGTGAAATTCCACAAAAACAAATGGTAGATATGTTCACCTAGAATGTCCATAAAAAAATTGGTTATGACGTAAGAAAAGCTTATTGTCCACCTTCAAGGACGTCATTGAAAAAGGCTTAGCAACAAAAAAGGTCCTAATTGAACAAGGAGTAATTAAAATATTCAAAGAAAACAAAGAGGACTATAAAGGAAAAGACAAGCCAAGATTTTGGAATAAAAACAAGAACATAGTCAATGATGGTGTTGTGGATGCCAATACAGTGCGACAAAAAATCATTTTCTCAGGATCAAGCTCTATAAACAATCAAGTGAATACTCAAACTTCAAAATCATGAAGTACGTACACTCCATTGGGAGAACCACTTGAGTCAGTTTTCAAAAAGCTAGTGGCAAACAAAATAATAACGATTCCAGATCTGCCTCCACATGAGCCAAAGGTTAAACCAAATTGGTGGAATGATGATGAGTATTGTGAATTTCATAAGAGAAAGGGTCATAAAATAGGAAATTGTCATTGACTAAAGAACATCATACAAGATCTCATTGATATAGGTGACATTGAGATTGAAGGACACTCATCCAATCAAGAACATGAAATGTTTAAGGAACCATTCCCAAAACATGACAAGGGGAAAGCTAAAGCGATAGATGACCAAACCAATTATACCAGAGCATCCTATAACTATGATTCAACTATCAATCACATTTCAATGGACAATTATGTCTCTACCATTATCATCAAGGACAAAATGCCTGAGAATTGTACCCATAGACCTAAGATTGTCCTAAAAGGCATTGGATCTTCTTCTGAACCTACCTCTGAATGTAATGTTACAACTCATTGAGTTAAATTCACTTTGCAAGGTGCTCTAGCTAAAAAAACTACTTCCTCATCAACCAAACCTAAGTATGACCTTGTAGAACAGTTGGGGAAGACACCTGCGCTCATCTCCATCCTTGAGCTCTTACGCATATCCCCTGCACATAAAGCTATTCTTGACAAAATCTTGAGAGACACTACTGTCCCCACTAATCTGAACGTTGACCAGTTTCAAGCCATGGTGGGATACCTTTCCATTCCACACTCCCTTACATTCATAGAAGCCGATGAGGCCTCTAAAAGTCATCCACATAATGCACCTTTACACATTGAAGCCTTCCTACACAAACATTGAATAAAACGAGTCCTGATAGATGGAGGAGCAGGTCTAAACATTTGCACATTGAGCACTATTAAACAATTGGGATATTTAGATAAAGCTATGAATTCTATAAACAAAATTACCATCAAGGCATATGATGATGAAGAGCATTCATCCAAAGGCACAATCACCTTCACTCTCAGAGTTGGGCCAGTTACAAAGGATGTAGTTTGTCATGTCTTAGACCTAGATCTCACATACAATATATTACTAGGTTGTTCTTGGATTCATGAAATGAGGGCAATCCCATCTACATATCACCAATGCATTAAGTTTCCTCACAATGGAGTTAAAATAACAGTTAATGATGATCCTAATCCATTCATATACTGCAATAACTTGAGACCAAAAACTGAGACAATCATTCCAAGTAATAGGGAAGTTGTCCCTTCTTCTACATACATTGATCCTGAATCATTAAAACCTTTGACATCAAAACAAGGTGAGCTTAAAGGGAAATACCAGGACAAGGGCATGGGTGAATACACTTTGAATCAAACCATGTGTTTATAAAAAATTATGAGTTCACCAAAAGAATATGGAAGACCACATCCTAATAAGCAGGTATCTATCATTATACTCAAATGGGACCCTACTATCTTTCAAAGATGGGGTGAACTGGAAGAAGAAGAATTATACAAAATGTTTTACAAAGACCCAGAAAATGATACACAAGATCACATCAGCCTACCATGTGAAAAATATGGCAAAGGGTTCAAGATCCTATAAATATTTGGGTATGATAGCAAAAGTCCTCTTGGCTTGAGAAAGGAAGGCATCATTGAACCTTTACAACCAGAATTAACATTCGTAAAGGAACGCTTGAAAGGACTCAGTTTCATGACTTCCAAGGTAAACACTCAAAAGACAGGAGAAGCATTACAAATCAAAGTTGCCAAAATTCAACAAGAGAATCACTATTCCATAGACTCCAATGAATGGGAATGGGATTCAGACATATCCTCTAGTGACTATGAACTCACTGAGACATTCAGAGAACCAGGTGAACCCACAAAAGAAAAGGAATTTTATAGAAAATTCAAAGTTGGTCAAGAAACAATCCCTAAGGATCCCACACGGTCCTTACCTCTAGGTTCTAGGTTGAAATCACATAGAATGAGGACACCTATCCTAGAATGCGCTACTAGTAATGACAATTTGGATTCATTCATGATCAAGATAGATGAGGAGAGTGCCAACGATGACCTTGATAACTACCTCAACATACCTGAGTATAACTGTATCTTCACCCTTAGTCCCACTAACTTTGAAGACATCAAAGGCCTTCCCCTTGTTCACCACGAACTTATTGACTAAGACCATGAAGGACCTGCATAGTTTGACACATTCCAAAATGATGAAGCCTTTATTGACTATCTAGGCATACGAGATGATCTTCCCCCTGGGGACTATAAAGCAGGATACACTATACAACTCAATAGCATGGCATATTTTGGTGAGGGTGTCGGGCCTTCCATTTGCAAGAACATAAAAATAAAAACAAATTAGAGGTCTTATGGTGAAAACTATGTTGTGGTGTTGTCTGACCCCAAAAAAGTAAAAAGAAAAGATGCATCTGGGGGTGAAAACCTCTTTGAGGCACCCGAGGATGGAAGCCTCGACATTCTCCCAGCATCATATGAAGAAAAATCATCTATGTTGGTAGAGGAGATCATCAAAACAAACATTGATACAGAAGAAATTCCACATAACATATTCCTGGCTCAATCCCTGACAGAGACAGAAAGATCAAAGTTCATAAGTTTCTTCACGGAGTGACAAATCAATTTTGCATGGTCATACACTAATATGCCTAGATTGGATCCAAATTTGGTAATGCATCATTTGACAGTTAAACCAGGGGCAAAATGAGTGAAACAAAAATTAAAAAAGATGCTTCCACAAGTGACATTATTAGTCAAAGCAGAACTTGAAAAATTATTGGATGTCAGATTCATATGCCCAATTGATTATCTTGAATGGATCTCCAACTTAGTGCCTGTCAGTAAACCAAATCGTAGCATCAGAATATGTATAGATTTCAGAGACATCAACAAAGCTTGTCCTAAGGATGACTTCCCATTACCAAACATAGATTTGATTCTAGATCTCACAGTAGGTCATGTGATGTTATCTTTGATGGATGGATTCTCTAGTTATAATCAAATAAAAATCGCATCCGAGGATCAGCACAAAACAACATTCACTTGTCCTTGGGGAACTTTCTATTGGAATGTCATGCCCTTTGGGCTAAAAAATGTAGGTGCTACATATCAAAGAGCCATGGTTACTATCTTTCATGATCTCATGCACATTACTATGGAAGATTATGTTGACGACCTCTTGGGCATATCAATAGATAGAGATATACATTTGGACATACTTTTAGTCATTTTTGATCGATTGGAAAAGTACAAAGTAAGATTAAACCCCAATAAATGTGTCTTTGGAGTAACCTCTAAGAAGCTCCAAGGATTCATTGTCTTGAAAAGAGGAATTGAAGCCAATCCAGCAAAATTCAAGGCCATCCTAGAGATGGAACCACCAAGAAATATCAGTCAACTTTTATCTTTGCAAGGGAGACTCCAATCCATACAAAGATTCATAACACAACTTGTAGATAAATGTAATCCTTTTCAGCACTTGCTACATAAAAACATAAAATTAAAATGGGATGATAACTGTCAACAGGCTTTCTAGATACTCAAAGATTATCTTCTAAATCTGCTAGTTTTGATGCCACCAATTCCAGATCAACCTCTACTACTATACATACTTCAACAACACTAGGGCACTCTTAGCAGAATAGGTTGCTGAGGGCAAAGAAAAGGCAGTCTATTATATCAGTCGTACATTGGTGGGATATGAGTTAAACTACACACCAATTGAGTGTGCATGTCTTGTTGTGGTCTTTGCTTCATAGAAATGATGAAATTACATGCTAACTCATAAAAGTAAGTTGGTTGCAAGGATCGATCCATTGAAATACCTTCTCAATAAAGCAATGTTTACTGGGTGACTAGCCAAATGGGTGATGCTCTTGAGTGAATTCAACATTATGTGGATAGAAAAGCAATAAAAGGGCAGGCTATCATAGTTCAATTAGCAGATTCTCACATGATAGATGATGTTCCTCTAACTTTAGAATTCCCAAATGAATCCATCTTGACAATATCACACATAAAGCCTTGGCAGCTATAGTTTGATGGCTCACACATAGCATGGTGTAGGAGCTGGCATCCTCTTCGTAACTCCTCAAGGGGATTCTATACCAAAATCATATCAATTATGATTTCCCTGCACTAATAACAAAGTAGAATATGAGGCATTAACAACTGGCTTACGGATTGCAGTTCAGTGGAAGATCTGGGAACTTCATGTTTTTGGGGACTCTCAACTTGTAATTAGTCAAGCAACTGATGAATACCAAACAAAGGATGAGAAATTAATGCCTTACAAAAGAATGGTGGATGACCTAAAACAACATTTCACAAAGTTAGACTTTGAATAAATACCAAGAGAGCAAAATCAAGCGGTAGATGCTATGGCTACAATTGCTTCACTAATCGATCTACCACATAATGAGACCCGCTATGAGTTCTTGGTGGATAACCTTTTGGTTCCCTCATATGCGATCATGCCTACTGAGATGATATGTGTTGTCGGTCTTGAGTCCCAGTTATATGGTCCCATTTTCGCATACCTTCGTGACAATACCCTTCCTCCTGACTTATCCAATAACAAACGTCACACTTTCATTCACCAATCTTCTTGATATGTCATTTTAGCCAATATCCTATACCATCAAGGTATAGATGGCACTCTTTTTAGATGTTTAGAAGGGGACGAAGCTCAAATTGTGTTATGTGAAGTTCATGAAGGGATATGTGGTCCGCATTCTAGTGGTCCTATCTTAGCTAAGAAACTCATCAGGACTGGATATTACTGGCCCAATATGGAAAAAGACTCATATCAATTTGTCAAGAAATGTAAGCAGTGTCAAATTCATCGAGACCTCATTCATGCGCCAGCGCAGGAACTTCAACCAATTGTGACTCCTTGGCCCTTTTGTCAATGGGGACTCGATGTCATAGGCAAGATTCACCCTCCTTCCTCCAATGGTCATAAATTCATCATCACTACCATAGAGTATTTCACAAAATGGATCGAAGTGGTGCCTCTTACACAAGTCACTGGAAAACAAATTGCTACATTCATTCTCAACTATATCATTTGCCAATGCGGTATTCTTGTTTCCATCATCACTGACAATGAGTGTCCCTTCAAAAATTAGGATGTTCATGAACTTTGTGATCACATCCATATTACTCATCATTTTTCCATACCTTATTACCCCAAGGTAACAGTCAAGCTGAGGCATCTAATAAAACAATCCTTAAAATCCTGAAAAAGATAGTCGACGACGCTGGCTGCAATTGGCATATCCAACTTAATCCCGCACTTTGGGCTAACCGCACAAGCATCCGCACACCTACAGGAGCTACACCCTATTCACTTGTCTATGACATTGAAGCTATCTTGCCTATTGAGGTTGAGTTACCCTCTTTATGAGTCTCCTTGCAAAACATTATCAGTGACGAAGACTACAGGGTCTCTCACTTACAAGAACTTGAACTATTCGATGAATGAAGACAAACTGCTTTTAATCATCTCAAGGCCTATCAACAATGAATGAGTCGTAGCTACAATCATAAAGTCAAGCCTCGCACATTTGAGGTAGGTGACTTGGTTCTCAGAGAAAATCCTAAAAATCAGCAGGACAGAGAGAAGAAGGGCAAGTTCAAACCAAACTGGCTTGGTCCTTACATCACCACAACAGCATATGGATCTGGTGCATATCAGCTCTCAACCACAGAGGGTGAACCTTTGGAGGATCCTATCAATGGCATGCACCTTCACAGATTTTACACATAGATCTTCAAAGTATCTTAATTTAAAAAATACAAAAAAATTCAAAAAAATTCAAAAATACAAAAAAATTCAAATATACAAAAAAAAAAATCAAAAAAATTCAAAAATACAAAAAAAAAAATAAAAAATTGAAAAACAGAAAGCATCTTCATCCAATGGTGAAAACCACTTTGGTGGTGCCCTAGGTAAGTACCATGGTGAAAACTGGGTCACGAGTGCCATGCATAGAGACATTGCTCCTCCCTCCTTCAGGATTCCATCTCATCCTTTCACTTTTCACATACTCATGACCTATTCATTCATAACAAACTTACCCATTCCCATCATGGCTTGTTATTGATCTACCTAAGATTGGTTCACCATTCATAATAAACATTCGTTTTCACACCTTTTCATCCATAATAAATCAGATCCTATCTATGGCTAAGGCAAATCCTATGTCTAGTGATGGGTGTGGAACTGAGCGCATCACATGTTTTGAGGAGAATAGTTTCTTCTAGTTTTCTTCAGTCTATCTGCGCACAATCCACAATAAAGCAACACTTGCATTGCCAATCCACAATAAAGTTTCACTTTCTTCACAATAAAGTATCAGTTTCATGGATTCAACCAGTTTCAGATGAGACACAATAGCAACAATGGGCTTCAACAAATCAAATCTTTCAACAGACTTAGACAACATTATGGTTCAATGCTATCTATCCTTTTGTGAAAGTAAACATTGTGACCACAATCAAATAAGACTTATACAAGTGACAAGAGACACTAAACTTGAGGACTACAATGGATGTTGGTGTCGAGTCTTGGTTTTCTTTTGATTTTATCTTTTGGTGACATATCTTTTAGCTTTTCCAGGATGTCTTTGACTAGAGATTCTATCTCCAGGATGTCTTTGACTAGAAAGGTGAGGATGGGGTATCATCACCTATTTTTCTTTTGCTGTTTGTGGATTGTCTCTTAGTAATGCTATGAATTGTCCAAGGATATGAGGACACCATGAGTCTAGTATGAACTGGGGCATTCCTTGTTTGAGACTATCTTATCTCCATGCAAACAGGTACAATGACTTTCTAGGTCGAACATATGCATCGATTGTCATAACCTACTTGCCATAATAAAGCTCAATGATGATAACGCACAAGAATCTCTTTCACTTTCATATCTTCTATCTTCCATCCCCCTTTCTTGATTGACTTCCATAGTCCTTCTTGAGTCCGTGTAGCCCTCTATCACACATCTGAGTATAATGACATGCCAAAAATATTTGCATTTCATGTAACTGCACTTGCATTACCACATATTAAGCATTTCATACATACATATAGATCTCACAATTGCATCACATCCTGAACACAACACATGTTAGAACATTTTACATTCTCATCATGTAAATAGTTATTTGCATTATCATATCCATTTGCATTTCATACATTCACAGTCACATTGGCATAACATTTAAAAATATAAAAGAACAAAAATATTGCATTTCCTCATGTACATATTTGCATCACATAGAAACATCACATAGGTACACATGCATATAGCTTCTACAAAGATGAATCATCTCATATATATATCAAAATCATAAGTGTCATGATACAATGATGCCAAAATATATATGGCTACAAAATCACCCAAAGGTGTCTACATCATCATACAAAAATGGTACAAAACTGATACATAGGGAGTCATGTAAGGCTATGATGAACTCCCTCCCTCAGAGCCACCTAGCCTCGATGGAGTCTAAGCACTAGAAGGACCCACCCTAGGATCATCTCTCCTACCCCCTCTATCTAGTGGTGATGGAGGACCCATGACCCCACCGCTAGATTCTTATCTCCATCTTGATCATAAGGTATCAACTCCCCATCAATCAGTATCCTCAGTATCCTATACACATCCTCTAAGGTGAATATCATCTCACCCATTAGCAAATAGAAAGTGCAAGTCTTTGAGTGCCATATCTCAACTAGCACAGTCAGCAACCCCATGTTCGCCCGAAACTCAGGCACATATAGAATGAATCTCAAACCCATAACCTCAATGGCTGCTCTGTCATCAAAAGTTAGCTCCGGTCGTAAACTCTAAGTTGAGGGGAATCTCTCCCATGACTCCAACATAGGTAGGTACTCCTGCAGTCAAGCAAATCAGTTGTGTTAGTTAAAGTGGCATTCCCTTTTCATCACAAAATGCTACTTATTATCCTAGTGCTTATATCTATCATATGGCGCTCTATCCTAGTGACACTCATTGTTCATCATAAAGTGTTGCTATTTATCCTAGTGGCATTTCCTGTTCATCACAAAATGCTTCTTATTATCCTAGTGCTTATATCTATTATATGGTGCTTTATCCTAGTGACACTCACTATTCATCACAAAGTGTTGCTATTTATCCTAGTGGTACTCCATGTTCATCACAAAGTACTACATGTTTTGCACTCCCTGTTCATCACAAAGTGCTGCTCATATTTGCACTCCCTATTCATCACAAAGTGCTTCTCATATTAGTACTCCCTATTCATCACAAAGTATTATGTCTTGGTACTCCCTGTTCATCACAAAGTGCCTCGATTTGTCCTATCCTAGGGCTATACTTGAGTGTATCCTCTTGAGTAGTTTCTTGATTGGCAACGTATGTTCTATCACAAAATTGTCAATCCTAACCCTATTTTCTATTCTAGTCTTCCCTGGAAGACCTACTTGAGTGTATCCTCTTAGTAGCTTAACCAATCAACAACATATGTTCATCACAAAACTACCGATTTGGCCTAGGAGACATAAATGCGCCTTCATGACATAAACACACTTACATATTGCACAAATGAGCCTGCTCTACATAGATGCACCCAAAATACACAGACATGCCTATTCTTTTCATAGACGTTCCTGCTCTGCATAGATGTGCCCACACAGCACAAACATGCCTAAATAACACAGATGTGCTCACATTTGACATAGACGCCTTTCCCTGCACAAACGTGCCTGGCACAAACACAGACGCGCCTAGCTAACCTAGACGCACTTGGCACCAGCACAGATGCGCCTCATTATTTTTTGACCTTGTTTGACATACCTAAACGCACATTTATTGCTCCACCTGACATGCCTTAATGACAACATTTATTGCGACAAAGTACAAGGAGGTTTTGCAGTACTCACCGGCTCTGTTGGCCTCTAAAATCGGTGAACGCGATCGAATCTGTGAACCAATGCCATCGATGCTAAATGTTGCTTCTCTATTCTCTCTTTGCACTCTAATCTCTTGGATGTGTGGATGACAATGAGGATGTATTCCCCTCGTGGTCTATTTTATAGACTAGCCTATCCCTAGCCCTAGCCCTAGTCTCTCGTGTCAGTCTTCATTGTCCCATGACTTTGTCACTCTATCCTATCTAGCTAGTCCATTCTAGCCTTTCTTTCTTATCAAGAGATTGTCTGCAATCTTTCCACACATTTTCATCCAATCTCTTGAGGGGGGATATCATTCCCATCTTGGGGCAACTTTGTATCAGTTCATCTTATCTTCTTTGAAACAACGTGACAAGTTGCATTGTCTCAAAGAGGGGCAAAATGTAGACACCTAAAATTGTCATGTCTAATTAAATAAATATCTTTATTTATTTAATTAATTCATTTATCCTCTTCTAACCTTATTTCTCATTTAAATAAATACATTTATTTATTTAAATTATCCTTTTTCTCAATTCAATAAATACTCTTATTTATTTAATTGATCCCACTTCTATTAATTAAATGAATCTTTATTTATTTAATTAATTCATTAACCTTTTCTACGCATGACACATGTCATTCATCTCTTAATTCATACACTACCTACCCTCTAAGCATAGCCAACCATTTATCTTTTACACCTCTTAATCTTATCCCTCCATTTCTTATAGTGTCTTCTATATAAGGAGATGCTTCCTTCATTATTAACCCTAATCAATTGACTATCTAACTATGCTGTCGAACTTTCATATGCGATCAAGCCTATTTACAACCACATTTCCATTCTTTGTTGAGCTCTTGTGCATATACAATCTAAGAGAAAATATATCAAGCAAGATCAATGGAGATAGGAAGAATGGAGATCCAAACCCTATTGGACATGTGATGGTATAATCTTTGTGATTTCATTTGATTTGCATTGTCTTAGGTAATCTTCATATGTTATGGTGGATCTTTGTTGTTGTTAGGCTAGGGTTCTGTGATTGAATCTATTTAGTCTTTAAATATTGTTTTATCCATTTTCATCGTATACAGCTCCTATACCACATTCCTATATGATCTACAATGAGATCTTACATCATATATATACAAAACCCTCTACCACAAACAATAAGGTTGGCCACTAGACAATAAAACAAATACATAATTACAAAACATGTTGGTCTGAGACCAAACAAATAATATCTAACCCATAAGACATCCCAAAAATACATCGAGAATTCTAATCAACATGTTACATTAAGTTGGTCCATAACCTAGATAAACCAAGACCCAATTTAGGTCCATACATGCTAAAGCAATCATCCCAATCAACCAAGTCTCAAACATGATCACCATCAACATCCTGAATCTCTACTAGAAGTCGCACCAACACCACTTATGCATAACATCAAAGATCTTCATCAAAGGTTTTTCAGCGAAACCCTCACTAGAACAACAAACCAAGCTTACTAGCATACAGGATAGCATCCGATCACTAGATCAAAACTAACTAACTGAACATAAATCTAAGTAGCATGAATAAGCCAATTCCATAACCCAAAAATACCAAAGCATACTAGATCATCATGATCTTATCCAGCCAGAAACCAAACATCCTACTAGGACCAGAAGGATACCGATAAAGTAGCCAAAACAACTAATGTTGACATCAATGATAAAACATCAGTGCAACACATAATCAATTCCTCCAAATGGAAAAAAATATCCCCCTTTGGCATTGATGGAAACACCAGATGTGAAAAACATCCAAGTGCCAATAAATGCCAAACAAATCTCCCATACAAAGATATAGCAATGAAGTTTTGATCCATACTCTCCCTATAAATGATATCTTAGTTAAGTTATACAAATTTCTTCCCCTAGTGTATATATCCCTTAAGTTTTTCACATGAATATCTCTCCCCCTTTGACATTAATGCCAAAAATCTGACAAAAATATCAAAGTAAAAACATAAACCACTGAATCACAAAACTAACTACTCCCCTTGACTAGTAGCATCCCCACATCAATCCAAAATGAATAATATCTTTGATAATTCATATCGGGATGATGCCAAACAAATAATATCCAACCCATAAGACATCCCAAAATTACATCGAGAAGTCCAATCAACATGTTACATTAAGTTGGTCCATAACCTATATAAAGTGGGACCCAATTTAGGTCCATACACGCTAAAGAAATGATCCCAATCAACCAAGTCTCGAACATGACCACCATCAGCATCTTGAATCTCTACTAGAAGCTACACCAACACCACTTATGTGTAACATCAAAGATCTTCATCAAAGCTCTATCGGTGAAACCCTCACTGGAACAACAAACTAAGCTTACCAACATATAGGATATCATTCGATCACCAGATCAAAACCAACTACTTGAACATGAATCTGAGTAGCATGAATAAGTTAATTCCATAACTCAAACATACCCGAGCATACCAGATCATCATGATCTAATCCAACAAGAAACCAAACATCCTACTAGGACCACAAGGATACTAGTAAAGCAGCCAAAACATCTAGTGTTGACATCAATGACAAAACATCAATTCAACACATAATCAATTTCTCCAAATGGCCAACACAATTGTCATGTTTCCCATTGACCATAGTCAAGTGCCCACTTACTGGTCACTTCCACCTACATTCAACATGAACAAGTTGTAAGGTCACCATCAAATCCATAAAAATAACATAACACAATTTAAAATAGAATAGAATATATCAACAATCAACCAAACCATTCAATTCTACCACTTATGGTTGATTTGAAATTGCATAGATCAAATCCAAAAACACAATCGATAAAATAGAACATACATTTATTTCTCCAATTGAAACAAGCATTCCACAAATAATCAATGTAACCAATTCAAATAGCCATGATGTCTCTTCTAATTCCACAAATAATTATTTTAATTCATTTTGTCATGCTCAAACCTAATTTCATCCACCTTTCAACATTTAAGTGGTGGTGACAATGTGAGAAGACAAGGAGGAGCAAAAAATTAGGAGAAGAAATTTGCATACTATTCCATGTATTCTCCATATTCTATTTCTAGTTTGTTTGTAGATATGTCTAGTTATATTGTTTATGCCTACAATTGTCTTTATCTGTTTATTGTTGTCCCCCTTTTTGCTAGGTGCTAAGTAATTGTTAGCCAGGTTGTTTAATATTCTACCTAGTTTGTTGTGAGTAAATTATATGATTTATCCATATGAATGCGATATATAACTATGGTGTTTTAAGTTATATTGTTTCAAGTTATATCTATGGGGTTCTAAGTTATACTATTACAAGTTATAGCTATGGTTTTCTAAGTTATATTGTTAATTAGGTTGATTTAATATTGTTGCTATTCATTGTCCCATACTTGGATAAAAGCCCCTTTCCATGACCTCTCATTTAATATTGTAATTATAATTTAATTTTTGTAAGTGCTTTGATTAATAAGAAAAATAGGTTTTAAGGACCCGAAACCATTTACATAGGAGTATTAAAATAGTTCATCAAAAGCATCCATACCTGCTAGGAACAACATTACAAAACAACTGGCAAAAGACCAGTAAACCGAAAGGACAACTAACAAAAGGAACATCAAAATAGAAAAAACCAGTTAAAAGTCCATGCAACTATAAAGACTTGAGAAGTTTCACTGCTTTATTGACCAGATGGTCATAGTTTGCAGCAGGAGCTTTAAGTTCCTCCAAATCCTTGTTAGGCTTCTTCTCCTTCTTTTTGCCTCTGGTTCTGGTTCTGGGTCCTTACACATCTCTCGTGCCTTCTATGTCTGGTTCCATCTCTAGGGGATCCTTCTCATCTTCTAGTTTTCTTATGAGGATTTTAGTATTGTCAGCCGATGCCTTCAGGATGTTGTAGCTTTGTTCTGCAATACTTTTGAGACAATTATCAATTTTATTGAGTTTATTATCAGTATCCTCCATCCTCTAGTTTATGGCATTATCATTTTTTTTAACCTCTGTCAGTTCCTTCTCAATTTTGTTGAACCTGGGGTTGAAGGAATCTCTGATCTCTTCAGCTCTAGCAACAATTTTAGTCAGGTCCTCAATAAAAACCCCCATCGATTTGCTTCCTCCAGTATTAATTATCTCTAGGAATTGTACCCTGTGGCTCAACTTCTTATTGTCATCCACAACTTTCTTGTAACTATTAATTAACTAATAAATGGTATCCAAAATTCCTTTCAGACTCTATCAGGGGAATTGAATGAGGGGTTATCTAACCAGTATTGTCCTAATCGATATTGGGGGCATCACCACTAGTGATCTTGTCAACTTTTTTATCGACCCTCTGTCCAGTACCTTCCCCTATGATCTCCTCCTCTAGTTTTTGTTCAACTTCTGATTCTTTTCTGTGCATTTGATCCTTTGACTCCATAACCTTTCCCCCCTGCCTCTTTCGCTCATTCCTTGTCTGAATAGTGGCTTTAGCTTTCTTTTTCTAGGGAGGCTGAGGTGCGTTCTTCTCAGACTCCTCAGAGACCTCCGAGGAGGAGGAGGAGCTGATAAGGTTAATCTTATCTTTAGAATTTTTCTTTCCCTTCAAGGATGAGGGCTTTGAGCACAACTGTTTTCTTTTCTTGCCAATTTCCTCTTTGGAGTCATTCAGACTCTCCTCAAAATCACTCATTGTATCACTTTTAGAATCCTTACCCATGGAGAACCTAGAATTTGACCCTTCCTCCTTAGTCTCGGTGATAGAAGGCTGAGGATAGGAAATTTAGTGGGTTTTAATGTGGTCATAAATTAATACCATGAGGCCTTGATGAATGGCAGTATCACCCTTTGGATTGTCTCTATGGACCTTAATGGTAATATTCATAGAACAAAGCAAGAAGTATGGAAAATTAACCTTTTCATCATACCTAAAATGGTTAAGAAAAACAAAATGATAACCATACACCTTAGTGAATATGTCATCAAAGGTAACATAACACATTATAGCAAAGAAGACCTCCCTCCATGGTTTTACAAAAGCCCTAGACAGGTAGTAGGTTTTACTTAGCTTTACCAGATGCTTTTTTTCCTTTGCCATTTCAGGGTATCAATCAATAGCCTCCTTGCTCAATTTTTTGTCTCTGTAATAGTTGCTTCCTTCCCTGCGAAAGCCCGTGACCTAAGAAATGAGGTCTTCATCAATGGAGATGGACTGGTCTCCCATCTTCAAGGTTCCCTTTCTCTAGTTCTTGTAGAAAAAGTTGGTCACAGTGGCATCCCTTCCATGTAGCCTCTCCATAAAATTTGTAAACCCTCCCTTTTGCAAAATGTTCCATACAACCTCCTTCTGTTTCCACTCCTTGTAGTTGTTGGGCTCATAATGACGTCTATTTCCTCCCATTTTTCTCTTTTCTGAATAGAATACTAAAAGTTGCAATGAGTTGTAGGCAAGAAATTTCTCGAAGTTACCACATATACCTAGAAAGCATGGGAAAAGGTGGCTTCTATCTTGTAATAAGTGGTACTATCATTATTATAATTACTCATAGCCCTCCTATTAATCTGTTTCATTATTATTTCATCCATTTATGATCTTTATTGTACTTTTGTATCGATCCAAATATATGATTGATCTGACGTCATCAGGGAGACCCTCTTCACCCTGCCATGTAAAAATTTTGTTATGATTGGCCGCCATGTTGGCTACCTAGTCAACATGACCATTAGCTTTACGGTAAATGTGGGAAATGAAACATTTCTCAAAAGTGTTGATGAGATCCCTTGCTACCTTTATTATGTTTTTGACAGTCCATGATGGTTTAGAATCTCCTTTTAGGAACTTTATGATGTTATTAGAATCCCCTTCAATCCACAGATAGGGACAATTCCATTTTTGACCAAGAGAATACCTTGGATAGCACCCATAGCTTTTGCCATGTGGTTAGTTTGGTGGCCTATAGGAATAGCTATCATTTCCTTGCAACTACCATTTTCGTCTCTAAGAATAGCACCGCATCCCATAAGGCCTGGATTGCCTTTGGCAGCTCCGTCAAAGTTGATTTTGAGCCAACCATGAGGGGGAGTAAGCCATATGACATCTAATCTCTTGTTAAGGGTGGGATAAGTTCTACCTACACTCTTTAAATTCCAAGAGCTGAAAATGTGAGTTTCCAAGGGGTTGGCAGAAATGCAAGTGTTCCAAATGATCCTAATGTTCTCCACAATAGCCCTTTGAATTTTCTGGAAAACAACAGCTTGGGTTAGAGAAGAATCCCTGAAGATGTGGTTGTTTCTTTCTTTCCAAATCCCCCACAGGATATGAGGGAGAGATAGCTACCACAAAGATCTCAAAGATGGGTTAGACCAATGATAATTCCAAGAGAGAAACAATTCACTGATAGTTTTAGGAAACACCCAGTCCATATTAAAGTTCTTAAGAAAACTTTCCCAGATAGAAACAGTGAAATAGCAGTGAATAGCCAAGTGGTCCATAGACTCTTCCTCCATAAGACATAAAACACATCTATTAGGAAAAGACAAGCCTCTAACCTTAAGGTTATCTAAGGTCAAAATTTTGTTTTGCAGAATAGTCCAATAAAAAAAGTTGATCTTAGGGATTAGACCCTTTATCCAGGCTTTAGACCAAAAGGGATTTTCGGCAGGGGCAAGGGAAAGAAGATCATACATAGAAGAGACAATAATGTTGCCTTTAAGTTCAAATTTCCAAATAAGGGAATCTTCCTCTTTGTACAACCAAGTAGAAGATAGATGGTTCTTAATATTGATAAGGTTAGGGTGAATATTTTCAATGTTCTACCAATTATTATCTATCCAATACCCCTCAACCAGGGAGCCAAAAGCTTGGATACAGGGGGTAGAAAAAGGAGCCCAATTAGGAAAGTTAATCAAAGGCTTATCAAATAGCCAGGGGTCCTCCCAAAATATAACTTTTTTACCATTGCCAACTCTCCATTTCACCCCTTTAGCAATGTTGTCTTTACACTTAGAGGCATGATTCCAAATATAAGACCCATTAAGACTAAAATCAGAATTGATGAAAGAGAGGAGAGAAGAAGACAGATGAGGATACTTACTTCCCCAAATTTTACACCATTCACTATCAGAGTGAAACAGTCTCCAAACCTATTTAGACAAGAGAGCTTCATTGAGAGTTCAGATTCTTCTCAGACCCAAACCACCTTTTCTCTTCAATCTGCACACCTTATCCCAAGCTACAAGAGACATTCTTTTCTTTTCCTCAACCCCTAACCAAAGAAATGTTTTTTGAATTTTCTCAATGGCATCAACATACTTACATGGAATTCTGAAGAGGCTAAGGGTATAAGTAGGTATGCTTTGAAGGGAGGCTTTAAGAAGTTGAAGCTTGCCATCTTGACTTAATAGAGCTCCTTTCCAACTAGCAAGTTTTCTCTAAAATTTATCCACTAGAGAGCTCCAAAAAGAATCAGGTGGACCATTGCCCAAGGGGAGACCAAGATAAATTGTAGGAAGATCAGCAATCTGACATTCCAGTACTCTACTTATTCTAAGTTGTCTTCTCTTAGGAGTGTTGATAAAAAACACTTCACTTTTGACCCAATTGATAAGCTGGCCGGAGGCAGAAGGAAACTTACAAAGGGTATCCTTCAGGGTTCTAGCTTCCTAAATGCTTGATTCCCCCATTATAATAGTGTCATCCATAAACTATTGGTGGGAGTAGATATGATCAGCAGATGAAGCTTGAAGACCCTTGAAAATACCTCTCAACACCAAACTTTCCATGGACCTACCAAAACATTCAGCCATAATGATAAAGAGGATAGGGGATATGGGATCCCCTTGTCTCAGTCCTCTTGAAGATTGAAAGAAAGATGAAGGAGATGTGTTGACAAGAACAGCAAAATAGGCAGTGGAGATGATATGCTTGAGGAGGTCCACACATTTGATGGAAAAGCCAAAGGCCAAAAGGACCTTATTTAGAAAAGACCAATCAACCCGGTCATAGGCCTTAGAAAGATCAAGCTTGAGGATGAAGCCCTATTTCTTAGCCATAACAAGAAAATGTATGTTCTCATGGATTGTTATGATAAAATTAAAAATTTGTCTTCCTGGCACAAAATCATTTTGCTAGTGGCTAATCAGAGAAGGAAGGACAACTAGGAGTCTAGAAGTTAGGACCTTTAATCTTATAAAAAGAGTTGCATAAACTAATAGGCCTGAATTTATCCATGGAGTTAGCACCTTGAATTGTGGGAATTAAAGCAATGAAGGTGCCATTAATCTCTTTTAGAAGTTTTCTAGCCCCAAAAAATTATTTCTCTATTGGAAACATCTTTTCCAACAATATCCTAAAATTCTTGAAAAAAGAACATGGGGAAGCCATTAGGACCGGGGGCTTTGTTACCATCAAAAGAGAAGACAACATTTCTAATTTCCAAGTTCGAAGGTATTGAAGTTAGGGAGGAATTCTGCTACTCATCAATAAGGTGAGGGATGTTCTGAAGGAAAGAGCTTTGAGCTTCAACATCCAAACTTTGATCCCTACAAAGAAGATCAGAAAAGTATCTTTTAGCCTCATTTCTTATCTCCTCCTCCATAACCAACTTCCCATTCTCCACCATCAGATTTTTTATCATATTTGCTGCTTTGTGTTTGATAGTAGACATATGAAAGAATATGGTATTATTATCTCCTTCCTTCAGCCATATACATCTAGACCTCTACTTCTAGAAGGCTTCTTCTTTAGCAATGATTTCATGGTACTTTTTGAGAATCTCATTTTCTTCAGCAATAGTTACAGTAGAGAAGCCATCCTTTTGAATTTGGATCTAAATTTTGTTGACATCATCTTGAATTTTTTCTTTGGCCTCAAAGATATTCCCAAAACTAGATTTATTCCATGACCTTATATTGTCTTTTATACTCTTGAGTTTTTTCACAACTCTATACATGGTTGTACCCTCAACTTGAATATTCCACCATTCATGGATTTTTTGGGTGATGTCTGGATGAAGAGTCCACATTTTTTCAAATCTAAAAGGGAAGTGCCTTCTCCTATTTATAGGGTCAGCAAAAAGGGTAATGGGGTAATGGTCTGACCCAACCTAGATGTGAGCAGACAGAGAACAGAAATAATGTATGTACCAATCATCAGAAATTAGAGCCCTACCAAGGTGAACTTGAATAAGGTCATTTCCAGCCCTCCTATTAGACCAAGTGTAATTGCAGCCCTATATCTCCACATCATTAAGATCCTGAGTGTTTATAAAATCCATGAGGGCCATTCTGCTTTCCAACTGGGAAGGGCTTCCACCAAATTCTTCCTCCTCTCTAAGTGGGGTGTTGAAATCTCCCATGACCAGCCAGCTAAGGTTCTTGAAGTTGTCCCTTATTTCCATAAGTTTTTTCCAAAAGATGTTTCTGGCTTTCAGGGTATTGGGAGCATAAATGTTAGTGAGTACCCGCATAGTTCCATCTTTTATGTGTTCAAATTTAATACAAGAGAAGTTGCTTTCTTGAATTAGAACATGACCTTTTACACTATTGAGATTCCAGATAGTAGCAATGCCACTAGAGGCACCTTCTAAGCTGCCACCACTACTACTCCCATGTTTAAAGAATTTCAAAGACTCTACCTTACCTCTATTCATCTTAGTTTCTTGAATTAGAAAAATATCCAATTTTCTGTCCCTAAAAATATTCCTAATAATATCATGCTTGTGGGGATTATTTAGTCCCCTAATTTTCCAAGAAACAATCTTCATAATTACTTACCAATTCCTAACTCCTTGAGTCCCATTTGATATGTTCTTACAAGCCTCCTTGTCTCTGACTTTGTGGTTTGAAGGTCATCCTTGGGATGAGGAGACATACTCAACATCAACTTGAGTAATTCTACTAGATTTCCTTAGTTGAGCTATCGAGTGAGTGGATCCTTTTTTATTCTTGTGTTTAGGAATTTTCCAATCTACTTATTTCTCAAGACCCACTTCGGGGTCTCTGAGAATTCTTGAGATTTCTTCTTCATTACCCCAGTTGGGAGATTTGGAGTTATGTGATAAACTATTGCCTGATTTTGAAGCTTGGTCTGAGTCCAACAGGTTCATTCCCAGTATAGCACTTTTTTGGGCTTCTTGCATATCAGACTTGATCATGAGAGGTGAAGAGTTAGTCTTCTCCTCCTAAGAACCAGTAATCTCCCCTTCCCCAGATTTTTCAACTTCCTTGGATTTCTCATCCTTTTGATCCTCTACACTAGGGGCTTCCTTGCTAGCCAGGGTGTTAGCGATTACCATTTCATTCTTTTCTTTTGAAGTTTCTGACTGATCTTTTGATTCCTCTAGTTGGGTCTGTTCTTCAAGGAGGTTATCTGCTTTCCTTTGATCCTTCCTGTGCGCTTCTTGGAGGGGACGATTAGAGATAGAGACTGTGGAGACCACTTCCTTATTTTCCCCCAAGGGTCGAAAATAGTTTGTGTCCACCATGTCAGTTTCCTTATTTTCTGATTTTTTGACTTGCCATACTTTTTTCTCCTGGGACTTTTTGCTTTCAACTGGAGGTTTGGTTTGCTTGTGCTCCCCTTTTGGCTTGAGAGGATAGTGTTTCACCTAGTGACCTGCTTTCTTGCAATGAAAGCAAGCAAAGGGGATAGATTCATATTCAATCTGTTGTTTCCACGTTCCAAGATTTGACACTATGTCTATCTATTTTGGCATATCTACATTGTGGGCTATCCCTACACAAAATCTTGCATGAGTTAGCCTTCTTCTTGAGGCTATAACTTGATCTATCGATAGGAGCTCACCAAAAGAGCTAGCTATACCTAATAAAATACTTTCTGCCCAATACTCTAGTGGCAGACCTGGTAATTTAACCCAAACTAGGACTTGTGCAAGAAGGGAATCACTCATGTTGAGATTCGGGTGCCATTTTTGAAGGACCAGAGATGCCTTTCCAACCATTGAGGGGATCCCATAGAGGATCCTTACTTTCTCTTCATCACATGAAAAGGCAAAGGTGAGGAGACCTTTGGGTAGAGCTCAAACTTCAACATTTCCTTTCAATGCCCACTTCCTTTTGACATAAGCCCTGACAACTTCAATATTTGGGCATGGTCCCATAAATTTACCCACTAGCAAGTTCGACATATTACTTATGTTATGATCTAGGACTAAATCAGGGATAGAAATGGCAAACTTACCACCAGAAGGGTCCAATATATTCTTAATAGGAGGTAAGGAGGATTTGCTAGATGGTTTCATTCCGAATAGGGATGACCGCTTTCTTGATTCTTTTCCATTCTCCAAGACCTCTTCACGTGGGCTGGACCCCCCCACCATGTTTCTAGATACCACAAACTTCTCTGGCAGAGTATCATTAGCCTGCTGATTATCCAAAGGCTTTTCCTTCTCCCCCATGGGGCCAATTCTATCGTTTTGGCCGCTACCACCATTGGAACCAGAGTTCCCGCCCTGCAAAGAATTTGAATTTTGATTTCTTCCATTTCCACATACTCCACCTCCACGCGATCTCTCCATCTTGTGTTGGTCTTGCATCTAATTATAAGTGTTGTGTGTTGACACCAACATCCAATTAGTCTACAATGTAGGCAAACTAGTTGCATACCTAGAAAAACCATTTCCATCCTTCATTTGAAACTGTTAATGAGTTTGTAAGTTATAACGTTAATGGGGTTTTAAGTTAATGTTGCTATCAAATGTACCATACTTTTCCAAAAGACTCTTCTCATAGCTACCCATTTAATGTTGTAAGTATTGTTTACTTTTTGTAAGAGTGGTTTAAGTGTTGTAAGTGTCATTTAATTGTTGAAAGTTTCATGTAATGTTATACCTAATAGTCTAGAAATATTTTAGGTTCAACACATGTCTATGGGGTTCTAAGTTATATTGTTTATGTCTCAATGCATGTCTATAGTGTTGTAGCTTATACTTTTTATGCATGTGATTGTTTATCTACCCGATACAATGTAGATGTTGTACATAATTTACTATAAGTTATGTAGGTACCTTTTAAGTGCAGTAAGTGATGCAATGTTCTACCCAATTTGTTGTAAGTATCATTCAAGTGTCATAAGTGTCATTTAAGTTCTCTAAGAATTGCGCAATAATCTTCTTAATTTGTTGTAAGTGAATTATATGGTTTATGCTTCTTAATGCATATATATGGGGTTAGGTAAGTGTAGCGGTGTAAATTACATCGCTTTGGCATTTTGGCCTTTCGCATTTTGACCATGTTTGATTCTATCACACTAACTTTAAATTGTAATCTTCACCTAACATCTATTATGTGGACCTTTGTTCAGCCCCAGTAAGTTGCACAAAGGTGTCTTAAGCATCCTTGTCCCACTTAAGGGGCTTGATTTTGGTCTTGACAATGGTCATAAAATATGGGTTGGAATTCACTTCCCATGTCGATCTATCTAAAAATTTCAAACATGTTTGATGTAGTGGGGTATAAAATAAATTCTTACCCCCTCATTTAAACATCCGTCTTACATCCCTTAATTAGCTCACTCCGTAATTCAAGTTAGAATTCAATTCAATTCAAGTGAGCAAGCAATCAAGCATTTTCAAGACATTAAAGGAGAGTTCAATATTGAAGATGTCATCCCTGGTCAAGACTTTATGAAGACATCCTACATCCTTCATGACTTGACATCAACCCTTGCATGAAGACTTCAAGACAAGTTTCATCAAGGTATCATATTCCATATTAGCATTTTAATTCAGATCTAGCCCCTGCTCTGAAATGACTCACTTTACACTTTCATTTCATTTCAATTTCAATTTTAGAACTATAGGGTCAATTCTAAACCCGAGGTTTGACTTAGGCAAAACCCTATCCATAATGTTTTTTTCCTTTTTTTGTGTGCATCTTATAGGTTATGAAGCTAAAATTATAGAATTGGGCAGAGTAGATAAAGATTAATAGATTTAGCTTTTGTAAGTGCCAAAAGTGGATGATAGGGCTACCCCACACACCTATGTCTGACATATTTTTCACAAAAGTTTTGGGGTAGATTTTGAGCATCATTTTGGTTTTGGAAAAGTTACTTTCGTTTTCATTTGACATTTTGAGTACAATGTTTTATGGAGCATCCTTGTACCACATTTCCAAGGGCACATTCTACTCATAGGTTCTACTCATCTTCCTCATTCCAAATATGTGTTTCCAACTGCATATATGTTGATATTATGGATGACTTTGTCATGTGTTGCATTGGTTTTGTCATTAATGTCAACACTTGTCTTCTTGGAGAGCTACATTGTTGTTTTGGCACTATGGTCTACTGGTTATGTGTTTATCGACAGGTTATGTGTTCATCAATAGGTTATATTGTTCACTGATAGTGATGATGACTTGTTATCATCTGGAGATCATTTGGTTATCTCGAAGACATTGTTTGGAAGCCTCAATTTGGTGTTTTTCTTATTGGTCTAATCGGGTTGATAGATTTGCCTTTACTGACAGATAGGTCTAGGTTATGGGTCAATACACGTTTCATATTTGAGATCAGCATGGTACATTATGGAGATTGTTTATTGATTGGTTAATGTATTGAGCCGACATGTTGTAACTTATTTGTAATTGATTTTCATTGTAATATCTTTTGTGAGCCAACCTATACATTTGGTCTTAGGTTTTGTATAAATATAAGATCATATTGATGATCGGATATGTACATAGATATGAAAATGGTATGAGCGAATACTGAAGAGTGAATATAAGAAAATCCTTGTGTGAATCAAGTAGATATCATTTGAAGGATTAAGGGAAGGTTATGAAGATGTTCAGAGCTTAAATCGGTACCAAATCTAGCATTGGAGAAGCTATTTTGTGTAGTACATTATCATTGTATTTAACCATCCAATTGTGTAGCCAGTGTGACTCCTATTTTGTGATTGAGTAGTGAGATCTAGGTGGTCGGCCTTTCTGCATGTGCAGACCCCATTTGTATACACATACTATTTGCAGTAGTATCATCTGATTATGGGTAAGGTTTCCACCATGGTTTTTCCCTCACTAGGTTTCCACGTCAAAATCTATGTCATGTATTGTGGATGTTGTTTCTCTTTCTGTTTCACACATTAAGTTAAACCAGTATTGCTATATTTGTTAATCTATTTTATCGACACTTAAGTTTGGTTTACCGGTATTAAGTTTAAATTCAAATAAATTGCATTTAGATTTATAATTTTATATAACTGGTTCACAATTGATTCACCCCCCCCCCTCTCAGTTGTCCTTGTAGTTCCTAACAATTAGTATCAGAGCTAAGTCCTCTTTTGCAAAAGCCTAACAGCTTGAGGAGATCCTATGACAACAAATATATTCAAGAAAGATAGTCTGAAACTTGATGGAACTAACTATGGCATATGGAAGATCAGAATGGAAACACATCTGAACAACATTGGAAGAGATATATGAGATGTTACAAAGAATGGCTATGTTGCTCCTATTCTGAATCAACCTCATCCACCAACATTGGCTAAGGACTTGGAGAATGATTGAAAAGCTAGAGAAGCACTTTTGAGTGTATTATCAGATCAGAAAATTACGGGATTATCAGACTAATCTACTGCTAAATCTATTTGGGACAAACCAGAGATACTGGATGAAAGAGATACCACTGTCAAAATTGCAAAATTGGAATGTTACCGGGTCAGGTATGAAAATTTAAAAATGGAAGAAGATGAAAGAATTTCTACTTTTATGGAAAGAGTTAATGAAATTGTTTTGGGAATACAATGTTGTGGAGGATCCTCAAGTGAAGATGAAATTGTATCTAAAGTTTTAAGAGCATTACCGCTAGCATATAAAATGAAAGTGACTGCTATTAATGAATTGAGAACCATGCCTAATACTTTAGTTTCAAGAGATAATTTGGTTGGTAAACTTTCAACTTTTGAACTTGAAGAGTATGGTCTTGTTGCTACTATAAAAACTGATTTATCTTTTAAAGAATCATCATCATCTGACAAAACTAATTGGAAAGCACTCTATGGAAAAGAAATTGAAGTTATGAGAAGAGAAAATCAAGAACTTGAAGAACTTGAACCTCTATTTTCAAGAAAGATGCCTAGAGGTCTAGAAGGGAGTAAGTACGAAGGTAAATTACATTTGAAATGTTTTAATTGCAATAAAGTTGGTCATATAGCTTCTAGATGTCCTGACCGACATGCTAGATTAAGGGAAGAAGCAAAAAGATCATATAAACCTAACCCTGATTATCATAGATTTAGATTTTAGAAAAACAGAGATAAATCATGTTACTATGCAGATGAAGGTGTTACAGATGATTCAGATGAAGATCCATTAGCTAGCAGATGGGCTTTTGTTGCAATAAAAGAAGATCAATCGACACTTATCGTCAAACTGGTAGAGGAGGCATTGTCAGCAAAAATTGAAGAAAATGATGAATGGATAATATATTTTGGATGCTCACATCATATGACTGGTGACAAAAGAAAATTCTCATCTTTTCAAGAAATTAATGGAGGTCAAGTAAGGTTTGGAGATGATAAAGCTTGTTTAATCAAAGGAAAAGGCACTATATCTTTCGATGATAAGCATAATACTAACAATGTTTACTATATAGAAGGTTTAAAGCATAATATTTTTAGTGTTGGTCAATTAGTTGAAAAAAGATTTGAATTACAATTCTAGAATGGGAAATGCAAAATCACAAATAGAACTGGATTGGAGATTGTGACTGGTAATCAGACTAAAGGTAATATCTTTCATTTGAATTCTAGTGATAAGACATGTTTGATTGCACACATTGATGAAAGTTGGTTATGGCATAAGAGACTTTTTCATGTAAATTTTGATTGCATTGTAAAAATTAGTTCAACTAAGGTAGTAAGGGATTTACCTAAGATTGTGAAACCTCATAATCCATTATGTAAGGAATGTCAAATGGGAAAGCAAGTTAGAACAAAATTTAAGAACATTACTGAGAAATCCAATAATATTCTTGATTTAATTCATACTGATTTATGTGGTTCAACAAGAACAAGAAGTCTACAGGGAGATAGATACTTTATGCTAATAATCGATGATTATTCTAGAATGTGTTGGGTTACTTTTCTTAGGGAGAAATCAAAGGCTTTTGGAAGATTCAAGATATACAAGGAAATGGTAGAGAATGAAACTGGCAAGAAAATCAAATTTTAGAGATCAGATCAAGAAGGAGAATTTACATCTAGAGAATCAAGATATGCAGAATTAGAAGTTATAATGATCATAAATGAACCGGCACAGATCCCACCGATACAATGTAAAGACCTAATCACACCAGCAACAAACTAAATTGTGACTAAAGAACAACAACATGTAAGTGGAAATCAAAACAAACCCATATATATAAGATTGAATCATTCAGAGAATCAGATAATTGGAAACAAGAATCAAGGTGTTATGACTAGAGGAAGACTAGCACATGAAGAGGTATGTTTAATTTCTCAAGTTGAACCAACATCTATTATTGAATCATGTCAAGATGAACATTGGATAAAAGCAATGGAAGATGAATTAGAACAAATTGAAAAGAATAACACTTGGACATTGGTTCCCCAGCCTAAAGACAAAAGTGTAATTGGAACTAAATGGGTATATAGGAATAAACTTAATGAAGATGGTGAAGTAATCAAAAACAAACCAAGATTAGTTTGTAAAGGTTATTCACAGAAAGAAGAAATTGATTACAATGAAACCTTTGCACCGGTAGCTAGAATTGAGGCAGTTAGACTATTTCTTGCATTTACAGCCTATAAGAACTATAAAGTTTATCAAATGGATGTTAAATGTGCATTTTTGAATGGAGATCTTGAGGAGGAAGTTTACATTGAACAAACTGATGGATTTTCTTTGATAGATTACAAGGATATGGTTTGCAGGTTAAGGAAAGCTTTATATGGTTTGAAGCAAGCTCCCAAAGATTGGTATGCTAGATTGGATAAATATCTTTTGAAGCTTGGTTAAACAAAAAGTAATGCTGACAACAAGTTATATTACAAGGTTACTAATGATGACATTTTGGTCATTGAAGTATTTGTAGATGATATCATTTTTGGAGGTGAAGATGGACTATGTAAGGACTTTGCTAACAAGATGTAGGAAGAATTTGAAAAATCTATGATTGGAGGATTACTAAATTTAACTCAAACAAGGCTTGATATGGTGAATGTAGTATGTATTGTATCTAGATTTCAAGGCAATCCTAAAGAAAATCATGAATCAACAGTTAAGGATTTTTCTATACTTACAAGACACAACAAATCTTGGTTTATGGTATCCTAAAGATGAAAATTTTGATTTATGTGCATACACTGATGCAAATTGGGAAGTGATGTAGATGTCAAAAAGAGAACCACCGGAGGTACATTCTTTCTTGGTTAAGCAAAAAACAAACTTGTACATCATTATCTACAACAAAATCAGAATATGTTGCATCAACAACTAATTGTACTAAGGTATTATGGATCAAGGAAATGTTGAAGGGTATAAAGGTAAAATGCAAAGAACTAGTAATCATATATTGTGATAATTCAGCAACAATTGATATATCAAAGAATCTGGTATTTTACTCTAAGACAAAGCATGTTTCTATTAAGTATAATTTTTTGAAAGAAAATGTTGAAGCAAATGAAGTAAAATTGGTTTATGTGAATACTAAAAAGAAAATTGTAGATATCTTTACAAAGCCTTTGCCTGAGGAAACATTTGAATATCTTAGAGAGAAGATTGGGGTAATTTCCCCACCAACAAAGACTTAGAAGATGGAGATTGGCATCAAACCGATAGGGACTAACAAATTTTTTTTTTCCGGCTTTGATGGAGGAGAGCTACTTCTCAGGGGGAGTAGTTGGCTGAATGTTATGTTTCTTTGAAACTTAACTTCTTTGGCATTTGATGTCAAAGGGGGAGAGATATCTATGGAAAAACATTGCACTTTGGAGAGATGTTTTTAGATGTATCTTTGGCTCCTGTTTCTGTTACAGAACTTTGTATTGATTTACTCTTGGGAGATTATTGGTCTATTTTGGCATTCTATTTTTGGCACTTAGATGTTTTTCTATCTAGTGTTGCCATCAATGCCAAAGGGGGAGATTGTTGATATTATGGATGACTTTGTCATGTGTTCCATTGGTTTTGTCATTGATGTCAACACTTCTCTTCTTGGAGAGCTACATTTTTGTTTTGGCACTATGGTCTATTCGTTATATGTTCACCGACAGGTTATATTATTCACTGTTAGTGATGATGACTTGTTATCATCTGGAGATCATTTGGTTATGTTGAAGACATTGTTTGGAAGCCTGGATTTGGTGTTTTTCTTATTGGTCTAATCAGGTTGATAGATTTGCCTTTACTGATAGATAGGTCTAGGTTATGGACCATTACACATTTCATATTCCAGATCAGCATGACACGTTATGGAGATTATTGATTGATTGGTTAATGTATTGGGCCGACATGTTGTAACTTATTTGTAATTGATTTTCATTGTAATATCTTTTGTGATCCGACCTATAAATTTGATCTTAGGTTTTGTATAAATGTAAGATCATATTGATGATCAGATATGTACATGGATATGAAAATGGTATGAGTGAATATAAGAATATCCTTGCACAAATCAAGCAGATATCATTTGAAGGATTAAGGGAAGGTGATGAAGATGTTCAGAGCTTAAACCGGTAATGAATCCAACATTGTAGATGCTATTTTGTGTAGTGCATTATCATTAGATTTAACCATCCAATTGTGTAGTCATTGTGACGCCTATTTTGTGATTGAGCAGTGAGCTCTAGGCGGTTGGCCTTTCTGCATGTACAGATCCCATTTGTATACACATACTATTTGCAATAGTATCATCTAATTGTGGGTAAGTTTCCCCATTGTGGTTTTTCTCTCATTGGGTTTCCATGTCAAAATCTCTATGTCATGTGTTGTGGATGTTGTTTCTCTTTCTGGTTTACACATTAAGTTAAACCGGTACTTCTTTATCTATTAATCTGTTTTACCGACACTTAAATTTGGTTTACCGATGTTAAGTTTAAATTGAAATAACTTGCATTTGGATTACAATTTTATATAACTGGTTCATAACTGAGAGGGGGGTATAGGTTCATGTTAATTTAATGTCAATTTTCCAACATTAGCCCTAGATCTAGCATTCACTTTACATCTTTCCAGTATCCATTTCAACTCAAACAAAGAGAGGTGGAATCCAAACAACATTCAAACCTTTTTACATAATTGAGGTTGAATCTATTGATCCCATATCTCCCTAATAGGTCCAATTCATAGTTTGAGTGCATAAACTTGTGAAAACCTATTTTTCCACATTACGTTTTGGTGAAACCAACATAGTGCTTGCTTTAATTCTAATTTTCATTTTCAGATCTGATTTGTATGCATTTAATTAATTCATATTTGTAATAATTTTATTAATTACATCATTTAATAATTAATAATTTCTTTAGGTATTTAATTTGGTATCAAGTTTACGCATTAATTAATAAGTTACAAGTGAGGAGGTAAATTCTTTTCTAATGGTCTCGAGTGACTTAATCTAGTTTTGATAAATTGATAGTTGATCTTATGGTTTTCAACCGTTTTGGATGTGATGATAATATTTTATTTGATTTAAAATTCTCCAATATAGTAGCTACATTCTAGATATAGAAACCACCTCTTAGCTTCAAACCTTCATACATTTCTACTTAAGTGTTCAATTCCAAGGACAAAACCAAAAGGTAAAACCAATTTTCTTGAATCATATGAAATCAAATGTGAGATTAGATAATGATCTAGTCAACTATTAAGAGGGGGGGGGGGAGGGGTGAATCAATAGATAGAAAACAAACTAAACTTTCACCAAACTAACTTCCAACTCAGAAACAACTTGCTAACTTAACCAATTTAGCCACTATAACTAAAATTACAATTGCACTGTCAAGCTTACCGGTTGACTAAAATATCAATGATATAGTGTAACTGATTTGAAACTTAGATACCTTTTAACCAAAACATCAAAACATTTTACTAGCATTAGCAATAGCTTATTTCATATCACTTCCAGTCATCTAAACATGTCTTAGTGGTTTTACTAGTTATACATATTAACTATATCAAAAACACACACAAAATCATTCACCACTTGACACAATGATTTTTCATGTGGAAACCCAAATGGGAAAAACCACGGTGGGGATGAATACCCACAAGTACTCTAAACACTTATAAATTTCTCTTTGTTAGGAGCCAAGCCTTGTTAGAAGCTTTAGAAAAATTTCCCATTAGGATCAGATCTAGTTAAGGACCACCCAGTTAAGGGATTGACTACAATACCCTGTCAAAGGAAATACCCTTGAAAAGGTAACCTTGGTGGAGGATTTGAAATCCAAGCTAATGGATCACCTAGTTAGAGGATTTGAACAAGAAGCATGTTAAAGCTTGCCCGATTAGGGGATTTAACTATTGTAATGGTTAGAGAATAACAGGGTCTTTGTTGATATGGTAATAGCACTACTTTGCTTAATTAGATCCTTTTATGCTCCTATCTTCCTTCACAACATTCTGCAAATACTCCTTCTAGTTTGGAAACAACAACTCACACGACTTCATTTACAAACAACTTCATCGACCTTAAATACAAATACAATAGGTGAGAAACACAACACAAAACCTAAGATCTCATAGAGATTAGAAACATATCGGTTTGAAAATGACAATTGGATTACATATAAATCAACTACACATTGTTCTAGACAACTTGATTCACTTTTGAATCATTGCACATTGAATCCTGTAACTCATCACATGGTTTTCACTTCATGCTATGCATTTGCTCATTGCCAAGATAAATAGTTATCTTGACATGTCAAATCCACTTTGAAACTCATCATGTGCAACATGCATATGTGACATCTTCATCTTCGATCATCGTTCAATCATATATCATGACAAGCAATTCTCCAAGCTCCATCAGTTAGGATTTTGCTTATCAAAAGGTTAGGGTTACCGGTTGATCACTTTGCTTCAAATACCAATACTAGTTTCCTTGACTGCTTTACTACCAGTTACATAACTACGTCACTACTGGTTGTAATACAACTCTAATACTGATTTCTATTGACATCAATGACAACACTATACTTCATCAATTCAATCTTCATGCAATGCCAAAAATCTCCCCCTTTAACATTGATGCCAATACAAATATCAATACCACTTGATTAACTTGATTGTTATGATTGAGAGTAATGCACATACATAGGTATAGGAATCCTGGTTACATTTTCATATGCTCTCCTTCAACTTTATCTCCATGTCTTTAGCTGGTAACTAGCTATCAATCATATATAGTTCTTCTCCCTTATACAGTTCTTCTTCCCCTTTGATAGCAATGCCAAAGTGAAAGTAAAACATATAGTGTCATACTTCACTGTTCTACAACTAGTTGCTTCCCCTATGGATTAGCTCCACTCTACACCAATCCTTCCTCAAGATTTCCAATAGGCTCTGGGACTAATATCTTCCACATCTGCTCAATTAATTTTATGTAGGGGTACAACCCCTAGCTTACCTCTAAGATACTCAAATGTCACCTTAGGTAGAGGTTTAGTAAAGATATCTGCAAGTTGTTGTTTTGAAGAAACATGCTCCAGTGACACATCTTTACTCTACACTTCCTCTCTTAGAAAATGATACTTCAATTCAATATGCTTGGTTCTAGCATGCAACATTGGGTTCTTTGAAATATTTATAACGCTCATGTTATCACAAAAAATATTTACTGGTTCTGATATCTTCAATTTGAAACCTTCCAAAATGTGTTTCATCTAGATTACTTGTGTACAGTTCATGTATGCTGCAACATATTTAGCTTATGTGGTTGATTGGGAGATATAACTTTGTTTCTTTCTACTCCAAGACACAAGTCTACCTCCAAGAAAAAATGCTCCTCCAGTTGTACTCTTCTTGTCATCAAAATTCACAACATTTTGCAAATACTCCTTCTCGTTCGGAAACAACAACTCACACTTAACAAATTTGTCAACATAATTTACAAACAACTTCATCGACCTTAAATACAAATATAATAGGTCAATAACACAACACAAAACCTAAGATCTCATAGAGATTACAAACATATCAGTTTGAAAATGACCATTGGATTACATATAAATCAACTATACATTGTTCTAGACAACTTGATTCGCTCTTGGATCATCGCACATTGAATCTTGTAACTCATCACATAGTTTTCACTTCATGCTATGCATTTGCTCATTGCCAAGATAAATAGTTATCTTCATGCATCAAATCCACTTTGAAACTCATCATGTGCAACATGCATAGGTGACATCTTCATCTCCGATCATCATTCAATCATATATCATGACAACCAATTCTCCAAGCTCCATCAATTAGGGTTCTGCTTATCAAAAGGTTAGGGTTACCGGTTGATCACTTTGCTTCAAATACCAATACTAGTTTCCTTGACTGCTTTACTATCGATTGCATAACTGCATCACTACCAGTTGTAATACAACTCCAATACTAATTTCTATTTACATCAATGACAACACTATACTTCATCAATGCAATCTTCATGCAATGCCAAAAATCTCCCCCTTTAACATTGATGGCAATACAAAGATCAATACCACTTGATTAACTTGATTGTTATGATTGAGAGTAATGCACATACACAGGTATAGGAACCCTGGTTACATTTTCATATACTCTCCTTCAACTGTATCTCCATGTCTTCAGCTGGTAACTGGCTATCAATCATATATAGTTCTTCTCCCTTATACAGTTCTTCTTCCCCTTTGATAGCAATGCCAGGGTGAAAGTAAAACATATAGTGTCATACTTCACTGTTCTACAACTAGTTACTTCCCCTATGGATTAGCTCCACTCTACACCAATCCTTCCTCAAGATTTCCAATAGGCTTTGGGACTGATGTCTTCCATGTCTGCTCAATTAATTTTATGTAGGGGTACAACCCCTAGCTTACCTCTAAGATACTCAAATGTCACCTTAGGTAGAGGTTTAGTAAAGATATCTGCAAGTTGTTGTTTTGAAGAAACATGCTTCAATGACACATCTTTACTCTGCACTTTCTCTCTTAGAAAATGATACTTCAATTCAATATGCTTGGTTCTAGCATGCAACATCAAGTTCTTTGAAATATTTATAACACTTGTGTTATCACAAAGAATATTTACTGGTTCTGATATCTTCAACTTGAAACCTTGAAAAATGTGTTTCATCTAGATTACTTGTGTACAGTTCATGTATGCTGCATGTATGCTGCAACATATTCAGCTTATGTGGTTGATTGGGAGATATAACTTTGTTTCTTTCTACTCCAAGACACAAGTCTGCCTCTAAGAAAAAATGTTCCTCTAGTTGTACTCTTCCTGTCATCAAAATTGCCTAACCAGTCTGTATCTGTATAGACTTTCAAATCAAAGTCTTCTGCATATGTCCATACCATAATCCATAATCAATTGTGCCTTTCAAATAACTAAAATTTATTTTAGTTGCTACCATGTGTGTTTCCTTAGGACTTTTCTAAAATATGGCAACTAATCCAATTGCATGTGCAATATCCAGTCTGCTATGAACAACATAATGTAGTTTCCCTATCGTAGACATGTACTCCTTTTCATCAACTGGTGTAGAATCATCTTCCTTAGACAATTTACATCATGTAACTATTGGTGTTCCAATTGGTTTACAGTCTCCCATTCCAAAAGTCTTCAACACCTCTTTCACATACTTGGATTGTGTGATAAAAAATTCTTCCTTCATCTATTGAATTTACAAACCTATAAAGAATTTTATCTCACCTGCTAGAGACATCTCAAATTCACTTTTCATCCCATTAGCAAATTCATGACACATATCATCATTACCTCCAAAAATGATATCATCCACAAATACCTCACTAACCAGTATCTTATCTCCTTCTATCTTGAGATATATGTTACTATCTTCACTGGTTCTATGAAAACCAATCTTCACTAATTGAGAATGTAGTCTTTCATACCATTCCCTAGGTGCTTGCTTCAAACCATAAAGTGCCTTATGTAATTTGCATACCATATCCTTTGCTTTAGTCAAAGCATAACCATCTGGCTATTCAATGTAGACTTCTTCTTCCAATATTCCATTTAGAAATGTTGACTTCACATCCATTTGATATCTTGAATCCTCTATATGTTGCAAATGCAAGTAGAGTCCTAACACCTTCCAATCTTGCAACTGGTGCAAATGTCTCACCATAGTCTTCACCTTCTCCTTGTGCATAGCCTTTGCATACTAGTCTGGCTTTATTTCTGACCACTACTCCATCTTCATTCAATTTATTTTTGAATAGCCATTTTATACCTATCACATTCTTGTTCTCTAGTTTAGGTACCAATGTCCATGTATTGTTCTTCACAATCTGTTCAAGTTCTTCTTCTATAGCCTTGGTCTAGTGTTCATCTCCAAAGGCTTCCTTTGTTGTTCTAGGCTCAATAGTGGAGATCATACAAGAATTCTCTCTTATCCTTCTGCTAGTTAAAACACCTACATCTTTATCTCCAGTAATCTGATCAAGATTATGATTGAGTCTAACTTACCTTGGAATAGTATGATCATTGTCTCCAGGTTCTTCTTCTTCTTCACTTTCTTCATCTTTTGTAGAATCTACATGTTCTAGTTGAACTGGGGCTGTAGTATTCAGTTCACCAACTTCTAGCTTTACCAGTTTTGGTTCCAAAATTAGAATGTTAGGTTCATCTTCCTCCTTCTCCTTATTGTTTTCTCCTAAATCTTTGAGAAAATCATCCACTCAGACATTAATACTATCAATGATCTTCTTAATCTGGTTGTTGTAACACTTAAAGGCTTTACTCTTGGTGGAGTAACCAAGAAATATGGCTTCATCACTCTTAGCATCAAACTTACCAACATAATCACCTCTCTTGATAAAACATCTGCTACCAAAAATATTAAAATAACTAACATTAGGTGATATACCATACTAGTATTCATAAGGGGTTTTATCCTTACCTCTTTTAACCAATATCTGGTTCATTATGTAAACAACTATGCTAACAAATTCTCTTGAGAATGTCTTAGCTACACCTCCTTGAATTAGCATAGTCCTTGCAACTTCAACTACTGACCAATTATTCCTCTTTGCAATACCATTCTATTATGGTGTCCTAGGTGTAGAAAGATGCCTCTTAATTCAAGTATCTTCATGCTAACTAGTGAGTTCCTCTGAAGTAAATTCACCACCTTGATCAGTTCTTAAGCACTTTATCTTCTTTCCTCTTTCATTTCCAACTAAGGTTCTAAATGCCTTAAACTTGCTAAAGGATTTTGTTTTGTCCTTCAATAATGTGACCCACATCATCCTTGAGAAATCTTCAATAAAGATCAAGAAATACCAATCACCTTGAATGCTTCTAGTCCTCATTGGTCCACAAAGGTTAGTATGAACCAAATCTAGCAAATATTTGGCTGAGAAAGATTTTCTCTTAAAAGTTGAGGATGTCATCTTTACTAACTGACATTCTTTGTACAAAGCATTAATTGGTTTGTCCAACTATGGCAAACCTCTTACCGATTTGGACTTAATGACTTTTACAATGTTATCAAAGTTTATATGACAAAATATCTGATGCCAAACCTAACAATCATCTACTTTTGCAATTAAGAAACTATTGACTTTAGAATTTAGGTGAAACAAGTTACCTTTTGTTTGTTTTGTTGTTGAGATCAGTTCACCTTTACTTCCATAGATTTTTCACATCCCATTCTTGAATTCCTATGGAATAACCTTTGTCATTGAGCTGAGAAACACTCAAATGATTGTGTTTCAATCCTTCAACCCAGTAGAAATCATCTACACTGCTCTTACCATTAAGAGAGATGGTTCCTTTTCCTTTCACCATGCACGGTGAGTCCTCCCCAAATCTCACAACACCTCCATCAAATTCCTTCAAAGTAAGAAATTTACTCCAGTCACCGATTATGTGGTGTGAACAACCACTATCTATAATCCAGTTATCAGAACTATCCATGTGAGAGGCTAAAGCCATTTGATCTAACATCTCTTCCTTAATAGCAACAAAGACAATCTCCTAATTTGCATCTTCCTTAGATTCTTCATTTGCAATTCCTCCATCTACTGCAATGAGATAGTTTCTTTTACCTTTGCCTTTATACTTTCTAAACTTCTCACATTTCTACTCATTATCTCTGTTTGGATAGTTAGCAGCAATATGTCCAATCTGGTTACATGCAAAATACTTCAATGGTAATTTACCCTTGTACTTACTGGTATCTTTGGTTGACTGCTTTTCCAACAATGCTTCAAGCTCAATCATACCATCTTCATCATCTACCTCTTTTTTGGATCTAGATTCATGACTGTATCTCATTTCTCTACTTTTCCTTACCAGTGGGGTTCAAATTGAGGCTCTAAATGTAGATTTTGATTTCTGAACACTTTCATCATAACCATTTAGTTCAAGAAGTTAGTTTACTAATGATAGAGTCAAGAGTTACCTTTGATTTATCAATAGACTTGAGTTCCTGTATTTCTGCAACTTGGATAGCATAAACCGGTACAAGGGTTCTCAACACCTTGCTAACCACAATGGTATCCTCCACTGTACCTCCAACACTCTTGATCTCATCGACTATCTCTTTGATCCTTTGACCATACTATTGAATATTTTCACCTTCAGTCATCTGCATATCATCAAATTTACTTCTCAAGCTCTTTTCCTTGGTAATCTTAACATGCTCATCACTAGTATAGATCTCTTCCATTTTCTTCCATACTTCATATGCAGTCTCCAATCCATGAACATCAACATACTCTAAATTAGACAAGGAACTGATGATGGCCTCCAATGGTTGATTATTTTTTTGTTGCTCCTTCCTTTGATCATCTGACAAAATCCCACTAGGCAAGTTATATTTATTAACAACATGTTCCTGGTATTGGCTTCCTAAACTCTTGATATAGATTTTCATCCTATCACTCCAAATTCTATAGTTTTCTCTATTGAATTATAGACCTTCTTTCTTCATCATGTTCTCCTAAATATTTTCCTCAAGCTATTAGGCTTAAACACAAGAGGACTTGGATTGCTCTGATACCAATTGATAATATGATGAAATAATAATGATCTGGTCAACTACTAAGAGGGGGGGGGGTGAATCAATAGATAGAAAAAAAACTAAACTTTCACCAAACTGACTTCCAACTCAGAAACAACTTTCTAACTTAACCAGTTTAGTCATTGTAACTAAAACTGCAACTACATTGTCAAGCTTATCGGTTGACTAAAATATAAATGATACAGTGTAATAGATCTGAAACTTAGATACCTTTTAACCAAAACATAAAAAAACTTTACTAGCACTAGTAATAGCTTATTTCAGATCACTTCTGATCATCTAAACATGTTTTAGTGGTTTTACCATTTATACATATTAACCATATAAAAAACACACACAAAATCATTCACCACTTGACACAATGATTTTTCATGTGGAAACCCAAATGTGAAAAAACATAGTGGGGATGAATACCCACAAGTATTCTGAACTCTTTTGAAGTTTGCCCTATTAGGAGCCAAGCCTTGTTAGAAGCTTTACAAAAATTCTTGTTAGGAATAGATCCGGTTAAGGACCACCCAGTTAAGGGATTGACTACAATACCATGTTAAAGGCAATACCCTATAAAAGGTAACCTTAGTGGAGGATTTGAAATCCAAGCTAATGGATCACCTGGTTAGAGGGTTTGAACAAGAATCCTGTTAAATCTTACCCGGTTAGCAGATTTAACTGTTGTAATGGTTAAAGAACAATAGGGTCTTTACTAATCTATTACTAGCACTTCTCTGCTTAATCAGATCCTTTTATGCTCCTATCTACCCTCACAACATTCTATAGATACTCCTTTTGGTTTGGCAACAACAACTCACACTTAACAAATTTGTCAACACAATTTATAAAAAACTTCATTGACCTTAAATACAAATACAATAGGTCAGTAATACAACACAAAACCTAAGATCTCATAGAGATTACAAACATATCGGAAAACATGACTGTTGGATTACATAACAATCAACTACACATTGCTCTAGACAACTTGAACCTCTCCTGGATCATCGCACATTGAATCATGTAACTCATCACACAGTTTTCACTTCATGCTATGCATTTTCTCATTCCCAAGATAAACAATTATCTTCACACACCAAATCCACTTTCAAACTCATCATGTGCAACATGCAAATATGGCATCTTCATCTTCGATCATTGTTCGATCATAGATCGTGACAAACAATTCTCCAAGCTCCATCGGTTAGGTTTATGATTATCAACGGGTTAGCGTTACTAGTTGATCACTTTGCTTCAAATACCAATACTAGTTTCCTTCACTGCTTTACTACCGGTTGCATATCTACATCACTACCAATTGTAATACAACTCCATTACCAGTTGCTATTGACATCGATGACAACACTATACTTCATCAATGCAATATTCATGCAATACCAACAATTTTCACCTTGAATACAATTTAGAAAGATGACACCCCACAAATTTGGTATTCCAATCAAGTTTTTTTTAAATCTCCATGTCATCAATGCAAGAGAAGAGCATACTCAATTTTTTTAGATTTAATTGAGATTTGAAACCTAGATCACACATATAATACTAACTAGGAGTAATTCATAATCTTTGATACCATATAAGAATTGGCATATAATATTCTACATTGTGTAAGATTAGTTGAAGATTATATCAACTCAAGATATGGGCACTTTATAAAAGTATAATAGAGATTAATAATGAAAGTATTTTTCTCCTTGTGCTCTCTACTATCATCTTGATGATGGATCACAAAGTGTGATCTAAAACATTGATGCAAAAAAAACTCACACAATCAAATTGAGAAGCAAACACATATTTAGACTAATAGATTATGGAAATCTACTAACATTGAAGAATAATGTTATTCTATCAAAGGATTCAAATGATATATTGATACAAGATAATGAGATCGTAAAGAGGAACCTTTGATTGTATAGGTTAAGGTGAACATAGAGTTGCATAAGATTATATCATGTGTTCTAACCTTATCTATTGGACATGAAATGATAACTATCTTATGTTTCCCTAAGTGAACTTAAGTAACATGTGTAAAGAGGACCAAGGTGATGAACTAGCTAGGTAAAACACCCCTCTCACACCAACATAATGTTGTTGATGAAAAATATGGTTTGGGTATTGTTTTCATACAAATGAAAGCAATAGTTGGTTATAGAAATTTTTCTAGGTTTCCTTTCATATAAGGTTAGGTTTTATATAAATCTTTTTAGAGATATAAGGTTAATGGTTTACAAATATGAAAAATTAGAAGTTATTTTTAATCAATAATTATTAAGATTACTAATATAATTGGAGGGTATGTAATATGACTAGAGAGAAGAAATACTAGTTTATTTTATAATTGGAGTTATAAGGAAGTCTTAGATGTGCATACATTTTTGGTTGAAATCAATTTTTTAATCATGTTATTAAATTTGTTTGGATTTTTATGGCTATCTTTGGTACACCTAGCGAGGCCTCCAAAGAATCACATAAAATATCAAATGGATAAAGTTTATCAAGCCTATGTTTCAATCTAGTGGTATTGTAAGATGAATGGTTTTCATCATCTCAAGTCAAATTCTCTCTTAGAGATGGTGCTTTGTATGAGAACCATAATTTATTTATGATTTTCTTTGTTGATGTTGATAGAATTAAGAAATTATATATTGTAAAACTTATTTTTTGAACATGGTAAGGGATCTGGCAAACTCAATATGAATTATTTCCTAGATAGTTTAGCAGTTTATAGATCTAGGGAGTCATAACCTCAAAAGGATCACAAGGAAAATTAATGGAGTAATAGATTGTTGTCTAATAATTTGTGGAATATGTGATTTTGGAGTTCTAGGAGGTATTAATCCACAAACACATGGATTCAACTTGAGAGATACACCTTTTGGAGGATTACACGATAGCTTGGTGGAGTTACACTTGGTTATATTAACATATTTCATTATTATGTTGCTACATAGTTATGCTAGTTACATGTCAATTATATAGTTAGCAACTTGAACATTTCTCCTTTATATATTTGTACATATTCATCAATCAATAAAAAATCATTTTACCTTGCTCTTGTTTTGGTATTTGAGCATGAAATTCTCACAAAATGGGTAGCACAAAAAGATGTTGAAACATTTTGTGAAGTTTTTATGCCTACAAATGTATTTCCTTGGGAGTTTCTAAAGCCGTTTCTATAAATCCATTTTATGCACATCCTGTGATCATAACAACTACAATTAAAAAGATATGTAGTAGATTGAGTGACTTTTCTATTGCATATAAGGAAGTCTAAGGCGTTGAAATAGGCATCATGCATACATGTAGAAATGGAATTGATAAACCAACCATTGGTTGAAAAAAATGAGAAGTGATTAGAAAGGTGTGATGCTAAGTAATAGATACCATTGTCACATGCCTCCTAAAGGGCTTAAAGATGTTTTTCATCCATGTGATAAAAGATATATATTTTTGAGCCAATTGATGCAATTTAAAGGATTTAGTTTGGTCATTTTCCTTTTTGTTTTTTTTTCTTGGAATATTTACATGAAAAGATGTGCTTCTTTGACTAACATAAGATATTATGAAGATGAGCAGTACAAGTTGTTGGAATCAATGAACAGTGAGAGGGAGGCTAAATCAATGTTATATAATTTGCAAACTTATTAGACTGATTCTTAATCCACTAGAAGCACAAGAAAGAAAATGAAATGCAAAAACTTAAGAAAATTATCCACACAATCATAACACTAAGATTTTTATGTGGAAACCCAGAAAGGGAAAAACCACAGTGGGATTTGAACCCATAGTATTATTATACTATGGCCAGAAGTATGATAATATTACATATGGGGAATGCACTTGCATTAAGGCACACTGCCTAGAGCTCACTGCTCAATTACAAAAGGGGCTTCAACCCAGAGGAAGGCTCACTGCCTTATAGACTAATGAAATCATTAAAATGATGAATGAACTGAAGTATAGCATTTAACTATACCCAAATATAGTTGTGGTTAGGCTTTGATTCTCCCTTACACCTGATCTATCACTCTGCTCTATTTTCCTACTTTATCACTCACCAAACCACCAAAGCCTTCAATCGCATTCACCAAACTCACAAATTTTCTCTCTTCGCTCATAAAACTGCCTCAAAATGAGCAAGCAAATCAATTTTGTTGGCATGATTGGCATAACTGATGGAGATGATGGTGTACTAGTATAGGATAATGTTGTTAGGACTATTGGTGATGATATATTGATGGACTGTTGGTGATGCTATGATTATGATATGATCAGTTATTTGTGTTGTCATTGATGGGAACCATGTTTGTCCATGTTTTCTTATGTTTGATATGCCATCTAAGTCTACTGGTAGAGCCTAACTGACAATAGATTGAATGGATTGAGATGGAAAGCTAAAATGCTAAGATGATAGTGAACTGATAAGAAAGAACAAAGAAGGAGATGGTTGTGATTGTGATCTTTGTTGATTTAGGTTTTGTAGTTTGGAATGTGTTCTTATGACATCATAATGAGTCTATGAGATGAACCACATCATGATTGGAGAACCAAAAGTCAAGTTTCATTGATTGTTGTAGTTTCAGTGTAGGGTCTAAGAACTGGTAATAAGATATTTTGACCAGTGATGTTTTATGGTTTGGTGGTGATTCTTTTCATGTTCATAAGTTGGTTATGATGTGGCATAATTCGTGTGAAGAGATAAGATGTTGTTTTGATGCATACAAGGAACAAATTTCTTTGAAAGTAGCGAAGTGCTTAGCAGAATGAGCTAAGGGTTTGAAAACGTATTAGATCAAGTTGCAGTGATGAGTTATGATCATTCAAATACTATAATTGTCTTGTTACTTGTTGCAATGATCTGTAATATGTCTTGGCAGATTATTTTCCCATGCTTGATGTAATTGCATGTAAATTAAAATGTTGCTAGGGTTATGTAACTGACCTAATTGTAAAGGTTATTTAGGTCATGTTTTTGAAAGTTGAATGTGTCGATGATCAGAAGAAGACTGTCTGTGTCAAACTAGATTGAGATGTTTACAATAGTGAAGCAGATTGGAGTTGAAAAGGATCTAAAATAACATGTGATAAAGTGTTGAATCCAAATCATTAATCTATTGTTTTCTAACTGTTGTAGCAGCTTAAAATCCCTTAACCGGGTAGGTCCTAATAGGCCTAATCTTGTAAATCCCTTCATTAGGTAGCTCAACAACTTGAGTTTAAATGCTCCAATGAGGTTACTCCTAACAAGGTAAAGCTCCTAATAGGGCCAAGTTGTAAATCCCTAACTGAGTGACTCCTAATAGGGTCTGCTCTTAACCAGGCATTGTTGTAAAGCTCCTAACCGAGCTAGGCTCCTAGCAGGGCATATTCCAAAAGAGTGCATTATTTGTGCATACCAATTCCCACCATGGTTTTATCCATTTAGGTTTCCATGTGAAAAATCTTTGTGTTCTTGTTGTGGTTGGATTTTTTAGTTCTTCATTTCATATCTTTTCTATATTTTCTTAATGATGAATGCTTAGGTGCTACCGGTAATATTATGATAAATTTGATATGGTGAATGTTTAATCATCTACTGATACTGGTTATGAACTGTTCGTGAAGTATTTTACAAATTGGTGAAAGTCTTAAAGTTTGTTGTTATTACTAATTCACCCCCCCTCTCAGTAATTACCTAATCCTCACAAATAACAATTGGTATCAGAGGATTAGGTTATCTTTGTGCATAGGCTTAACCACTTGAGGAAAAGATCCAAGGAAGATGATGAGGAAAGAGGGTCCCAAATTCACTAAGGAAAACTATAGAATATGGAAAGATAGAATGAAGATTTATATCAAAGGTATGGGTGCTTAGTTCTGGTAGCATGTTATTACTAAGTATGTACCTCCTAGCGGTCCTTTGACTATAGATCATCTTAAGGAGTAGCAAGAAAGAAATCAAGCACTGGAAGCCATAGTAAGTACACTATCTGAAATTGAATATATTGATGTCCATGGTTTAGAGATTACTTTTGAATTTTGGGATAAGTTATAACTAATCTATGGTGGTGATAAGAATGTTCAAAAGGCTAACAAAGAGAGTCTTAAAGGAAAGTTTGATGATATGAAAATGATGAAAGGTGAAAATATTACTTAGTATGGATAGAGGATTAAAGAGGTTGTCAGTGGTATTAAAAGTGTTGGTGGTACTATATATGAAGACACTGTTGTGAGTAAGATACTTAGAACCCTTTTTCCTACCTATGCAATCAGAGTGTTTTCTATTCAAGAGTTTCTGCTATTCAAGAGTTGAGATTTGTTAGTAATGATAAGGTAACTATTGATTCTTTGATTGGTAAACTCTCTGCTTTTGAGTTAAATAGTTTTGATAATAGTGCTCCTAAGAATGAATCATCTTTCAAAGCATCTGTATCAAATGTACTGATGAGAAAAGGGAAAGATACTTGTCATAGTCATGAATGCAGGTCAAGTCATTATGGTGGTAGAAAGGTAGATGTGGATGATGAAGATAATCTGATGGAATTTGAAGCTCTATTAGCAAAAAGACTTCCTAGAGGCACTGGTAAGTACAAAGGTAAACTTCCCTTGAAGTGTTTCTCTTGCAACAAGATAGGACATATAGTTGCAAATTGTCCTAATAGTGATCAAAAGGAAAATTTTAGAAAATATAAAGGAAAAGGAAAGTAACAGTGCTATATTGCAGTTGATGAAGGAGTCACTGGTGCAGAATCTGAGGATGGAGACAATGAGGAGATTGTCTTTGTTGTTGTAAAGGAAGATTTGTTTGATAAAATGACTTTGGTATCTCATATTGACAATATTAATGAATGGATTATTGATAGTGGTTGCTCACACCACATGACTAGTGATAAGAATAATTTTATTTCTCTTGAAGAGTTTGATGGTGGTGTTGTAAGATTTGGAAACAATTCACCTTGAATGGTAAAAGGTAAAGGTTCTATCTCTCTGAATGGTAGAAGTAATGCAAATGATGTTTATTGGGTTGAAGGTCTAAAACATAATTTATTGTGTTGGTCAGTTGAATGACAAAGGATGTCATCTTTAGTTTAAAAGTGGAGTGTGCAGGATCTTAGGATGCAAAGGAGAATTAATTGCTACCGAACAAAAATGGAAGGTAATCTTTTTCACCTGAATGCTAATGTAAACAATTGTTTGGTTGCTAAGTTTGAAAATAGCTAGTTATGGCATATAAGGTTTTTTCATGCGAACATTGACAATTTGATTAAGATCAACAAATATAGTATTGTGAGAGGTATGCCACAACTTGTTAAACTAGACAATATGTTGTGTAAAGAATGTCAGATGGGTAAGATGACTACATCTACTTTTAAGAGTAAATCTTTTTCTTCTGATTATATACTTGATTTGGTGCACAATGACTTGTGTGGTCCTATGAGGACTAGAATCTTTTACGGTGATAAGCATGTCATGTTGTTTATTGATGATTTTTCAAGGATGATGTGGGTCACTTTTTTGAAGGAAAAGTCAGAAGATTTAGTAGAAAAGGAAACTGGTAAGAATCTTAAGTGCCTAAGATCTGACCAAGGTGGACAGTTTACATAAGATGAGCTTGTAAAGTATTGTGATGAAAATAGAATAAAGAGGCAGTTATCTACTCCTAGGATGCCAAAACATAATGGAATTGTAGAGAGAAGAAATAGAACCATTATTGAAGCTACAAAGACTATGCTTATTCAGGAAGATATACCAAAGATGTTTTGGAGAGAAGTAGTCAGCACTACTGTTTATACTTTGAACCGGGTACTGGTGAAGAAAGGTAATGAAAAGACACCTTATGTGTTATGGTATGGAAAAACTCCTAATGTCAATTATTTCAAAGTTTTTGATAGCAGATGTTTCATTAAAAGAGATGAATATACTGGTAAATTTGATCCCAAAAGTGATGAGGGTACATTCCTTGGCTACTCTACTAAAATAAAATCTTTCAAGTGTTATAACAAAAGGACAATGAAGATTGTGGAGAGTGTGAATGTAAAAGTTGATGATTTCTCTAATAGATCTAATGATCCCATCAAATCTGATTCAACAGATGATGAAGAAAGATTTGTGATTATTGAACTGGAAGTGCAGAAAGATTGTTGTGCAGAACAGTGCAGATGAAGATATTCAATCAATAGAAGATGATGAAGAAGATCAAGAAGAAGAAGAGGCTACTGCACTAGAACTGGTTATACCAATGTATGTGAGGTTAAATAATTTTGAAGACCAGATAATAGGTGACAAGAATGATGGAGTGTAGACTAGAAGAAAAATCAGAGAAAGCTCCTGTTTGATTTCCACTATTGAACCAAAGACAGTTTGAGAAGTTATTAAAGATGATGACTGGTTAAAAGCTATGGAAGAAGAACTTGATTAGATTGAGAAAAACAACACATGGTCACTTGTTCCTAGACCAGAAGACAAAATTGTTATTGGTACAAAGTGGGTATTTAGAAACAAGTTGAATGAAGAAGGAAAAGTTGTAAGAAACAAGGAAAGACTAGTATGAAAGGGGTACGCACAAGAAGAACATGAAGACTATGGAGAAACCTTTGCAACAGTTGCCAAGCTTGAAGGTGTCAGAATGCTACTTGCATATGCATCCTTTAAAAGTTTTAAAGTTTATCAGATGGATGTTAAGTCAACATTTCTAAATGGCATTCTTGAAGAAAAGGTGTATATTGAACAAGCAAATGGGTTTGCATTATCAGAAGATAAGGATATTGTATGGAAGCTACACAAGGCATTATATGGATTGAAGAAAGCACCAAGGGAATGGTTTGAAAGACTTCATGCATATCTGATTAAGATAGGATTTTAGAGAACCATTGTGGACAACATTATCTACTTAAAGACAAAAGGAGACAAGATGTTGATTGCAGAAGTATTTGTTGATGACATCATATTTAGAGGAAATGATGATATGTGTATGTCTTTTGCAGATAAGATGAAGAAAGATTTTGAGATGTCTCTGATTAGTGAGATAAAATTCTTTATTGGGTTGCAAGTCCAACAACTAGAAGGTTTAATTTTTATCTGCTAGTCTTAAGTATGTAAAAGAAGTTCTAAAGACCTTTGGAATGGAAGACTCTAAAGAAGATGATTCACCCTCTGTGGATGAGATAGAATATAGACCTATGATTTTAAAATCTTCATTATGTTGTTCACAATAGACCAAATATTGCCCATGTTGTTGGTTTAGTAGCAAGATTTCAAAAGAGCCCTAAGGAGACATGCATGATAGCAGTAATATCTTAGAGGGACAATTGATTATGGATTGTGGTATCCATATACAGGTGATTTTTCTTTACAGGTATTTGCTGATGTTGATTAGGCAGGGAATGTTGATGACTAAAAAAGCACAACCAGTATAGCATTCTTTCTAGGTGGTAGACTGGTAGCTTGGACCAATAAGAAACAAACTTGTATATATCAGTCTACAACAAAAGCAGAATATGTGGCAGCATCCATGAACTGTACACAAGATATTTTGATGAGACATGTCTTGGATGGATTCAAGGAAGACATGACTAAACCAATGATCATACATTGTGATACCGCAAGTGCTATAAATATTTCTAAGAACCCAGTATTGCTTGCCAGCACAAAACACATTGAGTTGAAGTATCACTTTTTGAGAGAAAGAGTATAGGAGAAGAAAGAGAGAATAGAGTATGTGACAAGTAACGAATAGTTGGCTGGTATATTCACCAAACCATTGCCTAAGGCTACATTTGAATATCTTCGAGGCAAGTTGGGGTTTATACCCCTACCCAAGGTCAACTAAGAAGATGTGGAACCATTAATCAACTGAACTTCTTGAATATCTTTCACTATGGATTGATGAGAAGTGGGCTACTCCTTAGGGGGAGCAGCTAAGATGTAGAGATGAAGACAATAGATGCATTTGCACCTTTGGCATTGTTGTCAAAGGGGGAGAAGAAATGTAATAATCAGGGGGAGAAGTTATGAGGATAAGAAATTGGGAGAAGAAATGTAACAGTAAGGTGAAGAACAAATCAGTACAACATGGCATGATAAGTTCTTGATTTGATTGTTTCAGTATTGAGTTCTTTTAGTGTTTCCATCAATGCCAATGAGGGAGAATGTTGGCATGATTGACATAATTGATGGAGATGATGGTGTATCAGTACAAGATGATGTTGTTAAGACTGTTGGTGATGATATATTGATGTACTATTTATGATGATATAATTATGATATGATCAGTTATTTGTGTTGTCATTGATGGTAACCATGTTTGTCCATGTTTGTTTATGTTTGATATGTCATCTAAGTCTACTGGTAGAGCCTAACCAGTAATAGATTGAATGGATTGAGTTGGAAAGCTAAAATGCTAAGATGATAGTGAACCGACAATGAGGAACAGAGAAGGAGATGGTTGCAATTGTGATCTTTGTTGAGTTAGGTGTTGCGGTTTGGAATGTGTGCTTATGACATCATAATGAGTCCATGACATGAACCGCATCATGATTGGAGAATCGAAAGTCAAGTTTCATTGACTATTGTATTTTCAGTGTAGGGTTTAAGAACCGGTAACAAGATTTTTTGACTGGTGATGTTTTATGGTTCAGTGGTTATTCTTTTCATGTTCATAAGTTGGTGATGGTGTGGAAAAATCTGTGTGATGAGATAAGATGTTGTTTTGATGCGTACAAGGAGTGAATTTCTTGGAAAGCAACAAAGTGCTTAGTAGAATGAGCTAAGGTTTGAAAGCATATCAGATTGAGTTGCGGTGATGAGTTATGATCATTCAATGATAGTAATTGTCTCGTAACTTGTTGTAATGATCTGTAATATGTTTTGCTAGATTATTTTCCTGCGCTTGATGTAATTTCATGTAAATACAAATATTTCTAGGGTTATGTAATTGACCTAATTGTAAAGGTTATTTAGGTCATGCTTTTTAAAGTTTAATGTGTTAGTGATCAGAAGAAGAGTGTGTGTGTTGAACTAGATTGAGACATTTGCATTAGTGAAGCATATTGGAGCTAAAAAGGATTTGAAATAGCAAGTGATGAAGTTCTAAATCCAGATCATTCATCTACTGTTTCCTAACAGTTTCAGCAAACTTAAAATCCCTTAACCGGGTAGGTCCTAACACGCATGATATTGTAAATCCCTTCACTGGGTAGCTCAACGACATGAGTTTAAATCCTCCAATGAGGTTACTCCTAATAGGGTAAAGTTCCTAATAGGGCTAAGTTGTAAAGATCCTAACTAGGCTAGGTTCCTGATAGGGTGCATTCTGGAAGAGTTCATTATTTGTGGGTACCAATTCCCACCATGGTTTTTCCCATTTGGGTTTCCACGTGAAAAATCCTGGTGTTCTTATTGTGGTTGGATGTTTGAGTTGTTCATTTCATATTTTTGCTATATTTTCTTAATGATGAACACTTAGGTACTACTGCTAATATTATGGTAAATCTGATTTGGTAAATGTTTAATCATCTACCGGTATTGGTTATGAACTGTTTGTGAAGTATTTTGCAGATTCATGAAAGTCTTAAAGTTTATTGTTATTACTGATTCACCCCCATATTAGTAATTACTAAATCCTCACAAATAACAAATCTTATATATCCGCACCAACAAAAAAAATCATTTACTAGGTCATCTTCCAAAAACCACATAAATGCAACATGAAACGTGTATCACTAAGTCAGCTCAATCTGATCACAAATCTGAATGTGGACCAAAAAAAGACAATAATTATCTTCCCATAAGTCATCTCAATCACCTCGAACACAGAACTAGTCACCAAAATCAACACATCAAATCCACAACACACGTTGCACCAAAATAGCTCTATCTTAAATGAATTACCAGATACCAAAGCTCTAAACTTGTATGCAATTCAATACCAGATGTCATAATCATGAGATACTCTATCTTGAACCTTCAATCAACTGCCTTGATCACTGCAACCAAAATTACAACACTAAAATCAAGATGTGCACACTGATCTCATGCTCTACCGACTACTATGTTCCACTTTCCAGACTCATGCCTATGAACAAAATGAATTCCAGTAAGTCAAATCTATGTAATTTGGATGTGATTACTAAACTGATTTGCCATCAATGACAAACCCTAAACACCTATCATGCACCAATCTTCACCGAAATAGTGTCTCTAGCCAACATAAGTGTAGTAGTAGAAGTAGCAAGGAAACCAAACTTAATTGATATTGTTCCTTCATCACACAATAAATATTTTATTGGCCATTATAGATATGCTTGGCTAGCCTAATGAGATATAAAGTTTCTAGTACGTGATTATATCTTACTTAGAACAAGAATTGCAACTGATTTAATGCTACAACCTATATTAACTATTAGATTTCCTCTTGGAGAAAAATATAGGCATTAAAATTTATTTTAGAAGAGATGAATTGGTAAAGAATAAACTATTTAGAAGCCAAAGTGATCAAGTGATTGAATGAGGCAGGTCTTGAATTCCAATACTTTTGAATACGGTATTAAATTCTTTTCAAATCCATATTTAAGCTTCTTAAAATTTTGAGTATTCAAAAATTTTAGAATTATATGGTCATATTTTTTGGAGATATATAAGAATTTATTTATTAAAGTTGAATTTGCATATTTTGGAATGATAAGTTAATTTGTGTTTTAGTGCTAATTTTGGAGGTAAGTTTCTTTACAAGAGAAGAAGAAACTCAAACTATTTTATTGAGTATTGCGGGTTATGAAATAATTGATATATCTATCCTGATATGTGTCAATCAAGTAATCTATCTTCTTACTAGTAGTTCTTTCAAAAGTGTTATTCAAACCACAGTAATTAGGGCTAGCTTTGCAACATCCAATGAGGCCTCTAAATACTTATCTAAGACGTGAAATAGATAAAAGCATAATGGGGCCACAATGGAGTTTGGAGGAACTAGTTGAGGGAGGAGTTTGAAAATCTCAAGTTAGCTTCTCAACTTGAGATAGTGTTTTGCATTAGAAGTATATGAATTTGCTTTCATTTTTCCTTTAATTTTTTATATTGATAGATTTGAAGAGTAGATATATTGGGAAGTTTATTGTTTAAGACATGTAAGGGATTTGGTGTTGTAGACACCTAAAATTGTCATGTCTAATTAAAAAAATATTTTTATTTATTTAATTATTTTATCCTAATTCTTCTATTAATTAAATAAATCTTTATTTATTTAATTAATTAATTTATCCTCTTCTAAGCCTTTCCTTATTTAAATAAATACTTTTATTTATTTAATTGATCTCACTTCTATTAATTAAATAAATCTTTATTTATTTAATTAATTCATTACCCTTTTCTACCTATGACACATGTCATTCATCTCTTAATTCCTACACTACCTACCCTCTCATTATTTAATTATTTCTTCCACCTACCCTCTAATCCTAGCCGACCATTTATCTTTACACCTCTTAATCTTATCCCTCCATTTCCTATGGTGTCTTCTATATAAGAGGATGCTTCTTTCATTATCAATCCTCCCAAGCATTTTAATCAATCTTATGCAATCAAGCCTTTTTCCGATCAAGCTATCAACCACATTTCCGTTCTTTATTGAGCTCTTGTGCACACATTAAATTTGAGGGAAAACATATCAAGCAAGATCAATGGAGATAGGAAAAATGGAGATTCAAACCCTAGTGGACATGTGATGGTATAATCTTTGTGATTTTGTTGATTTGCATTGTCTTAGGTAATCTTCATATGTTATGGTGGATCTTTGTTGTTGTTAGGCTAGTATTTTGTGTTTAAATTCATTTAGTCTTTTATTGTTCTTTCCATTATCCACTTTTCATCATACACATTTTGGCACACCCAGTGGGACTCTAGTCCCTTTTGCATTTAACATTTTTTGTTGCAGATCTGACATTTTCGACAACATTTCGACTTTTCACGTCTGCACATTTTGGAGCCACATTTTTTATTTTCTACCACATCTGTGAACCTCTGAATCGTGTCTGTGTTTGTGACAGTATTTTCATTTTCCAGATTGCAGAATTTCATTATAGGCGCGTCTATGGGGAATATATTCACGTTTGTGAAATCTAATCGCGCCTATGATCATTTTAACCGCGTTTGTATTCTGTAGGATTTTTTCTTTTTTTTTTTGTAGAAATGCATTTGTGGGGTATTGAAAAATGTATATGTTGTTGAATCACATTTGTGTAGGGCATAATCGTGTCTGTGTTTGGTTTGCATTTTTTATTTTTTGTTTCATCATTTAGGGTTTTGTTTCATCATTTTGGCTTGCATTTAAGGTTTTAGATCTAGTTTATTTGAACTAGTATCTTCTGATCCAACTAACAAAGTGGTGCAACTTGTCTTTGGAAGTGAATCATGTGTCAAAGGCCCCTATTTTTCACAAAGTGTTATAGGATTTTGTTAAAATAAACCTAACTTATTTTCTTGGAGGAAGGGGTAATCATTTGAAACAACCCAAATTACTAATAAATCTTTGTTGAAGGACTTTGGCAAGGGTTTTCTTTTGTTTTTGCATTGTGTGTCTTATTTCCATAGATTAGCAAACACTTCAATTGTTGCACTAAAATTGAACCAGTGTCTTTTGTGTCTTGAGCAATAGGCTCTTTGTGTTTAATCTTTAGAGGGCCTACCTCCTCGTGTGGTCATTAGGATTACTAGTGAGGAGGGAACAACCTAAGTGGTAGCAAGGCAAACCCTCCTCTTCCAAACCACTATAAATAATTGTATCCATAGTGAAAGCCATGGGTAACATGTGTTGATTAGTTCATACCGACACTGGATGATTGTACGGATCTGTGCCGCACTTTAGGCTAACAATGCCTATTTTGGCCAGAAGGGTTCTAGCCAAACTGATTTGGCCTTATTTGGCAGCCATGTTGTGCTCGTGTGGCAAGGGCTTTCTGACCGAAAAGCCTTTTCCCTATATAAGAGCGGAAATCCACCCAAGCCCCTCATTTTGCATTGAGCAACTTGGAGTTAAGAAGGAGGGCGCAAAAATCATAGAGATTCGGCCGGAAGCTTTCAATGATAAGTACCTTTTTTTAAAAAAATGTATTTATTTTAACATATATATATATATTTTTTGATAAAAGTGGGCAAGCCACTAAACTTATATTTTATTAATTTTAAATTTTGAAAATATAAACAAGTTCAAAGGACATTTAACATATTAATTTATATATATTTTTTTAAATATTTTTTTTTTAGAGTTCTTTTTTTTGGTATATATTCTATCATATTAGTTTAGAATATTAGAAAATAAATACACACATACATATGTACATACATACACATACATACACATACATACAAACCTACATACAAACATACACAAATATACATACCTACCTACCTACATACATACATACATACATATAAAATATTTATATGTACACCTTAGGACATACACATACATACCTATGTCTTCATACATACATACACACATAAATGTACGTACACATACATAAATACATACGTGCATACATCATAAATGCACATAAAATAATTATATATGCCTTAGGATATACATACACCTCAAGACATGCTATCATGGATTGTGTGTCGTCTTGATGGATCACACACATGTGAACACATGTGTGACCCCTCAGAACCACACACAACCCGTGATAGCATGTCATCACATGTGTGTGACCCCTCAAGACCACACACGACCCTTGATAGCATGTACTGAGGTGTATGTATGTATGTATGTATGTATGTGTATGTATACATCCTAAGGAGTATATAATTATTATATATAACCCCTTAAGACCAGTAAAGTCCACTTGCTACACATGTGCACCCCTTAGGACCTATTATGACCACATAAGACCAAATGGTGTCGCAAGGGGTCGTATGTGGTCCTAAGGGGTCATGCATGTGTTAGAACACATGCATGACCCCTTAGGACCACTTACGACCACTTAGGGCCCCTTGCAACACATGCACACCCCTTACGACCTATTAGGACCACAAAAGACCAAATGGTGTTGCAAGGGGTCTTATGTGGTTCTAAGGAGTCACGCATGTGTTCTAACACATGTGTGACCCCTTACGACCATTTAAGGCCCCTTGTGACACATGTGCACCCCTTATGACCTATTAGGACCATAAAAGGCCAAATGGTGTCGCAATGGGTCATATGTGGTCCTAAGAGGTCACGCATGTGTTAGAACACATGCATGACCCCTTAGGACCACTTGACCCCTTGTGACACATGTGCACCCCTTAGGACCTATTAGGACCACATAAGACCAAATGGTGTCGCAAGGGGTCATATGTGGTCCTAAGGGGTCACACATGTGTTCTAACACATGTGTGACCCCTTAGGACCACTTAAGGCCCCTTGCAACACATATGTACCCCTTAGAACCTATTAGGACCACATAAGACCAAATGGTATCGCAAGGGGTTATATGTGGTCCTAAGGGGTCACGCATGTGTTAGAACACATGCATGATCCCTTAGGACCACTTAAGGCTCCTTGCGACACATGTGCACCCTTTAGGATCTATAAGGACCACAAAAGACCAAATGGTGTCGCAAGAGGTCATATGTGGTCCTAAGGGGTCACGCATGTGTTAGAACACATGTGTGACCCCTTAGGACCACTTAAGGCCCCTTGCGACACATGTGCACCCCTTAGGACCTATTAGGACCACATAAGACCAAATAGTGTCGCAAGGGGTCATATGTGGTCCTAAGGGGTCACGCATGTGTTAGAACACATACGTGACCCCTTAGGACCACTTAAGGTCCCTTGTGACACATGTGCACCCCTTAGGACCTATTAGGATCACATCAGACCAAAAGGTGTCACAAGGGGTCATATGTGGTCCTAAGGGGTCACACATGTGTTATAACATGTGTGACCCCTTAGGACCACTTAAGGCCCCTTGTGACACATGTGCACCCCTTAGGACCTATTAGGACCACATGTTGGACCCTTACAATTTTTTAATTTTTAAGGTTCCAGATTCATATTAGGAAGCAAATCTCTCTCTGCAATTATTGAGATCAAATATGTATTCCACTCCAAGTTCCCTGCAACCTACTTTGATTCATGAACAAGGTGGTCGATTTTCAGGTATGTATATGGTTGCAAAGGCGAAATCATTCCAGGTATGTCTTTTCAAATCATGATTTCTTCTCACCTAAGCATTATTATGTCAATTTAAGTGTCTGTATGAGTTTTGTGTATCATAAGTATGTTCTTTGCCAAATTATAGATCCTCTTGATTACAGTTTCTATTTCTCTTGAGGCTAATTTATGTGCACTTTCTTAGAACGTATAAGTTATGAATTAAAATTTTATTAGAAAGGTCATATTTAGGCATTGATAGCTCTTTCCCATTAAGTCCTCAAGTAAAACTAATTTTTTGTCTATATTATTTGCATCTCAATGAAGCCATGTGCCATATTTCAGAGTACTGTGAATCTATTTACTATTTTTCATTGGCTAAAACCAAATGAAGTTTGTATAGATTTGTTGTTGCAAGATGACAACTATAGTGCCCCTACCCTAGTCAACTTTGTGAAATCGGTTTGACCTTGGTTGACTTTTTATGTGGCATTCTTGAATGGCTGATTTACCATTATGTAATGTTGTAGTCATATATTGTGATTATTGTGCGTACCTGTTAATGTGCTTTTGCATTGATTCTTATGTAAGTTTAATTATTCTCCCGATTCTTATTATTAATCTCAAGCTAACACTTTCATTATATATATATGCTTGTGTGACTCATAGTTGCAGGAGATTGCAGGTACAGTACCACCTAGGTGTGAGGTTTGTCTTCACCTAAATTCGCAAGTTTGAGTGTTCCCCTTTGGCCCTTAGGAATTGGATTAGGTGGTCGGGAGACCCTCTTGTGACCCTAGTCGTGCCCTAGTGAGCATCATCAATCGTCTGTCATAATTCCTTTGGTTGGGGATGTAGGTCGTCTATTTGTTTGGCTTTCTTGGTTTGTGTGTTTTGTATGTGTGGTTAAATTGAGTAATTATCCTTTTTATTTAATTTGATTAAATGTTTGTTTATGCATAAAAAAATTAAAGGACTAAATTAATTAGGTTCCCTTTATGTGATTAGTCATTATTTAGAATTGCTCAATTTAAATTTGTAGCTAGTTTAATGAAATGGCTAACGTTAATTGATTAATTTATTTAGTTATTCTTTTGGAAAGGAGAGATTTAAATTAATTTAAAATAAAATTAATTTAATCTCTTTTCCTTTTAAAAATAGAAAGGTTGTTTTTAATTAATTAAGAAAATCAACTTAATAAAAAAAAAATGAGATTTAAAATGTTGGATATAGTTGTTTTTAAAAAATAAAAATTAAAAAAAAAAATTGGGATTTTATTTTAGTTAAAAAAAGAAATAATAAATAAAAATAAATAATAATATATTTTACCCTCATATAATTTTGAAATAGAAATGCTAAGTTGTGTTAATTAAAAAAAATAAATTAGAAATTACATGAGGGAGAGAAAAGCATTTTTGTTTTTTTCTAATTGGAAAAAGATAGATGCTCTTATTATTAAATATTATTATTAGGGAAAAATAATTTTGGGGGAGAAAACCTAAAAAGTTTAGGTTGCATATATTTTTAAAAATTGGTAATACCTGGGGGTTCACGAGAAGGAAGCGACAGCCTGTGGAAAGAAGAAAATCTTCATTTTTTTTTGGCAGGTTGGAGGAATAAAAATCTGGAAGATTGGGTGTGGATATCTGGTTGCATGAGCTCTTCTCAAGATCTTTCAGAAAAGCTTCCAAGGTTATAGCTTCTGCCTATTTTTAATTTTTGTTATTTATTAGCTTAATAAATTTATTCTTCTCTATAGTTTTGTGTCTTTGAAAAGGAATAAATGAAAATTGGTTGTGTCTTCCATTTCTGGTTGTGCTTTGCTTTGTGTAGGAATAAATGTTTTGGTTTTCTAGTTTGAATTCAGAGGGGTTATGCTAGCAAAATTTTGTGAGGATAACCCTGTGCTTACAACCTTTGCATTCCTTTGGTAGATTTTCTTAAATGAAATAAAAATAAATAAAATTATATTTCCTCTTTCCCATTCTTGTGTTGCCTAATTTATTTGACATGTTCAGCCAATATGGGTTTGTGAAAGAATTTTTCTGGGTTGGTGTTTTTCCCAATCTTTGGTGCTAGTATTTATTTTATGAGTTATTGTTTTGATTTTATTAAAAAAAAAGGGAAAAGACTGTAAATTTAAGAAAACTTATTGTTTTTTTGAAAAAGAATTATTTTTTGTCTTTGTGAGACTAGTTTTCCTTTTCGCTGTGTATGTCACAATAAATTAAAAAAATAAAAAAATAAAAAATCATAATATAAAATAATTGGGGGCGTGGGGTAGGGGGAGGGGGCAGCATGCTACCCTATGGTAGCAAAGCTACCTGGCAATATTAAATTGCCTTAACTTTTTTACATGCCTCCAGCATGTGGTGTTTTGTATTTTTAATTTATGTAAAATATATATAGTTTGTTATTTATTTCATTATGTGGGAAAAGGATAAAGTAATATTTTATTTGGAAGATTTTGGAAATAAAATATATTTATAGTTTAGTAAGTTTTAAATAATATTGGGAATTAAATAAAGTATCATTAGGAAAATTTGGTAAGTAAATGAAATTTTCATTTAGTAAAATAAATTGTTAATTTATATTTTTCTCTAAATTGGGAAATAGGCAAGATTGTACTAGTGCAATTGTGGTATTGAATTTACCTTGTAATGGTGTTTTGTTTTTTGTTATTGTATTTGAGAACTTAGATCATTCAGAAAACTTGATCGACATTTAGTGTATAAATCAATATGGGAAAATATTGCCTCTATCGGTTAATGCCTATGCAAGTTTAATTTCTATATTCGCTTTTGCTTAAGTAACAACAAGACTTGATATGTTTGTTTGGACCATGTCGTTTGGTTGATTTGGGGTACCTGTTTATATCAACGGTCTCTAGTTCGACTGTTGCCTTGTGATGATGTTATAATTGGTCTTGTCCTTTATGCGGGAGTAGTGTGTTGATTTATGGTTGACCATAGTTGGTTAGGATTCTAGTTAGAGTACCGTTAGGCAGTGGACCTTTGTATTTGCTTTTTATATGTTCAGTTGGATCCATTTCAATGTAGGGATCATTTATGTTTTTATTGACCGAAGTGGTCATTTGTATATTGGTTATGTTTGCCTAAATGACAAGATTTTAAATGATGTGACCTTTATGTATTATTAACTTATTTAATGATCTGAGGGGTCTTGCAATTGAGCAGACCCGAAGATGTAGCCCACTAGGGGTGAACTCCGATACTATTTCAGTGTTATGTGATGCTTTTGTTCTTATGTTTCATGTTTAGTGTTAGCATGTATGGATGACATTTTGATAGAATGTATAAGTGGATTAGATGAGATTTATTGTATATGCATGTATGCAGTCGTCTCTTAAATACAATAAATTGGGTCATGAAGGAATGTATTCTGTTAATGTTAATGAAAATAAGTATGCATGAAAAGACCTCATTAATTATGATGAAATTATATTGCATTTTGGAACAAGATGCATGGCATGAGTTTAATGTAATATTGAATGTAATAAATGGATAACAATTATTGGATGAACTCGTCATATTACCTAAATTGTAATTCTAATGGATGAACTTCATTTGGTTACCTATATTTTAACCTTGATAAATGAACTCCATCATAATAGCTAAATTTTAACTAAAATGGATGAACTCATTTAGTTATTTACATTTTAATCTTAATAAATGAACTTCATCATATTAGCTTTATTTTAACTATAATGGAAGTACTCATCAAGTTATCTTTATTTTAACCCTAATGGATGAACTCATTTGGTTATTTACATTTTAAACTTAATAAATGAACTTCATCTTATTAGTTATATTTTAACTATAATGGATGAACACATTTGGTTATTTACATTCTAACCTTAATAAATGAACCTCATCCTATTAGCTATATTTTAACTAAATTGGATGAACTCATCTAGATATCTATATTTTAACCTTAATGGATGGATTCACATGTTATCTATGTTTTAACTTTAATGGGTAAATTTCCTCATGTTAGCCTCATCTTCAACCTTAATGGGTGAACGCATCCTATTATCCATTATTTTAATTTACTGAACAAATTATATCCTTGTTTAAAGTAATAACATGTAATAAAGATAACTTTCTTAATTGGGTCAATGTCACGAATTGAGTTAGGTGTTAAGTTACGTAATCACGTTGGAAAATTCCTTATGTTTGTTTAGTCTTCCGCTGTGTTATCGAAGCTTTAGATCACTCAATGTATCTCAATGTTGCGTCTTATTAAAACTCTTTAAAATATATATATATTTGCACTCCATTTGTACATTCTAGCTTTATCCCTTCGGGGTTTCATATCAGGGCATTACAACAACATTGGTCAGGAGCTCTTTTTGGAGTTTATTATCTTTTGGCCTGATAAATTTCTTATCAGATGAATTGGTTTTTGTGATTCTATGTATGAAAATAAAGTTATGTTTTAGGTTTCAGACCTTCATCAACCCATCTAATTTGTTTTTGAAAGCAAGACCAAAGGCAGTTTTCAAATGTTTACGCCAGTGAAATTTTCAGAAATGAAAAGTTGTCAACTTTGGTGATCAAAATATTTGCACTCAGAAATGATCTCAAGAAACTGGTTGGTGAAATGTTTGTTGGTATATGGGATTCTGACCCTGAGCGATTTTGCAAGGATTGGAAAAGTTCTGATATGCTTTTTAATTGTTTCTTGACTGATCCTCACATAAAAATGCATTGAAAAAAGTTTTGAATGTGAATAGTCGGAGGGCAACCCACCTAATATTTTTGTGTCAATTGCTTCCAATTTAATTTTCACAAAGATCAGAGGTCGTTTGATGTATTAGTTTAAATTATCATAATTCTTGGCCAAGTTTCATGGTAATTGGATGCTTGGTTAGTCGGCAATGAAACTACACCAGATTGAGTCGCAAAAATATTTTTTTTTTTTGGTTTTTTTGTATAATTTGAAGCAGTTTGCAGAAGGAAATAAATTTTTTGTTTTTCAAGGATAAGGTATCAATATTGATTCCAAAATTGAAAATGATAAATCCTTTTTACAGAATAATTATATTTTTAAATTCCTTTGATTTAAACACAATGAGAAGAATAGAGAAGCAAGTTATGCATAATGATATCAAAATGGTAAAATGTCTGGAGCCGTTGCTTGTGGTTTTTTGACGTGCACTTGGAAGTAAGGGAGTTGTAGCAATAAAGAAGAAAGTTTTTTATAGGACAATATGTATTCTCCAATGTCACACCTCATAAAGAGACTAAATCAAACATGGAGAACATAGAAGATGAGGATCTGACACGTAATGGTAAATTTTGAGAGATTGTCATGGAAAATCCAGAATCCGAGCCTCAACATCAAATAAGTATTGACACAAAAGAAATGATTATAGTAACATTGAAAGCAGAAAAAGACAATCTGGAGGCAACACTCACAACAAAGCATTCACCAAATTCCAAACTCAAGCAAGAGCTATCTGAAGCACAAGCTGCATATGCAAAACTAACTGAGGAATTACGGTTTGCACGCAAAAGCTGCTGAATAGTCAAGGAGTTTCAGACTAGAGGTAAAAATTGCTGAGATATGCCAAAAATTGTACTCAATGGAAAACTTGCAGCAGGAGGCGAAGATACTGTTGGTCAATATGAAAGTCATGGAGCCTTCACACTCCTCGGTGAATACTGAATAGTTTCTGGCATTGATGATTTTAAATCCTAAATTCAAACATTGTATCCCCTGGAGCAGATATGAGCATCTATTTTCCATACACAGACAAGCATCGACACATTACTTCTTTCCACGAATCCATTGAAGAACTCTTGTTCACTGTAGACCAAAAAGATGCACACATAGGTTGTCTCGGTGACAAAGAGAAGCCAATCGTCTTCTCCATGGCAAGACTGGATAGAGTGAAAAATATTGAACAAATCAAATCAAGATAGTGGAGGCTTGCAAACGAAAATCACAAAAGTTGATAAAACCCAACACTGGCTCCCTAACCCTAAGCTTGTCATCGGTGATCAACGTAGCGATAAAATACTTACCCCGACATTGCAAGTTACACCGATGAAGATATCCAAAGAGGAGGAGTTTTCAATGGGCATCGACATAACACTTTTTTCCCTCTTCCAATGCCTGATGAGTTCCCATGGAGATCATTAAGGTAATGAATTTTAATTTTTAATTTGGTTATTAGGTGAGTATGAAAATATTCTGTTTGCATACTTCTAGGGTAATAATTTATATTTTCCCGAAATCCTTTCTAAGTAATGTTTTTATTTTTGATCTTTTAATGAAATATTTTCAAAGATCACTAATTAAGCATGTATATTGGAGAATTTTTAGGATCATCAAAATATTTTTTATTTTTATTTTTATTTATTTACATCCTGTAATCATTAGAATGATTTATTGAAAGCATTTTGTCCCATATTGATTACAATATTTTTCTAGGACAAAGTTTGTTTTCACTAGTTATATTTTAGGGATTATTTATTAAAGATGTTATATTTAAATATCCCTAATGTATAATTTTATTTACCAATAACTGATTATGCCATCTTGGGTGTAGATTGATTTTATTTATCCTTCCCTGGACAGGGAGTATTTTTCACCAAAAGTTTAATTTAATGATTTATATTATCATTATCTTTAAAATGGCATTTTTGTTTTGCAAATAATATTCCAATATTTATTTTTATTGTCCTATGAAAATTAAAAAGGAGATATTTTGTTAAAAGGATAAAGGAATATTATGTTCTTAAATGCATATTAAAAATCATATTATGTTTTGATCATTTTCTTATAAATACTTTTACCCTTTGAATCATTAAATTTATTATATGTTAGGGTAAGTATTATTAAGAGATTAAAGTAGAAATATTATAATTACAAAGAAACATTTTATTAAAAGAGAAAATGCATTTGTGTTTCTTTTATACAAATGACAATGATGGATAATATTTTATATTTTGCGTGTTATGAGGCCATCTTTTCATATGATATTTACCCTAAGTCAATATATTGAAAATGTTTACTCTAGGGTAAGATAATTTTTCCAAAAGGAATGATATATTTACATCATATAATAAAGGTTGGATTGGTTTTTTGCAAGTATATATCCCATATGATAAAGTATTCCCGAGAGAATTGGAATTGCCTTACAAATGTGAAAATATAGTCTCATCACATGGCTGGAATATTTGTTCACAGATATCATTTTTAAGGGAAGTATTTTCTTTTATATTTGATATAAAAATCTTTTACTTTATAAAAAAACTATTATTAAGGTAAACTATTATCTTATATCAATGGATGTTATATTTCTAAATTATTTTCTTAAAGGATTGAAATACTTTGATTTAAATGAATTATTTTTGTGTGAGCTTGAATTTCATTCTTAGAATGTTACCTGTAATAAGTTAGTTTCACAAAATACAATAGAAATGCATACAGGAAATCCAAAATCCACCAATGAAACTACATGAAATACATGCTAAAATAAAATATTATTTTACCTTCATGGCTTATGTCTCATTGTGTCCTAACTCCACTGTTTCTGGTTGTAGATGGTGTGCTCTCAGACAATGCACTATTGGCTTCCAAGATGGCATATGAAGAATGGACTGATAACTTGTAGTTAACTGATAGTATGATATGCAAAGCTACATGATTATGCTAAAATGATAATCCTATATGATTATATTGCTAAAATGATATTTTCTATTTGCTAATTGCTTCAAAAACTCATGGATGCATATGATTGATTGAAAACTATTTTGAAGACTAACTCTCTCAACTAAAGCTCTTGATTTTATAGACTTTGAGAGGATAAGATGATGTGGCTTAGATCAATGGTCATAATCAAATCTACAGATTTGGATGGCTGTAAGCAAAAGTGAAGGTTGAGAGAAAGGGGGAAGGAGAAGACAAGTGTCACTCATCTCATCTTGACTGGGTTGCTGATTGAGATAATCTAGGGATAGGTGGAGAAGATTTAGGTATGAGAGGACAAGTGGACTCAAGTCCTTCCTAAGATGTAGAGGGTGTTGGAGATAATATAGGAAATGGTTATGAGATATGTGTATGTACACAATTTTCATTAAGTTTAGAAGTTGACGATAAATGATAAATTAATATTAAGAAATATTAATTTCCTTAGCCACATGTTTGATGAGTTGGCAAAGAGAAGATGAAGTGGAGATGGAGGGTGAGTTGGATAAGGGATTAAATAATTTAGGAATTATTTAATATTTGATACTATAGGATAGGAGAATAACTATTAAATATTGGATATTTAATTGATTGGAGGAGTTAATTAAATATTAAATATTTAATTAACTTGGTTAGAGGAATAATTAAATATTATATATTTAATTAATTAGAAGAATAGGATAGATGAATTAATTAATAAAATATTAATTAATAGAAAGACATGAAAATGAATTAAATAAATTAATCTTTTCAAATTAACTATTTAATAAAAGAATAATTATTAAATAAATATAAAATATTTATTTAATTGCTCATAGCCATTTTTTAGGTGTATACATTTTGCCCCTCTTTGAAGTAATGTGAAAACAACATTGTTTCAAAGATTAAATCAAGTCTTGATAATGCACCTGATAGAGATTGAAAATCCTGATTGTGTGCCCCCTCAGGAGATTGATCGTGAAATTGTCAAGAATTCTGTTTTGAATGATTAATCTCATGATAATAAAAATTTAGTCAATTAAATTCATTTGGAAAAAAAAAATTAAATTAAATTGCCCCATTGAAATTAATTACTATTCAAAATAGTAAATATAAAATTAACGAAGGCTAATTTTAACTTCATTGTTATCCTTGTCAGTTTTTTGTTTGAAAATATTCTTGCTGAGGTGGCGAAATGGTGATTTTGGTGGAGAACCATTGTTTTGAGTGAGTTTGGCGATATCAACGACCTGTCAAGTATGGGTATCCGATATGTAGCTTATCCTGAGCTTTGTTTACAAGTTTTTGTTCAAATTTTCATGTTTTTAGGCACTTTTTTGGATTTTTAAATTTTTTTCAATTTTTTTGGCATTATTTTAACGCTTTTGCATTTTTTTTTAGCGCATATTCAACTAGGTTTAGCCGAAATGCTTAGATTAGCGCATATGCTTGGTATGTTAGCGCTTATGTTCAAGATGTTAACGCATATGCATAGGGTAGCGCAAATCTGTTGTTTGTTAGCGCATATGCCCAGAAAGATAGTGCTAATGTATGGATTAGCGTTTATGTCTATAGTTTTAATGCTTTTGTTTAAAAGGATAGCGCATATGCACTACGTTAGCACATTTGCATTTAGTTTTAGCGCATTTGTTATAGGTTGGTGCAAATGCTCAATAGGATAGCGCTTTTTCTTAAATTGATATTTTTGATAAGTGCAAAAGCTAAAAATCACTTTGATAAGTAGATTTAACATGTTTAATATGCATTGATGATGAAATAGGGTCTTGATTTAGCAATTGCATGATTGTGTGATTGATAGATAGCTTTGATTAGCTTGATTGATTGATAGGATTGATTAGCTTGATTGATAGATAGCTTTGATTAGCTTGATTGATAGATAGCTTTGATTAGCTTTCATTTGATAGATAGATTTGATGATTCAGTTTGATTTGATAGATAGATTTGATGATTTAGTTTGATTTGATTGATAGATTTCATAAGCTTGATTTATAGATAGGATTGATGAGCTTGATTGATCAATTGAGTAGCTGTAAGAAACCAATTTAGTTTCTGATGTAAGAGCTTAGTAGAGTTTTTGAGTAAACTCAATGTTTGATAAAAACCCATGACTGATAGGTTTTAAAATGTTTTGACAGCGTAAGTTGCTTCAATTTGATTTGATAGATAGATTTGATGATTCAATTTGATTTGATAGATACATTTGATGATTCAGTTTGATTTGATTGATAGATTTGATGATTCAGTTTGATTTGATTGATTGCTCTTGACAAAATAGGAGAAACTTGATGTTCTCTAGTGTCAGGAGAAATTACCCGTAGTGCATCATTTAGTTTCGGAGTTGACCCAGGCCGAGATTAGACACATAGATGCTAGTGGTTTACGCCATTTGTTACATATGCCTGAGATTATGCATAATAGAGGTTTGTTGATAGCATTGGCTGAGAGATGGGATAGCGAGCATAACTCTTTCCACCTGCCGACAGGTGAGATTAGTGTGACTCTGGAGGATGTCTACAGGATTCTGCATATCCCAGTGACTGTTGAGCTTGTGCAGTATGATTATCAGGATTGGGTTGGTACAAAGGATTGGAAAGTTGTGTTTATTGATGAGAGCATTGGTAGAGGAGAGATTCGATGGGTTGATATGGTGGTGTATTATGAGGCTCTTCTTGTTATTTTTGCTAGTTTGATTGGACGATTTATATGTCCTGATAGGAGATCATGAGGTTTTTCTATTGGATGGGGTGATATTCTCCTTAGTATGGTTCAACATCGTACTCGATATGGTTGGGGTCTTTGTATGCTAGCACATTTATATCATGATCTTCACCAGGTAGTGTATGATGAGAGTGCGAGTTTATCTACTAGATGCACTTTATTGTAAATCTGGTGCTGGGAGCACATTGCTATTACTCGGCCTATCCATCACAGAGTTCATGGAGAGAGGCAGCCATATATATATTTCTATGTAGGTATCCTTACTCAGCATAAGCTGGGTAAGATGGAGTATTGGTGTTGGGTGCTTGATTCATTAGACAACATCACCTAGAGACCATATCTTGATTGTGAGCCATGGATGGATGATGCATAGACATTACCTTTTATCATGTAGAGTAGATATCTCATTGGTCAGACACCTTTCATTGTTGAGCGACAGTTGATTAGTCGCATTTTGAGATAGTTTGGTATCATCCAGCCTATGCCTACTAGTGTGATGATATATGCTCGGCGTTATAGAGATAGACAAGATTGGGGACCTTCGTTGTCATTTGAGATTGCTCGTGCAGAGTTTGTTGCTACTTAGAGAGTGGCTTATGATATGAGATTACACATTCTTGATCCTGGGGTTACTGCAGAGTATGCTCAGTATATACTAGCTCATCCATTTCCTTGCATTACTGATCCAGCAGATCCTCCTCCTAGCTCAAGAGATGATGATGACGATTCAAATGATCTAGTTTCTAGGAGACACAGACGAAGATGAGAGATTAGAGTTACTCATGAGGCTGGGGGAGGTGGAGATGATGGTGGGGATGAAGGTGGTGGTAGGAGACCTGGATGGAGAGGAGGTCGATTGAGAGTTCGTGGAGGACCATTTGGACTGGTTGGCAGGATTGAGAGACCACATCCTATGGGTGGGACGAATGTTGGATGGATTGGGAGAGAGCATGGAAGGACTGGTATGAGATCACTGACAGGGTTTCCATTGATAGGAGGCAGGGTGATTGGACTGGATGGGGTTTGCAGGAGATGCATTGATTTTGGACAGATTCAACCAGATCCCAACGTTATTGCAGCTCATGGTTGAGATAATGAGGATCCAGAGGATCATGTTCCCCTAATTAGACAATGGGTGTAGAGAGTTACTTAGATCGAGATTCCAGTAGTTGGACAAGTTGGTGGTGAGGGGATTGGGATTCATGCACCACAATAGTATGTACCAGAGTAGGTTGCACCAATGCATGATATGACAAATGTGGTTATACTGGAGCATGATGTGCCAGGGCAGGATACTATTGATAGTCTGAGAGTATAGATTGATCAGCTTCAAGCACTAGTACAAACTCTTATTACGGAGTGGGATAGAGCTGTTAGGAGACAACAGGATAATTAGGGTCTTCTAGATCATATTCAATAGGTTGGATCAGGTACTCTCTCGGTGGATACTGTTAGAGCACTATTTCAGGCTGGGAAGGAGACTTCCTACTAGCAATGATGATATGAAGAGGCAGTTGCAGAGAGCCAAAGAGAAGGTAGTTATCATACCACTGTGTTGATGGATACTAGCAGTGGTGGGGTTATGGGACCTCCTCAGAGGAGTGGGGAGCATGGGAGACAGGCATCTGGAGGATCTTCTCGCCCACAGCCACAAAGATAGACAAAGTCAGGTAGTAGTGGTATAGGATAGCCTTGACTTGATTTGCATTGGATGAGGCATTTGTATTGTTTATCTGATATCATTGTATACTTGGAATTTTATTTTTTTATGATGATCTATATGCAGATATGGACTCTATATGATGATGATGATCTATATGCATGTTACTCTATATGATGATGATGATTTACATGCATGTTACTCTATATGATGATGATGATTTATGCTTTGATTATTTGGATGCAGCGATTATATGTTTTTGTTTTGATTTTCGATGATCTTGGATGCAAACGAAAATGATTTCTATCTTAAATGATGCAAATGTATTGATCTATATGGAATGCAAATGAATGATTTATTTTCTTTTGATTTATGATTATGTAAATGATCTATATAAAATATTTTTGTATTTTTATGTAATGTTTATGATGATTATGAATCTAAGTGCAAAGATGCAACTAAATGATCGTTATAAAATGATAATGCAAATAATAATGATGATACACTACATGATAAATGAGATGCACTCAATTAAATGCAAACTAATGCAATGATAAAATGCAACTAAATGAAATGGATGATGATTAAAATGCACCTATAATGATTAAATGCAAATTATTTTTGTTTGTCCAAGTATACTCAATCTTTATTTATGACTGTTGATCTATTTAATGAAATGATATGCTTATAATGCAACTCACAAATGAATGCTTATAATGCAGATGAATAATGAGCTAATGAAATGATCTAACTAAAAATTGTACTGCCATTCTTCATATGCTATCTTGTAACAGTGCTTGATTTCATCATTGAGCTTTAAATGTTGTAAGAAAATACAAGCAACTTGACATAATGATACAAGTGGACCTAAGTATTCCTTACATGGATTTTGATATAGCAAGTTAATACAAGCAGCTTGATATAATGGATCAAGTTGACCTGAGTATTGCTTGCAGAATAGACAATGATTATCTCCTTTCATGCATGACTTGGAATGTCCTCCTTGATCATTTGCCAATCGTATCCTAAGACAAGTTCATACCATAGTAAGAGATAAACCATAGACAATAATCAAAGAAAATAATCATGCCCCATCATAGCTTCTCTAGTCATGGGCATCCTTGAGTTTGCATACAGTACATGATTAGCAATGAAAGCAAGATATAAACACTGAACCTTGTATGTCATTCACATGTTCTAATGGTCATTAACTGATATAATCATCTTAATGAATGATCTTTGATAATCCTTTATTACGTGCTGATTGATTCTTCATTTTTTGAGTTTTCATGGTTCAGTTGTTGCTGAAATGCCTTGATTTTCGTTGCTTTGTTGCTCGTCATCTGTTTCAAAACCCTAGGTGTTTTTGGTTTTTCTAATTTTTTTGAATGTTTTGGATTTTTCAAAGATTCAAAAGATCACCTTAGCAAAAAGAATTAGGATTTTGCCCCCAATGGAAATAAAATTTTATTACGGATATATGAATTGATCAAGATCCAAACCATGACGGGATACGAATGCAAATTTGATTGATTCTAATAAAATCTATGATAGTGACTACGACATGTATGTCAAAGATTGGTTAACTATTGGTAAGCTACATATTTCTTGCTAAATGGTTCAGAGCAATGGATGCGAAAAGATGTTTTGGATAAGCTAGTGATAGATAGCAATGATAGATGTGATAGGATGGAGTGGATAGGTGCGCAAAGTGATCTCATAGATGGAGGAACTCACTTTTCAGATAGCGCCTGTTTACCAAGTTTTCACCATCTAAATTTATTGCATTTTTTGGATTTTATATGCTTTTTATTGATTTTTTTAGGACTTTATATGTTTTTTATTGATTTTTTTAGGACTTTATATGTTTTTTATTGATTTTTTCAGGACTTTATATCTCAAGCATAGAATTTCTTGAGATGGATAGAATTGATACGTTCATCAAACCAATCACCTTCAGGAGTAGATAACTTGTATGCTCCTGATCCATATGTTGCTACTATGACAAAAGGCCCTAGCCAATTTGGTTCAAATTTTCCCTTTTTTTTTTCGGTCTTGCTGATTTCTTGGATTCTCCCTTAGAACTATATCTCCAATATCAAAAATATACGGCTTGACTCTGTGGTTATAGCTTCTTGCCATTCATTGTTGATATAATTTCAAATGTTCTATTGCATTTTGGCGATGTTCCTGAATCAGTTCTAGTTCTTGGAGTTGAGAGACTCGTTGTTCTTCTTCTGGTATAAGACCGTGCAAGGATACATGTAGAGAAGGTATCTCTACTTCTATAGGTAATATAGCTTCTAATCCATAGACCAAACAATATGGAGTTTCCCCTGTTGGAGTGTAGATGCTAGTTCAATATGTCCAAAGAGCAGGATTTAGCTGAATGTGCCAGTCTTTTCTAGCTTCATTTACTGTTTTCTTCAAAATTTTCAAGATAGTTTTGTTTGATGCCTTAGCTTGACTATTTCCCTATGGATAATATGGAGTAGAGAACCTATGTTGGATATGAAACTATTCACATAGTTCTTTCACATCTTGATTTTTGAATGGTCTTCCATTATCAGTGATAATGGTCATAGGAACACCATAGCGACAGATTATATAATTCAAGATGAATGATGATATTTGTTTTCCTGCCATTGTTTTTAAAGGCACTACTTCAATCCACTTAGTAAAATATTCAATAGCAATCAGAATGAACTTATGTCCATTAGAAGATGAAGGATTGATCTTTCCTACCAAATCAAGGCCCCATTGTGAAAATGGCCATGATCTTGTCATAGGATATAACTCTTGTGCTGGTGCATGGATTAGATTTCCATGGATCTGACACTGTTTACATTTTCTAGCATAGGTGAATGAATCTCTTTCCATAGTAGGCCAAAAGTAACCCATACGGATAAGTTTCTTAGCCAATGTTAAACCACTTGAGTGTGTACTGCAAATACCGACATGAATGTCATTAAGAACTCTCTCAGATTCATCTTTTTCAAGACATCACAACAATGTACCAACTAGACCATGCCTATATAGGATATTAGCAGTAATGGTATAGCGAGAGGACTAACGGATAAAGTTTCTTCATTGATTATGAGATAATTCCAGAGGAAGGATATGATCTTTCAAATATTGATAGGTTTGACTATATAAGGATTCACTGGTTCCCGATATATGGCAAATTTGATAGGTATGCTGGGATTGGATGGTAGGGGTTAAGATATCTTCCACAAGAAATTTGTAACGCTATTGATTCTCTTTATTTTGCAAGAGAGATGCTATTGTAGCCATCGTATCTACTATTTTATTCTCATTTCTGGGAATCTGAGTGAATGTGATTTCTTTAAAGTGTCTTTTAAATTCCTCTATCAACTGTTTGTATGGCATAAGATTATCATCTTTTGTTTGATATTCATCATTTATTTGATTTATGACAAGTTGTGAATCACCATAGACATGTAGTTCTTTAACATTCCATTCAATGGCCATTTTAAGCCCTATAGCCAATGCTTCATACTCTGCAGTATTATTGGTGCATGGAAATCATAGTCTATATGATTTTGGAATTGTGTGTCCTTGAGGTCTGATGAAAAAGATTCCTACACCTGATTCATATTGAGTATAAGAACCATCAAAGTACAATTCCCAAAAGTTTGTACTTACTGTCAAGATATTTGCATCAGGAAATTTGATGTGCAAAGGCATGTTATTATGTAGAGGTGCATCAGCCAATTGATTAGTGATGACTTGTCCCTTGATAGCTTTCCGGTCAACATATTCTATGTCAAATTCACTCAGTATCATAACCCATTTGGCTAGTCTCCCTATCAATGTTGACTTGCTCAATAGATATTTGAGAGGATCTATCTTTTCTATTAGTTTTACAGAATGAATCAACATATAATGTCGTAGTTTCTGGGTTGCAAATACAACTGCTAGACATATCTTTTCAATTGAGGAATAATTTAACTCATAGCCAACAAGCATTCTGCTAATATAATAAACTGCTCTTTCTTTTCCTTCATCATCATGTTGAGCTAGGAGAGCACCTAATGAGACACTTGTTGCTGAGACATAGAGTAATAATGGTTTCCCCTTGGTTGGTGATATCAGTACTGGAGGACTCATAAGATATTCTTTTATTTGCAAGAAAGGTTCTTCACATTTTGTATCCCATTTGAATGGAACATTTTTATGTAGAAGATGGGTAAATGGAAGACATCTATCAGCCAATTGAGAAACAAATCTCCTGATTGATTGCAACCTTCCTTGTAAAGATCGCAATTGACTTATGTTCTTGGGTGACTCCATCTCCATGATAGCTTTAACTTTTCTAGAATCTACTTCGGTGCCATGAGCTGATATAATGTATCCAAGGAGCTTTCTAGAGGTTACTCCAAATGCACATTACTTTGGATTTAATCTCAATTGATATCTTTCCAATTTGTCAAAAATCTTGCTTAAAATGTTCAAATGTTCTTTTCTTATGTGAGATTTTGCAAGTATGTCACTGACATAATCTTCCATGAATGTATGCATCATGTCATGAAACATTATCGTCATAGCCCTTTGATAAGTCACTCTTGCATTCTTAAGCCCAAATGGAATAACATTCCAAAAGTACGTTCCCCATGCACAAGTGAAGTTTGTCTTCTCTTGATCTTCAGGTGTGATTCTTATTTGATTATATCCTGAGAAGCCATCCATTAATGAAAACATATCATGGCCTGCTGATAAGTCCACTATGATATCAATGTTTGGTAACGGGAAATCATCTTTTGGACATGCTTTATTTAGATTTTTGAAATCTGTGCAGACTCTTATGCTCTTATCTAGTTTTGATACTGGTATGATACTTGAGACCCATTCTGGATAAGCAACTGGTCTTATGAAACCCACTTCTAATTGTTTCTTGAGCTCGATTTTGACATGGAGAGCAATATGCGAATGCATCTTTCTTAGTTTCTGCTTAACAGGTTTTGCTTTTAAATCCACATTAAGATGATGCATGATAAGATCTAGGTTAAGTCATAGCATATCTGCATAAGACCAAGCAAAAATTATTTGTCTTTGCTTAAAAAATTCCATGTACTCTTTCCTCTCTCTTTATGATAATGAGGTAGCAAAATGAAATATTTTAGGATCTTTTGATGTATCAATGTTTACTGCTTTTGTTGGTTCTATCAGGATAGTAGATCTCTCTTGAAAATATGCAGGAAAAAGGAAAAATGTCAAACTTTCCATCTTTTGGTGCCTCTAGGAAGTTTTCACCATCAGATACGCCCTTTGTTTTCTCTTTTGATTGATCTAATCTTGCCATGAAATGGTTTTCAACAATTGGTCTCTTTCCTTGTTTTATTTCACTTTTGTGACTGGAAAGTTTGGCATTCTCTTGATTACAAGAAACATCACTTGATTCTGCAATGGAAGATATCTTAGGATGGATGGGTTCAACAATGTTAAGGTACACGGCTAAGTCATGATCATTGGAAAAGACATTTAGTTCAAGGTTGTCTAAATTATCCCAATTAATTAGTTTGGGATGTAGAAGGGGTAAATCATAATCGCTATCATCATTAGGTGTTTCAATGTTCATGACATAATGATCATAGCTTGGCGTAGAATAAATATTGTCATATATTAAATGTTTGTGAGAATTGTCTTCCTCAAGCATTTCCAAATTAGTCTTAACAAGATTAATATTAGCATTTGGTAGTTCACACTCAAGTGGTCCTTCAACTGACGTTTGTCCCTTAAATGAATGGATTATATCCATGCACACATCTTTGATACTACAAATTCCTTCTTGATTGACCTTATTTGCATTTTGGAGTTGACATATTTGTGCACATGATGAAGTAGATTCTTTTAATAGATTTTGTCTCTTTTCAAACTCAACTTCTTCTGGACTAATAGTTAGTCCAACTTGACTATCCCTTATCCCTTCCATGGTTCTTCCATATCTGATCCATGTTTGTGCTACTTGCGGCATTGCTTCTCTGTCTTTGTCATTTCCTTTCCTTTTTACATACGCCTCTTTTCTCTAGATTCTAAGTTTTTCTTGCCTTCTTTCTAACTTCATCTTTTGTTATGCCATAGACAAGTCTTCTTTCATGATAGCTATTTGATCTTCATTATGTTCTTTACTTGATGTAGTGGATAAGACATCTGGACTCCATTCATATTCATTGGAGTCTATTTCTGAATCCCGATCCAAGATTACTCCACTATACCATACTGAAATGTCGTATGGTGCAAAGAGTTCTCTAATTTCTTCCATCTCTATTTTTACTGCTTCTAAAATATCTTGTGAAGATATTGCCTTTGTTTGTATTTTCAAAACTTGTTGACAAGATTTTTCTTCACCTTGGATGATGATCTCCTCCTCTTTCTTTTCATATTCTTCTTGCTTCTTTTGTTTATTGGTTACTATTTTGGCCGCTTGATGTATCTTTTCTTTCCAATTTTCTTCTTTAGAAACTGATTTCTTTCTCCATTTTTGCTATTGATGATTATGTTGCTTTTGATTAGACTTCAGATATCCTAGCCCAGATTTATCTTCTGTGGATTGTGAGTTTGGACAAATGGGTTCTGAAATACCTTGATGTTGCTTACCAATTGGTCCTTTTCCTTCATATCCCATCTTTTTCATGATTTCATATCCTTTGCCATATTTTTTTATGGGAATATTGGCTTCTATTGCTATTGCTATAGTTTTATCTTCATCTTTGTATAACCAACCAAGAATGTCTTTGTCTTCATTTTCCTCTTCAAGAGTTCCAGCACTAACAAAGGTTCCTTTAAACATATGTTTTGATTTTCCTGATGCCTTTGATTGAATATTTGTAGGTTTCCCATATGACTTAGAGGAAAGTGGAAAATTTTGCAAAGAATACTTTCCCATTCCTTCATCATTTAATTTGAGCTTTTCTTCAAAAGTTTCCCATAACTTTGCTTGAATTTCCTTAGTAGGATATACTAATTCTCTATTATGTGGAACTCTTGTATCTTGTGTTGGCTTCAAATTGTTGCAATATTGATTGGAATTTGCAATTATAGTGATTTATTTTTCTTCATGAGGAAATTTTACACATTGATGATATGTAGAAGGAACTGCTTGCATCTTGTGAATCCATGGTCTTCCCAGAAGAATATTGTAGAAGAGGTTCAAATCTAAAACTTGACACAATGTATCCTTTTTCATAGGTCCTATCTTTATTGGTAGCACAACAATCCCTTCAAAAGAACATTCTGCTTCATCATAAGCCTTGATGGTTATTTTCTTTTTCGGGTCTACTGCATTCTCTAAATATCCCAAAGCTTTTATCAAACTTAATGCACAAATGTTTACTTCTGCTCCTCCATCTATGAGCACACGTTTGACATGAGTTTTATTTATGGATACTTCAACATGTAAGGGAGCATTGTGAGGATGTTGCAAGGATGCATCATCATTTTTCAGAAAATGATAAGCAATGAGGAGCTATGAGGTGTCCTACCATATTTTGGAATTGTTCTATATCCAAATCTTTTGAAACTATTGTTTCCACTAAAGATTTCTCCAAAATGTCCTTATGCATAGGTGAAATCTTGAGAAGTTCCAGAATTGATATTTGAGCAGTTATTCGTTGTAATTGCTCTACTAAATTGTATTGTTGTGGATTGGGTGTTGGATCTTTTGCTACACCTGGAAAGGTAACCTTTGCTTTGCTTCTCGTGATAAAATTGATTGGTTCTGAAGATGAATTTTTGTTAACAATAATCACATTCACTACATCATCATACGTATAATACACCTTGGTTTTTCCTTTGTCATCTTTTAATTAGGACGATTCACCTTTGTCATAATTTGGGAGTGGAGTTTTGAAAGCCAAGTGTGATTCGTTCATTTTATGGCTATCCACTGTAATGGTTCCATTATCGATTAGATCTTGGATAAGGTGTTTCAATCTCTGACAATCACTTGTTAGGTGCCCTTTATTCCAATGATAGTTGCAAAAATGATTGTCATTCCACCAATTGGGCTTGATTGGTGGTTCATAATTTCTTGTTTTTGGCAAAACAATCAATTTATTAGCAAGTAAAGTTTTTAGAGCTGGTTCTAAAGATTCTCCAATGTTTGTGAATTTTCTTCGAGGATTGGAGAAAAATGACTTAGCTTTGTTGTTCTTTGGATTGTTATTGCTTGGGTTTCGACTTGATAGATTCAAAATTGGTTGTTGTTGTTTTGTATTACTATTATCATCATTCCCTTCATTGCTGACATTCCTATTCTTTGACTAGAACTTGGGTTTGTCATTGTTGTTGTTGTTGTATGAATTATTGTAAAGTTTTAGTTCTCCTTTCTTTACCTTTGCGTTCTCTATTTTTAGTCCATTCTCGATCATTTTGGCAAAAGAGGGAGGACATTTCATCCTTAGTCAATAACTCATTTCACTGATAAGATTATTGATGAATATGTCCATTTTTTCTTGATCAGGTACATCTCGGGGATACCTATTAAGCATGCATTTCCATCGTTGTAAGAAAATCATAAAGGATTCACCATTCTTTTGTTTAACATTGCAAAGATCTAGCATCATTATTTCATTCCTTATATTGTAGGAATATTGTGAAATTAACCTATTCACAAGTTTTTCAAAGGATTTGATTCCGGATGGTAATCTTGAAAACCACTCCATTGATTGTCCATTTAAACTCCTAGGAAAAAGATGCATAAGGTAAGTTTCATCATGAGAAAATTCCATGCTCATAGTACAAAACTCCCTAATGTGATCTTGAGGATCAGGTCTTCCATTGTATTTGTCAGATTTAGGAATCTCGCAATGTTGTGGAAATGGTATCATATTCAGATTTTTATCAAAAGGATATGAGCATATATCTTCTAATGAATATTTCTTGGAGCTTGTCCCATTTTGCATGTCTTGTATTTGTTGTTGAAGACTTTGTATTTGTTGAGTAAGGTTTGATAAGGGATTATCTACATAGTTTCTTCTTGTTTCTTCGTGAGTCTTTTTGTCACTACGCTATTTTCTTTTATCATCCCTTTCTTTCCTTTTTATTTGGATCATCTATTTTTTGGGTGTTACTTGTCTCTGCATCTTGTTTCAAGCTTTCCATGTTAAAGTCTTGTGGTAGTTTAGCTCCAGATTTTGCCAACATCAAGAGATATTTTTCTTTTTGTTTTGCCAATAATTTTTCCATTAGCCTATCAAATTTGAAATCTTGCTCAAGGTCTCTAATGGTGCTATTGACTGCTTCTTTGTCAATAGCGGTAAATCCAAAAGTGTGGAATACAGGAGTATCTTCTTCCTCCATTTGTTGTTATTTTCTAAGTTGATCATGTTGTCTCTAGTCCAAACTGGAATGTGATTATTTCAATGTTTTTTGAAATTCCCAAAGGACAAAGTCAATAGGTGAATATTGGTTTAGGAAGATATGCTTTGTTGATCTTACCACTATTGTTTGTTTGTTGGGATAAAGCATCTCTTTGTTGAAAGGCATGTCTTTGTAGAGTTTCACCATCAAATTTTGTATCATAGCCACGTAGGTAGTGATGAAAATGGTGTAGGAATGTCCTATGTTTCAATAAGATCTTGCGATTGATATACAAGAATCTTATCCTTTTATGAGTAGCTTTATAACTAGGTTTTCTTTTCTTAAGGTGATACTTAAAAGTCATATAAGCATTTGACAATTCACAAGTTTGTTTGATTCCAATGTTGGTGCAATTTTGGTTTTGATATAACCTAGGTTCAAAATAGGAAAGATGTATCCAAAATTAAAAACCTAGTATAGATTTGATCAAGCTTCGTGATAGAGGATTTGATTATCCTGATGAGAAACTTGACAAAGATGTTGATTTTTGCACTTAAGATAGTTGAATTGATAGCTTGTTAAATGTTGATGTTTATAGAACCTTTTGAGTATAACTTGTTGTATTAGCAACCTAGTTGTTTGAGCTAGTTTGAAAAGTATGTGATGGTTTAGAGACAAACCTACTTCAAGAATTTATTTTGATATTGATGTTTTGACACTTTGACTTTGGTCTGGTGTTTCAAGTGTTGAAAAGCTTTTGTATTACCCTTTTGATCAAACTTTTTCAGAAATTTGTTGAATTTTTTCTCCCTTGTAGATGATAATTTTCTTCAATTTTTTACCATTTGGAACATGTTACAAACATAGAAGACACAGTGTTTAATAAACAAAAATGTACAAGCAAGTACAATCCCTATGGTAGGCTAAGAAAATAGTTGTTGAATCTCACATGGAGTTTCCCCCAAGGCTATGCTATTCAAAGCGGATATTTAGATGCTTGACCCCACTAGCTCCACCCTTGACACTCACTTCTTCAGAGCAGCCAAGCACTAGTTTCCATGAAATCTCCCCATGGAAAACTTTATATCTCTACTAGGAACCGTATGTATGTGAGCCACTTCAGAGGTCTGACCTCCTGCACCAACAACTAGAAGGATTTTGGCAACTAGTACAAGTGGCTTTTAGTAAAGGCTTCCAGTCATGTGGCCACACATGCGGCACTTTCAGCTCTGTAAATACAAAAAGTTCCCAGCCTATAGAGGTTACGCTACATAGGGTTTATGGGGAAACATAGTGTTGGTATGAAACTTATTAGCACATGTTGTTTGACTCTTTCATCACAAACACGATTTATTTATAGTGAATTGGAAGGACTCAGTATTAGCTTGTTTCCACTTTAGGTTGTTCCCCTCTCACTGGCCCCCTCAAGGCAGCTCGAGAAGGCAAGCCCTCTAAAGGCTTTAATTGCTTGAAAGTAAAGAAAGCGTAAAAGAGTGGGTTTGGCTTTTTGGTCACCCCATTAAGGAAAGAACATATACCTACCACTTTCAAGACACAGAATACAAGTGTTCTTGTTTTAACCTTTTCAAAGCAATTATTGGCTAAGTCCTATTTGGAGATGTTGCTCCAACAAGCAAGGTGTTTATTTTAGCCCTTTTAAAAGTCTATGTGCAACTATTTTAGAGAAAATACCAAAAATGCAAGTTGCATGATGTCAATTCATCCTCTTAGTTAAACTAGGTGAACAAGATATGATATATTACTTCCCAAATGAAGACTTTTAATTAGCTAGATGATAAAATGCATAAAATTTTCCTTAAATGCCATCCTGCACATGCATGTTAGTAATCTAAAAAATCTAATTTCTTGGACATTCGGACCTGCAAGAAAATTTTGTCAGTTTTATAAACAGAAGTTTTAACCTAACATATGCACTATCTTTCTATTCAAAAGCGCTAACTTAGACTACAAAAGCGCTGCTCTGTGGATACAAAAGCATGATTTCATTGACATATGCACTAACCTATGATGCAAATGCAAGAACCAGTGATATGAATGAGTAGAATTTAAGACAAAATCCTAACCTATATGACATATGCACTAACCTATGATTCAAATGCACAGTTTTTCAGACAAAAGCGCTAACCTGCATGACATATGCACTAACTATGATGCAAATGCACTAACCTATCGAACAAAAGCACTGTCAGAATTCACACATGCATGAATCTGCATTACAAATGCATTAGTTTAACTTTTTGTGAGATTTGTAAAGGTATATGCGAGGTCCAGCCCCATGGTGCGTGCCAAAATGTGTGAGCTTGAATTTTATTCTCAGAATGTTACCTATAATAAGTTGGTTTCACAAAATACAATAGAAATGCATACAGGAAATCCAAAATCCACCAGTGAAACTACATGAAATACATGCTAAAATAAAACATTATTTTACCTTCATGGCTTATGTCTCGTTGTGTCCTAACTCCACTGTTCCTGGTTGCAGATGGTGTTCTCTCAGACAATGCACTGTTGGCTTCCAAGATGGCATATGAAGAATGGACTGATAACTTGTAGTTAACTAATAGTATGGTATGCAAAGCTACATGATTATGCTAAAATGATAATGCTATATAATTATATTGCTAAAATGATATTTTCTATTTGCTAATTGCTTCAAAAACTCACAGATGCATATGATTGATTGAAAACTATTTTGAAGACTAACTCTCTCAACTGAAGCTCTTGATTTTATAGACTTTGAGAGGATAAGATGTTGTGGCTTAGATCAACGGTCATGATCAGATCTATAGATTTGGATGGTTGTGAGAAAAAGTGAAGGTTTAGACAAAGGGGGAAGGAGAAGACAAGTGTCACTCATCTCATCTTGATTGGGTTGTTGACTGAGAGAATCTAGGGATAGTTGGAGAAGATTTAGGCATGAGAGGACAAGTGGACTCAAGTCCTTCCTAAGATGTAGAGGGTGTTGGAGATAATATAGGAAATGGTTATGAGATATGTGTACATACACAATTTTCATTAAGTTTGGAAGTTGAGGATAAATGATGAATTAATATTAAGAAATATTAATTTCCTTAGCAACATGTTTGATGAGTTGGCAAAGAGAAGATGAAGTGGAGATGGAGGGTGAGTTGGATAAGGGATTAAATAATTTAGGAATTATTTAATATTTGAAATTGTCAGATAGGAGAATAACTATTAAATATTGGATATTTAATTGATTGGAGGAGATAATTAAATATTAGATATTTAATTAACTTGGTTAGAGGAATAATTAAATATTATATATTTAATTAATTAGAAGAATAGGATAGATGAATTAATTCATAAAATATTAATTAATAGAAAGACATGAAAATGAATTAAATAAATTAATCTTTTCCAATTAACTATTTAATAGAAGAATAATTATTAAATAAATATAAAATATTTATTTAATTGCTCATAGCCATTTTTTAGGTGTATACAATTTTAAACAAGTATTTATATAAGGGAATAAAGATTATTGATTCTTCAAATTAAAAACTAATTGAAGGTGAGATATATTTAATGTTCAAATAAAGGGATTTGATTGGTCTATCTTGTGTGCAGGATATATTAGGAAGACGATGACTATCCACTGAGGAATTTTATCAAGGTGGAGAATAAAAAAGCACATTATTAAAGCATTATTTAGTATTTTTAGGGTTCTCATTTGTAATTATTTATTCCTTTGGAAGGAAACTATTTGTAACTCCCTTCTGTGTATGAAAGGGTGTGTCCTTTCATATATGCCTTTTGATTTACATACTTATAGGGAGTCATTTTGTATCAAAAGGAGGAGAAATAGACAAAAAAACTACCTGTAGGGGCTATAAGCAATATGTATCAGAGAAGTCTGTAGGAAGAGGAAGCATCTTTTTGTGCAAACAAATTGTAATGGAGTATCTTCAAGTGTAGGTTTGTATGCATTCATTTTCCAGAGATCAATATACAAGGTTCGCTATTTCTATTTCAAATATTGTGTATACTTTTGTTTTGATGAGTTTATTTTGTCCTCTTGATAAATCTACTATTTGATTTGCTGTGATGTGCCATCACATGCTGTTGCACTAAATCTGAAGTTGGGTTTTCATTATTTATGTAACACATACTGAAACCTTCATAGTGATAGTTAAACTATCTCTTCAGTTGATCAAATTGCTCATCCACAAAGTATCATATATATCCTTGGATAGAGGCACTGGTCTATTATTCATCTTCTGAGATCTTGAATTGTTATGCATAAGGTCCTTGATAGAAAAAAATTCTTCCAAATCCTAAATGAACTGATCTGTGCATTTTTCCTTAAAGTCCTGAAAGCATTTTACTTTTCAAAATATAATTATAGTCATTTCTTCTCAAAAGCATTCATTTAAAGCACATAATAAAGCATAATTACAAAACAATAATTTGCCAGTTTTGTAATTTGCTAAAAGGCTTAAATCCACTTTAAATAATCTCTTTTGTGCTTGACAGGAAGAGGTACACCCACCTAGGTTCAGTGGAGCCTAAAGTGCAGAGGGATTTAGTCTTTGACCATCCCTATTCGTTGGCCAAGGCTGGTTGGATCAGTTGAGGATTTGGCAAGTCCTTAAGTTTTCCAATTTGTGGTTTTGGGCACCAACACCACAAAAGACCAAATGGTGTTGCAAGGGGTCTTATATGGTCATAAGGGGTCATGCATGTGTTAGAACACGTGTGACCCCTTAGGACCACTTAAGGCCCCTTGCAACACATGTGCACCCCTTAGGACCTATTAGGACCACATAAGACCAAATGGTGTCTCAAGGGGTCATATATGGTCCTAAGGGGTCACGCATGTGTTAGAACACATGCGTGACCCCTTATGACTTCTTAAGGCCCCTTGTGACACATGTGCACCCCTTAGGACCTATTATAACTACATAAGACCAAATGGTGTTGCAAGGGGTCATATGTGGTCCTAAGGGGTCCAGATGACATTCGGTAGTCCATATTTCCTATTATTGCTACTATAGCCACACAAGTGGATGAGATGACATCAGATCAGGTGGGTAGATATTTTTTTGCACCCTCATACTAGCATTCGTGATGCATCAGTGAGTGATGATCCATATGTTCGAGTAGACATACTATTGTCGATGGATGCTGCACACATGCATGACATAGATCCTTTATGATAGATGAGCGCATGCTTATCCAATGATCTCTTGGATGCATATCAGGTCATTGCTATGGAGTATGGGATCCCACTACAGGATGGCCCATCATTTGTTAGGTGTGCACTTGGTAGATCGGGTGCATCTAGTCATGGTTGTGAGCATAAGATTCTCAGCCTACTGCTACTACACATCCTACTACCCCACCCCAACATACATCAGTTGGTCAGGATACACTTCCTCCTCCTATTTATACATCAGTTGATCGAACCATAATACCTGATATTGGATTTTTGGGAATGTTCACTACCATGCTTATGGAGCCAGACAGTAAGGGGGATCATGTTGTAGTGGGCTCCTTGCATGATTCTGACATCAACAGGATCAAATGAGCCTTACATGCTACAAGAGAGGTATGAATTATATAATATATAATTTACTAATTTTAATTTAGATACTTTATATAGCTACTTGATTGTACACATGAATTGCATAGATTAAATTAATTATATATATATATATATATATATATACATACATATATATATACATATACATATATATATATATATATATGTATATATATATGTATGTATATATATATATATATATATATGTATGTATGCATATATATATATATATATATTTGATTGTATTTTTTGAACTATACAGGGTATCATGTTAGGGTCGATGTATGGAGATTTGGATGCTGCCATTGACCTAGTTGTTCATCAGGAGACACAGGTATATATAAGTTAAAATTATTAATTTTTTTTTAAAGTTCTATTTAAATGGATATCTAGGTGTTGATTAGGTAATTTCAAGCAATTTAAATTATATATATATCCAACAAAATGTGTGCATTTTCTAGGATGAGCAAGCATTGCATAGGATGAGCCATTCATCTTGCAAACGTTCTAGAGTCCAACATGCGCGCAATGGAGGTGTTAGAGACCCCAAGGTATGTTTATCTACAAACATGTGTACATGTACATGTTCAAGTAGATTAGATTTAAATAATAATGAATGTTTAAATAATGTACATGTTCAAGTTCATGTGTAATTTATATTGCAGGCAGAGGGGGCGATGTTTGAGGATTTGCACATTGCCACCAACCCTGTTCATCATGAGACACAGGTGCATACATTATAACTTTAAATTAATTGAATCTTAAATATTTAAGTTCTATTTTTAAAGGGTTAGTTTGCAAGTTATAAATATATGTGTACACATGTATATCTAACAAAATTTCAACATTGCAGGATGCACCACTATCATGCAAGTTGAGCTCCTCATCACATAGACATCCTAGAATCCTGCATGCACATGGTGGTGATGTTAGAGACTCTTCAAAGGTATGTTTTTCTATGTACAAATTCTCATAATCTATGTTACTTAAAAAAATTTACTCTAGTACATTCAAATTAAATGTTTAATGTATGATTCTATGCGTGCATACTCTATTGCAGGTGCATGGATCGGGACATGCTTTAGGAGAGGGCCTTGAAGTGACCCATTCTTTATATATATATCTATGTGTCTGTGTGTTCATGTGCACACATTTTATATGCATTTCATATATATTTGTACGTGTACTAGACATTTCATACATGTGTATTGTACACATTTCATATGCGTATGTGTACTAGATATTTATTTTCCATATTTCATTTGTGTGTGTGTATGTGTTAGATAGATCTACACTTCATAGACATATATGTGTATGTGTTAGATAGATCTACATTTCATACTACTTTGCACATTTATATATAGATAGATTACATTTTTGAAAGTTAAGTGTTTAAATGATAGAATCTCTAAGTCATTTGAATTTAGTTAAGTGTTTTAGTTAATTGTACATGTGTATGTGAAAGTTAAGTGCTTATGTCTATTTTAACTTTGTTCAGTGTTAAACAAATTTAGTTGTTAAAATTTAATTTAGTTCTTCATTTTAGTTAAGTGTTTATGTACATGTTTAATGAACTTCAAAAATTTAATATCCCTTTAAATCCCCTTAAATCCCCTTAAGACCACTTAAAACACCTTAGGACAACATAATTAGATGAATCCAAACAACATAATTAAATGAAACAATATATGTGTAAATATAAATGAAATGAATGTACATAGATGAATAAAACGAATCCATGCATGTGTAAAAATATAAAAGAATCAATGACGCAAATATCCCCTTAAATCCCCTTAAGACCACTTAAAACACCTTAGGACAACATAATTAGATGAATCCAAACAACATAATTAAATGAAACAATATATGTGTAAATATAAATGAAATGAATGTACATAGATGAACAAAACGAATCCATGCATGTGTAAAAATATTAAAGAATAAATCCCCTTAAATCCCCTTAAGACCACTTAAAATACCTTAGGACAACATAATTAAATGAAACAATATATGTGTAAATATAAATGAAATGAATGTACATATATGAATAAAATGAATCCATGGATGTGTAAAAATATAAAAGAATTAGTGATTCAAATATCCCCTTAAATGCCCTTAAGACCACTTAAAACACCTTAGACAACATAATTAGATGAATCCAAACAACATAATTAAATGAAACAATATATGTGTAAATATAAATGAAATGAATGTACATAGATGAATAAAATGAATCCATGCATGTGTAAAAATATAAAAGAATCAATGACACAAATATCCCCTTAAATGCCCTTAAGACCACTTAAAACACCTTAAGACAACATAATTAGTTGCTCATTTTAGTGAAACTACATATACATGCACAACTATATATACAACATAATTAAATTTAACTATAAATGTGTACATCAAAATTAAATGAATACATAGATGAATAAAACATGTAAAATCAACGTATAAAACATAAAATAAATGCATCAACAAAACTAAATTTCCTCAAGTTATCCAAATTTCTACACATGTCTAGAAATATCTAAATATATATATGAGTTTATCAAAATAAGACCTATCTAATATAATTTACTTGTTCAAACATGAGAAGTGAACTTAAAGCTCATGGTACATATAATCTGGATCCTCCCTATCTTTTATAATTTGTAAATGTTTTTCATGATCTTCAATAGGCAACCTCCACTTTTGGGTTGCCATGTCCTCTTTTTGGCAATGTCTCCAACTGCAATCTTGTCGCTATTACTAAGTGATTGTAGTGTAGAACTTTTTGGCTAGGCATATAATCAATGAATGTTACACCATTTGTATATATCTTTATTTGTTGATAATAGGTGCCTTCAACAACAACTAAACTAGTGGGGTATTGTTGCCCATCATCATCACTGACTGATTCCAATAACTTGCATTTTGGTTGTGTGCATCTCAGTAGATAATAATCTACACTTTCAGTATTGTCAGGATCAGCAATCACTTCAAAAATATCACCTGTGAAAATAGACCGTGCATGTATATATATTACAAACAATATTAGTTCATTACACATTTTTAAATTAATTTTGAACAATATTAAATTAATGAAGAATTTTAAAATTTGTACATGTACATATATGTAATCTATAAAATATGCATGCACGCACCTGTAACAACTAAATCAGAAACACATTCATAATCAACTAAATATAGAAGATCATGAATATCAATAATGTCACTATCTTCATAAGGAGGCATTGTGAAAAATTATTTCATATCCCATTGCAAAACATATCCATTAGCAATATTTTGACAATGAGTATCTCTGTTGTTCGCAATGCAATCAACACAAAAGAATAATTTTCCTCTTGCAAGAATAACATGAGGCCTACTAAATCCCGTAGTCATGACTTGATGAAAACCTCTAATACCATTAATTGATTGACAATTATAAGGATTTGATCGATCAATATCAGATAATACAAAAATTATTTAGTCAATTTTAGTTCATTTCACACACACACACACATATACACTTGAATTTTAAAAATAAATGAAGAACACCAAGAATGTTTATATATATATATATATATATATATATATATATATGTACCTTTAACTTCCCAAAAATAACGCTTGTTGTAAGTTGTATCACAACCAACAAAATGATTTTTGCACCATTCAATAATATCATTAGAATTACGTATGATGTTACCTATAGAGAAGCTATTTCTTTAAAAAATTGGATGATCCACATGTATGTATACATACATATATATACATATATGTATATATATACATCTATATATGTATATATATATATATATATATTTAAATTAATCTATGAAGATAATTTACCTGCAAGTTCATGTTGGCAAAGTGCATGCTTCACACATGCTCCTGCTCCATCATGCTCTCTTTTTCCATGTCCACTCTCAAAGAAGTTCCACAAAAACTTTATTCTACGTCGAGCATGTTGTAGGGATAACTAGTTAAAAGCTTTTGCAAACTTAAATTGCCTTGACATGAATAACATATATGTTAAATATATATTTAAACTTTTGACCTATTATATACAATAAAATCATATATATATATAAAAATAACAACTTAAATAATCAATTTCAAATCTAATGTACTTACCGACACATCCATCTGACCAAATCCAATGTTGTGTACATTCTATCCTATGATCTTTAATATCTTCAAAAAACATTCCAAAACAATGTGCTACATAGCCCCTATCATGACACATATCATCACTAATATAGAAATGGACCTCCTTGATGATAATGCGTTCATTTTCAGTACTCTCTATACCATCCACATGAAATTGTGCATGTTTATAGCAAACTTGTACAAATATTGCAACTTGATCATAATGATAATATTGACTTTGAATTTTTGTGTGAGGACTAAATGTATAGTTCTTAGAGAAATCTACAATTGAAAAAATACAACTTGGTGGAAAACAATTCTTTGAATCACAAAACTATTTAGCCTACCATCTTGCACCATGACAATGTTGGATATGTGGATATATCATATTACAAAATCTATCTATAAAATGAATGTAGGGCAATTCATTCTCTTTCAACATAATTTTTTTGGATTCAGTTCCTGACTTACTTTGGTATGTCTCATATTCAAATCTCTTCCATATAACTAGTGCACGAATATCAATATTCTCAGTTTGCAACACAAACTTACTCAAAAATCCACAATCATTGCATTCACCTTTTATACATTGTATTTTGAACTCATTGGAATCTTCTAATTTATCACATAAAATAGACTTCACAAATTATTTTGTATTTGTAGGAATGACTAGATTTGGATTAATTGTTGCCAACAACAAGTTTCACATCTTTGGCAAATCTCTCAAACATCTTTTGGTAAATCTTTACATTTGAAAATTCTTGCTTGAATGCTTCAAACAATTCACTTTGTGTTGTATCTAAGAAATGTTTTGGATGTGTAATCTTTTTACCATCTTCATCTATTATCTGTATAGTATCCCTTCTATTGGAAGAAACATGAGATTGGTAGGTCCAATAATCAATGACTTGTTTTTTTACATCTTCAGAAATTCTATCTTTTCTAGAAACCCTATAGATATTTACCCAATTCTTTTCAATGTTTTCATCCAACATATTTCTCTTCCTAATGTATCTTTGAATAGTTCTTCTAGATACATGCACTAATTGAGAAATTGCATTAACTTTTCTTTTACAAGTCAATTCCTTACTAGTAATCATAGTCATCAATGCTCTATGTGCAACACTTAAATCAGCACCTCGAATTGTGTTCTCAATACAATTCAATGCTTCTTGTAAATTTTCAATTATAGTTTCTTTTACTAATGTATCACTCGAACTTTTCTTATTACCAACACCCAACAGCTCCAAAATAGGTTTCGTTTCCCTTTTCCTAAATAACTTAGCAAATAATTGTGCTCTTCCAATAATAGACTTATTTTTAAAATAATAATCCCACAAATTCTTACAATGTAATTTTAATGTGCTTTCAGGTATCATATCTTTAGATGGAATTTCATTGAAAAGACTATCTCCATCCATTTCCATCAAACTTTCCATACCAGAAAAAAAAAATTCATCTTGTACCTGAGTAGATGTTTCTTGAACATCATCAAGTTGATCTTGAACATCATCAAGTTGTTGTTGACTACATTTTGTATGACCTTTCATCTTATCATCCCTTTTACGATCATACAACCTTGATCTAGTCCTCTTATTCTCTATTGCAAAAAATATTTAGATCTTCAAAATTTTGTGCTTTGAACCTAAAAACAACACATGCAAATATGCAAATCTTCAAAATTTAGTGCTTTGAACTAAAAAGGTTATATATCTAATAACTTTTCATCGGTTCTTAACAAAAAAAATGTAATTAGTGAAATATATAAATAATTTTGCATTCTTAAACTTAACATGTGTAAATTTCATCCATTTAGATCGTTTGACTTGAAGTCTAATTTTTATAATTTAGAAAATAAAAAAATAAGGATCAAGAAATTTAGGAGCATTGATAAAAAGTAAGAAATTAAGTATACTTCAATTAGATACATTTGGCTATATGCAATGTACATATGAACGTGATTTAATAATATTAATTGATTGAAATCACTTAGCTAATACATAGAGAATTTGAGTCAAGTATTAGGAAATAAAATATAATATAATTCAGTACTAAATAGTGTTGGATATATGGCCAAGTAATGGTTATCATGATATCACATTGACTAAAGAATATGGTTATTCTAAAAAATATTTAATTTCCAAAAAAACATCTAATATTGTAAATTAAGCATGATTGAAAAAATAATTTAAAATAGCATACATGGAAAGGGTAGTAGCCTTTCGAAAAAAATTCAAAATCTTTGCCCCTTTAAAAAATTAGAAATATTGACCCCTTTATAATCTTCCTACTCGCTCCAAAATGCCACTTTAGTAAAAAAAAAAAAGGATTTTTTGCAAAAATAACTCTTATTATTTTCGCACTTGATTGATTTGGTTTTTTTTATGGAAAAAATAAGATTTTTCATATGTGATTCAAGCGACCAGTCACTTGTATGACCGGTCTCGTTGACCCTCACAGTTCCAATCGGAACGACTTATGTGGAATGCCAAGTGGCAGCCACATCAACAAAATTGATGATTTTCTCAAACTTGTCACTTCTGCAACAAAATTCAATAGGTAAATTAAACATATTAAAAAAATTTAAAATACCCTTTTTTAGAGATCGAAGTCACGATTCTACTCATATAATTTTTTTAATGTTTTGATTACATTTAATATATAAAAATTTAAAAATACTACAACTAGGTATTGTTTTGTTCGATATAAGGCTGCTTTGAAAAAAAAAAAAAAATCAAATCACTTCAAAAAAAAAAAAATTGAAAAAATATGGTTCACTAGAAGAGAGAGTCTTCTCCAAAAGGGTATTTTTAGTTTTTGGATTATCATAAATTGAATAGACAAATTGTGGTGTATTTGACTTCCAAATGCTATTACAAAGAAAATATACATCAATTTTTTTTTTTCATGCACTATATAAATATGTGATCTATAACTGATATCAAAATGAGAAAAAAATAATTTGATTTACATTTACTTTTGAGGTGGGAACCAAACCCCCTGTTTTTCAGCTTTTTTCAGTAATTAAAAAATGGACTTTAAAGCTAAAAAAACATATAAATTATTGACAAAAAAATTTCAAAAAATAGTAGACTTAAACTTCAACAAATTTTACACATTTCATCAATTTACATCATCTTCAAATTCAAAATGCAAATGACACTTTTATGGCAACGAAATTGAACAGTTATTGTTGTGTTAGCCTTTTCCTTTGTAAAAGTGTGACACATTTTTTTACTTTTACCCCACTATGTCTCCCCATAAACCCGTTTGATCAAATTTATTTGATCAATAGTAGGGCGTAACCCATATCGGTTGAGAGCCTTCTATATTTATAGAGCTAAAAGTGTCGCATGTATGGCCACACTAGAGAATGCCCTTACTAGCACCTTTTTGTTTTAGAAATCCAAAATCCTTCTATTTGTTAGGGCAGGAGGTCAAACCTATGGAGTAGCATGCACACATACAGTTCTTAGTAGAGATACAAAGTTTGCCATGGGGAGTTTTCATGGGGATTGGTGCTTGGCTGCCCCAGAGAAGTGAGTGTTGAGGGTGGAGCTAGTTGGGTCAAGCATCTAAGTATCTGCTTTGATTAGCATAGCCTCAGGGGAAACCCCATGTGGGATCAACAACTATTGTCCTGGCCAACCATAGGAATTGTGTTTGTCTTCTTTTAAACATTTTAAAGATCAAACATCAAAACATTGTGTCTTCTGTGTCTTCAATTGTATGCAAAACATTTTTACATCAAACAACACACTTTTCTTTGAGTCATTTTGAGTCAAAACACTTGCAAACATAGAGTCCTCATCAACATCGTGTCCTCTTGTCCCAAAAAAATAGTCACAAATTCATATTTGGCCACAACACCAACTTCACAAATTGAAAAAAATTGCACTCAGGTTTTCTAAACACGTTTGTGTCTATAGAAACACATCTGTATCCTATAACCGCATCTGTGTAGGACAAAAACACGTCTGTGTGATAATAGCAAATTGCGTTCACAAGATTCTCATAAACACGTCTGTGCAGTATCTGGTCAAGTTTGTGTTGGTGAACCCCATCTGTGAAGTATACAAGCACGTCTGTGTTCAATATTGGGAAAGTTTATACTCTAACAAACAAGAACAATCAGTTTCGGCATTCTTGAGCTTCCTAGGTTATTTCTCTAGGTTTTCATCTAGCATTCAACCTATTTTTTTGGTCTCACAAAGTTCATCATTGCTTTACACCTTGCATTACATTCATATGTGTCTAAGCTTGAGTCAAAAGGTCACTTGCTTGTCCCCATCTTGCTTTGTCAACACAATACATACAACATTTTGCTAAGTGGTCCCTCATCAAAGTCTATCACCTTTGGGTCTCATTTGGTCTTACTTGGAGTCAAGGTCAACTTACCTCATCAAGAGATCTATCAACTCTTTGGAAGTCACACCTACTCTACTACATACATACTTGGTCTTACACTTTGGACATTGCAAGTACACCTCAGATTCATTTACATTCCATCCAACTCTCGGTCTTCCATACTCTTTCCATTTTCATCTAGTCTCACACATCTTGGTCAAGATGTAGTTTATGGTTGAAACCTATTCCCAAAAATCTAGGAGGGAAGCTAAAGAGGCTCAAGAGTATGCAAACATGAGTGGCTATGAGTACGAAAATAACATCTTTTTGAAATCTGATCAAACCACATTACCTGACATGGACATCTATAGAAACATTCAGAATGTTGAGAACATGGATGACACAACCAACAATGAATCACAAAATGACAATGTTGACAACATTTCAGTACACTCAACAGAAGTGGAAGAAACTATCATGAATCCCCATATTAATAGATTGGTAGATGAGATCATGAGAAGTGATAGACAATATTTCCTACAAGTGATGGCACAAAGTGGAGCTAAGATACCTCATGATTTTGACATGTCCCAAATAGTAGAAAATCAACCTACTCAAGAAATTCAACTCCACATGGATCAAAGGAGACCTTATAGTGGAGGTACTAAAGGACCATGCTTCGTGCCTGAGTCACCATCATCCTTGTTTCAAAAACCTGAGATCCCCAATACACATGGTCAAGCTTATGATACTCACGAAAGAACATCTCATGAAAAAATCCATCTACGCAGACCTTTATGGAAATCTTATGCAGATAAATACACTCAATTGCATACCAATGCTAAGGACCAACCTCAAAAATAATTGGATACTCAGAGGCATGCTCAAAATTTGGACACAAGAAAACCCCATGTTAAATTTGGGGGCAATACATAAGAGAAAACTCATGACATGCCTTATGACCATATATCAAGTGGTCCCTACATGCATTATCATTATAGACCTCCTCCATATGAGCATGTTTACGATCAATACCATCCATATAAGTAGTATCTTCCTCCTCCACTTGGTGGCTCAAGCATGGGATATGGTCCTAGAAGTCAATCTCCACCCAAAAACAATTTGGAAGAGCAGATAAAGGAATAAGAAAAGAAGATGGAGGACATCAATACACCAAAACCAGCTTACACAATAAGAGATATATGTCCCTATCCATTTGATAGAAACAATCCAATGCCTCTATTTCCTATACACTTTGTAACACCAAAGTTTGATAATATAGAGGCAAAGGGGACCCTAAGGTACATATAAGACAATTTTTCACAACTTGCATTGAGGTTGCAGCAAAAGAAACATACTTGATGAGATTGTTTCTACAAAGCTTAGGTGTACAAGCTATGGAATGGTTCTCCCAACTTCCACTTGGAATTAAGTCATGGGGTGATCTAGCATAAGCTTTTATCCAACATTTCTCATATAACATAGAGACAGATATATCAGTTCCCACTTTGTGCAATACCAAACGGAAAGATGGGGAGTCATTTTCATCATTCTTACATAGATAGAGGAATTTAGCTAGTAGATACTCTTGCGAAATTCCACAAAAGTAAATGGTAGAGATGTTTACACAAAATGTCAATAGAGAAATTGGTTATGAATTTGGGAAAGCTTGTTTGTTCACTTTCAAGGACATCATTGAGAAAGGCTTAGCAATAGAGAAGGTCTTAATTGAGAAAGGAATCATCAAGATATTCAAAGAAAATTAAGAGGATTTTAAACGAAAGGACAAGCCATGATTTTGGAACAAGAACAAGAACACAATAAATGATGGTGTTGTTGATGCTAACACAGTTAGACCAAAAATCATTCTTTCATGATCCAGTTCTTCTACAAATGACCAAGTAAATACTCAAGAAACTTCAAAACCATGAAGGAAATACACCCCATTGGGAGAACCACTTGAGTCAGCTTTTAGGAAGTTAGTGGCAAACAAGATAATAAAAATTCTAGACAATCCTCCATATGAGCCATAAGTCAAACCAAATTGGTGGAATGATGATGAGTATTGTGAATATCACAAGAGCAAGGGCAAGGGACATAAAATAGGAAATTTCCATCGCTTGAAGAATATTATACATGATCTTATTGATAGAGGTGACATTGAGATTGAGGGAAATACATCCAATTAAGAACATGAGATGTTTAAGGAACCATTCCCTAAACATGACAAGGGAAAAGCCAAAGCCACAGATGAGCAATCTGACTATACCAAAGTGTCCTATGATTATGATTCAATTGTTAATGACATTTCGATGGACAAGTATGTTTCTACTATTATCATAAATGACAAAATGCCTGAAAGGTATACCCAAAGAGCCAAAGTTTTCCTAAAAGGTATTGGACCTTCTTCTAAATCTACCTCTAAATGTAATGTCACAACTCGTCTAGGTAAGGTCACCCTACAAGGTGCTCTAGCTAAAACCACCACTTCTTCATTGGCCAAACCTAAGTACAACCTAGTAGAACAATTAGGAAGACACCCACGCTTATCTCAATCCTAGAACTATTGCGTATCTCTCCTTCACATAAGGTCATACTCAAAAAAGTCCTAAGAGAAACCTTTGTACCCACTAATTTGAATGTGGATCAGTTTCAAGCCATTGTGGGATACCTTTCTGTTCTACATTCCCTTACATTCACCAAAGCTTATGACACCTCTATAAGCCAACCGCATAATGCACCTTTACACATTGAAGCCTTCCTACACAAAAACTGAATAAAATGAGTCTTGATAGATGGAGGAGTTGGTCTAAATATATGTACTTTGAACACAATAATACAATTGTGATATTTAGATAAATCTATAAATGCTACAAACAAAATTACCATCAAGGCATATGATGATGAAGAGCATTCATCCAAGGGCACAGTCAACTTAACTCTCAAAGTAGGGCCAGTTACAAAGGATGTGGTTTGTCAAGTCCTAGACCTCAATCTCACATACAACATACTTCTAGGACATCTGTAGATTCATGAGATAAGGGCTGTCACATCTATGTACCATCAATGCATTAAGTTTCCTCATAATGGAGTTGAAGTGACAATTAACGGTGATCCTAATCCATTTATATACTGCAATAATTTAAGGCCAAAAGATGAGACAATAATTCCAATTAATAGAAAGGAAATCCCATCATCTTCATATATTGATCTTGAGTCACTAAAACCTTCAACATCAAAGAAAAGTGAGCGTAAGGGAAATATCAGGATAAAGGCATCGGTGAATACACTCTAAATCAAACCATGTGCTTGAGGCAAGTCATGAATTCACCAAAAGAATATGGATGACCACATCCTTCTAAACATGCATCTATCATTACACTCAAATGGGATCCTACTATATTCCAAAGGTGGGATGAAATGGAAGAAGAAGACTTATACAAAATGCTTTACAAAGACCTTGAAGATGATACACAAGATCACATCAAGATACCATGCAAAAAATATGGCAAAGGATTCAAAATCCTACAAAATTTTGGGTACGATGGTAAAAGTCCTCTTGGCTTAAGAAAAGAAGGTATCACTCAACCTTTGCAACTAGAATTGACATTTAGAAATCAGCACTCGAAAGGGTTTGGTTTCATACCTTTTAGGGTAAACACTCAAAAATCAGAAGAAGCATTGGAAATAAAAAATTCCAATGATCAACAAGAGAGATGTTGTTCCACCGACTCCAATGGATGGGAATGGGGTTCAAAAAAATCATCCAATGATTATGAGATCACTAAGACATTCAAAGAACCAAGTGAACCCACATAAGAAGAGGACTTTTATAGAAAATTCAGAGTTGGTCAAGAAACACATAGTCTTTGTTTTTTAGGTTCTAGGTTGAAATCACAAAGAGTGAGGACACCCATTATTGAATGTGCTTTTAGTAATGGCAATTTGGATTCATTCATAATCGAGATAGATGAGGAGAGTGCTAGTGATGACCTTGACAATTATCTTGATATACCTAAAGATAACTATATCTTCACCCTTACTCCCATTGACTTTGAAAACATTGATGGCCTTCCCCTTGTTCACCACCAACTTACTGATTCGGACCATGAAGGACCTTTACAATTGGACACATTTGAAAACAATGAGGTCTTCATTGACTATTTGGGCATACAAGATTATCTTCTGATTGGGGACCATAAGGCGGGATACACCATAGAACTCAACGGTGTGGCATGTTTCAGTGAGGGTGTTGGGCCAAGTCTAGTCACAAAAATGTAAAAATAAAAACAAATCATGGGTTTTATGATGAAAACCACAATGTGGCACTATCTGACTCTAAAAAAGTAAAACGAAATAACATATCTAAAGGTGAAAACCTCTCTAAGGCACCTGAAGATGGAAGGCTCGACATTCTCCTGGCATCATATGAACAAAAATCATCCATGTTGGTAGAGGATACTATCAAAATGAACATTGGTTCATAAGAGGTTCCACATAACATATTCTTGGCACAATCTTTGATAGAAGGAGAAAGACTGAAGTTCATAAGTTTCTTCACAGAGGGACAAATCAATTTTGCATGGTCATATGTCGATATGCCTAGACTAGATGTTGATCTAGTAATGCATCGTTTGATAGTTAAACCAAGAGCAAAGCCAGTGAAAAAATGCATCCACGAGTGGCATTATTAGTAAATGTGGAACTTGAAAAATTGCTAGATGTCAGATTCATAAGACCAATTGATTATCTTGAATGGATCTCCAACTTAGTACCACTTAGTAAGCTAGATTGTAGCATCAGAATATGTACAGATTTCATAGACATCAACAAATCTTGTCCTAAAGATGACTTTACATTGCCAAACATAGACCTGATAGTGGATCTCACAATAGGTCATGCGATGTTATCTTTGATGGATGGTTTTTCTGGATATAACCAAATAAAAATTGAACTTGAGGACCAGCACAAAACAATGTTTACTTGTCCCTGGGGAACTTTCTAGTGGAATGTCATTCCCTTCAGACTAAAGAATGCAAGCGCTATATATCAAAGAGCTATGATTAGAATTTTTCATGATCTTATGCATGTAACTGTAGAAGATTATGTTGATGACCTCTTGGGAAAATCATTAGATGGAGATACACATTTGGACATCCTTTCAGTCGTTTTTGATCGGTTAGAAAAATACAAAGTAAGCCTAAATCCCAAGAAGTGTGTCTTTGGAGTAACCTTCAGGAAGCTCCTTTGATACATTGTTTCAAAAAGAGGAATTAAAGTTGATCCAACAAAAGTCAGAGCTATATTATAAAAGCCACCACCAAGGAATATCAATCAACTTTGATCTTTACAAGGAAGACTCCTGTCCATAAGAAGATTCATAGCACAACTTGCAAATAAATGTCATCCATTTCAGCACTTGCTACACAAAAACATAAAATCCACCAGCGTTGATGCCACCAGTTCCAAAACAACACCTGTTACTCTACATATCAGCTACACAAACAACACTGGGAGCACTCTTGGCATAACAAGTAAGTGAAGGAAAAGAAAAGGTAGTTTATTATATCAGTCGTACTTTGGTTGGTTATGAGCTTAATTACACACCAATTAAGCACGTGTGTCTTGCTGTGGTTTTTTCCTCACATAAATTATGACATTGCATACTAACTCATAAAACTAAGTTGGTTGCAAGGATAGATCCATTGAAGTATCTTCTCAATAAGGCAATGCTTACTGGCAGATTAGCTAAATGGGTAATGATCTTGAGTGAATTCGACATTGAATATGTGGACAAAAAAGAAATCAAAGGAAAAGTTATTGTAGATCAGTATGCAAATGCACCCATGATAGATGATTCTCCTCTAACTTCAGAGTTTCCAGATGAATACATTCAGATGGTATCACACACGAAGCTTTGGAAACTATACTTTGATGATTCGTACATGCAACATGGTGCAAGAGTTGGCATCCTATTTATCACACCTCAAAGGGATTTCATTCTAAAATCATACCAATTGTCATTTCCTTGCACTAATAATATAGCAAAATATGAGGCATTAACAACTGGATTACGAATTGCAGTTCTGTGGAAGATCAAGGAACTTCAAGTTTTTGGGGACTCTCAACTTGTAAATCGTCAAGCAACCAATGACTACCAAACAAAGGATGAAAAATTAATGGCCTACAAGAAAATGGTAGATGACTTCAAGAAAAATTTCCTAAAAATAACTTTTGAGCAGATACCAAGAGAACACAATCAAGCTGCATATGCCATGGATACTATTGCCTCGCTAATTGATCTACCGCAGAATGAAACCTGCTATGAGTTCTTGGTGGACAAGCTTTTGGTTCCCTCGTATGAGATTACTCCTGTCGAGATGATGTGTTGTTGGTCCTGATTCACATTTATATGGTTCCATTTTCACATACCTTCATAACAATACCCTTCCTCCCAACCTATCCAACAACCAACGTCGTACTTTCATTCACCAATCTTCCCAATATGTCATTTTAGCTGATAACCTTTATCATCAAGGTCTAGATGGTACTCTTCTTAGATTTTTAAAAGGGGATGAAGCTCAGAATGCGTTACATGAAGTTCATGAAGGTTTATGTGGTCCACATTCTAGTGGTCCCACCTTGGACAAGAAGCTCATTGGGACTGGATATTACTGGCCTAGTATGGAAAATGATTCATATTAGTTTGTTAATAAATGTAAGCAATGTCAAATTCATGGAGACCTAATTCATACGCCAGCTCAAGAAATTCAACTGATTGTGACTCCTTGGCCCTTTTGTCAGTGGGGACACGGTCTCATAGGCAAGATTCACCCTCCTTCCAATGGCCACAAATTCATTATCACTACCACATAATATTTTAAAAAATCAATTGAAGTCATTCCTCTTACCCAAGTCACTAGAAAATAGATTGCTACATTCATTCTTAACTATATCATTTGTTGTTACGGTATTCCTCTTTCCATCATCATAGATAACAGACATCCCTTCAAGAACTAGAATGTTCATGAGCTTTGTGATCGCTTCCATATTAATCATTGCTTCTCCGCTTCATACTACCCCCAAGGTAATGGTCAAGCTAAGGCGTCTAATAAAACCATTCTCAAAATCCTTAAAAAGACAATCAATGATGCTAGTCGAAATTGGCACATCCAACTTAATCCCATACTTTGGGCCTATCACACAAGTGCTCACACACCTATAGGAGCCACACCTTATTCACTTTTCTATGGTGTCAAAGCTATCTTGACTATTGAGGTCAAGTTACCATCTTTGCGAGTCTCTTTGCACAACATTATTAGTGATGAAGACTATAGGGTCTCTTGCTTACAAGAACTAGAACTATTGGATGAACGAAGACAAACTGCTTTTAATCACCTCAAAGTATCAACAAAGAATGAGTCACAACTACAATCATAAGGTTAATCCTTCTCTATTTGAGGTAGGTGACTTAGTTCTCAAGGAAAATCCTAAAACTTGGCAAGACAAAGAGAAGAAGGGCAAGTTCGAACCAAATTGGCTGGGTCCTTATGTCATCACATTAGTCTATGGATCAGGTGCATATCATCTTTTGACACCAGATGGAGAACCTTTGGAAGACCCTATCAATAGAATGCACCTTTGCAAATTTTACACATAGTTATTCAGCATATCCTAATTCAAAAATACAAAAAAATAAAAAATACAATAAAAAAAAAAATTAAAAAATACAAAAATATCAAAAAAAAAAAAAATTGTTACTTGGTGAAAACCTAACAAACAGGCACCTTGTGACACAAAAAAAATTGAAAAATTGAAAAAAGTGAAGAAAAATAAATTCGTCCAATGGTGAAAACCACTTCAGTGGCACCCTGAGCAAGTACCATGGTGAAAATCGAGTTACTGATGCTATGCGTAGAGACATTGCTCCTCCCTCCTTTAAGATTCAATATCAACTTTTCACTTTGAAAACACCCACAACCTATCCATCCATAATAACCTTACCCATCCCATCATGGCTTGTTATTGATCTACCTAAGATTGGTTAGCCATTCATAATAATCCTTCCTCTTTACCCCTTTCCATCCATAATAAATTAGATCCTATATGTGGCTAAGGAAATCCTAAGTCTAGTGATGGGTGTGGAACTAAGAGCATCACATGTTTTGAGTAAATTTTCTTCCAATTTTCTTCAGTCTATCCACGCACAATCCACAATAAAGCAACACTTGCATCACAGATCCACAATAAAGTTTTGTCTTCTCCACAATAAAGTATCGGTTTCTAGGATTCAGTCAATTTTAGATGAGATGTAAACAACAACAATGGGCTTCAACAAATCAATTCTTTCAGTAGACTTATACAACATTGTGGTTTAGTGTTATCTATCCTTTTTCTAAAAGTACACATTGTGACCACAATCAAATAGACTTATACAAGTGACAAGAGACACTAAACTTGAGGACTATAGTGGATGTTGGTGTTGAGTCTTGGTTTTCTTTTGATTTTATCTTTTGGTGACATGTCTTTTAGCTTTTCTGGGATGTCTCTGACTAGAGATTCTATCTCTAGGATGTCTTTGACTAGAAAGGCGAGGATGGGATATGTTAACCTTTTGTTTTGATGTTTTTGGATTCTCTTAGTAATGCTATGACTTGTCCAAGGATATGAGGACACTGTGAGTCTAGTATGAACTAGGGCATTCCTTGTTTGTGACTATCTGATCTCCATGCAAATGGGTACAATGAATTTCTGGGTTGAACCTATATCTGGATTGTCATAACCTATTTGCCATAATAAAGCTCAATGATGATAATAGCACAAGAAGCTCTTTCACTTCCATATCTTTTACCTTCCATCATTATTCTTTAGTCTGTGTAGGCTGATATCACATGGCTGAGTATAATGACACACCAAAAATATTTGCATTTCATGTAGTTTGCACCAGCATTACCACATATTAGCATTCCATACATACATATAGATATCAAAATTGCATCACATCCTACAGACAACACATGTTAGCACATTTTACATTCTCATCATGTAAATAGTTATTTTAATTATCTCATATGCATTTCATACATTCACATTTGTATTTGCATAACATATAAAACATAAAAGAACAAAAAAAATTTGCATTTCATCATGTAAATATTTGCTTCCACATCATAAGCATCATATAGAAACATGCATCACATAGAAGCAACATCACATAGGTACACATGCATATAGCTACCGCAAGGATGAATCATCTCATATATATATATATATATCAAAATAACAAGTGTCATGATACAATGATGTCAAAATATATATGGCTACAAAATCACCCAAAGGTGTCTACATCATTATACAAATATGGTACAAAACTGATAGATAGGGAGCCCTGTAAGGCTAGGATGAACTCCCTCCCTCAGATCCAGTTGGCTTCGATGGAATTTGATCCTTGGAAGTCCTTGCCTGAGGATTATCTCTCCTACCCCCTCTATCTAGTGGTGGTGGAAGACCCATGACCCCACCACTAGATGCCTATCTCTTGTCTCTCCCTCCAGTGGTTGTCGTAGTCCGCGATGGTCTTTGAAAGCTCCTAGCTTGCTGATCTAGTGGCACAAATCCATAATACAAGTCTCTCCAATAGGCTATCTCCTCCCCTACTCATAGAACATAGGCGTATCTGGCCCTAGTGTCCTTTGTTGCCTGCCTACCTTCCCTCAGTGCTGCCTCAGCCACTGTGTAGCACTCAATATCTTGATTCCTCCCTAGCTTAGTGTCCCTTAGCTATCTCCTGACCCTAGCCCCATCCCTCTCTAACTCCCAAATCTCATCTTGCCTATCCTTGGTAGATCTTTCTCAAGGATAGTAGCTCATCCTCCTCCTCTCCTCCCACTTCACCCTGTCCATGTGGTTGTCATTGTCCTTGTCCATGTCCCTAACCTATAACCAGTGCTGTTGGAACCTATAAAGGTAGTCCACCTCTACCTTTGACTACATGAGCCTCTCTCTCCTCTCCTCCATCTATCCTTCAAGCTACCCTCTACCATCTGCCTCTACCTCCTGATGAATACTAAGAGGGGGTGTGAATTAGTATACCAAAAAATACTGAACTCAAACACTTAAATAGTCTAGTAGTAAACCAGTAAAATAGTCTCACTGATAGACCAGTTAACACATATGCAAACCAAAGAGAAAATAATGCATTCACCCACAGAAGCACAATCACCATAACACAAGATATTTTTATGCAGAAACCCAAATGGGAAAAACCACTGTGAGATGAAGCTCACAAGTAACTATCTATAGAATAGTACTCAGACCGGTTAAGGTCATACAATGTTCTTTACCATAATAGATCCTATTAGGAATCTCAATCTTTGTTAGGAGATAAGTCCCGTTAAAGACTACCTTGCTAGAGGATTTTGGATTCACAGATGTGAATCACCTTGTTAGAGGATTTATACAAGCTTTCCCAGGCCTACCTGGTTAAGGGTCTTCAGACTTGTCGAAGATGTATGTAATCAACAAGTGAATGATCTAGCGAATAGCACAGATTGCGTGATTAGATCCTTGATAGCTCGTTCCTAATGAATTCCAGCATTACTTCAGTCTTCAATAGTTTCACACTCTACAAAAACTCATGAACCACCTTAAACCCTAGCAACAACCTAAAACCCTAGACATGATGTCCTTATAAAGGAATCTGATTTCATGTCAGTCCAATAGGATTACAATACAATTTCCTAGATTCAATGTATTTGGACACTTTTGGTAACATGACACAATATGCATTGCCAAAGTATCGACACCGCTAAACAATCGGTGGATGGTAACTCATCACAAAATGTCAGTTGGTAACTCAGCACAGAGTATTACTGGTTCAAACAAAATACCAGTTTGACCAAAATACCGGTTGCTGGTTTTGACAAAATGAAGACTGGGAAATATGTGTTGTGCCACTACTCTCCTTCATACCACTTGAGATCCTGAAACTTCTTGGGGTCTTCATGCCGCTTAAGATCGGTGAACACTTTCTACAAAACACCGATAGTCTAAAGACTATAATACATGATACCAGTAGGAACGAATACCGGTTGAGCTTTAACTCATACAAACAAAAAGTGATCTCAAGGAAAATGTGTGACCATCAATGACAATCACAACATCAAACATCAAAATTGCCAACACCTCCACCGTCCCCACCATCATCCCTGCCATCTCCACCATCACCCTCTATCAGCTCCCTAGGATCCATCAGCCATGGAAATAGATGATCTACCCAATATGCACTATAGTTGGCATCCATCCTTACATCGTCCACATCTACTTCACACTCTTCGGTTTATAGAGATACCTCTTTGAGTTCTAAACTCCTCCAGCAGATGTTTCCTTCAAATTCTCCTTCAAGATTTTGAAATTTCTTTGATTGCAACACAAAATCACTTTCTCTTCGCTCTGCACTTGAAAAGCTTCTACGCTCAAAAAATGATAGTGAGAAATGATTTAAAAATTCCTTTTAAACATATTCCTCACCTACCGTAATAAATGCTCCACTATAATTAGGGCATAAACCCTAATTTGCCTTTTTATCATTTCTAGTCTTCTGCCAAATGACAGGTATCACATGTCGGTTAAGGTCTTTTACCGGTGTGGACTGGGGGCTCAAGATATTTCACCGTTTTCTCCCCCTAAGCTATTGAATCTTAGTTTACTGGTTCAACAACTTCTACACTAGGTGCAGAAACTAGTTCCTCTTGTAACAATTCATCAAATTTCTTCTTCCATACTTTCTTTATGTCCGAATGGACAATTTCAACATCAATCTTTCCTTTCGGAGTGACCGGTATATTATATGATATGTTCTTTCTCATCCTGCAGAATCTAGCTATGTGACCCGATTTGTTGCAATGATAGCAAACCATTCCAGGTGCTCTCCAAGGTCCATTATTCATGTTTCTGTTCTTCCTTCTGTATGTTGTAATAGCATGACCATGACCATGACAAATCCAATAGTTTTCTCTCCATCTGATTGCCGCTTGATAGCCACTGCTACCTGACTGATTGTTGTAGGTGTTGTACCAGTTTGGATTCTGGTTCCTAGAGGGTTCAGGAAAAGCTCCTTGACTCCATTGAGGATAACTTCTAGTGTTGTGCATGACAGACCTGCATTCAAATGCTCTATGCCCAAACTTGTTGCATGCATAACAGTTACCATTGAATCTATAGGGTCTAGGCTTATCATTTAGAAAATAAGGAAAATTATTGTAGGCCTTATTTCTACATACATTGGTAGTGTGTCCTTCCTTAAGGCAGTTAAAGCAAACAGGTTTGAACTTTTTCTTACCTTTATCCTTCAGTGCTGATTGCTTCTTTGATGCTCCATCTTTCGTACCAGAAGTTTCACCTTTCTCATAACTAGAGAAACCAAGTCTATTCTTATTCTTTACTGGTTGAATAGATTCAAGCTTTTGTTCTAGTCTGATAGAACTCATATTAAACTTAGCAAGTATTTCCTTTGACTCAGAGAGTTCCTTGGAAATAGCAGCATTGGTTTCCAGCAGGTTAGCATTCTTAGAGATAGCAATGTTCAGTTCTCCTTGCATGTCTTCCTTTTCCACTTTTCTCTCATGGAGTTGAGCGGTTAGGGCACTAATTTCTTGTTTCAATTTGGAGATCTCATGATCCTTGTCTTTCACCAGATCTTCAACTTTTCTCCTATTCTCCAGCTCCTGACACATTCTGATGGTTATTCCTTCCAACTCTTTTCTTAGATTGGCATTAGACTCATTTAGTTTTTCCACTTCTTGAATTAGAGCTTCCATGTCTACTTCATCAGAGGAACTATTTTTAGTTAGCTTCATCAGCTTTTCAGCATGCTCTCTTCTTTTTGCCTGAGAGGCCTTATATTTGACCATAAGTTCATCATAAGCTTGCTCAAACTGAGTGAGCCAGTGAGTAAGTTCCCTCATAGTGTATTCCCCCATATCTCCTTTCAAGTGGTTAGACTTATAGAAAGGTTGGCTCTGATACCAATTGATGAATACTAAGAGGGGGGGTGAATTAGTATGCCAAAAAATACTGAACTCAAACACTTAAATAGTCTAGTAGTAAATTGGTAAAACAGTCTCACTGGTAGATTGGTTAACACATATGCAAACCAAATAGAAAATAATCCATTCACCCACAAAAGCAAAATCACCATAACACAAGAGATTTTGACGTGGAAACCGAAATGGGAAAAACCACGGTGAGACGAAGCTCACAAGTAACTATCTGCAGAATAGTATTGAGACCGGTTAAGGTCAAACCAGTTAAGGTCATACAATATTCTTTACTAGAACAGATCCTGTTAGGAATCTCAATCTCTGTTAGAAGATAAGTCTGGTTAAAGACTATCTTTCTAGAGGATTTTGGATTCACAGATGTGAATCACCTTGTTAGAGGATTTATACAGGCTTTCCCAGGCCTACCCGGTTAAGGGTCTTCAGACTTCTCGAAGATGTATGTAATAAACAAGTGAATGATCTAGCGAATAGCATAGATTGCTTGATTAGATCCTTGATAGCTCATTCCTAATGTATTCTAGCATTACTTCAGTCTTCAACACTTTCACACTAAACAAAAACTCATGAACCACCCTAAACCCTAGCAACAACCTAAAACCCTAGACATGATGTCCTTATAAAGGAATCTGATTTCATGTCGATCCAATAGGATTACAATACAATTTCCTAGGTTCAATGTATCTGGACACTTTTGGTAACATGACACAATATGCACAGCCAAAGTGTCGGCACCGCTAAATAATCAAAAGAAGGTAACTCATCACAAAATGTCGGTTGGTAACTCAGCACAAAGTATTACCGGTTCAAACAAAATACTGGTTTAACCAAAATACCAGTTGCCAGTTTTGACAAAATGAATACTCGAAAATATGTGTTGTGCCGCTATTCTCCTTTGTACTGCTTCAGATCCTTGAACCACTTGGGGTCTTCATGCCACTTAAGACCGGTGAACACGTTCTACAAAACACAGATAGTCTAAAGACTATAATACATGATATTGGTTGGAACAAATACCGGTTGAGCTTTAACTCATACAAACAAAAAATGATCTCAAGGCAAGTGTGTGACCATCAATGACAATCACAACATCAAACATCAAAATTGGCAACAATCTCCCCCTTTGGCATTGATGGCAACATTTAGGAAATTTTTTGACATCTAAGTGTTTTACAACAAACAATATGCCATAAGCAAACTTACTCCCTCTAAGCATATACACTATCCCTTTTTGCAAACAAAACAATGTATAACTATTTGCTTACAGAGATATACATAGCATACATCAAAATTTTAAAATACCAGAATACTTCTCCCCATTTGCCAACAATGACAAAGTACAGCTGAACAATCCCTATTTTCATTTGGTATTTAAAGTAATAAGAGTTTATGACAATAAAGAGTAAAACTTGTCAAAAATTGATTTAAAGTCCTGCAAAAATTGTTTCATAGATAAGGACTAGGACTCAAGTAGGGAGGTAGCCACTTCTTTCTTTGTCTACATCTGGGAGACCTATTCTTCCATGGCATCTATTGTGCTCATTTCTTGAGTCACCGTTAAGGAATCTAGATTGAGATATCATTTTTGGAGAATTTGCAGTCTAGGCAGTAGGACCAATTGAAGATCCTGCAAGGTCCTTGTCCAATTGCTTATTTCTGCCTCAATTCTTGTAGATTGTAGTTGAAGTCAGTGAATAGTTTGTCCATATGTGGACAAGGAATCATATGGCATCTTGAAGGTGCTTATAAATGACTATATATCTAATTGTAGTTTGGCCTTCTAGGTGAGCACATCATCACAAAATAGATGAGGTTGACAAATCTTGTTAAGAAGTAGATTGCCCTCATCCAAAGCAACCCTTATATCTTTTTGAGCTTTTTGCAGATCAGACCAGAGCTCATTGAGCTTCTTTACCTGGGCAATGTTCAAAGCCTTTTGATGCTCTTTCTTGGCATTTGCCTCTACTACCTCTTCTAGGCTCTGCACCTGATCATCCACTACTGTGCATAGGAGCTTTAATTGTGCCAGTGATGAATCAATGTTGGGGAGGTTTGTGCTGGGTAGCAAACCGGTAAGAGTGTCCACCACAGCTTGGATCACATCTTTCTCCTTCTTCCTCCTTATCACTTCAAGGCATTCTTGAGCAACCTTAATGCTCTATAGTAGCTCCATTTCATTTGCAGATTGGAGGTCAATAGGACTGGTGAGGTCAGCCAGTTTGGCCTAGCTACCAGTTGCCTTTGGAGTCTCCATCTGAGTGCTTTTTGTCACTTGTTCTTTTTCTTCTTCCTTCTTTTTCTTCTCCGCTTCTTTTTGCTTCTCCTCTTCCTTTTTCTCCTCTTCTTTCTTCTTCTTTGCTTCCTTCCACTTCTCCTCTTCCTTTTCCTCCTCATCTTTCTTCTTCTCAGCTTCCTTTCTCTTCTTCTCTTTCTTATCCTCCTCTTCTTTCTTCTTCTTCTCATCTTCTTGTTACTTTTTCTCTTCTTCCTCTTTTCTCTTTTCCTCCTCTTTCCTTTTCTTCTCCTCTTCATTCTTCTTCTTCTTCTCCTCTTCATATTTCTTTTTCTTTTCTTCCTCTTGTTTTCTCTTTTCTTCTTCATCTTCTTGTCTCTTCTTTTTTGCTTCCTTTCTCTTTTCCTCCTCTGCCTTCTTTCTCTTGTCTTCCTCCTATTTCTCCTATCCTTTAGCTTCTGTCGGTGCATCTGGAGTAACATTTTCACCATCTAAGGCATCAATGTCAATGGGTTGCATTTTCTCAGTTACTTGTTCTCCTTCACTATTATACACCTCATCTAGCTTATTGATTTCCGGTTCTTGTTCAGCTTTCCGGTTTGCTTCTGCCACTTGATGCATCTTCAAAGCATTTTGTGCATGAAAGTGGGTATCTTTTACCACTTCAGAGGATTTTTCCTTCCAATAATTGAAGTCTTCTTCTTCTCAAGAAGAAGAGACCTTTATATTTATCTACCACCTCATAGAGTTCTGAGTTGGATACATCAGGAAAATATTGTGAAAATATTTCCTCCCTTATTTCCTATTCTTTCACAATGGCAATGGGCCATTTTTTATCCAAAGAATTATATAATAAATCAGATACATCAGACCTAATATCTAATGGTGACTGGTCCCAAATACATAGATAATTAATAACTTCCTTTTCTACTTCATCTTTCTCTACATCAGAAAGATCATCAAAATACTCTTTTAAATCACTAAGAAATTTTCTTCTAATATTTTTGATAATCCTTTCACAATGTGTCAAAGGTTTGTAAGAAGAAATGTCAATATTTATCGGTGCCGATGTTGCCGGTTCACTCTTTGTTTTCTTCCTCGTCTACCTTGTTTTCTTCAACTTTTCTTCAGACACAGTGTCCTCAGAGTCTAGTGTGGTATCTTTTGTCTTCCTCTTTCTCTTAAAGACCTTTGCAAGTGCAACTTCTGGTTTCTTCTTAACTGGTGACCACTTGGTCACTTTGGGACTAGTTGTAGTAACTGGTGCTGATGCAAGTGGCACTTCCTTTGCCTTCTTCACTGTAGGTTCTTTTCCTTTCTTTGCTGAAGGTTCCTCAACCGGTGTTACCCTTTCTAGCTAGGTGTCAGTTCTCTTTGCCTTTGGATCAAGAGGTGAGGCAATAAGGGTAGAGGCATACCCTTCCAGCATGTCATTCATTACCTCATAGCCCATAGGCTCCACTTCTTCCTATCCGGCCTCAACTACCTCCATTAGGCATTCATCCACTTTAATGGTGAAATAGATATCATCTTCATATTTCTTGACAATATCACTTGATATTCTCACCCTCTAACTCATTTTGCATCTGAACTCATCAAAGTACTTGTTCAGAACTTTACGGTAACCGCTTCCAACTACTTGTAGACTTTCCTTGATTTGCTTGGTTACCAGTTGGTTAGTAGACCATTAGAGATCACCTACTCCTAGAAAGTAGCCTTGGAAATAAAAGAATAATCCAACCAGTAGTTGTCCAAACTTGAACCTCAAGGCATTATCCTGCTTGATAGAGGTTAGGTTTATCAGGAGTTGCCTGTGCATATAGGTGCATAAGTCAAATGATGCATCTTCTTTTGTCATCCTGTAGGTGGCATTTACCACTACAGCAGAGATAGAATTAATTCTACTGGTAGAGAATGTTTGGTAGCCTATCACCATGCAGGCATATTTGACCAGATCGTCCTTGATTGAGTTGATGGTCATACCTCATGAGTCACTCACTGAGCTAGTGAGCTTGGACATTTCAATATTTCTTACCTTCCTTAGGGCTCGCACTTCCCCTATATTACAGAACCTGGTGATGGCATGAATTGCTTGTAGTGTGATATCATGTGTTCTCTCAAGATACATCTTGTCACCATGAACTCTGCTTAGAATGATTTGAATGTTGTCATCTATGAAATCCTCTAGGAAGTTAACCGCTTTGTGAAGCATCTTTTCTCCAAGATGTTGTACTCTGGTTTGATCTTTTTATCCTTCCCATAGAATAGACCTAACTGAGAATGGATTACAAGAGACCCTAGGTCTTCAATTTTGTAGTCTATGTAATTAGAAATCCCTTCTTCTACTATAACACCAGTCGGTACTTGAGACAGGGCATTGTATTTCGAATTTCACTTAATGAAGTCCATAGAATCAATAGTTGTCCTAGAACTAGCATGAGATGCGGAAGCCATGATAAATAGAAAAAATTGAGAAATACCTTTCAAAAATTGAGAATTTAGGGCTTGCCGATTCCACTTTTCTTCACACTCCTTCAGTTTGCAGAGATACCGCTTTGTATTCTAAACTCCTCCAGCAGATGTTTCCTTTAGATTCTCCTTCAGGATTTTGAAATTTCTTTGATTGCAACACAAAATCACTTTCTCTTCGCTCTGCACTTGAAAAGCTTCTATGCTCAAAAAATGATAGTGAGAAATGATTTAAAAATTCCTTTTAAACATATTTCTCACCTACCGTAATAAATGCTCCACTGTAATTAGGGTGTAAACCCTAATTTGCCTTTTTACCATTTTCGGTCTTCTACCAAATGACAGGTATCACATGTCCGTTAAGGTCTTTTCCCGGTGTGGACCGGGAGCTCAAGATTTTTCACCATTTTCTCCCCCTAAGCTATTGAAGCTTAGTTTGCCGATTCAGCAACTTCTACACTAGGTGTAGAAATCGGTTCTTCTTGTAGCACTTCATCAGATTTCTTCTTCCATACTTTCTTTATGTTTGATTAGATAGTTTGAACATCAATCTTTCCTTCCAGAGTGATCGGTATATTATCTGATATGTTCTTTCTCATCCTGCAGAATCTAGCTGTGTGACCTAGTTTGTTGCAATGATAGCAAACCATTCTAGGTGCTCTCCAAGGTCCATTATTCATGCTTCCATTCTTCCTTTTGTATGTTGCAGTAGTATGACCATGACCATGACAAATCCAACAATTTTCTCTCCATCTGGTTGCCACTTGATAGCCACCACTACCTGACTAATTGTTGTAGGTGTTATAGTGGTTTGGGTTCTGGTTCCCAGAGGATTCAGGAAAAACTCCTTGACTCTTTTGAGGATACCTTTCGTTGTTGTGCATGATAGACCTACATTCAAATGCTCTATGCCCAAATTTGTTGCATGCATAACAGTTACCATTGAATCTATTGGGTCTAGGCTTATCATTTAGAAAATAAGGAAAATTATTGTAGGCCTTATTTCTACATACATTAGCAGTGTGTCCTTCCTTAAGGCAGTTAAAGCAAACAGGTTTGAACTTTTTCTTACCTTTATCCTTTGGTGCTGATTGCTTCTTTGATGCTCCATCTTTTGTACCAGAAGTTTCACCTTCCTCATAATTGGAGAAACCAAGTCTATTCTTATTCTTTACTAGTTGAACAGATTCAAGCTTTTGTTCTAGTTTGACAGAACTCATATTAAACTTAGCAAGTATTTCCTTTCACTCAGAGAGTTCCTTGGAAATAGCAACATTGGTTTCTAGTAGGTTAGCATTCTTAGAGATAGCAATGTTCAGTTCTCCTTGCATGTCTTCCTTCTCCACTTTGTTCTCATGGAGTTGAGTGGTTAGGGCACTAATTTCTTGTTTCAATTTGGAGAACTCATGATCCTTGTCTTTCACTAGATCTTCAACTTTTCTCCTATTCTCCAACTCCTGACACATTCTGATGGTTATTCCTTCCAACTCTTTTCTTAGATTGGCATTAGACTCATTTAGTTTTTCCACTTCTTGAATTAGATCTTCCATGTCTGCTTCATCAGAGGAACTATTTTCAGTTAGCTCTATCAGCTTTTCAGCATGCTCTCTTCTTTTTGCCTGAGAGGCCTTATATTTGACCATAAGTCCATCATAGGCTTGCTCAAACTGAGTGAGTTGGTGAGTAAGTTCCCTCATAGTGTATCCCCCCATATCTCCTTTCAAGTGGTTAGACTTATAGAAAGGTTGGCTCTGATACCAATTGATGAATACTAAGAGGCGAGGGTGAATTAGTATACCAAAAAATATTGAACTCAAACACTTAAACAGTCTAGCAGTAAACTGGTAAAACAATCTCACTGATAGACTGGTTAACACATATGCAAACCAAACAACAAATAGTGCATTCACCCATAGAAGCACAATCACCATAACATAAGAGATTTTGACAAGTAAACCCATATGGGAAAAACCATGGTGAGATGAAGCTCACAAGTAACAATCTACAGAATTGTACTTAGACCGGTTAAGGTCATACAATGTTCTTTACCAGAACAGATCCTATTAGGAATCTCAATCTCTGTTAGGAGATAAGTCTAGTTAAAGACTACCTTGCTAGAGGATTTTGGATTCATAGATGTGAATCACCTTGTTAGAGGATTTATACAGGCTTTGCTAGGCCTACCTGGTTAAGGGTCCTCAGACTTGTCAAAGATGTATTTAATCAACAAGTGAATGATCTAGCGAATAGTACAAATTGCTTGATTAGATTCTTGATAGCTCATTCCTAATGCATTCTAGCATTACTTTAATCTTCAACACTTTCACACTTTACAAAAACTCATGAACCACCTTAAACCCTAGCAATAGCCTAAAACCCTAGACATGATGTCCATATAAAGGAATCTGATTTCATGTCGGTCCAATAGGATTACAATACAATTTCCTAGGTTCAATGTATCTGAACACTTTTGGTAACACGACACAATATGCACCACCAAAGTGTCAGCACCGCTATACAATCGGTGGATGGTAACTCATCACAAAATGCTAGTTGGTAACTCAGCACAGAGTATTACTGGTTCAAACAAAATACTGGTTTAACCAAAATATCGGTTGTCAGTTTTGACAAAATGAAGACTGGGAAATATGTGTTGTGTCGCTACTCTCCTTCATACCGCTTGAGATCCTCAAACTGCTTGGGGTCTTCATGCTGCTTAAGACCGGTGAACACTTTCTGCAAAACACTGATAGTCTAAAGACTATAATACATGATATCGATTGGAACAAATACCGGTTATGCTTTAACTCATACAAACAAAAAGTGATCTCAAGGAGAGTGTGTGACCATCAATGACAATCACAACATCGAACATCAAAATTGCCAACACCTCCACCATCCTCACTATCATCTCTACCATCTCCACCATCACCCTCTATCGGCTCCCTAGGATCCATCAGCCATGGAAATGGATGATCTTCCCAATATGCATTGTAGTTGGCATCCATCCTTATGTCATCCACATCTACCCAAATTTCCCAAATCATGGGAACCATCTCCAACATCTATACCATTGCCTGATCATAAGACAGTAACAGACCTAAATGTGCCTAATCTCTCACTTTCTGTGCATACTCTATCTATCAATTGTTGCTCGATAACATATGGTATCCTCCTGATCAGATACCTACTCTTGAACACATAGGGTAGCTCGACTACGTCAACCTCTCACTCCTCATAATCTTGATAAGGCCTCCATAACACACTATCTACCTCATCAATCACTCAATGCAAATACTCTAGCTTCCCAATCTGTGGCTGGGAATTAATCATATCATATAAATTCACATGACTTTGCCCATGTCCCATTCCTCTAAAGTGTATCGGCTGTGTAACCAAAAGATGTTTATATGCCCATACCTGCAGTAATGGCACTCTGCACCCCAATCTTGCTGATCCATGATACACAAACTAATGTAGCTCATAATACAAGTGTGCAAAGAGACACGACCCCCATGCAAAGCTGGTATGCTCCATCACCAATGTCTCCAGAGTCCTCCCCCATCCCACAACCAATCCTTGTGTCACCCTATCTAGACATAGGAACCCATTGATGACTCCTACTAGCATCGTGAGTACAGCCAATCCTATATGTGCCATGGTATCCCAGGCCTAATGTCCTACCCTCATCTCCAGTCCTGGATCCTAGAATTCTCATCTTAATGCCTCCCTATCTCCCTATTGATCGTAAGGAACCAACTCCCCATTGATCGGTATCCATAGTATCCTATACATATCCTTTAAAGTGACTATCATCTCACCCATTAGCAATTGAAATGTGCATGTCTTTGAGTGCCATCTATCATCTAATGCAGTCATCAACCCCATGTTCACCTGAAACTCAGGCATATACATAATGTATCATAAGCCCATGGCCTCAACTACTACTCTATCCTCCAAGGTCAACTCTGGTCATAATTCCTGAGTCAAAGGGAATCTCTCCTATGACTCTAGCATCGGTAGGTCCTCCTATAGTCAAGAAAATCAATTGTGTCAGTCCTAGTAGTACTCTCTATTCATCTCAAAGTGGTGCTCTTTTATCCTAGTGCTTATCTCTATCATATGGCACTCTATCTTAGTAGTATTCCCTATTCATCAAAAAGTGTTGCTTTTATCTTATCTTTTCGGGCACCTACTTGAGTGTATCCTCTTGATTAGCTTATCCAATTGACAACGTATGTTCTATCACATAATTGTCAATTTTAGCTTATCCAATTGACAACGTATGTTCTATCACTAAATTGTCAATTTCAGCCTATCCAATTGACAACGTATGTTCTATCACTAAATTGTCAATTTCAGCCTAATCCAATTGACAACATATATTCTATCACATAATTTTCAATTTCTATGGTACTCCCTATTCATCACAAAGTGCCTTGCTCTATCCTATCCTAGGGCCTCAACTTGAGTGTATCCTCTTGAGTAGTTTCCTAATTGGCAACGTATGTTCTATCACAAAATTATCAATCCCAGCCCTATCTGTTATCCTAGTCTTCCCTAGAGGACATGTTTGAGTGTATCCTCTTAGTAGCTTATCTAATCGACAATGTATGTTTATCAAAAAACTGTCGATTCAACCTTGAAGACATAAATGTGCATTCATGACACAAATGTGTTTAAATACTACACAAACATTCCTATATTTTATAGACATGCCTGGATTACACAAACATGCCTCTGTCATGCATATACGTGCTTGCCTTGCACAAACGTTTTTGCATTTCACAAATGCACTCGCATTTGTCATAGATGCCTTTCAAATCATAGATGTGTTTAGACCAAACATAGTCATGCCTAACCTACCCAGATGTGCCTGGCGTCGATGTAGACATGCCTTAACGTCTTTTGCCCCATTGGACAAATTTCTAAGCTATACCTAATATGCATTTATTGACCTACCTAACATGCATTTATGACAACAATTAATGTAATGAAGTACAAGTAGGTTTTGTGGTACTCACCAGCTATCCTGCATCCACTGGCCTCTGATATCAGTGAACGCGATCGAATCTATGCACCAATGCCATCACTACTGACTGTTGACTACTCTTTGCTCTCTCTACACTCTAATCGCTTAGGTGTGTGGATGACAATGAAGATATTTTCCCTCATAAGTCTATCTTATAGACTTCCCTAGCCCTAGTCTCCTGAGTCAGTCTTCTTTATCCCGTGACTCTATCACTCTATCCTATCTTGATAGTCCTTTCTAGCCTTTCTTTCTTACCGAGAGATTGTCTGCGATATTTTCAAACATTTTCATCCAATCTCTCGAGGGGGCATATCATTCCTGTCTTGGGGAAACTTTGTATTAGTTTATCTTATCTTCTTTGAAACAATGCAACAAGCTGCAATGTCTCAAAGAGGGGCAAAATGTAGACACCTAAAATTGTCTTGTCTAATTAAATAAATATTTTTATTTATTTAATTGTTTTATCCTAATTCTTCTATTAATTAAATAAATATTTATTTAGTTAATTAATTCATTTATCCTCTTCTAAGTCTTTCCTCATTTAAATAAATACTTTAATTTATTTAAATTATCCTTTTCCTAAATTAAATAAATGCTATTATTTATTTAATTGATCTCACTTCTTCTATTAATTAAATAAATTTTAATATATTTAATTAATTCATTACGCTTTTCTACCTATGACACATGTCATTCATCTCTTAATTCCTACACTACCTACCCTCTCATTATTTAATTATTTCTTCTACCTACCCTCTAATCCTAGCTGACCATTTATCTTTACACCTCTTAATCTTATCCCTCCATTTCCTACAATGTCTTCTATATAAGAGGATGCTTCTTTCATTATGAATCCTCCCAAGAGTTTTAATCAATCTTATGCAATCAAGCCTTTTTGCAATCAAGCTATCAACAACATTTTTGTTCTTTATTGAGCTCTTGTGCACACATAAAATCTAATAGCAAACATATCAAGCAAGATCAATGGAGATAGGAAGAATGGAGATTCAAACCCTAGTGGACATGTGATGGTATAATATTTGTGATTTTGTTGATTTGCATTTTCTTCTAGGTAATCTTCATATGTTATGGTGGATCTTTATTGTTGTTAGGCTAGGGTTTTGTGGTTGAATTCATTTAGTCTTTCAATATTGTTCTTTCTATTATCCAATTTTCACCATACATAGGTGCACTTAATATAGGTTTTTGTTTAGAGATTTCATGAGACCATGGCAAAAAATAATACCCTTATAAGAATCATGAGACAACTTGATAGAGCTCTATGCATGTATCTTATATGGAATGTTGTCCAATACTAGGAATCTATGGTTTAGGAGTCAAGGAGATGGTAGTCTGAGAGTTCAAGAATTCATCTCATAGCTACACCCTTACAAGGGTTACAAGATAGATTGATGGAGTTCCACCTAATTCAAGATTTAATCCTTCAAATAAAGATCTTTCTAAGAATATATTTTTATTTGTGTAAGCAACATGCTCTTTTTGTGTGATGTAAACCTTTAGAGGAAATCCCTTGGCAAGATGAAATTTGAGTTGTTTTAGGGGTACATTTGCAAGACAATGTAATCAGGGGAAATGTTATCATATTATATTGGTTTACAATTACACAAGCATGCAAGTCATAGGTATGTCAATTGTGATTGCCTTAGTTTTTCTTTGTATATTTCTACTCTATTCATCTATCGATAACAAAGTATTTTATCTTGATTTCTAGGTTCAAGATTTATTTTTCAAAGAAAAATTCTAAAGAATATATATTTGTTTATTTCAGTTAGCATGTTTTGTTGTATAGAATGTAAACCCTAATGGGGACTACTGGAATATTAAGATTTACCTTAACAAAGTCAACTTTGTGGCTTATTTGTATTTGTTATAAAATAATTAGTTATATTCACATAGGTTGGTTGTTAGGGAAGTTATGATGGAGAGGCTTTATAAAATTCATATTGTAACACATTGAAAATCAAATCTCAATCAATATTATTATCATTTTATATTTAAATATAGATGTTATTTGACAATAATAGGGCATGATTTTTTCCATTTCAAGAAAAATTAGGGCATATTCTCTTCCTTGGTTATATATGTTTATATATTTACCTCTTCATTCAATGATATTTTTAATATACTTCCATGATCCTTATCTATTGGATATTGTTGCTGCTAGGATATGTTATTGTCATTGATGTCAACATATTACTAAGTTTTGATGTTTTGGTGATTGCAGAATTGGTTTGGTTGATGATGTGCTAGTGCGGATTTATGATTTCTATAATGAAGAATCTCTAGTTGATTCAGTATTAATTTCATGATTATATTTGATGATTTGATTCGGTTATGGATTCTAGTTTGTGGATTAGTGTTTCAACATTCTGTGTTGCAGTATTCAAGTGTTTGATCAGTTGTGCTTTAATATGATCATATCTTGTGTTGTGGATTTAGGGGAGTGTTTATAATGTTTGTATGTATCTTCATTTCAGATGGTTCATGATTTGATGCTCTGCAAACTATCTTTCTTGTCTGAGTTGTTGCTATTAAATGTTCTTGAGTATTGTCATGTTGATCGATGCAGATTTGCATAAGTGGTGTTGGTATAGTTATTGCAGATGGTTCTAACATTCTTGTTGGTGTTTTCTGATTGTGTCCTATCTATTTTGGTGTTTTGCATTGATCATTGTGTGATTTATTGGAGATCTTATGGGTCTAGTGTTATTATTTGTGTTATACGATATTCTTGGAAGTGTAACATGTTGCGGTTGATCCTTATGTAATTTATGATGGTGCGGTGTGTTAGAGGATTTGAGTTGGGTCCATGATGTGTTGTTATGACATTATATTGGTTTGGTGGTTATTTTATGTAACATGGGATGTATCTTTTTAATTGGGTGTTAAGAGTTTGGCTGACCTTGTTGTCAAGGTTGATGATTTGTATAAATTGGTATATATTGGTGTGTCGGTGATGTGTAGTTGTCTAGTTTGCATTATCAAAGAGTGGTGTAAGTGAAATTAAGTGAATTCATATTTTGGTGTGGTTATTAAGTAGGGTGTGTTGCAAAGAAGACATTTGAGCTTAACCGAAATTGTCATTAGGCATGTTGAGATGCTATTAATTGTAATTCGTGTACTCTGGATTATAGTCCATAATTGTTTGAAAGACAGTGATCCTTCCCTTGAGGTTGTAACCTTTTGTACCTTTTGTATTTGAGCAATGAGCTCTAGGAAGTGAGCCTGAATGCATGTGCATTCCCCTTTGTAATATTTTCACATACTACTGTAGAGTATCATCTTATTGTGGGTAAGATCCCACTGTGGTTTTTCCCTTGATCGGGTTTTCCACGTCAAAATTTGTGATGTTATGTGTTGTTTTGTTACTGTGTTTATCTTTATTGTTGCTACATATAATCAGATTTGAATTTATGCTTAAATTGTTTAATCTAGTGAAAACTGGTTCACCCCCCCATCTCAGTTTTCCTTTCTTATTGTTGCCAACAAGTGGTATCAAAGCTAGATCCTTCGATAGAAGTTTAACCACTTGAGGAGATCCAAGATGACAACCTATGTGTTCAAGAAGGAGATTCCTAGATTTGATGGAAATAATTATAATGTATGGAAGGACTGGATGGAAGTTCATTTGAAGTGTCTTGGAGAAGATTATTCTAAGATTACAAAAAATGTTTACAATGTTGCTTTGAATGGACCAGTTACTGCTAATGAAATTAGGGAAGCTAAACATAACATAAGGGCTAAGAAAGTGTTGTTGAGTGCCTTGAATGATTCAAAGATGACTAATGTGATGGGACTTCAAACCACACATGAGATATGGAAAAAGCTAGAGGTCTTGTATGAATATCATGCACAAGTTAAAGTTTCTAAGTTGCATAGTTTAAAAGGAAAGTATGAGACATTGAAGATGGGAGAAGATGAGAATATAACATCCTTTATGGATAAAGTAAATGAACTAGTTATGAACATAATATGTACCGATGAAACCCTTGAGGAAGATGATATCGTTGCTAAAGTGTTGAGATCATTGCCTTTTGACTACAAATATTAATTTGCTACTATTGATGAGAACTAGAGTGTGACTATTGTGACAAGAGACATGTTGGTCGGTAAGCCTTTTGCATTTTATTTGAGAAAATTTGGTGAATCACATGGAAAATCTTAGATTGTATTTAAAGGCTTTGTATTTGGGAAGCAACTGTATGATATAGGAGAGAGTTCATCAAGGGTTTCTAGATCTATGAAAGAGAAATGAGAGAGATGGAAGAATAGGAGAGAGAGAGAGAGTTGGATGAGCTTGAAGTACTTATTGCTCAAAGATTGCCTAAGGGAGCTAGTAAGTATGATGGAAAGTTACCTTTGAAATGTTTCTCATGTAATAAGATAGGACATTTTTCTTCTAGGTGTCCTAAAAGAATGTCTAGATATGATAAGAATGAAAGATGATATATTTGATAAGCATGATAGATATGAGAAACATGATAAGTATGACAAACCCTACAAGCTATACTGGAAGTATATTAATTAGAAGAAATGCTATTATGTTGTTCATGAAGGTGTGAAAGATGAGGAATCAAACAATGGGAATTCAGGAGATGAATTTGTATTTATTGCTAACAAGGAAGATGATCTAGTACCTATTAAACCTACAAGATGTGTTGTTGAGGAGAAATATTTAGCTGCTAAGATTGAGGAAAAAGATGAATGGGTAATTGAAAGCATTTGTTCACATCATATGAGATGTATAAAAGAAAATTTATGAGTATGGAGAATTATGATGGTGGTATAGTAAGATTTTGATTCAGGAGCACCAGAGTAATTCAAATCGGTTGAAACCATTTGCAGTGGAATTGCTTGGAGGTCATTGTATTTATTCATATTTGAGAGTTCAACATTATGGATTTTGATTTATCACCTTGAGTTTGTTGTCTTTATCATGTCCAAGATTCATGGCATTTGGATTTGATCTAGGTGAGATATCGATCCCGGTATTGGTATATTCTTATCGGTAGGTTTGCAGCGAGTTGAGCTAAGCTGAAATGGGTTGTGATTGATTTCTAGAACTTAAAAATTATGGAGCAATGTTGTTTTGTGCCTTGAATAATATTATTGGAGGCCCACGTGAAGTTCTATGCATTTTGAGGATGTTCTTGGTGATTTGAGCTGACATGTTATTATTTACAAGTTTCATCATGAGCTAGTTAGTCTTTGGCTGAGTTGATCAAATTATGTTGCTTGTAGATGATATAAATAATAAGTTTTGAGATTCATTTTTTTAAAAAGTTCAAAGAGGTGAGAGATGTAGTTTCTGAAGCTGGGGCAGGTTGTAGGTTGATCCAGTAGATCGCTGAGGAGAGGCAACTAGAATATGTAGTCAAACCGTGAAACCCAGTTATCAGAAGATGATTGGTTGTACAGATGATTTGCAGATCTGAGTTTTTAATTGTGATAGTTGTTTGTACTCTTGGGGTATGGTCTAGTATGTGTAACATCTAATAACATTATCTATTATAAGAATTTCTCTTTATGTTTCTCGGTTATATCTTGTATCGGTTTTGACCTTTCTATTTTACTGGTTATATCTTTTGTTGTGTTACTAGTTGTCAGTATCTTGTGTTGTTCTCAAAATCTGATTCCCTTTGAGACCCTTATGGTGATATGATAAACTCTAGTATGCAGAAGAAAGATCAAAGACAAGGAAACTTTAAGGACAACATATGACAAAGCTTGATTAACCTTCTACACTTCAAACTTGTTCCAAGTTCACGTGGGTATACCTTTGTGAACTGAATTCACACTTTTAAAAAAGACAAATCCACAGCAAACAAGTCTAAAAACTAGTGGATCTTATCACCTTAAAACTAACTGAAACAAAGAAATCAAACTTGTACTCATGTTCAGCATTGACCTACAAGATATGTAAAAAGACAACCTCAAAAGATACCAGTGCCTTATCCAGGCCACAGAGTCATCTAAAGTTAAAACAATACTCCCACAATCAAATATCTCCACACATCCTATCAAATTGGCTTCTACAGATCCCTACATATGCCTGAAATACATAAGAAATTATTTATACAAAACTAAACTGCATTTATAAAATTCAAAGTATCCCACAAAGAATTTACTAATAGAAATGATTCCTGCGTATTTAATTCCCCTCATGAAGAGAAAAGCTAAGAAGCACACCTACTTAAGATTGCCTTACAACCCATATTCAAATGAATAACCCTAGATTACTCAAATTGAAAACAAGAAATATTTGCAAATATACTTGAAGACAACACAAAGTTTAAAACTCAAAACCAATGGTCTGTGTATTGATATTACTTCTGAAAGTATTACAAAAACATTTTAATGTTCTCCATAAGACTTGGAATAAATCTCAGACTAATTTTTGTAGCATTTCCTCACAATTATTTCTAGTCTCTTTTTCATTGGTCCTGGTATCCATTTATAATAATCATGGATGCAGACAAGCTTTGGACCCTTCTTTCAAAAATTTTATTACAAAAATATTACTTCACTCAAGAAGCAATTACATGAGCTTTTCTGCTCCAACGGCTTCTTCAGTTGGTGGCTCCTCTGTAATATCCTCTAACCATTCAGGAATGCCTTCTAACTGTTCTAGAAAATGCTCTGACTATTCCAGAGCATCTTCTTCTTGAGCCTCCACATCAGCTACTGCATACTTTTGGGACCAACCTTGGAAAACATCATCATTGGGCCATGAGTGGCCAATAATTGTTTTATTCAACTTTAACAACTTTTTCCAACCATTCCTCACTTTCCTTACCTCTGAATCCAAAAACCCATAATGAGATTTGATCTTCTCTATCTCCTCAATTGTCTTAACAAATAAAGAGGTGTCATCTTTATTGATTATCTCATGTACCCTTAAGGATAAATTAGCCCCTAACTCATCTAGCCATGCCTGTTTATCCTTTAACTGATTCTAGTTGACAAAACCTCCAAGGAACAATGCAAATTTATGCTCGATATATTCTTTCCGATGAAAATTAGCTTTTCTTTCCACATTAGTTCTTCCTTCAGCCAATTTTGTCAATCCTTTTGCCAATTTACAAGTAGACTTGATAGTGACATCAACCCCTGCCTCATCATATGATTCACACATCAGTTATAAGTCCACTTCTCTGGGCAACCATTTATTCATAATAGGCTCTAAAAGAGCCTTATCCTCATTCAACTCATTAATAGTATCCAAAATTCTTTTCATGTTGATACACACTATAGGAGCATCAATAGTGTTAGCAAAGCTTAAAATTGTTGCCTTTATCTTCTCCTCATACTTGCTTGCAAATAAGGCCTAGGCCTGTTGCAACTTTTCCATTTCATGTTGATAAGTCTCAGTCGGTTGAAAACTAGAAGTCATAGGAGAAGGAGGGAATTCTATAATTGGACTAATAGGTGGGGGTCTTGTTAGAGAGGAAGCAATCATCAATGTTGAAGACTCACCTTGATGATGTTGACTTGCCAATTGGCTCTGGAGTTTAGTGATGATGTTGTCCCTATTGGCTATTCCTTCCTTAGCATCATTATAAGCTTTTAAAATAGTCTCCAACTTCAATTGGAGACTAGCATTTTCTTGGACTTCCTTCTCTGCTACTGCCACATTAAACTTTGTAGTCTCTAGAACTGTACTAGCTACCTCCACCACTCCTATGTCTTGAACCCTCTTGACAATCATTTCTCTAAAGAGGCTAGAATCTGAGGGATTTTCCTTCTTCCTATTTTCATGTTTCTTTAATGACCATAGGACAAGAGCAGCATTATCCTTGTTGAAGGTCACACCTTCCATTGGCTTTGTTTCCTTTCTTACTGCATCAAGGATCAATGCATCAGCTATGTCCCATTTAAGGAGAATTAACACACCAACTTTATCCAACATATCCCTCCCTTTCTTTGGGGTGACTGCTTTGAACTCCTCCATCATTTCTTTCATAACTTTTTCTTCTACTTGGGCTACATCTTTGAGGGGCTTCTCATTTACCCTTTTCTCACATCTGACCTTGAATTGATCAATGTTCTATTTCCAAAGAAATTGTAGAAAAGCTCCTGATGTAACGAAGTTGCTGTCAGCTAGGAATTCTTCACTAGCTTGCTTAACAGTAAGGTCCAATTCTTGGCCCTTTAACTCACCATCAGTTAAATCCATTTCAGCATTTGGTGGCTCTTTGGGCATCCCTTCTTGGGTCTCCTCATAAGTGTAGGCAATCTCACCAAGACTCCCTAACTATAATAATTGTTCAGCCATAGCTTGTTCATCTCCAATGTGGATAGGAGACTGAGATGTGAAATATTGAGGCTCATCAGTTTCAATTTCTTTTCCCACTCTTTGCCTCTTAGGCGAATCCTGAATGTCTACAATATCTTCAATTTTCCTTTTCCCTTTTGAAGAGGAAGGCTCACCTGTCAATGGCATCATTACAATGTAATTTGGTCTCTTGAGCATTGCATAGTCACTTGGTGGGATTGCTTTAGCAAAAGAAGGCTTAGCCAAGACCATCTTAACCTTATCAGGATCATTTTGCATTATGGCCTCCATTTTTTCCTTTAGGGCCTGCATTACATCTTCAATATAAATAATCAAGAACTTTATTTTCTCCTCAAATGGGGTGAAGCTAGATAGAGGATCATAGCTAGTGTCAAACTGATGAATAAAATAAGGGGCTTTCTTATATGCCACCCACTTCTCCTTCCTCAGTTCCTGCACATCTAAGCTAAACTTGTTCCTAATCAAGTCCTCTGGAAACTGAAATTGATGAATCCTACCTCTGCACACTGCTCTTTTCTTGAACATGCCATTGAAGAAGTCCTCAAGGTCTGCACATCTTGACACTGCAGTTGATAACCTATATGGTTTAAATAAATCTTCAAAGAATCTCCATCCACCCTTAGTGATTACAAAATGGTGTGCCATGGTAATAGTTTGGAAAATAATCCCTTTACCTCTGTTAGTCAACTCAGTTTCCTGGACCCCTCCAATCTGTCTTAACACTTCTACAATCCCTATTTTCAATGGGACTTGATAGGGTAGTAAATAAGGGGTGCCTCTAAATCCAAACACTCTGAAAATAGTAGACACAGGGTACAAATAAATATCTCCCCAATTGTGAGCAATTCTGATATTCTCTACAAACTCTTTAGGTCTAATAAATTATAGAAGAGCTTTACGGATTCTAGGGTTTTCTCTACATAAGAGGATTCTGATTTTAGATGCAAACCATTTATCAAACTTCAGGTAACTTGCATCCTCTCTATCCCATGATAAAACAATACTCCACAATTGTACTGGCATTTCCTCTTTATCCTTGACCTTAACCAGGTCCATCTCCTTTGCAAAGTAATCAACACCCTTGAACAAGAACATGCGCATTGACATAGAATACCATCCAAATAGCTTGTCAACCTTAGCATTCTTGATTCCTACTAACCCTTTATGGATGGTGTCAGCAAGGTATGAAGCATAATCAAATGTAATAGCCAAAGAAGGATTCAAAATTTGGGCAAACATTAGCATATAATGGGTGGGCATATTCTTTTTAGAATCTTCCCCAAAGATCTGGCATAGGGCCCAATACATACCCTTAGCTCTCAGGGTGAACAAATTGAGAGAGAATGGTTCCATTGTGTTGGGGCCTACAACTATCAACCCCACTATCTTCACAAAGAACTCCCTTAATGGGCCATTCCTAAGATGATCCCTCTGAATGTTGTAAATCTGGGCTAATGATTCAAAATTAATAGGCTCTAACAAATTTGAGGATTCACTAAGTTTGAAAACTTTTTTGAATTCATCTTCATTAATTTCAATCAGGACTGATCTCTTTATGTTCCTGATGCATCTTGCCATAGAGTCATAATTCTATGCAATCAAAGATAACAGGTCTATATCCATAAATACACTTGGAACCAAAAGCTTTCCTACATCCTATTCCAATATACCATTCACAGGAGCTAGAGAATTTCTTTGCCCAAAACTGACTTTGAAAAGTCCTAAACCTAACATTCCTATTTCAGGGTCTCTCAACCACTTACCCTTATCATACAAGCCATCTCCAAATTTTAGATGAGGGTGTTTGGGTACCAATTCTTTGATCTTAGCCCCAGCATTGGTGGTCATAGTCAATTGTTCTAGAAAATCATCACATATATTTCGTTCCTGGTAGTCCACCTTCCCGAAGAATTCTCTTCTAGGTGCCATTTTTTATGAACAACCACACCACTATCAACTAGCACAGACCTCTAACACAGTAATTCACATGGCAAATATTTGAGAACAAACTAGAGTTATCAAGAAAAGCACAAAAAACCTGATGATTTGCCTGAAGAAAATTGCTCTACAACAATTCGCTCTACAATAGATTTCGATGAAATGATATTAGCAATCAAGTTGATGCAGACTACAGAAGACAAGTTGCAATTTAAGTCTTCAGGAATTAACTCTACATGCTTTGGCTTTCTTTTCATAATTGAATTCACCAAATTGAATTCAAAACTGGCTCCAATGGGTCATGATTCCTCTTAATCTTTCCTTAGTTTCACTCTTTCTCTCTTTCGCAGTGCATAAAACCCATGCTCTTTTCTTTCACGAAGCAACACTGGCTGTTGGATCACAAGAGCTTGCATTGTTTTTACCTCTGCTTAATATCTCTGCTTAAGTTCTTGGCCCTACCCTCTTTTCGCCACTCCGCAATCCTTAACAATTGAGCACTTTTCCTTTGCGAAGCTGTGCCAAGTGTTAGATCTAATTCAAGTCACCCTGCCTTTAACTTCAATCGGGGCTATTAATCTTTCTAACTAACTACACTTCACCCTGACAGCTAGAGGTTTTTGCCATTTCACTGAGGTTAATCTATGGGCATCTTTGGGCCATAAAACAATGAGAATCGTTGGATCAATCCTAAGATGAATGCCTTTTAAGTAGGCCCTACATCCAGGAATCACTTACCCCACCTTTTCATCAGTAAATAAATGCCACATGGCAGTCGATCATTAGCCATGGCAACTTGCTTGGGTTCCACTCTAGATCTACCACATGCTGTCTTTCATTATTCCCACATAGCTACCGGTTACACCTTGGTGGGCCCTTAACAATCTTTTAGAACTACGTGTCACTTGACATGTCCCTATCAAGCTCCACAAAAGTAATAGATATTTTGCCACGTCACAGCTACCTGTGACTTCCACCTGTCTTTTGTGACTTCACAAACACTAATCATCATTCAACTTGTGGCCATGAAATCACAAGAATTGTAGGATCAAAACTGAGTTGATCGACCTTTAACTTCATGCTTAGCCTGCCCTTTGGGCCCACCAACCCTTTTCGCAACTTCGCGATGACTATCTTGCTTGCATCTTACTTTCACGAAACTACGCAGACCTTCAAATCTCCGGAACTTGCTCATTGCTTAATCTTGTTTAAAACTGACAAACGTGGGTCCTCTGATTCATCTTTATCCATCTGGCATTTGGTCCATTACGTGTCACCTCTTTACTTGCTAAAAAATTAGTCTGATCCATTTCCTTTATTGCCACTTGTACTTGACAGATCACTTCTTTATTTCGAGGTATGACTCACCCTCTTAGGCCCACCCTTCAGTCCTTAAAATCAATTCATTGAACTCTTTAACTTTTGGCCACATGTCATTTTCTTATTTGCCACTTATACCAGCTGGACTACTTACCTAGAAGGCCAAGTCATTTTGCTACTTTGCAAAAGATAACTTTCGAGCACTTCAAATCAATGAAACTGCACTGGCCATTAGATCTTGGGAACTAGTGCATCTATTAGGCTTCTTACAAAAATTCTTCACATGGGCCCATTAGCCTTTGGCTACTTCATGAAGGATAAAACCACAAGCATCTCTTGGCCACAAAACAACGCAAGCCGTCGATCTTTGCCTTACCTGATCACCTTTTAACCCAAAGAAAAGTCTTCATTGCTGGGTCTCGCTAGAACTTTTCGCCACTTTGCGAAGGATAAAACATGTTTAGCTTGATCTCAAAAAATCACACCATCTGTCCGATCAAATGGGACTTGACCGGTATTTAACTTTGGTTCGAACCTATGTGTCGGGTCCACCTTTCTACCTTTCGCTATTTTGCAATGGATAAATTGTGAGCACTTTTTGGTCATGAATCAACGTAGACCATCAAATCAATAGAAAGCTGCATGATGCTTACAAGGCCCAACAGACATTTAGAAAAGGCATATTTAAAAGTGGGTATTAAAACATTTGAAAGGACGACCTAGGTAAATTATGAGGGGGGAAACATTTTCACGACAAAGGGACCCATTACTTAAGTGAATAAAGTAATGCTGAAATAGAAGCCAAAGGGTTTTATTAGTTACTAAAGTGATTTAAAACCCAAACCCTAAACCCATTTGGACGTAAAGTAGTCTTGAAGCAACAAGAACATACCAGACTCAAAATTTATGTAGACTTAGCCAATAATGGAAAACATACCTATTTTAAATAGTAATAATAGCAGCTCTGACTAGGGATGGTTGATCACAAGGTCAACACAAGAACTCAGAAAACTCCAAAGAAACAGACCAACAACAAGCCCAAAACAAACAACCAAAGCAAACTATATACAAATAGAGGACCTACTGTGCATGGACTTCAAGAGAAGTAATACTTTAGGAATTGTCCATGCATTGGAAATTCTTGTACTTCATCATTCATATTCTTCAAAAAATATGAGTCTTTTCCATTTTGATCACAAACCACAGAAGGGCCGATCCATAATGACTCAAACTTTTTATGCTTTCCCTTGTCTTGTCCTCTTGCATTCCACTGAAGAACAACATCATTGATTTGAAACTTTCTCAATGATGTCCTTTTATCAAACAGATATTTAGACTGCAATTGGATCTCTAGATTTCTCTTATGAGCTAGAGTTTCGATCTCTTCCACTTCCACTATCTAAATCATTCGGTTCTCCATAGGCTCAGATAGATCCATGTCTTTATCTTGCAAGAATTTATAAATGGGAAGAAGATTGTTTACTGGCAATCTAGCATGTGTATCATAAACCAGCTCAAAAGATGACATTCCAATGGCCTTCTTGGCAGTCACTCTGTCAGCCCACAAAGCAAATTTCAACTTTTGATCCCAAGACCTCTTGTTCTCTTCTAGGATTTTCTTGATGATATTCAAGAGGCTTTTATTACTAGATTTAGCTTGTCCATTTCCCTGAGGATGGTAGGGTGAAGAGTAAGACATGATTATTCCATGACTGGCACAAAATCCAACAAACTCTTCTGACCTGAAACTCATGGCATTATCCATTACTAACTTTGTAGGGATTCCAAATCTAGTTATAACATTGTCCATCAGGAAGTCAATGACAACTTTACTTGTAGCTCTTCTGGTGGGAATAGCTTCAATCCATTTAGTAAAATAATCAGTAGCCACTATGATCCACCTATGACCTCTACCTAATCTTTCAACAATTTCTCCAATAAAATCAATGCCACATTGGAAAAAAGGGGCTTCCACTGTGACTGGATTTAGGGGTAAAGCTCCTTCATACTTCAATTTGGATGAAAATTTTTGACATGGGTCACATTTCCTGACATGTTCATGAGCATCCTTGAATAAGGTAGACAAATAGTACCCAGCTTAGATTATCTTACCAGCAATTGTCTTAGCAGAGTAATGGCCTCCACATACTCCATCATGCATTTCAATCAACACTCTTTTTGCCTAGGATTCATCCAAACACATTAGTAGTTCTCCAATCTCTCTTTCTCCAAAATAGATCACCTTGAATGAGAACATATTTTTGTGACTTGAGTTTTAGAGTTCTTCTCTAATTATGTGTCATTCCTTCTGAAAATGTTGCATCTCTTAAGAAATGGACTACCTCTGAATACCAGGGTTGCCTTTCAATACTGGTGACCATGGTGTTTTCAACTTCAACATTGTTTACTTCAACATCAAGAAGATTTTTTTCAGTCATGAGCTTTGCAAGGCCTAAACCTCTTACCAATTTAGTAATTTTTATTTCAAGATCAAACTCTTGAATTCTGTTTATCCATCTACACCTTTTACCCGTGACCTCATATTGGGATAAAATGTCCTTGACTGTAGCATGTGGAACATAAGCAACTACTTGTGCATTTACAAGATATGGCCTAAAAGCCTTGACAACTTTAACCAAAGCATATGCTTGCTTTTCCATGATTTCATATTTCAATTCTACTACTTGTAAAGACTTGCTATAGAAGGCTATGGGATGTTCATATCCCTCATTATCCTTTTGTAACAAAACTGTAGCTATTGTATGGTATGAAGCAAAAGAGAATAGAGAAAAGGGCTTACTGTAATTAGGAGATTTCAACACGGGTGCTTCCTGAATGGCCTTTTCAATCTCATCAAACACCCTTGATGCTTCTTGATCCCAACAAAATTTGGTATCCTTCTTGAGCAACTTGACAATGGGCTTAACCATCTCTGCAAAGTTTGCAATGAATCTTCTAACAAAATTAACTTTGCCTAAAAAAGACTGAATACCTTTAACACTCTTTGGTTCAGGCACATTGTTTATTGCTTCAATTCTTTCAGGGTCTATCCTCACCCCTTCCTTGGAGACAATATGCCCTAGCAACTTCCCTTCAGTAATAGCAAAATGACACTTCTTGGGGTTTAATGAGACACCAAATTCAAAGGCCTTATTGAACACTTTTTCCAAATGCCCATAGTGGTCATCAGCCTTTTTGGAGAAGCATGTTAAATCATCTTGGTACACTACCATGATGATATTAATGAATTCTTTGAAGGCTACATCCATAGCTCTCTAAAATGTAGCTCCAACACTTTTTAATTCGAATGGCATTCTTACATAGAAATATGTTCCCCATGGAGTAGTGAAAGTAGTTTTGAACTATTCAGATTCTCTCACCAACACTTGATTGTATCCTGAAAAACCATCCATCATTGATAAAAGATCACAACTAGTTACTCTTTGCATCATAGCTTCCATATTGGGAGAAGAATAATTATCCTTCAAAGAAGCAACATTTAAATTTCTAAAATCAACACACAATCTTATGTCCCATTCTTCTTCCTTACTGGGACCAAATTGGAGACCCATGAAGAATGTCTTATAGGTTTAATAATCCCTCCTTCTCTTAGCTTGGATAATTCTTGCTGCATCTTATCTTCTAACAAGGGATTAATAGGTCTCTGCTTTTGTCTGAAAGGCTTAGCATCTGGAAGTAAAGGAACTTCATACTAAAACAAGTCTTGTCTATACACCTTCAGATCTTCATAAGACCAAGCAAACACATGCTTATATCTTTTCAATAAATTAATGAGATTAGTTCTTACATGAGGAGGCAAGTTTTTTCCAATGTGTACCAACTTAGGGGATGATTCAGTCCCTAAGTTTAGTTCTTCCAATTCTTCTGACTTGGTAGTAGATTGTTGATGCAGGTGACTATCTTTATAAGTAAACATGCCCTCAAGCTCTACCAATCCTTTAGGTATCTCATTTGTTTCCAATTGAACCAAGTCATTCCCAAACACGGTCTCCCTATTATCAACCACCTCTACCAATGCATTGCAATCAATTTTCTTTCCATCATAATCATCTATGCATTGTATAAACCTAAGAATGTCTTCATCATTAGCAAAGACTTGCCAATTATACACATTGTCAAGGATGGCAGGCCTAGACTTTATTTCCACAATGGATATACCAGTTAATGTTGAATCATCATCCTTTAATGCAACATTAGCCAAGAAGTCTGCCATGATATTCTTTGATCTTTCTATCCAATTAATAGAAAATGCACTAAAATGCTCAATAACATCCTAGACTACATGTTTATATCTTTTCAATCTATCATTTTTTTATGCATACTTGGATCTTACCTGAGAGACAACCAATTCTGAATCTCCTAAAACTTTCAATAGTTGAATTCCATGCTTCTTTGCAACTTCAAGCCCCAATAACAAGGCTTCATACTCTGCAGTATTATTTGTGCATTGGAAAGCCAATAAGAAATAATACTTAAAAGTTATACCTGATGGGGATACAAAAAGAACTCCTACTCTAGATCCTTCTTTGGAACAAGCTCCATCAAAATACATTTGCCATAGACTGTGCTATTGTGATTCTAATTCAATCACAATGGGGTCAGTATTCTTTAACTGAGGTAAAATTGGTTGTACTCTAAAAGTGTCAAGATCCACATCAATCATATAATTGAGCATATTAGGATCTACACTTTCAATTACTCTAGGAGCGCGTGGTTCTCTATACAACTTGACCTGATTCCCATTGATTGGGATGGTAGCATAAGATAAATCCAATTGGACATTTCCTCTTACTGCTGCTGCCCACTGCCTAGATAATAACATGCCATAATGAGACTTAGTATCAGTGACAATAACATCCATTTTATAGGTTGCTTCAGGAAATGCTGCTATCTTCACTTCAACATCTTTCATTGTACCTATCATAGGTACTTCTCTGTTATCCATAGCATAGCATTTTCCATATAAATGGTTACTGATAATCCTAATTCTTTCATAACACCATAAGGCATTACATTAGCAGCTACACCTGAATCTATCATACAATTTTTAATCAACCGGTTATTCACTAACAATGTGACATAAAAAGGATCTACTTGAGATGGTTCTTGAGTAATAGTTGTTCCAACATAAACCTTTGGGGTTTGGAATTCCTAATCCTTTCCATTTTTAACTGAACCGGTGGGTAAAACTGTGTTACTGTCAGATATGTTAGAAAATAAAGACAATGCTACTTCCCTATGTTCTTTTATTTTCAATAATTCTATTAATGGGACAGTAACTTTCATTTGTGTAAGAGCTTGAGCCATGTTAAATGTGGGATTACTACTCAATTTAGTAGTAACTCTAACTCTTTTTTCCTTAGGCTGATTTGCCTTCTTTGTTGTGGCAACTCCTTTTGTATCATTCATATTATTATCATCTATACTCTTGGGTATATCTTTAATTTGATCATTCTTTTCTTGACCCATTTGAGGAGGGATGGCACTACTTGTTGTCTTTTTCTAAATAACCTCTTTTATAAACATGGAACTGGGTTCACCCTGATCACTATCCTTTTTCATGCTCCTTAGGTTATAATTGTGCTTTGCCTTAGCTATAGTAGCCTTGGTGATATTTTTCACTTCTTCATCTTCAATGGTCACCACATTCAGTGTAGGATGCCAATCAAGTGTTAACTATCCTTGGTAGGACCTTTTACTATCTAGCACATCTCAGTCACTAAATTCACTCTACAAAGACTCCTCATCACTTTCTATAATGGTCTCAAACATGTTAATATCAGGCTCAGCCTCTTGTCTCATGGACTCTTCTAAAGCTTGAGCAACCGCACACTGATGAGGGGATTGTGGCCTGTCATAAGTAGTACACCAAGGAGTGTTCTCTATGTTATGAACATTTTTCCTTTCAGAGGATCAGGGGTGTCTTAGCTCTAAGAAATCTTAGGTTTCTCATTCTGAGGCTTACCATCCTTCCAATTGGTATTATGAGGCATATCATGCAATCTAGGAGGTCTATCTTGCCAATTATAGTGAGGCTTATCATTTTTATTCACCTTGGCAATTATATCCTTCATATCCATGACTAACTTTTCTATCTTATCTTCTTCTTTAGAAACTTTGTTTGGTTGTTGTTTTGTGTCTTGCCATAGCCTACCATCAATTCTCCTTCCCAATTTTCCAAATGCTTTCCTATTGCTCTCCACATTGATAGCAATTCTAAATGCATCTCTCAAGCTATGTGGATTTGTATCCCTTAGGATATAAGCCTTTTTGGAATCAAATGCATTGTAATATGTGTTCAGGCACATGTTATCATCTAACCTCATTACCTGATACAACCTATGCATGGCTTTCTAAAACCTAGCATTGAAATTAGTGACCATTTCATTATTAGATTTTCTAATATTATTAAATTCAATTAAGCATGAAACTCACATTTGTTTTGTCACCATACTGCTCTTGAAAGCAATTTTTAAAGTCCTCCCAAGACCCAATGCTACTAATTGGGAGACCTCTGTACTAATCTCTTGCATCATCAACCAGGGACTGAACAAACAATTTCATTATAACATCTTCATCCACTATCTCATAATCATTTATTAAATCACCAAAAGATTTTAAATTCTCCTCAGCACTAATTGCATTATTTCTAGCAAATTTATGGAGTCTATCCCTTAACTCAGTGGGAACATGGTTGGGATATCCTGGGATCCCATCAAAAAACAATTGTCTATACTACTCTAAATTGATGGGTCTCCTTTGAAAAAGGTTAATAATATTATTATTTCCCATGTTCATTCTGACATTTAGAATTGGGGTATGAGATACTTGGTTATGCTGATTGTTTACAGGGGCTTGACTAACTGTTGTTGTATTAGCAAGCACAGTGGGTTGAATTTTAACCGGGGGGAGGGAAATTTGCTGAGGATTAGGCTTACTAAGATCTTCTGATGGAAAAATGATAGGGGGAGCTTTTAGATAACTAATTTTTCTTTTAACTTCTTGATTAGCTACTTCCAACTCAGCTTTCTCTAACTCCATTTGTAGATCTTCCTTTTCTTTCCTTATTCGTTCCATCTCCCTTTCATGTGCTAATAATCTATGAGAGATTTCCACTGTAGTTTTAGATCCTGACCCATCTTCCATGCATTTATGCTTTCCTTTGTCAACCTCATTTCTAACAGGTTGTGGGTCACTAAAAACCTCCCTATTTGGTTGGGTTACTGACTTATGTGATGGTTTGTCTTTAGGCACTAGAATTTCCCTGATCACAGGACCTTCATCTTCACTCTTTACCTTTTCTTGAGCAAGGATCTCAAGATTTGCAATCTATTTGAGAAGCCTATCTCTTTCCATCAATTTGGCTTTAACTTCTCTCTCTTTATTAGCTTCCTTTTGGGTTCTCAAAGAGATGAGATGATGGACTTTTCTATTTAGGTCCTCTATCTCTTGGGATATCTTATCTTCATTGGGGGAAACTTCTTCTGAGTGACATATTGACTTGATCAATATCAATCAAACTAATGTTTCCATCAATTGTCCTAGGTACAGAACTCCTGACTATATTTGAACTAGTTCTGTCTCTTCCAGAGGCACTAGTATGAGATATACTTTGATTTAAAACATTAACATCTTCTACATTTCTGAACAAACCAGAATGGAAACCAAAAACATCATATTCAGATTCTCTCTTGAAGAATTTGATCTAGCATAAACAAGTCTTTTAGATATCTTACCTGTATTATTGCTTATCTGGACCCAAGTAGCATTTGATGGCTCAAGTAACACTGATCTTTTCTGACCCCTTCTTGACTGTTCTGATAATCCTTCTTGTAATGTTTCATGAGCATGTTTTTTAGAAAAGATCGAGTATGCTTTCCTCCCTACATTGCACTTGTTTTCTTTTCAAAATTTCCTTATTTCTAAAAGGACTGATTTACACAAATAGAGTCACCACCCACAGCCTATGAGAAATATGAAAACAAGAAGGATTTCACAGTATGACTCTCCCCAATAGAGTCACCACTTTTGTTGTTCTCAAAATCTGATTCCCCTTGAGACCCTTATGGTGATATGATAAACTCTAGTATGCAAAGGAAAGATCAAAGAGAAGGAAACTTTTAGGACAACATATGACAAAGCTTGATTAACCTTCTACACTTTGAACTTGTTCCATTTCAGGCGGGTATACCTTTGTGAACTGAATTCACACTTTTAAAAAAGACAAATCCACAGCAAACCAATCTGAAAACCAGTGGATCTTATCACCTTAAAACTAACTGAAACAAAGAAATAAAACTTGTACTCATGTTTAGCATTGACCTACAAGATATGTAAAAAGACAACCTCAAAAGATACCAGTGCCTTATCTAGGCCACAGAGTCATCTAAAGTTAAAACAATACTCCCACAATCAAATATCTCCACACATCCTATCGGCTTGGCTTCTGCAAATCCCTACATATGCCTGACATACATAAGAAATTATTCATACCAAACTAAACTACATTTATCAAATTCAAAGTATCCCACAAAGAATTTACTGATAGAAATGATTCCTGTTTATTTAATTCCCCTCCTGAAGAGAAAAGCTAAGAAGCACACCTACTTAAGATTGCCTTACAACCCATATTCAAATGAATAACCCTAGATTACTCAAATTGAAAATGGTAAATATTTGCAAACATACTTGAAGACAACACAAAGTTTAAAACTCAAAACCAATGGTCTGTGTATTGATATTACTTCTGAAAGTATTACAAAAACATTTTAATGTTCTCCATAAGACTTGGAATAAAGCTCAGATTAATTTTTGCAGTGTTTCCTCAAAATTCCTTCCGATCTCTTTTTCATTGGTCCTGGTATCCATTTATAATAATCATGGATGCAGACAAGCTTCAGACCCTTCTTTCAAAAAGTTTGTTACAAAAATATTACTTCACTCAAGAAGCAGTTACATGTCCTTTTCTGCTCCAACGACTTCTTTAGTTGGTGGCTCCTTTGCAATATCCTCTAACCATTCAAGAGCACCTTCTAATTGTTCTGGAACATGCTCTGACTATTCCAGAGCATCTTCTTCTTGAGCCTCCACATCAGCTACTACATACTTTTGGGACCAACCTTGGAAAACATCATCATTAGGCCATGAGTGGCCAATAATTGTTTTATTCAACTTTAACAACTTTTTCCAAGCGTTCCTCACTTTCCTTACCTCTGAATCCAAAAACCCATAATGAGATTTGATCTTCTCTATCTCCTCAATTGTTTTAACAAACAAAGAGGTGTCATCTTTATTGATTATCTCATTTACCCTTAAGGATAAATTAGCCCCTAACTCATCTAGCCATGCCTATTTATCCTTTAACTGATTTTGGTTGACAAAACCTCCAAGGAGCAATGCAAATTTATGCTCGGTATATTCTTTCCGATGAAAATTAGCTTTTCTTTCCACATTAGCTCTTCCTTCAGCCAATTTTGTCAATCCTTTTGCCAACTTACAAGTAGACTTGATAGTGACATCAACCCCTGCCTCATCATATGATTCACACATCAGTTCTAAGTCCACTTCTCTGGGCAACCATTTATTCATAATAGGCTCTAAAATAGCCTTATCCTCATTCAACTCATTAATAGTATCCAAAATTCTTTTCATGTTGATATGCACTATAGGAGCATCAACAGTGTCATCAAAGCTTAAAATTGTTGCCTTTATCTTCTCTTTATACTTGCTTGCAAATAAGGCCTGGGCTTGTTGCAACTTTTCCATTTCATGTTGATAAGTCTCAATCGGTTGAAAACCAGAAGGCATAGGAGAAGGAGGGAATTCTATAATTGGACTAATAGGTGGGGGTCTTGCTAGAGAGGAAGCAATCATCAATGTTGAAGACTCACCTTGATGATGTTGACTTGCCAATTGGCTCTGGAGTTTAGTGATGATGTTGTCCCTATTGGCTATTCCTTCCTTAGCATCATTATAAGCTTTTAAAATAGCCTCCAACTTCAATTGGAGAGTAGCCTTTTCTTGGGCTTCTTTCTCTGCTACTGCCACATTAAACTTTGCAGTCTCTAGAACTGTACTAGCTGCCTCCACCACTCCTATGTCCTGAACCCTCTTGACAATCATTCCTTTAAAGAGACTAGAATCTGAGGCATTTTTCTTATTCCTATTCTCATCTTTCTTTAATGACCATAGGACAAGAACAAAATTATCCTTGTTGAAGGTCACACCTTCCATTGGCTTTGTTTCCTTTCTTACTGAATCAAGGATCAATGCATCAACTATATCCCATTCAAGGAGAATTAACACACCACCTTTATCCAACATATCCCTCCCTTTCTTAGGGGTGACTACTTTGAACTCCTCCATCATTTCTTGCTTAACTTTTTCTTCTACTTGGGCTACATCTTTGAGAGGATGCTCATTTACCGTTTTATCACATCTGACCTTGAATTGATGAATGTTCTGTTTTCAAAGAAATTGTAGAAAAGCTCCGGATGTAATGAAGTTGCTATCAGCTAGGAATTCTTCACTAGCTTGCTTAATAGTAAGGTCCAATTCTTGGCCCTTTAACTCACCATCAGTTAAATCCATTTCAGCATTTGGTGGCTCTTTGGGAATCCCTTCTTGGGTCTCCTCATAAGTGTAGGCAATCTCACCAAGACACCCTAACTATAATAATTATTCAGCCATAGCTTGTTCATCTCCACTATGGATAGGAGATTGAGATAGGGAATATTGAGGCTCATCAGTTTCAATTTCATTTCCAGCTCTTTGCCTCTTAGAGGAATCCTGAATGTCTACAATATCTTCAATTTTTCTTTTCCCTTTTGAAGAGGAAAGCTCACCTATCAATGGCATCATTACAGTGTATTTTGGTCTCTTGAGCATTGCATAGTCGCCTAGTGGGATCGCTTTAGCAAAAGCAGGCTTAGCCAAGACCATCTTAACCTTATTAGGATCATTTTGCATTATGGCCACCCTTTTTTCCTTTAGGGTCTGCATTACATCTTCAAAATAAAGAATTAGGAACTTTATTTTCTCCTCAAATGGGGTGAAGCTAGACAGAAAGTCATAACTAGTGTCAAACTAATGAATAAAATCAAGGGCTTTCTTATATGCCATCCACTTCTCCTTCCTCAGTTCCTGCTCATCTAAGTTGAACTCGTTCCTAATCAAGTCCTCTGGAAACTAAAATTGATGAGGCCTACCTCTACACATTGCTCTTTTCTTGAACATGCCATTGAAGAAGTCCTTAGGGTCTGCACATCTTGACACTGTAGTTGATAACCTATATGGTTTTAATAAATCTTCAAAGAATCTCTATCCACCCTTAGTGATTACAAAATGGTGGGCCATGGTAATAGTTGGGAAAATAGTCCCTTACCTCTGTTAGTCAACTCAGCTTCCTGGACCCCTCCAATCTGTCTTAACACTTTTGTAATCCCTATTTTCAATGGGACCTGATAGGGTAGTAAATAAGGGGTGCCTCTAAATCCAAACACTCTAAAAATAGTAGACATAGGGTACAAATAGATATCACCCCAATTTTGAGCAATTTTGATATCCTCTGCAAACTCCTTAGATCTAATAAATTGTAGAAGAGGTTTAGGGATTCTAAGGTTTTCTCTACATAAGAGGATTTTGATTTTAGATGCAAACCATCTATCAAACTTTTTGTAACTTGCATCCTCTCTATCCCATGATAAAACAGTACTCCACAATTGTACTGGCATTTCCTCTTTATCCTTGACCTTAACCAGGTTCGTCTCCTTTGCAATGTAATCAACACCCTTGAACAAGAACATGTGCATTAACATAGAATACCATCCAAATGGCTTGTCAACCTTACCATTCTCGATTCCTACTAACCCTTTATGGATGGCGTCAGCAAGTAATGAAGCATAATCAAATGTAATAGCCAAAGAAGGATTCAAAATTTGGGAAATCATTAGCATATAATGGGTGGGTGTATTCTTTTCAGCATATTCCCCAAAGATCTGGCATAGGGCCCAATACATACGCTTAGCTCTCAGGGTGAACAAATTAAGGGAGAATGGTTCCATTGTGTTGGGTCCTACAACTGTCAAACCCCCTATATTCACAAAGAACTCCCTTAATGGGCCATTCCTAAGATGATCCCTCTATACATTGTAAATCTAGGCTAATGATTCAAAATTAATAGGCTCTAACAAATTGGAGGATTCACTAAGTCTGAAAACTTTTCTGAATTCATCTTCATTAATTTCAATCAAGACCGATCCCTTTATGTTCCTGATGCATCTTTTCATAGAGTCATAATTCTATGCAATCAGAGATAACAAGTCTATATCCATAAAAACACCTGGAACCACAAGCTTTCCTACATCCTATTCCCATATGCCATTCACAAGAGCTGGAGAATTTCTTTGCCCAAAAATGACTTTGAAAAGTCCTAAACCTGATATTCCTATTTCAGGGTCTCTCAACCAATTACCCTTATCATACAAGCCATCTCCAATTTTTAGATGAGGGTGTTTGGGTACCAATTCTTTTATCTTAGCCCCAACATTGGTGGACATAGTCAATTGTTCTAGAAAATCATCACATATATTTCATTCCTGGTAGTCCACCCTCCCGGTGAATTCTCTTCTAGGTGCCATTTTTGATGAACAACTACACCACTAGCAACTAGCACAAACCTCTAACAAAGTAATTCACATGAAAAATATTTGAGAATAAACGAGAGGTATCAAGAAAAGCACAAAAAACCTGATGATTCACCTAAAGAGAATTGCTCTACAACAGACTTCGATGAAATGATATTAGCAATCAAGTTGACATGGACTACAGAAGACAAGTTGGCATTTAAGTCTTTAGGAATTAACTCTGCATGCTTCGGCTTTCTTTTCATAATTGAATTCACCAAATCAAAATCAAAACTGGCTCCAATGGGTCATGATTCCTCTAAATCTTTCCTAAGTTTCACTTTTTCGCTATTTTACAATGCATAAAACCCACGCTCTTTTACAATGTTGGCCGTTGGATCACAAGAACTTGCATTGTCTTTACTTCTGCTTAATCTCTCTGCTTAAGTTCTAGGCCCCACCCTTTTTTCGCCACTTTGCAATCCTTAACAATCAAGCACTTTTCCTTCATGAAGTCGCAGGAAGCGTTAGATTTAATTCAAGTCACCCGACCTTTAACTTCAACCGGGGCCATCAATCTTTCTAACTAATCGCGCTTCACCCTGACGGCTAGTGGTTTTTGCCATTTCCTTGAGGTTAATCTTTAGGCATCTTTGGGGCATGAAACAATGAGAATCATTGGATCAATCCTAAGATGAATGCCTTTTAAGTAGGCCCTGCATCCGGGAATCACTTACCCCACCTTTTCATCAGTAAATAAATGCCACATGGTAATCGGTCATTAGCCATGGCAACTTGCTTGGGTTCCACTCTAGATCTACCACATGCCATCTTTCATTATTCCCACATAGCCACTGATTACACCTTGGCAAGCCCTTAATAGTCTTTTAGAACTATGTGTCACTTGACATGTCCCTATCGAGCTCCACAAAAGTAACAACTATTTTGCCACATCACAGCTATGTGTGACTTCCACCTATCTTTCGCGACTTCGTGAACACTAATCATCATTCAATTTGTGGCCATGAAATCACGAGAACCATAGGATCAAAACTGATTTGATCATCCTTTAACTTCATGCTTAGCCTGCCCTTTGGGCCCACCAACCCTTTTCGCAACTTTGTGATGACTATCTTGCTTGCATCTTACTTTCACGAAACTACGTAGACCATCAAATCTCCAAAACTTGCTCATTGCTTAATCTTGTTTAAAACTAGTATATGTGGGTCCTTTGATTCATCTTTATCCATCCAGCATTTGGTCCATTATGTGTCACCTCTTTACTTGCTAAAAAATCAGCAAGATCCATTTCCTTTATCACCACTTGTACTTGATAGTTCACTTCTTTATTTCGAGGTATGACTCACCCTCTTGGGCCCACCCTTCAGTCCTTAAAATCAATTCGTTGAACTCTTTAACTTTTGGCCACGTGTCATTTTCTTATTTTCCACTTATACCAGCTGGACTACTTACCTAGAAGGCCGAGTCATTTCGCTACTTCGCGAAAGATAACTTTCGAGCACTTTAAATCAACGAAACTACACTAGCTGTTAGATCTTGGGAACTAGCACATTTGTTAGGCTTCTTACAAAAATTCTTCACCTTGGCCCATTAGCCTTTCGCTACTTTGCAAGGGATAAAACCACAAGCATCTCTTGGCCGTGAAACAATGCGAGCCATCAATCTTTGCCTAATCTGATCACCTTTTAACCGAAAGAAAAGTATTCATTGTTGGGTCCCACCAGACCTTTTTGCCACTTCGCAAAGGATAAAACATGCTTAGCTTTGATTTGACGAAATCACGTTGTCTATCTGATTAGATGGGACTTGACTGGTATTTAACTTTGGTTCGAACCTATGTGTCGGGTCGAGCTTTTTGCCTTTCACTATTTCACAATGGATAAATTATGAGCACTTTTCAGTCGTGAATCAACACGGACCATCAGATCAATAGAAAGCTGTGTGATGCTTACAAGGCCTGACAAACATTTAGAAAAGGAATATTTAAAAGTGGGAATTAAAACATTTGAAAGGACCGCCTTGGTAAATTATGAGGGCAGAAACATTTTCATGACAAAGGGACCCATTACTTAAGTGAATAAAATAATGTTGAAATGGAAGCCAAAGGGTTTTATTAGTTACTAAAGCGATTTAAAATGCAAACCCTAAACCCATTTGGACTTAAAGCAGTCTTGAAGCAACAAGAACATACCAGACTTAAAAATTTTGCAGACTTAGCCAATAATGGAAAACATACCCATTTTAAACAGTGATAACATCTTTCTTGGTGTTTTGTTTTATAGGCTACAAGGCAAGGATGTCCTTCATTGGATGTCCCTACCTTGACTTCATCAAGTGGTATTAGATCTGGTTATGAACTTGTTGTTGGAGGAAGTGTTGATTGTGAACTAGTTGGTTGAAAAAGAAGTTGAGGCAGCTTGTAGACTTGTTCAGATCACTGAACATGAGGCAGAGCAAGGCTTGAATGAAGACAGCCAAACCAAGGAGCTTGAGCTTGAGCTTGAGGTAGGTAGTGGGTGTAGACTTGAGCAAATCACTAATTGAGGCAGGCTATAGGTTGGTTCGGTAGATCACTGAGGAGAGGCAACTAAAACCTATAGTTAGACAGCTAAATCCTGAGGCAATTGCAAGTATATATTGACAGATTGCCGAACCAAATCAAGTGATGGGACTCACTTTTCAATTAACCTCGAGAGCCTAATGCAGGAGCACCAAAGTAATTCAAACCAGTTAAAACCATTTGTAGTGGAATTGCTTGGAGATCATTGCATTTCTTCATGTTTGAGAGTTCAGCATTATGGATTTAGATTTATCACCTTGAGTTCATTGTCTTTATCATGTTTTAGATTCATGGCATTTTGATTTGATCCCAGTGATATATTGATCCCAGCATTGGTTTTGTGTTGGTATGTTCTTATTGGTAGGTTTGCAACAAATTGAGCGAATTTAAATTGGGTTGTGATTGATTTTTAGAACTTGCAGGTCATGGAGTGATGCTATTTTGGGCCTTGACCGATATTATTAGAGGTTCACATGAATTTCTATGCATTTTGATGATGTTCTTGGTGGTTTAAGCCAACATCTAATTGTATACATGTTTCATCATGAGTTAGTTAGTCGTTGGCCAGCTTGATCAAATTGTGTTGCATGTGGATGATAAAAATAAGAAGTTTTGAGATTCATTTTAAAACAAAGTTCAGAGAGGTGAGAGATGTAGTTTCCAAAGCTGAGGTAGGATACAAGTTGATTTGGTAGATCACCAAGGAGAGGCAACCAAAATCTGTAGTCAGACTGTCGAAGCTTGTTACTGGAAGATGATTGGTTGTGTAGATGATTTGTAGATCTGATTTTTGAATTGTGAGTGTTGTTTGTAATCTTGGGCTATGGTCCAATATGTATAACATCTGATAGCATTATCTATTATAAAAATTGCTCTTTCTATTTCCTGGTTATATCTTGTACTAATTTTGCTCTTTCTGTTTTACTAGTTATATCCTGTGTTGCATTACCAGTTTTTGGTATCTTGCTTGGTGTTTTGTGTTATAGGTTACAAGGCGGGGATGTCCTTCATTGGATCTCCCTACCTTGACTGCATCACATTTGGTGATAATAAAGCTTGTGTGATTCATGGTAGAGGTTCAATTTCTTTTGTTCATAAATATAATATTGATGATGTTCTGTATGTTGAAGGTTTAAAGAATAATATTTTGAGTGTGGGACAGATCGTGGATAAGGGTTATGATCTACAGTTCAATAATGATAAATGCAAGATATTGAATGCATCTAGTATAGAGATTTGCTGGTGTAAATAATTATTCATCTTGGATATTATTACACTTACTTAAGTTTACTTAGGAAATGCATTTCATAGTAGTTTGGGTATGAGACACTTGGGTGTTTGTGCCACATTGGGATAGTGTTGATAGTTCTGATACTTAATATAAGTACAAATCCGATAGCCAACAAGATGAGAGGGGGGGGTGAATCATACAAACTTAATCATCAATGAAAACATCAGATTCTACCTTGGTAACATATATCAGTCATAGAATAAAAACTGTCAAACATGCAAACTCAAAAGCATATGAACAATATAAACCTCATAACACTAGATTTAACGTGGAAACCCAAATAGGGAAAAACCATTGTGGGATTTTGGACCCACTAAGAAATATACTCTTCTAGAGTATGCTTGGTTAAAATCCAATCATGTTAAAGATTACAAAACACATTACTAGATATGACCCAGTTAAGGGATTTCCCTTAGATCTGTTACGATCTTCACTTTGTTAGAAGTGACCTTGTCAAAAGATTTCAAACACTCATTTTGAATGTCACCTTGTTAGAGGATTTACTTATAAGACTGTTAAGTCCACTCGGTTAAGAGATTTCCTATTACTTTCACAAGCTAATAGTAATACAATCTATCTGCAACTTCACATGGAAAATGCTAAAGCAAATTCTTATTTGTTCAACACAATCTAGACATAGAACTAATCTTTTCTATCTGCTGGGCATGAATACTCTATTATTCCAACAGGTCTTCAAGCTTCTGTGCTTGGTGATCACTATGTAGCATCCTTGTGCATACACTTGCCCGCATCCACTATTTATCAACAGTTCCTTATTTATAAACAATCATCTAACCACTTAATCTCCTTGATCACATTTCTCATGATCAATCATAGCCATCAGATCTTCCATCTTGTCTAGGTTCATTGTGTCTTATGATCTAAAAAACATTTTACCCTACCTCAGAACTTGCACAATCATCTTGGAACTTGTGTTAGGGTAGTGCAGTTCAATCTGAACTATAGATCTTCTTGCCGACTTTCCATTGCCTTAGATTTGTTAACAAACTTCTTCCACGGCTTGCCAATCATTGATCTGCTCTAGCTCATCAGCTTATTTCATTAAATATCACATGTAAACATTTAATGCATTCTGTTATAGCTAGGTTACAACTCGGTGAATACTAAACTTTACTTGGTAGACATTCTGTCTTCATTAACCGACTGCAATAACCTTAGGGTTTACCGACTAGGTTCTTTGCCTGATAACATAGTGTAGGATTAACCTTTACATTTTACAACATATGTATGATGTTAAAACAATCTAAAACATCAAGATCTCATCATTGTCTAACTCGGTAGAGTTGCCCATTGAATAACTTATCCCTTTATTCATCATATTCTTTCCTGTGTCTTTACCGACTTCTTTATAATCTTCATATCTTATTTCTTAAGATATGGCAACATCATACTAAATTAGAAAATCAATTTCTTGACATCAATGAAAAAATAATAATATCAAGATAGTAAAACATCTTTAATCAGTTATGTCCATAATCATCAACAACCTTCTCAATATCCTTGTTATATTGCCAACAATCTCCCCCTTTGGAATTGATGGCAAAACCAATTGATTTGACCGTAAAGAATTTGGATTGCTGTGATTTTGAAATGCTGAAATGCTCTCCCCCATACATCAGACTTCTCTTCTCAATCTTCTCAGGTCTTCTCCTCCTGGTAGTCTTCTCCTCCTTGGGTAGGTCTTCTCCCCCTTTGACAACAATGCCAAAATGAAATGAACTAAAACATAAGTTGTTTCTGTAAGAAGTTATTTCCTGCTCATGTGTATCAACTAAGTCTTGGTCAGAGCATTTGTTTACAATTCCTATTCCTTGTATCATTTTCTATACATCCCAATATTGTTCTAGTACACTTTCAAAAAAGCATTCTTAAAGTGTATCATTCCAGCATCAACTCCCTAAAAGATATTCAATAGATTCATCGAAGTGATGCTTTCACTGAACTCGGTCAATGAGTAAGAGATAGGGATAGGACCCCTAACTTACTTCTGAGATATTCAAAAGTGTCCTTTGGTAGTGGCTTGGTGAAGATATCAGCTATTTGTTCCTTTGTGTTAACATATTCCAACACCACTTTCTTTTCATGAGCTTCTTCTCTAAGATAATGATATTTGATAGATGTGTGCTTTATCTTAGAGTGCATAACAGGGTTCTTTGAAATATTAATGGCACTAGTATTGTCATAGAATATAGTTACTGGCTTGGTAACTTTCTCATTTATACCTTCCAACAATTGTTTGATCCATGCAATGTTGGTACAATTTAGTGCTGCAGCAACATATTCAGCTTCGGCTGTTGACTGAGAAACACATCCTTGTTTCTTGCTAAGCCAACTCACTAGTCTTTCTCCTAAGAGGAAAGCTCCTCCACTTGTGCTTTTCCTGTCATCAATGTTGCCTACCCAATCAGCATCAGTATAGACTTTCAAATCAAAATTATTTCCTTTATGATATACTAAGCCATAATCTTCAGTGCCTTTCAAGTATCTGAAAATTTTTTTGATTGTTGTCATGTGTATTTCTTTAGGATCTGTAGAGAATCTTCAACAGTACCTACTGCATGTGCTATATCAGGCCTGCTATGAACAACATATTGTAGTTTTCCAATCATGGATCGGTAGAGTGTCTCATCAACAGATGCAGATTCATCATTCTTTGATAGTTTGCAGTTTGTAGTCATAGGAGTACTTACTGGCTTTGAATCCTCCATTCCAAATTTCTTCAAGATTTCCTTTATGTATTTGGATTGAGTAATGAAAATTTCATTTTTCATTTGCAGTATCTATAAGCCTATAAAATACTTTATCTCACCGATTAATGACATCTCAAATTCTTTGCTCATTTCATTACCAAAGTTCTTGCATAAAGAGTCATTTCCACAAACTATAATATCATCAACAAATATGGCTGAGATTAGTATTCCATTTTCATCATTCTTCATGTACATGTTGTTGTTCTCACTTGTCCTTATAAAACCAATCTTAATCAAATAAGAGTGTAGTCTTTCATACCATGCTCTAGGTGCTTGTTTCAGACCATATAAAGCTTTGTTCAATTTACATACCTGATCTTTATTATTGTCTTCAACAAATCCTTTAGGTTGTTCAATGAAAACTTCTTCTTCTAATATTCCATTCAGAAATGTAGATTTGACATCCATTTGATATACCTTGAAGTTTTTGAAAGTAGCATATGCCAATAATGTTCTAACTCCTTCAAGTCTGGCAACAGGTGCAAAAGTCTCACCATAATCAGTTCCTTCTTCTTGGGCATAACCTTTGCAAACCAATCTTGCTTTGTTCTCAATGACCTCTCCTTTCTCATTTAGCTTGTTTCTGAAGATCCACTTTGTACCGATTACATTTTTGTCCTTAGGTCTTGGGACTAGTGTCCATGTGTCATTCTTCTTGATTTGATCAATCTCTTCAGTCATAGCATTTATCTAATCTTCACTGTTGAATGCCTCTTTTACTATTCTTGGTTCAAATTCAGATATCAAACATGTGGTCTGACTCAGTTTGTTTCTTGTCATCACTAGATCATCCTTATCTCCTATAATTTGACTTGGTGCATGATGTCTTCTAACATATTTGGCTAATATAGGCTCGGTAGGCTCTGTATGATCCTCTTCATCACTCGATAACTAGATATCTTCCTCATTTCCTTCAACAGTTATCTTGGTAGGACTTTTCGGTTGCACATAGACAAATTCATCATAGTATTCTGGTTCTTTGGAATTCCTGTCATCAGTTCTTTCTGCAAATTCATCAATTTTCACATTTGCACTTTCTACTATTTTGTTAGATGATTTGATCATACATTTAAATGCTTTTCTTCTAGAAGAATATCCTAGAAATGTTCCTTCTTCACTTTTCTTATCAAACTTTCCATTTCTATCATCTTTATGAACATAGCATTTGCTTCCAAAGATCTTAAAATAACTTACATTAGGTTTCTTGCCATACCAGATTTCATAAGGTGTCTTCAAATTACCTTTCTTCAATTGAACTCAGTTCAAGGTGTAAACAGTTGTGCTTATTACTTCTCTCCAAAAATGTTTGTGGAACCTTCTTCTCAATCATCAGTGTTCTAGCACAATCCACAATAGATCTCTTTCTTCTTTCAGCTATTCCATTCTACTGTGGAGTCCTCAGTGCAGAGACTTGTCTTTTAATACCATGATCATTTCAAAATAGGTTGAACTCATTAGATGTGAAATCTCCTCCTCTATCTGATCTAAGACATTTTAGTTGTCTTCTTGTTTCATTTTCAACTCTAGCCTTGTACCGCTTAAACATTTGAAAAGCTTCTGATTTTTTTTTTTAAAAACATTACTGACATCATCCTTGAATAATCATCCACAAATAATATGAAATACTTATCACCATAATAACTTTGAACTTTCATAGGACCACAAAGATCAGTGTGTACAAGATCTAAAATTCCCTTAGAAGTGTAGGACTTACTTGTAAAGCTGGATCTTGTCATCTTGCCCATTTGGCATCCTCGGCACATAGCATTCTCAGGTTTTTCAAGACTCGGTAGACCTCTTACTCTATGCTTCTTACTTATCTTGATCAAATTATCAAAATTAACATGACAAAACCTTTTATGCCATAACCAGGTGTTATCAATCTTTGCATGTAAGCACTTGTTGTGAGTAGAGTCAAGGTGAAATGTATTACCTTTTGTTTGTGTCCCGGTAGTAGCTAACTTTCCATTTTTGTCATGAACTTTGACAATTCCTTTCTGATATTCTATTCGGTAACCTATGTTGTTTAGTTGTGCTACACTCAACAAATTCTATTTCAAACCTTCAACCCAATAAACATCATTTCATCTTGCTTTATCAAGAAGTGTTATGGATCCTTTACCTCTTACCGGACATGGTGCATCATTACCAAATCTAACATAGCCTCCATCATAATCTTCTAACATAACAAACTTGTGTTTATCTCCTATCATATGATGTGAGCATCCACTATATATAATCCAAGAATCATTAGTGTTTATGTGAGATATTAGGGATTTTTCTTCATACCTTTCTTCATCTGATCCATCCTTGATAGCCACATAAACAACTTCCTCTGTATCAGTCTCATCTGATTTATCATCTTCAGATTCCTCATCAACAATTAAACAAGTCTTTCTATCTCTTCTTTTGAAGTCTCGATGACCTCTGTAATGATTATCTTTCTGTCTATCATCTCGGTAATCTCTCTTTTTAGTGAAATCTTTTTCTGGATAGTTAGAAGCCATATGTCCAATCTTATCACAATTAAAACATTTCAAGGGTAGTTTTCCCTTATACTTACCTTTGCCTCTTGGTAACCTTTTGGCCAATAGTGCTTCAAACTCTTCTTGCTTTCTGATTTCTTCATACAGTTTGTGTACCTCCTCCATGTTCTTCTAAAATCTTTCACTTGCTCCACTATGATCTCCTCCATAGTACTTATAATTTCTTTCATTGTAATCATTAGATTCATTTAGATGAAAAGAACTAAATGTAGATTCAACTTTATTTACCAATGACCCACTATTATCAAAATTACTTAACTCAAATGCATGTAGCTTACAAATAGTAGCATCCAAGGAAACTGGCATATTAGGTATAGACCTCAATTCATTGATTGCAGAGACTCGGATTGCATAGGCAGGTAGAAGGGTTCTTAACAACTTACTTGTCACATCCTTTTCTTCAATAGTTCCTCCTGCTCCCTTGATTTGATTTACAATCTCTTTTAGTCTTGTACTGTACTGGGTTATGTTCTCACCTTCATTCATCCTCATAGATTCAAGTTGTCCTCTTAGACTATCAACTTTTTCTCTTTGAACATGTTCATCTCCTCCATATACAGATATGAGCTTAGTCCACATAGCCTTCGCATCATTGCAGCCTTCTAGATCATTAAACTCAAAATCGGTCAATGCAGATGTTATTTCAATCATTGCTTGAATGTGTTCTTGCTTTGCCTTTATCTCTTCCATAGTCAATAGATAGGTGCTTGGTATAACAAAATCATTCTCCAGATAGAATATAGAATATTCTCCAACTCCTGATAGATGTAGCTTCATCCTTTTCTACCATGTAGAGAAACTTGACTTATTCAGCTTAGGTGCATCCCTCTTGTACATCTTTGGATCTTTAACTCAAGTGCCTTTAAACTTTCCTTTCCGAGTCTGAAGCTTTGATACCAATCAATAGTTCTGATACTTAATATAAGTACAGATCCAATAGCCAACAAGATGAGAGGGGGGGGTGAATCATACAAACTTAATCATTAATGAAAACATCAAATTCTACCTTGGTAACATATATCAGTCATAGAATAAAAATTGTCAAACATGCAAACTCAAAAGCATATGAACAATATAAACCTCATAACACCAGATTTAACATGGAAACCCAAATAGGGAAAAACCACTATGGAATTTCGGACCCACTAAGAAATATATTCTTCGAGATTATGCTCAGTTAAAAGCCGATCCTGTTAAAGATTACAAAACACATTGCTAGATGTGACCCGGTTAAGGGATTTCCCTTAGATCTGTTAGGATCTTCACTTTGTTAGAAGTGACCTTGTCAAAGGATTTCAAACACTCATTTTGAATGTCACCCTGTTAGAGGATTTACTTATAAGATTGTGAAGTCCACTCAGTTAAGAGATTTCCTGTTACTTTCACAAGCTAACAGTAATACAATCTATCTGCAACTTCACATCTAAAATGCTAAAGCAGGTTCTTATTTGTTCAACATAATCTAGACATAGAACTAATCTTGTCTATCTGCTGGGCATCAATACTCTGTTACTCCAATAGGTCTTCAAGCTTCTATGCTCAGTGATCACTATATAGCATCCCTGTGCATACACTTGCCCGCATCCACTGTTTATCAACAATTCCTTATTTATAAACAATCATCTAACCACTTAATCTCCTTGATCACATTTCTCATGATCAATCATAGCCACTAGATCTTCAATCTTGTCTAGGTTCATTGTATCTTATGATCTAAAAAATGTTTTACCCTGCCTCAGAACTTGCACAATCATCTTGGAACTTGTGTTAGGGTAATGCGGTTCAATCTGAGCTGTAGATCTTCTTGCCGACTTTCCATTGCCTTAGATTTGGTAACAAACTTCTTCCACAGCTTGCCAATCATGATCTGCTCCAGCTCATTAGCTTCTTTCATTAAATATCACATGTAAACATTTAATGCATTCTGTTATAGCTCGGTTACAACTCGATGTATACTAAACTTTACTTGGTAGACATTTTGTCTTCATTAACAGACTGCGATAACCTTAGGGTTTACCGACTAGGTTCTTTGCCTGATAACATAGTGTAGTATTAACCTTTACATTTTACAACATATGTATGATCTTAAAACAATCTAAAACATCAAGATCTCATCATTGTCTGACTCGGTAGAGTTGCCCATTGAATAACTTATCCCTTTATTCATCATATTCTTTCCTGTGTCTTTATCGACTTCTTTATAATCTTCATATCATATTTCTTAAGATATGGCAATATCATATTGAATTAGAAAATCAATTTCTTGACATCAATGACAAAATAATAATATCAAGACAGTAAAACATCTTTAATCAGTTATGTCCATAATCATCAACAACCTTCTCAATATCCTTGTTATATTGCCAACAAGTGTGTGTAGGAGAATTTCCACCTGTAGACACCCAAAATTATCCAGTCTAATTATTTAATTATCCAAGCTTAATTCTTCTATTAATTAAATAAATTTTTATTTATTTAATTAATTCATTTATCCTCAAGTCTAGCCTTATTTCTCATTTAAATAAATACATTTATTTATTTAAATTATCCTTTTCCTAAATTAAATAAATATCATATTTATTTAATTGATCTCACTTCTTCTATTAATTAAATAATTCTTTGTTTATTTAATTAATTCATTAACCTTTTCTACCCATGACACATGTCATTCATCTCTTAATTCATACACTACCCACCCCTTTCATTTTTTTATTATTTTTTTACCTACCCTCTAATCATAGCCGACCTCGTTTTACACCTCTCAATCTTATCCCTCCATTTCATATAGTGTCTTCTATACAAGGAGATGCTTCCTTCATTATCAAACCTCCCGTTGACTACTTGACTATACTACGCTTTGAACATAGGCGATCCTACTAGCAACCCCATTCTGTTCTTTGTTGAGCTCTTGTGCACATAAAATCTGAGAGCAAATATATCAAGCAAGATCAATGGAGATAGGAAGAATGGAGATCCAAACCCTATTGGACATGTGATGGTATAATCTTTGTGATTTCATTTGATTTGCATTGTCTTAGGTAATCTTCATATGTTATGGTGGATCTTTGTTGTTGTTAGGCTAGGGTTTTGTGGTTGAATTCATTTAGTCTTTCAATATTGTTGTTTCCACTTTCACCATAAACATTTTGGCACACCCCATGGGACATGGATTTTTGTTAGATCTATATTTTTTGAAGATTTTTCTAACCCTATATTGTTGTTTTGTAAAACAATTTGGAGAATAACCTTGTGCACCTAGGGTTTTGGACACAAAATCAAGATCTTGGAGAGATTCGATAATATCTCACAAAGGGCTTAGAAATTTTGTACCAAAAATTTTTTGCAGGCTGAAGAAAGTATCAGGAGCTCTCAAACCAAAATTCAAAATTTTTGGAGCATATTTTCATTTTCTATGAATTTTTTATGATTTTTCATTAAAAATAATAATTTTGAGAGAAAATTAGAGAATTTTTTGGATTTTCTTACACTTTTGGAAATATCTCATAATTATACACAGGATTTGTTCTTTGTGATTTTAATTTTGATGCAAAACATTTCCCTAAAAATTAGATCTTTAAAAATTAGGGTTTTTCCTTATTTTGATCACATCTCACAAATGGCTTCAAATTTTGGTATCAAATTTTTTTCGCAAGTCAGAAAAAGTATCAAAAGGATGTAGTAAAAATTTTAGAGTTTTTGGATAACCTGTTCACTTGATATGAATTTTTTATGAGTTTTCATAAAAAAATAATTTTGAGAGCAAATTAGTGAATTTTTTAGATTTTCTTACATTTTTTAAAATCTCTCAGAATTATACATAGGATCTGTTCTTTGTGATTTTAAATTTAGTGCAAAATCATTCCTCAAAAATCAGATCTTTGAAAATTAGGGTATTGCATTATTTTACTCATATCTCACAAACTACTTGGATTTGTTGCAGAAATTTTTTTATGTAGCTTTGGAAGACCATCAGGACTATCCAATAAAAATTTCAGATTTTTTGGATTGATTTTGCATTTTATATGATTTTTTTATGATTTTTCATAAAAAATTAATTTTTGGAGCAAATTAGCAAATTTTTTAGATTTTCTTACATTTCTGGAAATCTCTTGAAATTTTACAGGTGGCCTTTTTTTATGATGAATCAGATCTTTGAATTTGTCAACAAAACGCATTGTTGAAGGCCCCTATTTCACAAAGTTTTTTGGATATAAAATTTACCTAACTTGTGTGCTTGCAGGAAGGGGTGATCATTTGAAACAATCCAAACTACTAATAGATCTTTGTTGCAAGACCTTGGCAAGGGTTTTTGATTTTTATTGTGTGTCTTGTTTTCATAGATTAGCAAACACTTCAATTGGTACACTAAAATTGAACCATTGTCTTTTGTGTCTTGAGCAATAGGCTCTTTTGTTTCATGTTTAGAGGGCATGTCTCCCCATGTGGTCATTAGGACTACTAGTGAGGAGAGAAGGACCCAAGTGGTAGTGAGGAAAACCCACCTCTTTCGAACCACTATAAACAACTATATTCATGGTGAAAACTATGGATAACGTGTGTTGATTAGTTCCTACCGACACTATGTCTCCCCATAAACTTGTTTGATCAAATTTATTTGATCAGTTGTAGGGCATAACCCCTACCTGCTGGGAGCCTTCTGTATTTACAGAGTTGAAAGTTTCGCATGTATGGCCACACAAGCAGATGCTCTTACTAGCACCTTTTTGTTTTAGAAGCCAAAATCCTTCTAGTTGTTGGGGCAGGAGGTCGAACCTCTAGTAGCGGCCCACACACACACAGTTCTCAGTAGAGATACAAAGTTCACCACAGGGAGTTTTCATTGGGACTGATGCTTGGCTGACCTGAGAAGTGAGTGTTGAGGGTGGAGCCAGTGAGGTCAAGCATCTAAGTATCCACTCTGAATAGCATAGCCTTGGGGGTAAAACCTCATGTGGGATCAACAAGTATTGTCTTGGCCAGCCATAAGAATTGTGCTTGACTTATTTTAAACATTCAAAACATTCAAGTCCAAACAACAAAACATTGTGTCTTTTGTGTCTTCAAGTGTATGCAAAATATTTTTACATCAAACAACACACTTTTCTTGGAGTCATTTTGAGTCTAAACACTTGCAAACATTGAGTCCTCATCAACATTGTGTCCCCTTGTCACAAAAAATAGTCAAACATTCAGATTTGGTCACAACCAACAACTTCACAAATTGAAAAAAATTTATAGTCCAACAAACAAGAGCAATCAGTTTCAGAATTCTTGAGCTTCCTACGTTGTTTCTCCATGTTTTCATCTAGCATTCAACTTGTTTTTGGGTCTCACAAAGTCCATCATCACTTCACATCTTGCATTAAATTTACATTTGTCTAAACTTGAGTCAAAAGGTCACTTGCTTGTCCTCATCATACTTTGTCAACACACTACATACAACAACATTTTGCTAAGTGGTCCCTCATCAAGGTTTATCACCTTTGGGTCTCATTTGGTCTTACTTAGAGTCAAGATCAACTTACCTCATCAAGAGAAACTATCCTCTCTTTGGAAGTCACACCTACTCTACTACATACATACCTGGTCTTACACTTTGGACATTGCAAGTACATTTCAGATTCATTTACATTCCATCCAACTCTTGGTCTTCCATACTCTTTTCCATTTTCATCTAGTCTCACACATCTTGGTCAATACCTAGTTCATGGTTGAAACCTGTTCCCAAAAATCTAGGAGAGAAACTAAAGAGGCTCAAGAGTCCGCAAACATGAGTTCTTATGAGTAAGACAATGATATCTTTTTCAATTCTGATCATACTACATTACCTAATATGGATGTCTATAGAAACATTCCAAATGTTGAGAACATGGACACTACAAACAACAATGATACACACAATGATGATATGGACAACTTTTCAGTACATTCAGTAGATGTGGAAGAATCCATTATGGATCCGCATTTCAATCGATTGGTTGAAGAAATAATGAGGAGGGATAGACAATACTTCTTACAAATGATGGTACAAAGTGGAGCCAAGATACCTCATGATTTTGACATGTCTCAAATAATGGAAAATCGACCTTTGCAACAACCTCACTCCAACATGGATCAAAGGAGGCCTAATAGTGGAGGCAATAGAAGACCACATCTTGTGCCTGAATCACCATCATCTTTGTTTCAAAAACTAGAGGTCCCACATACACATGGTCAAGCATATGATACTCACCTTCACAGACTATTATGGAAGTATTATGCAGAGAAATATGCTCAATCACATATCAATGCTAAGGATCAACCACCAAAGCAATTGGATATTCAAAGGCATGCTCAAAATTTGGACACAAGGAAACCCCGTGTAAAATTTGGGGGCAACACATTAGAACATGACATGCCTGTAGAGTATGGTATACATGGACAAAACAGATATTTCATTCCTCAACATGAATCTATACCAAGTGGTCCATATATGTAGCATCATTATAGACCTCCTCCATATGAACATGTGTATGATCAATATCATCCATATATGCAACATGCTCCTCCTCCAATTGGTGCCTCAAGCATGGGGTATGGTCCAAGGAGTCGATATCCACCTACGAACAATTTGGAGCAATAAATCAGGGATTTAAAAAAGAAAATGGAGGACATAAATACACCAAAGCCAACATACACAATGAGAGATATATGTCCTTATCCATTTGATAAGAGCATTCCAGTGCCTCCATTTCCTACACACTTTGTGACACCTAAGTTTGATAAGTACAGAGCCAAAGGGGATCCTAAGGCACACATAAGATAGTTTTTCACAGCTTGCATTGAGATAGCAGCAGACGAGACATATTTGATGAGATTACTCCCATAGAGCCTAGGCGATCAAGCTATGGAATGGTTCTCCCAACTTCCACCTGGAATTAAGTCATGGGGTGACTTAGCAGAGGCATTTATTCAACATTTCTCCTACAATATAGAGACAGACATATCAATCACTACTTTGTGCAACACCAAGCAAAAAGAGGGAGAGTCTTTTGCATCATTTTTACAAAGATGGAGGAATCTAGCCAGTAGATGCTCTTGTGAAATTCCAAAAAAAAAATGGTAGAAATGTTCACCCAAAATGTTAATAAAGAGATTGGTTATGACTTAAGGAAAGCTTGTTTGTCCACCTTAAAGGACGTCATTGAAAAAGGCTTAGCAACAGAGAAGGTCCTAGTTGAATAAGGAGTCATTAAGATATTCAAGGAAAACAAAGATGACTTTAAAGGAAAAGACAAGTCAAGATTTTGGAATAAAAACAAGAACACAGTCAATGATGGTGTTGTTGATGCCAATACGATACGACCAAAAATCATTTTTTTGGGATCAAGCTCTACAAAGAATCAAGTGAATACTCAAACAACTTCAAAGTCACGAAGGAAGTACACCCCATTGGGAGAACCACTTGAGTCAGTTTTCAAGAAGCTAGTGGCAAACAAAGTAATCACAGTTCCAGATTTTCCTCCATATGAACTAAAGGTCAAACCAAATTGGTGGAATGATGATGAGTATTGCAAATTTCACAAGAGCAAGGGTCATAAAATAGGAAAATGTCATCGACTGAAGAACATCATACAAGATCTCATTGATAGAGGTGACATTGAGATTGAAGGACATTCCTCCAATGAAGAACATGAAATGTTTAAGGAACCATTCCCAAAACATGACAAGGGAAAAGCTACAGCCACAGATGACCAAACTAACTATACAAGAGCATCCTATAACTATGATTCAACTATCAATCACATTTAAATGGATAATTATGTCTCTACCATTATTATCAAGGACAAAAACCCTGAGAATTCTACACAGAGACCCAAGATTTTCTTAAAAGGCATTGGATCTTCTTCCGAACCTACCTCTAAATGTCATGTTACAACCCGTCGAGCTAAAAACACTTTGCAAGGTGCTCTAGCCAAGAACACCACTTCCTCATCAACCAAACCTAAGTATGACCTTGTAGAACAATTAGGGAAGACACCCGCACTCATCTCCATTCTTGAGCTCCTACGCATATCCCCCACACATAAATTCATTCTTGACAAAATCTTGAGAGAAACTATCATTCCTACTGATCTGAACATGGACCAGTTTCAAGCCATGGTGGGATACCTTTCCATTCCACACTCCCTTACATTCACAAAAGTTGATGATGCCTTCGTAAGTCAACCACATAATGCACCTTTACACATTGAGGCCTTCATACACAAACATTGAATAAAATGAGTCCTGATAGATGGAGGAGCAGGTCTAAACATTTGTACATTGAGCACTATTAAACAATTGGGATATTTTGAAAAGGCTGTGAATTCTACAAATAAAATCACCATCAAGGCATATGATGATGAAGAGAATTCATCCAAAGGCACAGTCACCTTGCCTCTTAGAGTTGGGCCAGTTATGAAGGATGTGGTTTGTCAAGTCCAAGACCTAGATATCACATACAACATATTGCTAGGACATCCTTGGATTCATGAAATGAGGGCAGTCCCGTCTACATATTGCCAATGCATTAAGTTTCCTCACAATGGAGTTGAGATAACAGTTAATGGTGATCCTAATCCATTTATATACTACAATAACCTAAGATCAAAAACTGAGACAATCATTCCCAGTAATCACGAAGTTGTTCCTTCTTTTGCATACATTGATCTTGAGTCATTAAAACCTTCAACATCAAAACAAGGTGAGCTTAAAGGCAAATTCCAGGACAAAGGTATGGGTGAATACACTTTGAATCAGACCATGTACTTACAACAAGTCATGAATTCACCAAAAGAATATGGAAGACCACATCCTAATAAGCAGGTATTTATCATTATACTCAAATGGGACCCTACTATCTTTCAAAGATGGGGTGAACTGGAAGAGGAAGACTTATACAAAATTCTTTACAAGGACCTTGAAGATGATACACAAGATCACATCAGTATACCATGTGAGAAGTATGGCAAAGGGTTCAAGATTCTACAAAAAATTGGGTATGATGGCAAAAGCCCTCTTGGGTTCAGAAAGGAAGGCATCATTGAACCTTTACAACTTGAATTGACATTCAAAAAGGAATGCTTGAAGGGACTTGGTTTCATGACTCAGAAGATAGAAGAAGCATTACAAATCAAAGATGCCAAAATTCAATAAGAGAATCATTATTCCACAAACTCCAACGAATGGGAATGGGGTTCAGACAAATCCTCCAGTGACTATGAGGTCACCGAGACATTCAGAGAGCCAGATGAACCCACAGAAGAAGAGGAATTTTATGAAAAATTCAAAGTTGGTCAAGAAACAACCCCTGAGGATTCCACATAGTCCTTGTCTCTAGGTTCTAGGTTGAAATCACATAGAATGAGAACACCTATCCCGGAATGTTCTACTAGTGATGATAATTTGGATTCGTTCACGATCAAGATCGATGAGGAGAGTGCCAACGAGGACCTTGATAACTACCTTGACATACCTGAATATAACTGCATCTTCACTCTTAGCCCTGCTAACTTCAAAGACATCAAAGGCCTTCCCCTCGTTCATCACCAACTTATTGACTAGGATCATGAAGGACCTGCATAGTTTGACACATTCCAAAATGATGAAGCTTTTATTGACTATCTTGGCATATGAGATGATCTTCCCCCTGGGGACCATAAAGCGGGATACACTATAGAACTCAATAGCGTGGCATATTCGGTGAGGCTGTCGGGCCTTCTAGTTGCAAAAATATAAAAATAAAAACAAACCAAGGGTCTCATGGCGAAAACCACACTGTGGTGCTTTCTGACCCCAGAAAAATAAAAAGGACATATCTGAGGGCGAAAACCTCTCTGAGGCACCCAAAGATGGAAGGCTCGACATTCTTCCAGTATCATATGAGGAAAAGTCATCCATGTTGGTAGAGGAGACTATCAAAGCAAACATTGGTACAGAAGAAGTTCCACACAACATATTCCTAGCCCAATCTTTGACGGAGTCAGAAAGGTCAAAATTCATAAGTTTCTTCAAAGAATGACAAATCAACTTTGCATGGTCATATGCTGATATGCCTGGATTGGATCCGTATTTGGTAATGCATCAGTTGACAGTTAAACCAAGGGCAAAACCAGTAAAATAGAAATTAAGAAAGATGCATCCACAAGCGGCATTACTAGTCAAAACAAAACTTGAGAAATTATTGGATGTCAGATTCATACACCAATTGATTATCCTGAATGAATCTCCAACTTAGTGCCTATTAGTAAACTAGATCATAGTATCAGAATATGTACAGATTTCAGAGACATCAACAAAGCTTGTCCTAAGGATGATTTTCCATTACCAAATATTGACTTGATTATTGATCTCACAGCAGGTCATGCGATGTTATCTTTGATGGATGGATTCTCTAGTTATAATCAAATAAAGATTGCATTTGAGGATCAACACAAAACAACATTTACTTGTCCTTTGGGAACCTTCTACTGGAATGTCATGCCCTTCGGGCTAAAAAATGCAGGCGCTACATATCAAAGAGCCATGACTACTATCTTTCATGATCTCATGCACGTTACTATGGAATATTATGTGGATGACCTCTTGGGCAAATCAGTAGATAGAGATACACATTTGGACGTACTTTCAGTCATCTTTGATTGGTTGGAAAAATACAAAGTAAGATTAAACCCCAAGAAATGTGTCTTTGGAGTAACCTCTGGGAGGCTCCTAGGATTCATTGTATCAAAAAGAGGAATTGAAGCTAATCCAACAAAAGTCAAAGCCATCCTAGAGATGCAACCACCATGAAACATCAGTCAGCTTCAATCTTTACAAGGGAGACTCTAGTCCATACGAAGATTCATAGCACAACTCACAGATAAATGTAATCCCTTTCAGCACTTGCTACATAAAAACATCAAATTCAAATGGGATGATAACTGTCAACAAGCTTTCCAGATACTCAAAGATTATCTTCTAAATCCACCAGTTTTGATGCCACCAATTCTAGATCAGCCTTTATTACTATACATATCAGCTACTTCAATAGCACTGGGGGCACTATTAGCACAACAAGTTGTTGAGGGCAAAGAAAAGGCAGTATACTATATCACTCGCACATTGGTGGGATATGAGCTAAATTACACACTAATCGAGCATGCATGTCTCACCATGGTCTTTCCTTCATAGAAATTATGACATTACATGCTAACTCATAAGACTAAGTTGGTTGCAAGGATAGATCCATTGAAATACCTTCTCAATAAAGCAATGCTTACTAGGCAACTAGCCAAATGGGTAATGATCCTGAGTGAATTTGACATCGAGTATGTGGACAGAAAAGAAATAAAAGGACAAGCCATTGCAAATCAATGAGTAGATGCTCCCATGATAGATGATGTTCCTCTAATTTCAAAATTTCCAGATGAATCCATTTTAATAGTGTCACATGCAAAACCATGGCAATTATACTTTGACGACTCATACACATAGCATGGGGCAGGAGCTGGCATCCTCTTTATAACTCCTCAAGGGGATTCTATACCAAAATCATACCGCTTATCATTTCCTTGCACTAATAACATAGTGGAATATGAGGCATTAACAACAAGATTACGGATTACAGTTCAGTGGAAGATCCAAGAACTTCTTGTTTTTGGGGACTCTCAACTTATAATCGGTCAAGCAACCGATGATTACCAAACAAAGGATGAGAAATTAATGCCTTACGAAAGAATGGTGGATGACCTGAAACAACATTTCACAAAAATAGACTTTGAGCAGATACCAAGAGAGCAGAATCGAGCCGCAGATGTCATAGCTACAATTGCTTCACTGATCGATCTACCTCTGAATGAGACCCGCTATGAGTTCTTGGTGGATAACCTTTTGGTTCCTACGTATGAAATCACTCCTAATGAGATGATGTGTGTCGTCGGTCCTGAGCCCCAGTTATATGGTTCCATTTTCACATACCTTCGTGACAATACCCTACCTCCTGATCTATCCAATAAACAACATCGCACTTTCATTCACCAATCTTCTTGATACGTCATTTTAGCTGATGTCCTATATCGTCGAGGTCTAGATGGCACTCTTCTTAGATGTTTGGAAAGTGACAAAGCTCAGATTGCATTACGTGAAGTACATGAAGGGATATGTGGTCCACATTCAAGTGGTCCTACCTTAGCCAAGAAACTCATCAGGACTAGATATTATTGGCCCAATATGGAAAAAGACTCATATCAGTTTGTCAAGAAATGTAAGAAATGTCAACTTCATGGAGACCTCATCCATGCACCAGCACAAGAACTTCAACCAATTGCGACTCCTTGGCCCTTTTGTCAATGGGGACTCGATCTCATAGGCAAGATTCACCCTCCTTCTTCCAATGGTCATAAATTCATTATCACTACCACAGAGTATTTCATAAAATAGATCAAAGTTGTGCCTCTCATGCAAGTCACTGGAAAATAGATTGCTACGTTCATTCTCAACTATATCATTTGTTGATACGGTATTCCTGTTTCTATTATCACCGATAACGGGCGCCCCTTCAAAAATCAGGATGTTCATGAGCTCTATGATCGCTTCCATATTTTCCATCATTTCTCCACACCATATTACCCCCAAGGTAATGGTCAAGCTGAGGCATCTAATAAAATAATCCTTAAAATCTTAAAAAAGACAGTCGACGACACTGGCCGTAATTGACATATCCAACTTAATCCTACACTTTGGGCCTACCGCACAAGTGTCGCACACCTATAGGAGAGACACCCTATTCACTTGTCTACAGTGCTAAAGCCATCTTGCCTATTGAGGTCAAGCTACCCTCTTTACGAGTCTCTTTGCAAAACATCATCAGTGATGAAGACTATAGGGTCTCTCACTTACAAGAACTTGAACTATTGGATGAACGAAGACAAATTGCTTTTAATCATCTCAAGGCTTATCAACAATGAATGAGTCACAACTACAATCACAAAGTCAAGCCTCGTACATTTGAGGTAGGGGAGTTGGTTCTCAAAGAAAACCCCAAAAATCAGCAAGACAGAGAGAAGAAAGGCAAGTTCAAACCAAATTGGCTTGGTCCTTACATCATTACAGCAGCATATGGATCTGGGGCATATCAGCTCTCAACTATAGAAGGTGAACCTTTGGAGGATCCTATCAACAACATGCACCTTCACAGGTTCTACACATAGCTCTTTGGAATATCCTAATTTAAAAAATACAAAAAAATCAAAAATTTCAAAAATACAAAAAAATCAAAAATTTCAAAAATACAAAAAAAATTATAAAACAAAAAAAATCATTACTTGGTGAAAACCTGGCAAACAAGCACCTTGTGACACAAAAAACATTGAAAAATCAAAAAAAGTAAAGAGAAATAGTTTCATCCAATGGTGAAAACCACTTCGGTGGTGCCCTGGGCAAGTACCATGGTGAAAACTGGGTCACCAACGCCATGTGTAGAGACATTGCTCCTTCCTCATTCGGGATTCTCTTTCATCACTTCACTTTGCACATACTCATGACCAATTCATCCATAATAAACTTACACATTCCCATCATGGCTTATTATTGATCTACCCAAGATTGGTTCACCATTCATAATAAACCTCCCTTTTCACTCCCTTTCCATCCATAATAAATTAGATCCTATCTGTGGCTAAGGCAAATCCTATATCTAGTGATGGGTGTGGAACTGAGAACATCACATGTTTCGAGGAGTATAGTTTCTTCCAGCTTTCTTCAGTTTATTTGCACCCAATTCATAATAAAGCAACATCTACATCGCCAATCCACAATAAAGTTCCATCTTCTTCGCAATAAAGTATCAGTTGCATGGATTCAATCAATTTCAGATGAGACAACAACAACAATGGGCTTCAACAAAATCAAATATTTCAACAGACTCAGACAACATATGGTTCCATGCTATCTATCCTTTTTGTGAAAGTAAACATTGTGACCACAATCAACTAAGACTTATACAAGTGACAAGAGACACTAAACTTGAGGACTATAGTGGATGTTGGTGTCGAGTCTTGGTTTTCTTTTGCTTTTATCTTTTGGTGACATATGTTTTAGTTTTTTTAGGATGTCTCTGACTAGAGATTTTATCTCCAGGATGTCTTTGACTAGAAAGGCGAGGATGGGGTATTGTCACCTATTTGTATTTGTTGTCTGTGGATTGTCTCTTAGTAATGCTATGACTTGTCCAGGGATATGAGGACACTATGAGTCTAGTGTGAACTAGGGCATTCCTTGTTTGTGACTGTCTTATCTCCATGCAAATAGGTACAATGACTTTTTGGGTCAAACATATGCCTCGATTGTCATAACCTACTTGCAATAATAAAGCTCAATGATGATAATGCACAAGAAGTTCTTTCACTTTCATATCTTCTGTCTTCCATCCCCCTTTCTTGATTGACTTCCATCATCCTTCTCGAGTCTACGTAGCCTGCTATCACATGACTGAGTATAATGACACACCAAAAAAATTTGCATTTCATGTAGTTGCACCTGCATTACCATATATAAGCATTTCATACATACATATAGATATCACAACTACATCACATCCTACACACAACACCTGTTAGCACAATTTACATTTGCATTATCATATTCATCTACATTACATACATTCACATTTGCATCATGCATACACATATAAAACATAAAAGAACAAAAAATATATATATTGCATTGCATCATATACATATTTGCATCCATATCATAAGCATCACATAAGAACATCTCATCACATAGGTACACATGCATATAGCTGCCGCAAAGATGAATCATCTCATATATATATAGAAAGTGTCATGATACAATGATGTTAAAATACATATTGCTACAATCACCTTATACATCCTCTAAGGTGATTGTCATCTCACCCATAGGCAAACAAAAAGTGCATGTCTCCGAGTGCCATCTCTCAGCCAGTGGAGCTAGCAATCCCATGTTCACTCGAAACTCAAGCACATACAAAATATGTCTCAATCCCATAGTCTCAATCACAACTCAGTCCTCACCTGTCAACTCAGGTCACAACCTCTAAGTCGATGGGTCTCTCCCGTGACTCTAGCATAGGCAAATACTCCTACAGTCACACAAATCAATCATCTCAGTCCTAGTGACACTCACTATTCATCACAAATTGTTGCTTCTATCCTAGTGGTACTCCCTATTCATCACAAAGTACTATGTGTTTGGCACTCCCTGTTCATCACAAAGTGCTTCTCACATTTGCACTCACTGTTCATCACAAAGTGCTGCTAATATTTTAGTACTCCCTGTTCATCACAAAGTACTATATCTTGGTACTCACTGTTCATCACAAAGTGCCTTGATCTATCCTATCCTAGGGCCTTTGGTTGAGTGAATCCTCTTGAGAAGTTTCCTAATTAGCAACGTATGTTCTATCACAAAATTGTCAATCCTAGCCCTATTTGTTATCCTAGTCTTCCCTAGAGGACCTACTTGAGTGTATCCTCTCAGCAGCTTATCCAATCGATAGCGTATGTTCATCATAGAACTGTTGATTTGACCTAGAAGACACAAATTCACTTTTTTGGACACAAACACGCTTTCCTGACATAAACACACATTTATTACATTACCTAGCATGCATTAATGACAACAATAAATGCATCAAAGTACAAGGAGGTTTTGTGGTACTTACTGGCTCTCCTGCCTCTGTTGGCCTCTGGAATTAGCGAACACGGTCGAATCTGTGAACCAAAGCCATCACTGCTGACTGCTACTACTCTTTTCTCTCTTTGTACTCTAATCTCTTAGAGGTGTAGATGACAATGAGGATGTATTTCCCTCATGGTCTATCTTATAGACTGCCCTAGCCCTCATTTCCCGAGTTAGTCTTCATTATCCTGTGACTCTGTCACTTTATCTGGTCAGTCCATTCTATCCCATCTTTCTTATTGAGAGATTGTCTGTGGTCTTTTCACACATTTTCATCCAATCTCTCGAGGGGGAATATCATTCCCATCTTGGGGCAACTCTGTATCAATTCATCTTATCTTCTTTGAAACAACGCGACAAGCCGCATTGTCTCAAAGAGGGGCAAAATGTAGACACCCATAATTGTCCAGTCTAATTAAATAAATATTTTATTTATTTAATTATCTAAGCTTAATTCTTCTATTAATTAAATAAATCTTTATTTATTTAATTAATTCATTTATCCTCTTCTAGCCTTATTTCTCATTTAAATAAATACATTTATTTATTTAAATTATCCTTTTCCTAAATTAAATAAATATCTTATTTATTTAATTGATCTCACTTCTTCTATTAATTAAATACATCTTTATTTATTTAATTAATTCATTAACCTTTTCTACCCATGACACATGTCATTCATCTCTTAATTCATACACTACCTACCCCTTTTATTATTTTATTATTTCTTTTACCTACCCTCTAATCATAGCTGACCTCCTTTTACACCTCTCAATCTTATCCCTCCATTTCATATAGTGTCTTCTATACAAGGAGATGCTTCCTTCATTATCAAACCCCCCGTTGACTACTTGACTAGACTACGCTTTTGAACATAGGCGATCCTACTTGCAACCACATTCCGTTCTTTGTTGAGCTCTTGTGCACATAAAATCTGAGAGCAAATATATCAAGCAAGATCAATGGAGATAGGAAGAATGGAGATCCAAACCCTATTGGACATGTGATGGTATAATCTTTGTGATTTCATTTGATTTGCATTGTCTTAGGTAATCTTCATATGTTATGGTGGATCTTTGTTGTTGTTAGGCTAGGGTTTTGTGGTTGAATTTATTTAGTCTTTCAATATTGTTGTTTCCACTTTCACCATATACACCACCTTTTATGGTTTTGATCTTGTTGTTACACTCCACATTAAATGGGTGATCCACCTCATGTGGAGTATTATATTATTTCTCCTACCTACCCTTGTTTCTTATTGAGCCACATGTCATGTTTTTGTGCTCACATATCCATAAGCCTTGCCTATATAAGTAGGCTCATCTACATTGTATGTAAATTGAACGATTAATGATCCAGTTGATTAGTATTTTCTCTTGATAGAATACAGTTTATTTCTATTATCTATTTTGTCTCTCCTATTTGTGCTTTCCATTGCCTCTTGATCTTGGCAAAATCTCACATGGTATCAGATCCATTAGAGTGTCATTGGTTTGCTAATCGAGAGAAATCTGATGTTATTTGGGGTTGTGTATTTTGGATTTTTCTATTGCAAGTTATTATTGAAGCTTGATGGGTCAAATCTAAGGTTGCCATTGGATTGAGGAGGTCCAAGAAAGTCATTTTTGCCTTTTGTTTCATCCAAATTAGACTTCAGAGGCCAAATCTAGAGGCATTTGAAGTTTGATGCTGCGACGGAAATTTTCCAGAAATTATAATTGTGCAAGCAATTTTCAAAATAGCGATATCTCACTCAGCCAGACTCATTTTTTTGAGCAATGTTTTTTGTTTTGGGATATAATTTCATGATCTATACAGTGGTGCAAAATTTTTCTGATTTTCAGATATAGGTTTTTCAGAAATTGCAAAATCCCAATTTTTACAATTTTGGAGGCTTTGTTTGGGCTCATATGGACTCCTTTTCAGGTGCCATTTCTTTTTGAAAGTGCATATATTTTCATCTACTTTCATAATGTGCTATTTGTTTGTAGTGATTTTGAGTAAAAATTGTACTTTCAGTATTTGGTCATTTTTGGCCTATTTGGTACTTGTATTTTGCTTGGATCTTAGTTTAGATCATTAGCAGTATTTGTTGAAGTCTCTTAGATCTCATTTTTAGAAGATGTAAATTGAAATCAGATGTCCACTTTGCCTTGTTTTGCAAGTGGTCCATTGTATACGCACTAAGTATAAAGTGCCAAAATCACCATTTTGGGGGGGGTGTATTGTGTGATTGTGCCTCTCTCTATCTTGTGTTTTTTCATTTTGGTGCTATGGGTTCTCCTAAATTTCTACTTTTAACTCCTCATAATTATGCATCATGGAAAATTAAGGCATGGAGTAAACTAATGGAAAAAGGACTCATTCATTATGTAAATGAAACTATTACAACACCACCTAATCCTAAGGCTAATCCTAATGCTCAAATTGAATGGCTTACTAAGAATGCTATGGCACTTGGAACTCTTAGAAAGTATGTATCAAATGCCCTCATTTTTCACATTGATAAGTGTACAACAATTAAAGAGGCTTGGGATATTTTTAAGAAATTGTATGGTCAAGTTGATGAGATTAAGGGCTACAAGCTTGATAGTGAACTCACAACATTGGATCCCAAGGATTTTGATAAAATCCAAGATTATGTCACAAAAGCAATTGAGCTAAGAGAAAAGCTAAAGGATTGTGGAATTGACAAAAAGGATGCTCAATTGGTTTATAACTTGTTGGACAAGCTTCCTTCAGAGTATGCAGCCTTTGTATCTAGCTTTCACACCCATAGGTTAGCTCAAGGTTCCTCATACACTTCTCCCTCATTTGATTCATTCATGAAGATGTTGATACTTGAGAAATCTAAGTTGACCACGATGGGGATTCTCAAATCTTCAAAGTCACAAGCTTTGGTGGCTAACAAAGGGAGTCAAAGTAATCAAGGACAAGGCAAGAATCAAAAGAAACCTAAGTCTAAACCACAACAAGATGGAGCACAATCTTCCTCTCCACAACAAGGTGATTCACCATTCTCACCTAAGAGGAAATCATATAAGGACAATCTTTTTTGTGGATATTGCAAGAAGTCAGGACATGATGAACATCATTGTTATAAGAAGGATATTGATGAGTTGAAGAATCTTCTTGAGAAGAATAGAATCAAACTACCTTCTAGAATGTCTACATTGGCTTCTTCTTCCAAGGATAAAGGAAAGGATCACTCTTTTGGGATAGATAAAGGAAAAGGACAAGCTCTTTGTGCTACTACAAGTCATGATTCAAGGAGATAGCTTCTAGATTCAGGGGCTTCTCATCATATGGCATCTTCACAGTATATGTTTTCTACATTTGAATCTTTCCACATGCTGCAGATTTTGATGGGCAATCATACATACATGTATGTGATTGGGAAAGGATCTATTTCCATTGGGGATAAATCCTTCAATGATGTGTTGTGTGTACCCCACTTGAAAAATAATCTTCTTTCTATCTATCAAATCACACATGGGGCAACTAGGAAAACTGTGGAGTTCATAGTTATCATTAGAGACTTGGAGAGTGGAGCTATCATTACGACTGGGGTGGTTGATCATGCATTTCGGTTGTACTCTTTTTCACATTTTGGTCCTATTGATGAGTTTGATTCTTCCTATGTTGATGATTCAGATTTTGAGAAGAACTTTGGGCATTTGAACTTGGGGATTCTCACATGTGACCCCATTCTTGAGCCTTGCATTTCATCTCCTTCTCTTGATATCACACCACCTATTGCATCTGATGATGCAGCTAGTGTGATAGTTTTGCCTTCTTATGATTCAGTGCAGTAGGATATTTCATGTCTTCCAGCTTTAGTTGATTGGGATGCCTACTTGACAGACATTGTAGGTTTGTTTGTGGAGTCCTACATTACAGATTTGGGAGATACCATTGACGACATTCATCTTCTCTTTGATGAAGATGATCCTTCTTTGATTGTTGTGAGGGATCACTCTGACCCTCTTGTGCATTCTCTGGATGATCAATCTTTAGAGGTTGACATGATTGTGGATACTTTTGTACAACACTTGGAGAAGGTCTCTTTATCTTTTGAGGAGACATGTGAGTCTTTGGGACATGTTCTACATCCATCTCCACTAGATCTTGGAGTGCCTTTTTCAGAAGTGTGGCATAGTTTACCACCTTTGGAGGGGGTATCTTTCAACATCGACATGGGGACACTTGAGTAGTTTTCAGAGATTCCTTTCATCATGAGTTTTTTTCATACATCTTCCCTTCATGATTGGGGAGACTTCATGGATACACCTTTGGTTTTGTTTCTTCCTAAGGGGAGGAATGTTTTTCAACAATCGTGGAGCAGTTTCTTCATACATTGAGCTTCTATCATTGGTGTAGATTCCACATTGAGGGGAGGCTTCCTAGTCTCTCTTCTTCTTCTTCTCTCATATGGGGTGGAATTTTTCCTCACATGGGGTTTTGTTCCTCACATTCTTCTATGAGAGTTCTCTTGTATAGCTTTCATCTCTCTTTTGGGGGAGGGTTTTTTTCCATTGGGTTTTTCTCTCTTTCCCCACTTTGTGAGAGATTTCATTGCATTGGTTTTCATGCATTTGCATTTGTACATGGGTACCTAACATGGCCTCGTAGCCGGGACCCATCTTGCATTGCTTAGTTGCATTGTAGACTTAAGTGCATTCCCCTAAGTTGCACTTAAGGGGGGGTGTTGGTGTAAATAATTATTCATCTTGGATATTATTACACTTACTTAAGTTTACTTAGGAAATGCATTTCATAGTAGTTTGGGTATGAGACACTTGGGTGTTTGTGTCACATTGGGATAGTGTGTGTAGGAGAATTTCCACCTTTTATGTTGTTGATCTTGTTATTACACTCCACATTCAGTGGGTGATCCACCTCATGTGGACTATTATATTATTTCTCCTACCTACCCACCCTTGTTTCTTATTGAGCCACATGTCATGTTTGTGTGCTCACATATCCATAAGCCTTGCCTATATAAGCAAGCTCATCTACATTGTATGTAAATTGAACAATTGATGATCCAATTGATTAGTATTTTCTCTTGATAGAATACAGTTTATTTCTATCATCTATTTTGTCTCTCTTATTTGTGCTTTCCATTGCCTCTTGATCTTGGAAAAATCTCACAAGATTGCATCAGGTACTAATACTAAATGTAACATTTTTCATTTAAATTCCAATGAAAAGAGTTGTTTGATTTCACAAATAGATAAGAGCTAGTTGTAGCATAGGAGGATGTTTCATGTTAATTTTGACTATATGATTAAAGATCATTTCTACTAAAGATATTAGAGATTTTCCTAAAATTATGAAGCCTTCAAATCCAGTATATAAAGAATGTCATTTAGGTAAGCAAACAAGGATTTCATTTAAGAGTAAGCAGTATACATCTAGAGGATTATTAAATATTGTACATATTGTTATGTTGGTGGTATTATGGATGTGTTGCACTGGTTTTGACATTGATGTCAACACTTGTCAACACTTATCCTTCTGGAGATCTTTTGTTATGTTCACCGGCAAGTTCAGTGACTTATGCACAGTCACCGGTATCTGGTTCATCAACTGGTTATATTGTTCACCAGCACTGAGGATGACTTGTTATCATCTAGAGATCACCTGGTTATGTCGAAGACTTGGTTTGGACACTTGGTTTCGGTGATTTGATTATTGGTCTAATCTGCCTGACATATTTGCTGTTACCGGTGAATTGGTCTAGGTTATGGACAGACATGCATTATCTATTCCAGATCAGTGCAACATGTTATGGAGATGATTTAATCAATTGGTATTGTTGATTGAGCCAACATGATGCATTGCATCTTGATCTGTTGTAATTGATTTTATTATAATAATCTTAGTGGGCTGACCTACACATTTGGTCTTAGGTTTTGGTATATATCTGAGATCTCATTTGTGAGATTATGAGAGGAAAAAAAAAGAAATGTAATATGGTATGGTAAGGTTGTGATATTTGGTAAATGTGAATATAAGCAGAGCTACTCACACAGACATCATTTGAAGATTCAAGGAAGGTTTGAAGGAGATAATTAGAGCTTAACCGGTACTGAATCTAGCATTGGAGATGCTACTTTGAGCAGTACATTATCATTGGATTTAATCATCCAATTGTAGTCAGTGTTGTTAATGCATGATAGCCTCAGTAAGATAAATGATTGAATGAGAGATAAATGAAGTCTCTCATTCAAACATTCATTATCGTGAGGGGGCATGATCAAGTGATGTCTTGATCGACCATGTCCAAAAGACATGGCCGGTCAAGGCATCGCTTGACTGTACCCAGCCCACTACATATACCAAATGAAATGTGTGAGAATGGATATTGAAATAAAATTGCTCCTCCTCTCCTACAACATAAAAGAAGACAATCAAATTTATACAACAATTCAGTGATAGATAATACATAGAACAAGATAAATTTTAATTCTGATCCACAAAATTAACATGGTATCAGAGCCAAGTTTCCTTCTATAAAGCCTAACTGCCTAAAGGAAGATCCGATTAAGATCAGATTGATATCTCCTTGAAAGTCTCGAATATGGCCACATTGCAAGAACTTGTCCTCTCAAACTTAAACTACAAGCGTCCCTTGCTGAAGTCAAAAATTCAGACGTATGTTTAGAAAAAAATGTTCTCTAGAAGAAACTCAAGATACCTTGTGATTGAGAGGGAGCTTACTAATCAAGATTGAGCACTTCTGAGGTAAAAATTGTAAATATTGATTATCATTATTAATACTAATAATTATTTTATGGGCCCTGTGTAAATCATAAGGAAGTGATGAATTCCAAATGATTTCCACTTGTATTTTTGAGGTTATTGGAAGGTGACAATCTTACAATAACTCAAGATTGTGGATAGAATCACCGACTGAGGCAATCCACGTAAAAGCTTGTGGATAGAATCAACGATAAAGGCAATCCACACAAGAGCTCATGGATAGAATCGCCAACTGAGGCAATCCACGTAAGAGCTTATGGATAGAATCACCAACTGAGGCAATCCACGTAAGAGCTTGTGGATAGAATCACCGACTGAGGCAATCCACACAAGAGCTCATGGATAGAATCACCGACAGAGGCAATCCACACAAGATCTCATGGATAGAATCATCGATAGAGGCAATCCACACAAGAGCTCATGGATAGAATCACCGACAGAGGCAATCCACACAAGATCTCATGGATAGAATCGTCGACTGAGGCAATCCACACAAGATCTCATGGATAGAATCACCGACTGAGGCAATCCACATAAGATCTTGTGGATAGAATCGTCGACTGAGGCAATCCACATAAGAGATTGTGGATAGAATCACCAACTGAGGCAATCCACACAAGAGCTCATGGATAGAATTGCCGACTGAGGCAATCCACGTAAGAGCTCATGGATAAAATCATCAACTAAGGAAATCCATGTGAGAGCCCATGGATAGAATCACCGACTGAGGCAATCCACACAAGAGCTTGTGGATAGAATCATCGACTGAGTAAATCCACACAAGAACTTATGGATAGAATCGTCGACAAAGGCAATCCACTCAAGAGTTTGTGAATAGAATTGCTGACAGAGGTAACTCACATCTTGAAACTATGGTCCCAAGATAAGCATCTTACAATTTATGAATATTGCTCCCAATACCTTTTACATTTATCTTACTTAGCTAAGAGGGAGTGTTAATGCATGATAGCCTCGATAAGATAAATAATTGAATGAGAGATAAATGAAGTCTCTCATTCAAACATTTATTATCATGAGGGGGCATGATCAAGTGATGTCTTGATCGGCCATGTCCAAAAGACATGACCGATCAAGGCATCACTTGACCATACCCAGCCCACTACATATACCGAATGAAATGTGTGAGACTGGATATTGAAATAAAATTGCTCCTCCTCTCTTGCAACATAAAAGAAGACAATCAGATTTATACAACAATTTAGTGATAGATAATACATAGAACAATATAAATTTTAATTCTGATCCACAAAATTAACAAGTGTGACTCCCATCTTGTGTTTGAGCAGTGAGCTCTAAGCAGCTAGCCTTTCTGCATGTGCAAAGCCATTTGTATACACATACTATCTATAGTAGTATCATCTGATTGTGGGTAAGGTTTCCCACCATGGTTTTTCCCCTTATAGGGTTTCCACATATAAATCTTTGTGTTATGTGTTGTGGATGTTGTTTCTCTTTTTGTTTCATGCATTAAGCTTCACCGGTATTAATATTAACTGTTAACCTATCAACCAACATTAATTTTGGTTTATTGGTATTAAGTATCAAATTTGATTAAATTGTAATTGGGTTAAAAGTATTAGACAACTGATTCACCCCCCCCTCTCAGTTGCCTTCAAGTCCTAACAATTGGTATTAGATCCAAGTCCTCTTTTTACAGAAGTTTAACAACTTGAGGAGATTCTATGGCAACTAACTATTTCAGGAAGGATAGTCTGAAACTTGATGGAACTAACTATAGCATATGGAAGATTAGAATGGAGACACATCTGAATTGCATTGGAAGAGACATATGGGATGTTACATTGAATGGCTATGTTGGTTCTATATTGGGTCAACCTAATCCACCTACATTGGCTAAGGATCAGGAGAATGATTGCAAAGCAAGATAAGCACTTTTAAGCGCCTTATCAGATAAACAAATCATGGGATTATCAGACCGATCTATTGCTAAAGCTATATGGGATAAATTGGAGACATTGAATGAAGGAGATTCCACTATCAAAATTGCAAAACTGAAATGCTTCCAGGTCAGGTATGAAAATTTGAAAATGGAAGAAGATGAAATAATTTTTTCTTTTATGGAAAGGGTTAATGAAATTGTTTTGAGAATACAATGTTGTGGAGGTTCCTAAAGTGAAGATGAAATTGTTTCTAAAGTTTTGAGAGCATTTCCACCAACATACAAAATGAAATTAACTACTACAAATGAGTTGAGAACAATGCCTAATACATCAGTATCTAGAGATACCCTGGTTGGAAAACTTACATCATTTGAGCTTGAGGAATTTGGTCTCGTTGCTATAATTAAAACAAATTTAGCCTTCAAAGCATCATCATCTGTAACATCTTCATTATCAGCTGATAAATCTGATTGGAAAGCACTTTATGCAAGAGAACTTGAAGAGATGAGAAAGGAAAATGAAGAAATGAAAGAGCTTGAAGCATTATTTGCAAGGAAAATGCCTAAAGGTCCTATTGGAAGTAAGTATGAAGGTAAAGTACCATTTTTAATGTTTTAACTGCAATAAAATTGGTCATATGGCATCTAGATGTCCTGATAGACATGTAGTATTAAGAGATGAAGCTAAAAGAACATATAAGCCTAACCTTGAATATTAGAGATACAGATTTAAGAAGAATATAGACAAATCATGTTACTATGCTAATGAAGGAGTTACTGATGATTTTGATGAAGAACCAGGAGACAATGGATGGGTTTTTGTTGCAATAACAGAAGATCAACCAACACCTACTATTCCACCGATAGAGTAGGCCCTAGCAGCTAAAATAGAAGAAAATGATGAATGGATTATAGATTTCGGATGTTCACATCATATGACTTGTGATAAAAATAAACTCTTATCATTTCAAGAATGCAATGGAGGTCTAGTAAGATTTGGAGATGACAAATCTTGTTTGATCAAAGGAAAAGGCACTATATCTTTTTATGGTAAGCACAATACTGACAATGTCTATTATGTTGAAGGATTGAAGCATAATCTTTTGAGTGTTGGTCAACTAGTTGAGAAAGGATTTCAATTACAATTCAAGAATGGTAAATGCAAAATCATGAACATAACTGGTTTGGAAATTGCAACTGGCAATCAGACTAGAGGTAATATCTTTCACTTGAATAACAGTGAAAAGACATGCTTGATTGCACATATTGATCAAAGTTGGTTATGGCATAAAAGACTCTGTCATGTGAATTTTTATTGCATTGTAAAGATTAGTTCATCTAAGGAAGTAAGGGATTTACCTAGTATTGTAAAACCTCATAATCTGGTATGTAAGGAATGTCAAATGGGAAAGCAAGTTAGAACAACCTTCAAGAGTATTTCTAAGAAAACAAATGATGTTCTTGATTTAATTCATACTAACTTATGTGGTCTGGCAAGAACTAGAAGTCTACAAGGAGATAGATACTTTATGCTAATCATTGATGATTATTATAGAATGTGTTGGGTTACTTTTCTCAGGGAGAAATCAGAAGCTTTTGGGAAATTCAAATTATTCAAGGCACTTGTAGAGAATGAAATTGGTAAGAAAATCAAATGTCTAAGATCAGATCAAGGAGGTGAATTTACATCAAAGGAGTTCAATACATTTTGTGAAGTGAATGGGATTAGAAGACAACTATCAGCACCCCAGACACCTCAGCAAAATGGAGTTGTGGAAAAGAAAAACAGAACTATTCTAGAGGTAGCTAGAAGCATGATATTAGAAGCAAATCTACCTCATATGTATTGGAGAGAGAAGCACTAAATACAATGGTTTACACTTTCAACAGAATTCACATTAAAGGTCAAACCAGTAAGACACCCTATGAATTATGGTTTGGTAATATTCCTACTCTTAAGTACTTCAAAAAATTTGGAAACAAATGTTACATTTGGATAGATGAGTATGTTGGCAAATTTGATCCTAGAAGTGATGAAGGAATATTTATTGGTTATTCATCTAAGAGAAAAACATATAGATGTTTTAATTAAAGATTGCAGAAAATAATTGAGAGTGTAAATGTGAAGATAGATGAACACTTTAGAGGAAATTCAAGGTCTATGGATTCTGAACCGATAGTTGAGATAATCACAAATGAACCTATACAGAGTGCACCAGTACAAAATCTTGATCCAGTCACACCGGTATCATTTGAAAATTCCATAGTGACTGAAGAATAGCAATAAGTGAACACACCCAGGTATGTGAGATTGAATCACTCTGAAGGTAAGATAATTGGGAATAAGCATGAAGGAGTTATGACTAGAGGAAGACTTGAAAATGAAGAGGTATGTTTAATTTCTCAAATTGAACTAGCATCTGTCATTGAGGAATGTGAAGATAAACATTGGATTAAAGCTATGGAAGATGAATTAGAACAAATTGAAAAGAACAATACATGGACATTGATTCCCCGACCTAAAAATAAAAATATAATTGGAACTAAATGGGTATTCAGAAATAAACTTAATGAAGATGGTAAGGTAATCAGAAATAAAGAAAGATTAGTGTGTAAGGAATATTCACAGAAAGAGGGAATTGATTACAATGAAACCTTTGCATCGGTAGCTAGAATTGAGGTAATCAAATTATTTCTTGCATTTGCAGCACACAAGAACTATAAAGTATATCAAATGGATGTTAAATGCGCATTTCTGAATGGTGATCTTGAAGAGGAAGTTTACATTGAACAACCTAATGGATTTTCTTTAACAAATGACAAAGATATTGCTTGCAGATTAAGGAAATCTTTATATGGATTGAAGCAAGCTCCTAGAGCTTAGTATGCTAGATTGGACAAATATATTTTGAAGTTTGGTTACACTAAAGGTAATGTTGACAAAAACTTATATTTCAAAGTGCTAATGAAGACATTTTGGTTATTGAAGTTTTTCTTGATGAGTTCATTTTGGGAGGAGAAGATGGTTTGTGCAAAGACTTTTCTAATAAGATGCAGGAAGAATTTGAAATGTCTATGAATGGGGAGATAAAATTCTTTTTAGGATTATAGATTTCATAGACTAATAAAGGTATATTCTTATGTCAATCAAAGTACTTGAAGGAATTACTAAAGAAATTTGGTATGGAAAACTCTAAACCAGTAAGTACTCCTATGACTACAACTGATAAACTATCATTGAAGGATGAATCAACTCCTCTTAATCCGACAAGATACAAATCTATGATTGGAGGTCTACTATATTTGACACAAACAAGACCTGATATAATGAATGCGGTGTGTATTGTTTGAAGATTTCAAAGTAATCCTAGATAAAATCATGAATCAGCAGTGAAAAGGGTATTTTGGTACTTACAAGGCACAACAAATCTTGGTTTATGGTATCCTAAAGATGAAAATTTTGACTTATGTGCATACACCGATGCTAGTTGGGCAGGAGATGTTGATGACAAAAAGAGCACCACTAGTGGGGCATTCTTTCTGGGTAGTAGATTGATTTCATGGTTGAGCAAGAAACAAACTTGTACATCATTATCAATAGCAGAATTAGAATATGTTGCAACAACAACTAATTGTACTTAGGTATTATGGATTAAGAAAATGTTGAAGGACATAAAGGTAAAATGCAAAGAACCTATAATCATTTATTGTGATAATATGGTAGAAATTGATATATCTAAGAATCTAGTATTTCACTCTAAAACTAAACATGTTTCTATCAGATTCAATTTTCTAAAAGAGAATGTTGAAGTAAAAGAAGTGAAATCGGTTTATGTGAATACTAAACAGAAAATTGCATATATCTTTACTAAGCCTTTGTCTAAAGAAACTTTTGAATATCTCAAAGAGCATCTTGGGGTTATACCCTCACCAATAGAGACTTAGACAGTTGATCCTTGGCATCAAACCAGCAAAATTTTCTGAGAGATCCTTTTTCCGGCTTTGATGGAGGAGAGCTACTTCTCAGGGGGAGTAGTTGGTATTTGTAATTGGTTCTGTGAACTGGTATTTGTATTACTTTGGCATATGATGTCAAAGGGGGAGAGATATCTATGGAAAAACAAATTATCCTTTGGGGAGAGATTATTTATTGGGGGAGAGATTTTTACTCTTTGCATTTTTTTATTTATTTTTAGTATTGATCTATTCTAGAGATTGTTGGTTTTTCGTTTTTGGCATTTCTGCTTTGGCACTTAGATGGTTTTTCCATCTTGTGTTGCCATTAATGCCAAAGGGGGAGATTGTTGGTATTATAGATGTGTTGCATTGGTTTTGTCATTGATGTCAACACTTGTCAACACTTATCCTTCTAGAGATCTTTTGCTATGTTCACCGACAAGTTCAGTGACTTATGCACAGTCACTAGTATCTAGATCACCAATAGGTTATATTGTTCATTGGCACTAAGGATGACTTGTTATCATGGAGATCACCTGGTTATGTTGAAGACTTGGTTTTAGTGATTTAATTATTGGTCTAATCGGCTTGACATATTTGTTGCTACCGACAAATTGGTATAGATTATGGACCTACATCTATTATCTATTCCAAATTGGCACGATAGGTTATGGAGATGATTTAATCAATTAGTATTGTTGATTGAGTCGACATGATGAATTGCATCTTGATCTGTTGTAATTGATTTTATTGTAATATTCTTAGTGAGCTGACCTACACATTTGGTCTTAGGTTTTGGTATATATCTAAGATCTCATTTGTGAGATTGTGAGAGGAGGAAAAAAGGAAATATAATATGGTATGGTAAGGTTGTGATATTCGGTATATGCGAATATAATCAGAGCTACTCACGCAGACATCATTTGAAGATTCAATGAAGTTTTGAAGGAGATAATCAGAGCTTAACCAGTACTGAATCCAGCATTGGAGATGCTACTTTGAGCAATACATTATCATTGGATTTAATCATCCAATTGTAGTCAATGTGACTCCCATCTTGTGTTTGAGTAGTGAGCTCTAGGCAGTTGGCCTTTCTGCATGTGCGGACCCATTTGTATACACATACTATCTGCAGTAGTATCATCTGATTATGGGTAAGGTTTCCCACCTTGGTTTCTCCCCTTACAGGGTTTCCATGTACACATCTTTGTGTTATGTGTTGTGGATGTTGTTTCTCTTTCTGTTTCATGCATTAAGCTTCACCGGTATTAATATTAACTATTAATCTGTCAACCAACATTAAGTTTGGTTTATCGGTATTAAGTATCAAATTTGATTAAATTATAATTGGGTTGAAATTATTAGACAACTAATTCACTCTCCCCCCTTCTCAGTTGCCTCCGGGTCCTAACATCTGTGTGGTCCTACAAGAAGAAGAAGTGTGTAGGGTGACATATATATTATGTTGTTGATTGATGATTATTTCAAAAAGATGTGGGTGAATTTTCTTAGGGAGAAATCTGAAGCACTAGAGAAATTCAAGATATTCAAAGCTAAGGTGGAAACTGAGACTGGACTAAGGCTGAAATGCCTAAGATATGACAAAGGAGGAGAATTCACATCCGGTGAGTTTAATTCATTTTGTGAGAAGCGTGGGGGGTATGTGCAGGATCATGATGTGCCAAAACAAGCCCTTGAGTGGCAATGGAATTTTAAAAAATTAGAGTTATGCAACTTGACATGAAAAATTGAATAAGTTATGAACATCATTTTTAAAATATGTAAGAAGAGAATCTATAGAAAATTGAATGTAGTTTCTAAGCTACTAGTTGTTTTTTAGAATAAAAAAAACCTATTTGATGAAAATTTCAAATTTCAATGTAGTGGTACAAAAATTTTAGGAAAAAGATAAGAAGTAGGTGTATGTCTGACCACCCTAATCACAATAAAATCATAATAATTTTTTATAAGATTTATAATATAAGTATTAGACTCATGTCCGGATGTGACACATATTTTTTTATATTTTTTTATAAAGTAAATAATTATTTATGATTTTTTTACTACAGCTTTTCAGAAATTCAGAAACTCCTACATCTGACCACCTTAACTTGGTCAAAACCTAATGAAATTCATTTTTTAAATTTTTTTTCCTATAGTAGACGAAGCATAGGATGTGACAAATGTTTCAGATTTAAAAAATGTTATGTGGTTTGAAAGTTATGAGTATTTTTCAATCATTCTATCAATCAGGACTTTTGTCAGAATTCAATTAGAAAATAAATAATAATTATTTATAAAAGTCAAAATAAGACAAGCCTTATATTGTTAGAAAGCTAAGAAAATCCTTAAAAAACCCTTTTCATTTTATCAATTTTGGCTATAAAAAAAGTCGTCAACCACCAGTGTAAAGTTTGGAAAATCAAAGAATACTGAAAAACACGTTTTTTCAGTTTACTTTCCAGGCTTGTCACTTCCAAGCCAAATCCCAAAGCAAACTCGAACCAAAATGTGGAGGGAAAAATTTATGTTTTAAAATCGGATATCTGATAACTGGTTAAAATGGGATATTTGATTTTTGAAAAAATAAAAAAATATATTTTAGTAAATTGGGCATAACTTTTGCATTTTATATCAAAATTTTGATTTTTTACAGGCGTTGGAAAGGTAATTAAGAGATCTACGATATGGAATAGGTATATTTTCAATTATTTGTTTTAAAAAATAATTATAATTCATTTAAATTCATCCTTCATTTTTAAAACATAAAAAACTCATCACTTTTTCATATGATTTCCCTATTGCATGAATTTTTGTAACAATCATCTCAAAATAAACTAAATAAGTAATTAATTAATAATAGAAAATTTATGAATTTTATTGTGTTCAATAAATTTTGATAAACCATGTTATCTATGTTTGTTCCTTTCTCCACCCCTCTCTCCTAAACCTATCACTCCACCTATTTGTTTCTTCCTCCCTCTCTTTTGTCCATATTTATCTATCTCTCTCTAGACCTATATCTCTAACTATCAATGAATACCTCATTAAATCTCTCAAGATCTACAAGGTGCTTATATTTATACCTCTTCATAATTTCCTCATCTATGTCACTCTCTCTTCCCTAAGATCTAGACTAGTCTCTCTGCATTTCCTTCTCATCTCTGGCAACAAAATTCAGAGGGGACAAGGAGAGGCATAGGGAAGTATCAAAAAAGGAGAGGGGGAGGGAGGTGAGAAGGAGAGATTAATTGGGGGGAAGAGAGAGTGTGAGAGAGGGAGATATAGGTAATTAGGTGGAAGGAAAAGAGAGAGAGGGAGGGGGTGATTGGGGTGAAGAGAGAATGAGAGGGAGATTTTGAGATTATTAGGGAGTAGGAGGAGAGGGGGAGAGGGGAAAGTATCAACAAAGAGAGAAGAGAGATGGGGACAGGGGTGAAGAGAGACATAGAGAGTAATTAGGGGGTGGGTAGAGGGGGAGAGGGAAGTATTTATAAACCCATAGGAGGAGAGAAGTGATCGAGGGTAATTGGGGAAAAGAAATAATGTGAGAGAGAATATGGTGTCCTAAAGGGTCATATGGTGTCTCATGAACCTTTAGGACACCATATGGCACCTTAGGACACCATATGATGTTGTGCCTTTAGAACACCATATGACCCCTTAGAACACCATAAGACTTATAACAACATCATATGGTGTCCTAAGGTGCCCTATGGTGTCCTAAAGGTTCATGAGACACCATATGACCCTTTAGGAGAACACCATATGGTGTCATTAGGGGTCTATGGTGTGTTAAGGGGTCTGATGGTATCCTATGACCCCTTAGGACACCATATGACCCCTTAGGTATTTTTAGGGGTCATATTGTGTCCGAACAGGTCATATGGTGTCGTTGGGGGTTGTATGGTGTGCTAAGGGGTCATATTATGTCCTAAGGGGTCACAAGACATTGTATGACCCCTTAGACACCATATGATCCATTAGGTTTTGTTAGGGCTCATACTATGTCCTAAGAGGTCATATGGTGTCCTAGGACCCTTTAGGACACCATATGACCCCTTAGAACATCATATGGTATCGTTATGGGTCTTATGGTGTCCTAAGGGGTCATATGATGTTCTCTAACCCCTTAGGACACCATATGACCCCTTAGGACATTATATGACCTCTTAGGATACCATACGATACCTTGGGACACCATATGATGTCGCAAGGAGTTGTATGGTGTCCTAAGGGGTCATATGGTGTCTTATGAACCCCTAGGACACTATATGACCCATTAGGTGTCATTAGTGGTCTTATTGTGTCCTAATGGGTCATATGGTGTCGTATGACCCCTTAGGACACCATATGCTTGGGAGACTATATGGTGGTATGGGTCGTATGGTGTCCTATGACACCTTAGGACACCATATGACCCCTTAGGATACCATTTGGTGTTTTTGTGTCTTGTATGGTTTCCTGTGACCCCTTAGGTGTCATTAGGGTTTATTTTACATCCTAAGGGGTCATACAGTGTCCTATGACCCCTTAGAACACTATATGACATCGTTAGGGGTCATATTATGTCCTAAGGGGTCATATTGTGTCTTATGACCCCTTAGGACACCACATGGTGTCGTTATGGGTTGTATGGTATTATAAGGGATCATATGGTGTTCTATGACTCCTTAGGACACCATTTTTATGTTTTTATGGGTTGTATGGTGTCCTAAGGGGTCATATGGTGTCCTATGACCCCTTAGGACACCATCTGGTGTCATTAAGGGTTGTATGGTGTGCTAAGGGGTCATATGGTGTCCTGTGATCCTTTATAACACCATATGACCCTTTAGGTATCGTTAGGTGTCATTTTGTGTTGTTAAGGACCATATGATGTCCTATGACCTGTTAGGATACAATATGACCCCTTAGGTGTTGTTAAGGGTCATATTGTGTCCTAACGGGTCATATAGTGTCCTATGACCCCTTAGGACACCATATGGTGTCGTTTGTGATTGTATGGTGTGCTAAGGGGTCGTATTGTGTCCTAAAGATTCCTAGGACACCATATAACCTCTCAAGACACCATATGACCCCTTAGGACACCATATCATGTCGTTATGGGTCTTCTTGTGTTCTAAGGTGTCATATGGTGTTCTAAGGGGTCACATGGTTTTATATGACCCCTTAGGATACCATATGACACCTTAGGACACCATATGGTATCGTAAAGGGTCGTATGGTGTTCTAAGGGGTCATATAGTGTTCCATGGGGTCATATGGTTTTGTAGGACCCCTTAGGACACTATATAACTAGAGAAGTTGAGGAAATACAACTTTAGAGATCCCAAGAACACCTGCATGCAAATACCTGTCACAAGAGAAGAATGGAGGCACATAAAGTAAAAAAACATAAATGCTCTGAAGAAGAAAATTATCATTCAGAAAGGGAATCAATTTAATAAACAAGTACAATACAATCATTATAAAAGGATAATAGAAACCCTAAAGGGATAATGTGTATTTAATAATTAGAATAATTATTATATACCTACAATATTTATTAAATGCCTAAGTTTAGCTTAAGCGTAGAGTTTAGTAGACTAATAATTAAATAAATAATTATTATCTAATACAAGATAACTCTAACACCCCCCCTTAAGATGAACTTAGGGAGTAGCTAAAAAACTAAATGCATGAAGCAAAAAAATGCAACTACATGATGAAGGCAAATTTGGGTTTTGGCAACAAGGCCTAATGAGGTACCCAATCACAACCAAATCTCTATGAACCAGAGAAATAGAGAAAACCACGTGGGAAAAAAAATCTACTCCAAAAAGAGATGGAAAAGCAAGAAGAACACCACTGAAGTAGGAAATAGATGCAAACACTGTCTCTGAGAAACTACTGATTTGAAGAACCTCCACTGAAATAGAACATGACCAAGTAGAGAAGATTGTAATCTACATGAGTGCCCTCAAATGACACTACTCGAATCAGAAGGCAAACAATGCAAACAATTGAAATCGAAGATACAGATGGCATGAGAAACCAAAGCCTAAAGAGTTGATCAATTGAACCATAGAAGCATTAGAACCAACAGGACAAACCTCCCCATAATGCTGAAGAGGGAGAGGGACAGGAACACTAAAAAGAATAGCCAAGAAGAACTGCATGACAAAGAACCAGAAACATCAAAGGTGCTGAGAAAAGTATATGGTGTTGTGGAAGGAACACTCACTTGACACACATCATAAGGTGAATGTTGTGGAAGGAACACTCACTGGACAATAGTAGATGGCAAACAAGGCAAACATCAACCCCCTCATGGCACTTTATAAGGAGTGCATGTACAACAAGACACACGATGTGCAAGATCCCAAATAAACAATGCATGATGGCACTTTATCTTAGTGTATTTGCATATATAATCCTACAATGATAACAAGATTGGAAATAGAAACTAGAACCAAAATAGAGACATCCTACTCAGAGAAGAGATCCCAGGACCTAAAACAACCAAGATATCCACCAGAGTGCTGAAAAGAAAAAAATTGAATAAAACATTCCTAGAGTAGAATCTGGAAATAAAACTTAGATGGTTGGAAAGTAAACAGCACACACTTTCAAAAAATATAAACTTTTCAAAAAACGGAGGTCGGATGCTCATTCTACGTCTCCTGGAGTGCAAAAAAGAGAGCTCACTTTGACTGGAAAGAAACATAGTCAAATAGAAAAAATAGAAAAAATTACCAATACCATGAGGTCCGGCTCGGAACAAGCTTTCCGATGCCTATTTGTTTTCAAAAAAATGACTCCGTATGCCCAAGATATGGCCAAAAGAAAAAACCTCTCTTTTAGGACATAAAAAGGGTTTAAAAAAAAAAAAATAACTTTTTTGTTTTTTTTGACGAAAATTTTCTAACACATTTGCAGGTACAGTTGTACAGATTTTTGTGTCTCGTAAAATGTGCCAATGAAAAAATCATGGCCCAGATGCACTTGTCACCAAAATAAATCAAATTATATATCAAAATGACTGGAAACGCCCTTTGGAAGCCAACGGTGAGGTATTTTTTGGCCCAAACTATTCTGAATTTTTTTTAATGATTTTTTTGATGAATTTCTCAAAATTCGTGCCAAAACAAGGCAAAACCAAAGAAAAAATTTCAGAATCCAAATTTGTCAAAATTTGACAAATTTTATATGGAAATGAGGGTTTTGGGGCGTTCTGATCTCAACGGTGAGGTCTGTTTGAGCCCAAAATGATCAGAAACAAAATAGCTACCCTAGATCCAATAAAAATTTTGAAAAAACTTGAAACCCTCTCCAAAAAATCTTCTGAAAAATTAGGAACAAGTAGCAACAGATGCAGGCTCTAATACCATGAATAAGTTGAGGAAATACAACTTCAGAGATCCCAAGAACACCTGCATGAAAATACTTGTCACAAGAGAAGAATGGAGGCACATAAAGAAAAAAAGCATAAATGCTCTGAAGAAGAAAATTATCATTCAGAAAGGGAATCAATTTTAATAAACAAGTACAATACAATCCTTATAAAAGGATAATAGAAACCCTAAAGATATGCAACCCTAAAGAAACCATAAAGGGATAATGTGTAATTATTAAATACCTACAATATTTATTAAATGCCTAAGTTTAGCTTAAGTGTAGAGTTTAATATACTAATAATTAAATAAATAATTATTATCTAATACAAGATAACTCTAACAATAATGTCGTTAGGGGTCATATTATGTCATAAGAGGTCATATTGTGTCTTATGACCCCTTAGGATACCACATGGTGTTGTTATGGGTAGTATGGTGTTCTAAGGGGTCATATGGTGTTTTATGACTCTCTAGGACATCATATTATCTTATTATGGGTCGTATGGTCTCCTAAGGGGTCATATAGTGTCCTATGACTCCTTAGGATAGCATATGACCCCTTAGGACACCATATGACCCCTTAGGAGACCATATGGTGTCATTATGTGTCGTATGGTATCCTAAGGGGTCATACAATGTTATATGACCCCTTAGAACACCATATGATCCCTTAGGACTCCATATGATGTCGTTAGGGGTCGTATGGAATTCTAAGCGGTCATATGGTGTCCTATGACCCCTTAGCACACAATATGACCCCTTAGTACACCATACAGTGTCCTTAGGGGTCATATGGTGTCCTATGACCCATTACGTGTTGTTAGGGGTCATATTATGTCCTAACGGATTATATGGTGTCCTACAACCCCTTAGGACACCATATGGTGTCGTTAGGGGTTGTATGGTGTGCTAAGGGGTCATATTATGTTCTAAAGGTTCCTAGGACATCATATAACCCCTTAGGACACCATATGACCCCTTAGGTATTGTTAGGGGTCATATTGTGTCCTAAGGAGTCATATGGTGTCTCATTACACCATATGACCCCTTAGGACACCATATCGTGTGGTTATGGGTCTTCTTGTGTTCTAAGGGGTCATATCATGTTATATGACCTGTTAGGATACCATATGACCCCTTAGGAAACCATATGGTGTTGTAAAGGGTGGTATGGTGCCGTAAGGGGTCGTATGGTGTCTTAAGGGGTCATATGGTGTCCTATGAACCCTTGGGACACTATATGACGTTGTTAGGAGTCATATTATGTCCTAAGGGGTAGTATTGTGTCTTATGACCCCTTAAGACATCATATGGTGTTGTTATGGGTCGTATGGTGTTCTAAGGGGTCATATGGTGCTCTATTATCCTCTAAGACACCATATTATATTGTTATGGGTTGTATAGTCCTCTTAGGGGTCATATGGTGTCCTATGACCCCTTAGGACACTATATAGTGTCATTATGCATCGTATGGTGTCCTAAGGGGTCATATGGTGTTCTATGACCCCTTAGGACACCATATGACTCCTTAGGACAACATATGGTGTCATTAGGGGTCATATGGTGTGCTAAGGGGTCAGACTAAGGGGTCAAATGGTGTCCTATGACCCCTTAGAACACCATATTGTGTCCTAATGGTATCATAAATAAGGAGGTCAAATGGTATCATTAGGGGTCATATTGTAATAGAATAAGGAGGTCAAATGGTGTCATTAGGGGTCATATTGTGTCCTAATGGGTCATATGGTGTCCTACAAAGCCTTAGGACACCATATGGTGTTGTTAGGGGTTGTATGGTGTTCTAAGGGGTCATATTGTGTCCTAAAGGTTCCTAAGACATCATATAACCCTTTAGGACATCATATGACCCCTAACAACAGAATAAGGAGGTCAAATGGTATCGTTAGGGGTCATATTGTGTCCTAACGGATCATATGGTGTCTCTTGACACCATATGACCCCTTAAGACAACATATCATGTTGTTATGGGTCTTCTTGTGTTATAAGGGGTCATATGGTGTTATATGACCCCTTAAGTTACGATATGACCCCTTAGGTGTTGCTAGGGGTCATATTGTGTCCTAACGGGTTATATGGTGCCCAACGATGCCTTAAGACACCATATGGTGTCATTAGGGGTTGTATGGTGTGCTAAGGGGTCATATTGTGTCCTAAAGGTTCCTAGGACATCATACAACCCCTTAGGACACCATATGACCCCTTAGGTATCATTAGGGGTCATATTGTTGACACCATATCGTGTTGTTATGGGTCTTCTTGTGTTCTAAGGGGTCATATAGTGTTATATGACCCCTTAGGACACCATATGGTGTCGTAAAGGGTGGTATGATGTTGTATGGTGTCCTAAGAGGTCATCTGGTGTCCTATGACCCATTGGGACACTATATGATATCGTTAGGGGTCATATTATGTCCTAGGGGGTAATATTGTGTCTTATGACCCCTTAAGACACTAGATGGTGTCGTTATGGGTCGTATGGTATGCTAAGGGGTCATATGGTGTTCTATGACCCTCTAGGACACCATATTATGTTATTATGGGTCATATGGTGTCCTATGACCCCTTAGGACACAATATAGTATTAGTATGCATCGTATGGTGTCCTAAGCTTTCATATGGTGTTCTATGACCCCTTAGGACACCATATGGTGTCATTAGGGGTCGTATGGTGTGCTAAGGGGTCATATGGTATCCTATGACCCCTTAGGTATTGTTAGGTGTCATTTTGTGTCGTTACAGGTCATATGGTCTCCTATGAACCCTTAGGACACAATATGACTGCTTAAGACACCATATAGTGTCATTAGGGGTCATATGGTGTCCTATGACCCCTTAGGACACACTATGACCCCTTGGGTGTTGTTAGGGGTCATATTGTGTCCTAACGGTTCATATGGTGTCCTACGACCCCTTAGGACACCATATGGTGTCATTAGGGGTTGTATGGTGTGCTAAGAGGTCATATTATGTCCTAAAGGTTCCTAGGACATCATATAACCCCTTAGGACACCATATGACCCTTTAGGTATCATTAGGGGTCATATTGTGTCCTAAGGGGTCATATGGTGTATCCTAACACCATATGACCCCTAAGGACACCATATCGTATCGTTATGGGTCTTCTTGTGTTATAAGGGGTCATATGGTGTTATATGACCCCTTAGGACACCATATGATGTTGTAAGGGATTGTATGGTGTTATAAGGGGTCATATGGTGTCTTATGACCCCTTATGACACTATATGACCCCTTAGGTGTTGTCATGGGTTGTATTGTGTCCTAATTGGTCATATGACATTCTTTGACCCCTTAAGACACCATATGACCCCTTGGGACACTATACGGTGCTATGGGTCCTATGGTGTCCTAAGGGGTCATATGGTGTCCTATGACCCCTTAGGATACCATATGACCCTTTAGGATGCCACATTGCTTCATTAGGGGTTGTATGGTGTCCTAAGGGGTCATTTGGTGTCTTATGACCCCTTAAGACACCATATGGTGTCATTAGGGGTCTTATTGTGTCGTAAGGGGTCATATGGTGTTTTATGACCCCTTATGACACCATATGACCCCTTAGGAGACCATATGGTGTTGTTAGGGGTCATATTGTGTCCTAAGGGGTCATATGATGTTCTATGACCCCTTAGGACATGATATAACCGCTTAGGAGACCATATATACTAATTTTCAAATAAGGAGAGATATAAGGGTGAAGAGAGATGAAGAACTAAAGAGAGGGAAAAGAACTAAAGGACAAGGACATAAATAGAGATATAGATATTAAAGAGTATGAAGTGAGAGGGAGAAAAACTAAAGGACAAGGATGGATAGAAAGTGGCAGACATATCTAGATATTGAAAAGGAGAGAGAAAGATAGAGATAAAAAATAAAGATAAAGGCAGAGGGAGGTGAATAGATATAGAGAAATAGAGAGGTAAAGACAAAGATAAATATATGAAGAGGTGGAGAAAAATGGATAGAGAGGGGTAAAGAGAGAGATAAAAAAAGGAAGAGAGATATAAAGGAAGAGAAATATTGATAGATAGAGATATATAGATAGTGAAAGAGAGTGAGAAAGAGATAGAGATTATAGATAGGGATAGATAGAGAGAGGGAGAGAGAAAAAGAGGAAGATATAGAGATATATAAAGGCACTATAGAGAAGGATGTGGGGAGAGAGAAAAAGATATATAAAGATGGAGTAAATAAAGAGATAAAAGTATAGAAAGGTAAAGATACTTCAAGAGGGTGATAGATGAAGAGACAGAGAAGTAGATTAATCATGTATAGAGGAATATATATAAAGATAGAGGAACATATAAAAAGAGAGATTGATAGGGAAAGAGATGGAGATGTGAATATGGAGATAGAGATAGATATGGATAGAACATGATAGAGAGAGTAAGACAAATGGAGGGAGAGATGGAGTGAATAAGTGAGATTTAAAGATAATGAGATATAAATATACATGAAGATAGATCTATAGGGATATAGAGAGAGAGGGGACAAGATAGAGAGAGAAAGGAGGTGATAGAGACAAGTAATATATAAGTATAGGTAGGATAAGGTAAAGGAGGGAGATAAATAGAGAGAAGAGAGATTAGTAGAGAGAAATATAGAAATAAGGAGTGACAATGATGGAGTGGGAGAGGGAGAGATATGAATAGAAAGATGGAGATATATGCAGAGATGCATGTAACTTGGGAATTTATTTATCTACATGGAATGAGAAAATAAGTGACATAAGTAGAGAAGAAAGAGATATATAAAATATATTATATAAGAATAGATAGACAAGTGATAGATAAAGGAGGTGATAGGAAAAAAAAATGAGACTTTGTATGCAAAATTTGTGAGTATTTAAAGTTTTAAAATTGAAGGACTAACTTCAAATGATTATAATTAATTTTTGGTATTTAATATCATCAAAATACCTCATCCATCTGATAGATCTATGAATTACCTTTCCAAAGCCTATAAAAAATCAAAATTTTGATACAAAATGCAAAAGTTATGCCCATTTTACTAAACTATATTTTTTATGTTGAGAAAATCGGATATCCGATTTGAAAAGTCTGATATCACAATAGTGACATCACAATGGTGACATCACAATGGTGACATCACAAATCGGATATCCGATATTATCGGATATCTGATTTGGTTTGGTATTACCAAACCAAATTCAAATTTCGCCTGACCCAAACAAAAAGTCAAAGCAGATTTTGGCGTGTTTGGGAAGATTGAAAACGCATTTTTTTTTCCATTGCCACTTTTTGGTCCCCCATGATCTTGCTCATACCCTGGGATTAAGAGACAATTATCTACTCCTGGAATCCCTCAAAAAAATGGAGTTGTTGAGAGAAAGAACATAACAATCTTGGATGTTGCTAGGACTATGCTGATTGAAGGAGAATTGGCATAGAACTTTTGGAGTGAAGCTATTAGCAATACTGTTTACAAACTCAACGAGGTGCATATAAAAGGTGATTCTAGTAAGACTCTTTATGAGATATGGTTTGGTCATGTTCCTACAGTTAGAAATTTCAGAGTTTTTGGAAGCAAATAATTTATTAAGAGAGATGAGGATATTGGAAAAAGTTTGACGCAAGATGTGATGAAGGTATTTTCTTGTGTTATTTTACTAAGAGCAAGGCTTATAGGTGTTTCAATAAGAGGCTGAAGAATATTGTGGAAAGTATGAATGTAAAGGTTGATGAATGCCATTGGAAGTAGATCAAAGCATGCGGATATGAGATTGATGATCAGGATATTGTTTCTAAGTTTGTACAAACAGAGATCTTGATGCAAATTGCTCCAATAGAACCAATTAATTTGAATAATGCTATTGTTGGTGAAGAAGTTCAAGAGCCTAAGAATTAGAAGAATCAAAAGACTCTGAGGTATGTGAAATTGAATCATTTTGATAATTAGATTATTGGTGATAAAACTAAAGGTGTGATGACTAGGAGAAGACTTGTTGTTGAAGAGATATGCTTGATTTCTAAGATTGAACCTAAAAATGTTGTTGAAGCATGTAAGGATGAGAATTGGATAAAGGCTATGGAAGAGGAGCTCAATTAGATAGAAAATAACAATACATGAGAGCTAGTTCCAAGACCTAAAGACAAGAATGTGATTGACCTATGAAATGGGTGTTCAGAAACAAACTGAATGAAGTCGGTGAAGTGGTAAGAAACAAAGCGAGGTTAGTATGTAAGGGTTGTTCTTAGATGGAAGGTATTGATTACAAGGAGACTTTTTCTCTAGTAGCTAGGATTGAAGCTATTAGATTACTTCTTGCATATGTTACTCATAAGAATTTCAAAGTGTATCAGATGGATGTGAAGTCAACCATTTTGAATGGAGATTTGGAAGGGGAATTTTACATTGAGCAGCAAGATGGGTTTTCATTATCAGATGAAGGTGATATGGTATGCAAATTGAAGAAGGTAATGTATGGAGTTAAGCAAGCCCCTAGAGCCTGGTACGCTAGATTGGATAGTTATTTGATGAAGTTGGGATTTTGTAAAGGTACTACTAACACTAAGGTTGAGAATGACAATATTTTAATTATTGAGGTCTTTGTTGATGATATTATCTTTGTTTGTGATGATGACTTGACCATGAGATTTATCGATGATATAGAGAAAGAGTTTGAAATGTCCATGATAGGTTAGATAAAAAATTTCTTACGATTGTAGATTACTTAGACTGGTAAAGGTATTTTCATTTCTTAATCTAAGTAAGTTAAGGAATTGCTAAAGAAATTTGGGCTAAGTGATTCTAAACCTGTTGGAACTCCTATGGTGACTAGTTGTAAGTTGTCTAAGAAAGATGAATCTCCTAAAGTTAATCAAATTTTATATATGTCTATGGTTGGTGCATTGTTATATCTTACTCAGAATAGACCAGATATTATGCATGTTGTTTTTCTTTGTGCTAGATTTCAAGCCGAACCTAAAGAAACTCATGTTACTACGGTAAAGAGGAATTTTAGATCTACTTAAAGGGAACGATTGATTATGGGTTGTGGTGTCCGAAGAATGATGATTTTATGATGTGTGCTTATACTGATGCTGATTGGGTAGGTGATGTAGATGACCAAAAGATCACTACTAGTGGAGTATTCTTTCTAGGGACGAAGTTGGTTTATTGGGCTAGTAAGAAGCAAGACTCTATCTCTTTATCTACTGCTCAAGCTGAGTATATTGCTACTACTAGTAATTACACATAGGTAATTTGGATGAAATAGATGTTGAAAGACATTAGAGTTATATATGATGAGCCTATTGTTATTTACTATGACAATTCAAGTGATATTAATATTTTCAAGAATCCAGTACTACACTCTAAAACAAAGCATATATCAATTAAGTATCATTTCTTGAGGGAGAAGTTCAGCGAGGATGAAGTAAAGTTGGAATATGTATCTACTAAGAATCAGATTGCAAATATTTTTACTAAGCTTTTTCCTACAAATACATTTTTCTATTTGAGAAACAAGTTAGGGGTCTCTGCCCCTATTGGTGAGTACTAGATGCATTAATCTGCATCAATTCGTTGGATTTCATAGTTTTATCTTCTTTTCCGGATTGATAAGAAGGTGCTGCTACTCAAAGGGAGTATTTAGTGTGTTTCAGATTGGTAAGTATGTTCAGGTTGTGAGGATTTTCTGCCTTGGGCATTGCTGTCAAAGGGGGAGAGAGGCATGTGAAAACTGCTATATCTTGTGCTAATATTAGGGGGAGTTTGTTGGCATTGATTCATTGTTGATTCATCTCTTTGCATTGATTATTTTTCACATTCATATGTTGCCATCAATGCCAAAGGGGGAGATTGTTGGATATTGTTGCTACTAGGATATGTTGTTGTCATTGATGCCAACATATTCCTGAGGTTTGATGTTCCAGTGATTGCGGAATTGGTTTGGTTGTTGATGTGCTAGTGCAGATTTGTGATTTCTATAATGAAGTATCTCTAGTTGATTCAGTATTGATTTAATGATTATATAGATGATGATTTGATCTAGTTATGGATTTCAGTTTGTGGATTGGTGTTCCAGTATTTTGTGTTGTAGTGTTCAGGTTTTTTATCAATGTGGTCTATTTATATGATCATATCTTGTGTTACAGATTTGGGAGAGTGTTTATAATGTTTGTGTGTATCTTCATTTCAGATGGTTCATGATTTGATGCTCCCCAAGCTATCTTTCTTGTCAGAGTTGCTCCTATTAAGTGTTCTTTAGTATTATTGGGTTGATCGATGAAGATTTTCATAAGTGGTGTTGGTGCAGCTATTGTAGATAGTTCTAACGTGGTTGTTAGTGTTTTCTAATTATTTCCTATCTATTTTGGTGGTTTGCATTGATCATTGTGCAATTTATTGGAGATCTTATGGGTATGGTGTTGTTCTTCATGTTATGCGACATTCTTGGAAGTGTAACATGTTGCGGTTGATCTTGGTGCAATTTCTGATGGTGTAGTGTTCTCGAGGATTTGATTTGGGTCCATGCTATGTTATCATAACATTATATTAGTCTAGTGGTTATTTTATGTATCATGGGATGTATCTTTGTAATTGGGTGTTAAGGGTTTGGCCGACCTTGCTGTCAAGGTTGATGATTTATATAAATTGGTATAATTGGTGTGTCAGTGATGTGTAGTTGTTGAGTCTGCATTATCAAAGAGTGGTGTAAGTTCAATCAAGGGAATTCATCTTTCATTGTGGTGTATTGAGCAGGGTGAGTCATAGAGAAGACATTTGAGCTTGACCGAAACTATCATCAGGCATGTGTAGATACTATAAATTGTAGTTTGTGTACTCTAGATTATAGTTGAAATCTTTTTGTAAGGTAATGAGCCTTCCCTTGAGGTTGTACCCTTTTGGGCCTTTTTTATTTGAGCAGTGAGCTCTAGACAGTGAGACTAAATGCATGTGCATTCCCCTTTGTAATATTTTCACATATTACTATAGAGTATCATCTTATTGTGGGTAGGATCCCACTATGGTTTTTCACTTAACCAAGTTTTCCACGTCAAAAATTGTGCTATTATATGTTGTGTTGTTATTGTCTTTATCTTCATTATTGCTGCAGATAATAAGATTTAAAATTGTACTTAAATTGTTTATCCGGTGAAAACTAATCCACCGCCCCCCCCAACTCTCTCAGTTTTCCTTTCTTGTTTTTACCAACATTATCTTGCCTTTAAGACTTTCTTTCTTCATGTTTTTCCTATATTAGGGGGAACATTATGCTTTGATACATCTTATCACCAACTTATGCTCTTACATGCTTGTTATATGATAGTACATATTTACATGTTATATGTGAGCTTAGATGCTTACATATACTTTGGAGAACTTATTTTTATCATATCATGTCTCATTTTATCTATCCTCCAATTCATTTTATACTACTTATGCAACTAATTGAGGGGAAGGACATATGGTTACTAATGTTTTTTCATGGTTGAGATTTTAAATAGTGACTTGCACAAGACAAAGACTCGTCATGAACTTCCACTAAATAAAGAGTCATCATTACATCTATTTCACATTACTTGGTGGTGTATCACATTACTTGTCTACATTATGTGGAAATGTATCACACTATCAAATTGCATGAAAAATGATCAAATAAGTGTATTGCATAGAATGTTGATCAAATTGCCTACAATAACATAAAACACTATTATACTACCACATCACATGGAATTTATATTGCATGGTCATACTCAAACCCATATCATGTTGTCACATAACACATAATATTTTTGTATCAATTTGTATATAAGAAAACCTTTTAACCTTTCGTTATCCTTTTCTTCTCTATTTTTTTTTTTTGAAAAATAAAAGTTTTATTAATATAAAGCACAAAGGTTACAGATCAAACAACCAATGTCGAGAATAAGAGATGGTGTGATCACTCAATTAACTAAGAACTGGGGTCACCCAAAAATTGAAACACTAATGTTTACATCATTATTTGCTTGAATTTTTTGGGTTATTAAATCTATGGTGGCTTTTCTTTGAATAGAAATATTCTTATAACCTTAAATGGATTTTATTTCTTCATTCTTATTTAACTTGTTTATTAATGACTAGAAACGTGAAGGTATCTCCATCTACCACTAGATTACATTTTAACCAAGTGCTACATTTTTATGTTTACTATCAACTCTTAATACATAAGGTTAATCCTTTAAAATGATCTTGAATATTCATCCTAGAAGTAATACATCAATAATACAATAGGGCAAACTCAATGACATGTAGGTACATATGTTAAAGGAACTTTCCAATTTTGTCCATCCACTTTTCTTGGTGTACCATTTTGGCCTTTTCTGACCTGCTATTCCATGCATTTTCCTTGCATGCTATGTACAATAATTATTACACCAAGTGCATCTCTTATATGAAATGGACAAGCTCAATTGAAAGATCAATGACTACAAATCCCTCTATCATCATGCAATATGATTGAAACCATCCAGTTTGTTTGAATGTTTTCCAGTTAGTGTCATTATTTCTTATCATCCTATAGTTCTTCAATCTTAGCAGTTGCAACACTGCGTACAATCCCAACACAATAAAAGCTAAAGGGACACACGTGCCAAAAAAATATTGACTCATGTCCATGATCTTTAAAAAAATATAAAAAAGCGTAGAGTTTTAAATCATACTGGTTATCATCATCAGCAATAAATTTTGTAATCAATGTACTTGTTCGCTGCCATACCTAGTGGTAGTTGTAAGGTTGCGTAGAAGTCTCGGGTCTGATAGCTGCATGCTTCTAATTATGTATAACAGAGAATGAGAAAAAACGGCTAACTATCAATAGAATAAGAAAGAATAAGTTATATGTAATTGTATACTTATTATTATGTAATTTGCTTATGTATTAATATAATATAATTATATATTATATATTTTACTCAATGTATTAATTTGACTGTGTTTTTTGTTATATATTCAAATTATATAAAAAATAAATTACTTAAAAAAAGGGTAATCATTAGATTGTTAATAAATAAATAACTATAACACTAAAGAATACCTAAAAAATATAATAAACCCTCAAACTGTTCCATTCAGACCTAACAACATCATTTTGTAAATGACCTACTAATTGAGCTCATACATTGTGCAAATGTATGTGAAAAATAGACCAGTTTTTCTCTAAGCTATCTTCCACATCTTTTTGGCATACCCATTACACACCAAGATGCAATTGCTAGTATGATAGGGAAAGCTTTAGAGAGAATAGACTGTGATGTGTCCAATATCAAATAATTTGATAGGAAAAAGCTTTAAACGATAGTTCAATAATAGTTTTTAAGCTACCGTTCAATGCATTTCCATGGCAGTGGGGCATTGATGCTAAGTACAATGATTTGATTGGATAAAGCTTTACACATTGATGTGATTTGATTGGATAAAGCTTTACACATTGATGTGAACATCCACAATAGTTCATGATAATACTCCAACTTCGTGGAAAATGCCTTCTTTGTTCGTCCAATCTTAATGGTTCTGTAGTTGTGGTCCATTTTGGCGTTTTCTAACATGTTCATTTTCTGCGATGCTGATTACAATGATTTGATAGGAGAAAGCTTTACACACTGATGTGAACGTCCACAATGGCTTATGATATGTAATAGTCCATGTTCGTGGAAAATGCAAGCTACAGACAAGTGATAACTGTGCCACGCTGTAATCCATTAGCGAAGGGGTTTCGACGGTAAAGCTGTCTCACGCTGTAACCCATTATCGAAGGGCTTTCACTCTCTACTTTTTATTATTCTATTATTCAATCTGTTTTAAGTTGTCTTTAGAATGAATTGATTGCGTCATGTGCCTCGAAGAATTATTTTTCTTGTGAAATACTCTCTGAAATTAAATTTGATGGTTCTGTTTTTATCATAGCGTGTCTTTATCGGATACAACTTGTCATGTGCATCATTGTCATGGCCGATAAAAGGGCATATCATACAGTCAAACGATATTTAATGGCAGGTCTTGCATTCCAAGACTTTTGAAGATGATATTAATTTATTTTCAAATCCATAAAGCTTCTTAAAAATTTTAGTTTTAGTATTCAAACATTTTAGAATTATAAGGTATTTTTTTCTTTTTTTTTGGTTGTAGATATCAGGATTTCTTTATTAAATTTGATGGTTCTGTTTTTATCAATAGAAATAAGGTTACATCATGCTTGTACACTTGGAGTCATCTATGCTATATTTGATAGAATCCATGTTATATTTGATAGAATTTTTAGAGATTGTAGTACTTCCTTTGGTGCTAATTTTGGAGGTATGTTTCTTTACAAGAGAAGAAGAAACTCAAACTATTTTAATGAGTATTACAAGTTACAAAACAATTGATATATCTACCCTGAGATGTGCCAAGCAAGTAATCTATCTTCTTACTAGTAGTGCTTGCAAAAGTGTTAGTCAAACCACAGTAATTAGGGTTAGCTTTGCAACATCTGACGAGGCCTCTAAATACTTATCTAAGACACAAAATGGATGAATGCGTTATAGGGCCACATTGGAGATTGGAGGAACCAATGGATGGATGAGTTTGGAAATCTCAAGTTAGCTTCTCTAATTGAGATGGTGTTCTGCATGAGAAGTATATGAATTTGCTTTCATTTTTCCTTTAATTTTTTATATTGATAGATTTGAAGAATAGATATATTGTGAAGTTTATTTTTTAAGACATGTAAGGGATTCAGTGCACTTAATATGGATTTTTGTTTAGAGATTTCATGAGACCATGGGAAAAAAAAAACCCTTATAAGAATCATGAGACAACTTGATAGAGATCTATACCTATAGCTTATATGGATTGTTGTCCAATACTAGAAAACTATGGTTTAGGAGTCAAGGAGATGGTAGTTTGAGAGCTCGAGAATTCATCTTAGAGCTACACCCTTACAAGGGTTACGAGATAGATTGATGAAGTTCCACCTAGTTCAAGATTTAATCCTTCAAATAAAGATCTTTCCAAGAATATGTATTTTTTTGTGTAAGCAACATTCTCTTTTTGTGTGATGCAAACCTTAAGGGGAAATCCCTTGGCAAGATGAAATTTGAGTTGTTTTAGGGGTACATTTGCAAGACTATGTAATGAGGGGAAATGTTATCATATTATATTGATTTACAATTACACATGCATGCAAGTCATAGGTATGTCGATTATGCTTGGCTTATTTTTTATTTGTATATTTGTATTCTATTCATCAATCGATAACAAAGTTTTTTATCTTGCTTTTTGGAGTTCAAGATTTATCTTTCATAGAAAACTTCTAAAGAATATGTGTTTTTTTATTTCAATCAACATGTTTTTGTGTATGGAATATAAACCCCAATGGGGACTACTGGAATATTAAGATTTACCTTAACAAAGTCAATTTTGTGGCTTTTTTATGTTTTGTTATAAAATAATTAGTTATATTTACATATGTTGGTTGTTAGAGAAGTTATGATGGAGAGGCTTTATAAAATATGTATTGTAATAAATTGAAAATCAAATCTCAGTCAAGAATATTATTGATCATTTTATATTTAATATTGTTTAAATAAAGATGTTGTTTGATCTTTCCAATAATATGACATGATTATTTCCATTGAGGAAACATTGGGGCATATTATCTTCCTTGGTTATATATGTTTATATATTTATCTCTTCATTCAATTATATTTTAATATACTTCCACGATCCTTTAATATACTCCCATGATCCTTATCTAGCCTTTAGGATCTGCTTCCTTCATGTTTTTCCTATATTAGGGGGAACATTATGTTTTGATAGATCTTATCACCAACTTATGCTCTTAAATGCATGTTATATGATAGTACATGTTTACATGTTATATGTGAGCTTAGATGCTTACATATACTTTGGAAAACTTCTTTTTATCATATCATGTCTCATTTTATCTATCCTCCAATTCATTTCATACTACTTATGCAACTAATTGAGGGGAGGAACATATGGTTACTAATGCTTTTTCATGGTTGAGATTATAAATAGTGACATGCACAAGACAAAGAATCATCATGAATTTGCACTAAATAAAGAATCATCATTACATCTATTTCACATTACTTGTTGGTTGATCACATTACATGTCCGCATTATTGGGAAATGTGTCACACTATCGAATTGCATGAAAAATGATCAAATAAGTGTATTGCATAGAATGTTGATCGCATTGCGTACAATAACAAAGAACACTATTATACTACCACATCACATGGAACTTATATTGCACGGTCCTACTCAAACCCATATCATGTTGCCACATATACACATAAATATTTATATCAATTTTCATATAAGACAACCTTTTAACCTTTCTTTATCCTTTTCTTCTCTGTTTTAATTTTTTTTTTTAAAACAAAAGTTTTATTAATATAAAGCACAAAGGTTAGAGATCAAACAACCAAAACGGAGAGTAAGAGATGGTATGATCACCCAATTAACCAAAAATTAGGGTCACCAGAAAATTGAAACACTAATGTTTACATCATTATTTGCTTGAATTTTTTGAGCTATTAAATCTATGGTAGCTTTTCTTTGAATAACAATATTCTTATAATCTTAAATGGATTTTTTTTCTTCATTCTTATTTAACTTGTTTATTAATGACTAGAAATGTAAAGGTATCTCCATCTACCACTGGATTACATTTTAACCAAGGGCTACATTTTTATGTTTACCGTCAACTCTTAATACATAAGGTTAATCCTTTAAAATGATCTTGAATATTCATCCTAGAAGTAATACATCAATAATACAATAGGGCAAACTCAATGGCATGCAGGTACATATGTTAAAGGCACTTTCCAATTTTGTTCGTCCAGTTTTCTTGGTGTACCATTTTGGCCTTTTCTGACCTGCTGTTCCACGCATGCTATGTACAATAATTTGATAGGAGAAAGTTTTCGAGAGAATAAACTGTGATGTGAATGTTTGTAATAGCTTATAATTGTTTTTAAGCTGCCCTTGCACGTATTTTCCTTGGGTTTGGGACATTTATGCTACGTGCAATAATTTGATAGGAAAAAGCTTTAAACAGAATAGACTGTGATGTGAATGTCCATGATAGTTCAATAATAGTTTTTAAGTTGCCATTCCATGCATTTTCCATGGCTGTGGGGCATGTATGCTAAGTACAATAATTTGATGGGACAAAGCTTTACACTGATGTGAACGTCCACAATGGTTCATGATAATACTCCCACTTCCTGGAAAATGCCTGCCTTCTTTGTCCGTCCAATCTTGGTTCTGTAGTTGTAGTCCATTTTGGCGTTTTCTAACATGCTCTTTTTCTGTGATGCTTGAGTACAATGATTTAATAGAAAAAATCTCTACACAGTGATGTGAACGTCCACAATGGCTCATGATATGTAATGGTCCAAGTTCATGGAAAATGCAAGCTACAGACAAGTCACAACTGAAAATGAAAGCACCACGAACATTTGAGTTTTTGACTATTTTTTTTGCAGCCTGTTTGACTGTGCCATGCTGTAATCCATTATCGAAGGGCTTTCACTCTACAAGGTTGAAGCTATTTTGGTTCCAAAACAGATTTTTCATACAGCGTGACAACGACATGTTAGTCAATTGCAACCGTTTATTGCAAAATCGACGCACAATATCCATATTGCCGTTTTGAAGCCAGAATAGACGCATCCCTACTTTTTATTGGATGTGTTTTCAAATTGGCATTAGTCAATTCATATGCCTCGAATAATTATTTTTCTCATGAGATACTCTTTGAAATTAAATTTGATGGTTTTGTTTCTATCGTACTATGTGTCTTTTTCGGACACAACTTGTCATGAGCATCATTGCCATGGAAGATAATGGGCATATCATATAGGGGAAAGGACCCATTAGTTGTGCACCCTAACTTCACGCTTCTCAAAATCCTACGTGGAAATTTCAAATCACTCCAATTTTTTTACAGCAGCTTACTTGGCAAGTCCCCTGCTTATAACTAAGGTTTTAGGGCCACATCATCAAATATGATGCCACATCAGCATGCTTTTTGCCAAGGTGCCCAAAACAGTCCAAAAAAAAGGGCCCCAATACTTATGCAGCTGATGTGGCATCACATGATTGGTTACTTTTCACAACAAATGGTATATTTCATACAACTATCAGTGCAATGTTATACAAAGGTTGGACATTAAATCAACAAATATTGGGGTATTAAATCAACAACTTCTATCACAAGAATTGGAACGCACTCAACTACTGGATCCTTTCCCCTGATCAAACAATATTTTATGGCATCTTATGTAAACAATGAAAAGGTAAAAAAAATATCACCTCAAAGTAACATCAGTAACATCAGTTTTAATCCTATAAATGTGCAAATGCATTTGATCCCTGATTTGCCTTAACCGTAAGCCTTTGGTAGAATTTGTGGTCATGTTGATTGCTAATTAATAATGTTGATATTTTATTAGTTTTTGTTAAGGTAGGAATATTTATGTATTCATTGTATTTTATTTTTTCAATTAGTTTAGTCAATTTGAATTTTATTTATTGAACAAAAATTCTATAGTTCATTTATAATTTTTATTTTAAATGAACTTCACCAATAGACCAAGGACCCATTGATGAAAATTTATTTTATCTTAAAAAAATACACCGAAATTTTACTTTAATAATTACTAAAAAAAATACAAATTGCTATTATTATGGTGCTACCCAACTATTATTATTTTATATTTTTAAGTAATGCTTGCTTATTATTTTATTTTTAAGGGTCAGATCACAGTTATCAAGACAGGTTTGCATTTCCACACAAAATTCTTTCACCTCTTTTAATGTCTGGAATGGCACAGAAGTTTCCCGTGGGTAAATAAGAAATTTTGGTGTAACAGCCAAAATTGAGCCCAGTTCATTTTTTTTAATGTTATAAATAATATTCCACATGTCATCCTGCATAAACGAAATCCAAGAAAAAATAATGTAATATGGTAATACCGAACATCTGTATCGTTATCAAGCGTAGTGGGTTTTATGAATATAGATGTTTATTAATTACATATTTTATTTATTAATAAGAAAAACTTTTTATGCTGGTGAATAATATTTTGTTATAAAGAGTAGATTATGAATCAATTATGAAGATATTTGATTTATAATAGACATTTTTTTATTAATATTTTAAAATATTTTAGTAAAAATATATATATAGAAAATAAAATAAACATATAATTATATATTTTTTATTTAAAACTTTTTAAATAGTTCAAATATTAAAAATCAATATTATATATTAATAATAATATACAAAGATATTAATATGGGTTGAATGATCTTTTATATATTAATATTTAACGATAGGATATTTGGTTATTTTTTATCTTCATAAAAAAAAATTCTGGACTAATGAATAATATTCTAACGTAAAAACATTTATGGATGAGTTAAATTATCATAAAGGTATTTGATTTATTTATATGAAGAATAAAATAAAAATATAATTGTATATATATTTTAATTAAAAAAACTAAAATAATTTTAATATTAAAAATCAATATTATCTTTTAATAATAATATACAATGACAATAATATTGGTTGAATGATTTTTTATATAATATTAATTAATAAATATTAGTCCACTTAAAATTTTTGGTCACCTTGTTGGAAAGCACTACATTAATTTTTACATCCAATTTTTCATTAGTTCATAGAAATGTAAAAAAAAATTACACTATGAATGCAATGAACTTGTTCTCAAGTGGTGGGTAGGTATACATAGTGTACAAACCCTACCAATCATAAGTTATTTAAGAAATAATTTATTAAAAAAAATCTTTTAAACTTACATTTAAAATAAATAAATTATATTATAACATTATATTTTTATTTATATATAACATTTGGAGGGACTAATATTTATTTAACAAGATTTATTTAAAAAAAGAAATTAGTCTTTTCAACTTATATTTTTTTGTACTTTTAATTACGACATTATATTTCTTTAAATATATCACATTAGAAGGAGGCAAAATTTATTTAAGAAGTAATTTATTCAAAAAAAAAAACTTTTAAACTTACATTTTTGTATCTCTTCTAATTATAACATTATATTTATAAATAATTTGTTAAATATTTAAAAAAAATTAAATACAACGTATTTTAAAGATATTAATAATTATTTTATTATAAAATATATAATTAACATTCATATCTCTCCCCCTCCCCCTCTTCTTCTTTCTAGACTTTTACATCAATATTTCTTTTCATCTCCATCTACATCTCTCCAAATTTCTCTTTATATACAACATCAAACTACTAATCCCACTTTATATACTATTATCTTAACTCTAAATACATATCAATATTAAAGGCAAGAACTTGACGCTTTGCTTCTCTTGTTTGATAATCAAACCACACTTAAATAATAGTTGGTTTTTAAATAAATGAAAGATGAAATTTAGCATTTTTGTTGTTCGGTTTTGTTTTAGTTTGTTTGTTTTATGAGTTAGGATAGATTTGAACCTATTCATGAAGATAGTAAAGTTTTGTGTAATAACAAATTCCAAATGTAATATTGTTCTTCTTCCTTTGACTGTGTAAACATCTATTGCCACTGTAAATAAGGGTTAATGAGTTACACTAATAGATTAAAAAGGGCTTATAAAGCCTTTTATTTCAAGAAGAAATATTATTCATCTCATTGTTTGGTGAAATTTTAAAGAAACAATCGCATATTATTTTCATACTTTATGGGAGAAGTATTATTTATAGGCCTTAAATCTAGAGGAATTTATGATTTACATTTGACGTCAAAATTGAGGCACACTTAATTATATAGATAGATGTATGATGAGTTAAGAGTCTAAAGTTACTTAGTTTTTTTTTTCGTGATGCAGGCTATTTTTGATGGGCCTCAATAAGTAGTAAAAAGGTGATTTGAAAGTATTTCAAGAAACTTTGTCATAGCAAGGACACCAACTCAAATTTCAAGCCATACCTAAAAGTATTTGTCTAGGCTTATATCAAGCAACAAGTACTAGAAAAAGCTAAACTTTAGTGATAGTGATGGGAATTAGAAGTAAACTCCTTCGCAACAAGATTTTGCTATTACAAATTATTTAATACATGTTGTTGAATGTCAATATCTTGGTTTTGTGTATCCACAATCAATGGGAGGAGCAACCTTGGTTAATTATATATGGGGCCTTCCATAGGTGGGAAACCTCTAATGCTACCTCCTAATCCACATGATCCCTATTCTCATTAAGGTCATTCACCTTATACAAACAACCATACACACCTAATGTAAAATAGGGATGACGCAATGGCTCTATTGAAAATTGATGTTAGCCATTATGTCATAAACCCAACGGATGTGAAATGGGTTCCAACCACCATGTACTACATAAAGACAAAAGAATTCTTGACCAAAAACACAATTGTTTTATGTTGATATGATTTTTATGTACTATTGAGGTCATTAGATTCATATTTTAATATTTGTGCACTTTTTTGAATTGATTAATTTCTACCAGTGGAAAAGTTTAAGATATAGTTAGCTTTTAGTACTATAATGCAATGTAGGTGAATTATTATTCATGATGTAGGAATATAAGATGTTTCTAAATAATAAAATTGGTGAAAAGAATGTGAATGCCCATTACTAATTTTTTTGATGAATAACATTTTTACTAAGAAAGGATATTCTTGTATATTAAAGATATTTTTTGAAAATGTGCGTGCAATTCAACATGAGCCTAAATGTTTGAATTATAGGTGGTTCCATCTTGCATGGCATTTTTTTTCTCTTTAATACATTTTTTGAACTTACCATCACGTTGAAGAGCTTAAATATTTCTATTACATATATTATAACCATCCAAGGATTAAGCATGTTGAGATTCAAATATTTTTGTAGTGTCATAAATTTAAACCCCTTACAATTTCACTCTTTTTTTGTCCCTTTCTTTAAAGTGTCTCTTTCTGGGTCATTTTGAGACTATTTTGGCCTTATCTCATCTAAATTGCCATCATATGTTCATAAGGTGTCCTGATCCAATGTCTTGGTCCTATGCATTTTGCAACCAAGTTGCTTTGTTCCCTTTTTGGTTGGACCATGACACCTAGTGTCTTAGTCGTAGTGGACTATGGTGCCTAGCACCTTAGTCCCTCCAAATGACTCCAAAACTTGACTATGTTATAGTGTTGGATCCCACCAATTGTGATTCAATTATGATATGACCATTGAAAGTTGGCCTAAAAGTAAAAATACCTTGAGAACTCTTTGTAAAGCATCATTTCTGATTCATTTGATCATCTTTCATAATCCATAAGTTTCATTCAAGACGAGATCAGAGTACAAGGAACATTATTCTACAACAAGTCATCTTAAAGAATGTTTTCATGATATATTTTGTTATGTTTATCATGTTATAGTATCAACACTTGGAGAGCTTACCTAAAGAGAATTTCAATGAACAACTATTATCAATCCAAGCTATAATTATGTCAATTCAACATTTCCTTTCAGATTTAGCCTCTTCCCTACTAGGGGTAAGACCTCATTTATAATAAATCATAATTTTAGGGGATGTTAAAACCCACCCAGGGTTTGACTTAGGCGTGCCCCTATAGAACACAATAATTTTCCCTCTTCTTTGTGTATAGGTTATAGATCTAATAGTCAAAAGTTGTAGATTTGCATATAGAAGATTGAGACGTAGTTCTAGTTTTTTAATACAAAAAAAATCAAGGACTATTATGATTAGGAAAACTTACACTTCTTAGTTTAATTCCAAAGGAAGTAATTTACATACCATCTTAATAAAAAATCATAAGTTTTAGTTGATAGAAGCATGCCTAGGACTAGAGAAACCAACACACTTGTCCAATATTTAAAAGCATAGATTTTTGTGACAAGTTCCTTTTTGTATCTTATTTATAAATGTATACTTTAAATTTGACTTTTAGTTCTTTATCTATCTGTTTATGTTTATTATTGTCAATTTTATACCATTTTACCTAGTCATTTCTTATTCACAATTGACTATATCAAACAAAGTATCTAGCTCTCCTTTAGAACTTAAGTTAGATCTTGTTGGCTATATCCCCTAATACAATTAATATTGATTTGGGATATTAGAAAATAACTCTAGGACAAGGTCACATTTCATGTCATTCCAAATTTGACCATAAATTTCTTGATAATTAAATATGTCTAGATTTAATAAATTCATGTTCAACCACTAATGGACTATTTGATAATCTTAGGCATGTGACACGGGTGGTTGGTGTTGTAGGAGATGATTGCTCATCCTATTTTGAATGGTTCTTCTACTTAAGAGTTTTTTAACCATTATAAGGGAAATAAGGATTTTCTTAAGTTACTTAGTTTAAATCAAAGTCATAAAAAATAATGCATATTGATATTATAGATATACAATACATGTAAATGGAGTAATCCAACTAACTACATTAAAATTTTATAATGATAGACAATATTGAGTGTTTGTTCATGATATTGTAATAGCTTTTAACATTTTATAATATAATTGGCATCACTTTTTACTTTTAACATCTTTCTTAATTACAAATTTCATCAAAACTACAAATTTTAGATTTTTGAAGGATAAAATAATTTTTTTATCAAGATGGATTTCATTTAAAAAATCAAAGCCAACTATGTTGTTTAATGTGATATAATTACAGTTTCAAGATTTAAAGGAGTTCAATGGCATGGAAAAGGAAACTTTCAAATTAAGATATATTGAACTTAATTAACTTGTATGCCTATGGAAATTTCTATATGGAATAAGGCCACCAACATTCCATTATTGTTTTATTCTTTCATTTCAGGTGCCTAAAATGGAGGTAAAATCTAGTGATTTTTGAGAAAATAATAAAAGGCTATTCAATTTCCCAAAGAGATCAACTTGGTGCTTTTTTGTTCATTCTTAAAAGGAATTTACACCATCAATTCATTGGATATAGTTCAACAATCTTGTGTTTCATATTTGAAAGCATTTAATGAAGAATTTCAAGTGTAAGAAATGAATTTCAAAAGACGATTTGAGGGAAATGAAGGAATAGATTTAGATGTCTCTTTTGGGTGCCTTATAGGATTATAATTTCAATAAAATGAATCATTTAATAATGTTAAGATGTGGAAATCAATATCATCAAGGTTGGAGAAAGAACTTGCAAGTTTCTCTTGAAAATTAGACAAGGAAGACTACAAGCAATTAGTTTGACATGAGGAGAAAGATAGAATAACATAACTAAGAATTTGTATGTATGTTTGTTGTAAGGAAACCAAGTGCGGAAATGCCTTCCTAACATCAATTCAATAGGGGATTCAAGCAAGTATGCTTTTTAAAATTCTTTTGCAACACATTAAAATGACATAGACAGATGATTCAAATATCCAAACACACAAAGAGTAAACACCAGATTTATGTGGGAAAACCTTTACAGGTAAAAAACCCACCACCAATGAGAAAATACTTTATTCACTGTTAACAGAAGATTACAATAAAGTTACAGATTTTGTTCACATGCATTTGCTCTCAGAATACATAGTTTGGATATCTCCTATAATATCATGCAGAACATTCAAGACTACAGACATGCAAGACTACAACAATGTAGCCTCTTTGCATCCCTTCATAGTCACTTTGTTCTACTCTTATCAGCATAGACCTATCGCTTCACTCTACTTTGCTCAACCATCGTTCAACCTCTCACACCTAGTTTGTTCTGCTCGATCACTTTGAAAATATACAATAACTCTTCACAGAATACAACAATGATCACTTCGATCCTTTGGCTGCAAACATGCCATCTGTCAAATCAGATCATTCCATTCTTGTCGGTTAGAATAACAAATTCGGAGTGTAACCGAAGAGCGACTTCCAGTCGGTTCATGAACTCGTGGAAACCAGTTATCCCACATTCATCCGGAAGTTAGGTCGGTTCGTATTCAAATACCCCAATAGAAACATTCTGAGTGTTTGCCTACTTGTCTTTTGGACTTCGATCCGAGTGGCCATCCATAGTAGGTCTCTACTCCATCAACCATCGGAAAGACTCCAAATGAGTTACTCCGATCTCCCGATGACCCATAGATGATCCCATCAGGGCATCGGCAAAACCTTCCTATTGTCTCCCTAATCCTTGATCACTCTAAGGATGCCTACACCAAACCATCGGGTCATCGGCCAAACTAAGAACAAGTAATCCTAATCCCTCGATACAATAGTAGATGGCTTCATTGGTGCGGCTCCGAATAGGTCAGCTCCATCAGCTTATCAGAACCAACATTGAAATGTTATCCTGACCTCCGATAAGTAGTAGATGACCTCATCGAACTTCGCCACAACACCAAACAACCTTTCCTGATATGTGAAGTTACACTGATGACCTAAAGTAGCTTCATCAGGTCATCGGCACATGCCCAGAACTATTACCGCGATGAGCGATGCACTCCAAGACAGACGAGAGCGGACTCATCGGACTTCGGCATAGCTTCCATCTTGTCAACCCAATAGCCGATGTCAACCCGATCATCGAAGGTGACTCCATCAGGTATTGGCGTAACACCAAACTGGTTCACCCAATAGCTGATGCTGCTCCAATGACCAAAAGTGACTTCATCGAGTTTTAGCATAACGCCCATGCAGTCCTTTCAATAGTCGAAGTTACCACGATGACCGAAGTTGACTTCGTTGGGTCATCGAGATGACTTTAAACCTGTTATTCTGATATGTGAAGCATTCCAACCAGAAGACAGCTAACACATCAGGACTTCAGTGTAGTGAATAACAACTTTTCCTGATAGCCGATACCAAGTCCGAGAAGTTGAGTCGATCGGCCAGAGTTGTCCCAATAGAGAGAAAGACATAGGCCTAAGTCACACCGATCAGAAAATGTTCAACAACCAAGAAGGTAACACTTTGTTGCTCCATTGGTGTAGGCTACTCCGATCAACCCAAACATGGTCAGGCAAATCCGAGGCATATTTCAAACAATCTCCCACTTGCCGAGGAACCCACCGGACCTATCTACCATATCGAACACATACCGACACCATTGAGAACCATGGACTCAAAAGCCCATCAATACTAATATACTACTCGATCATAAACCATTAGAAAATATAGTTTACTTTGTGCACCACTGAGACACATGCAAAGAAGTCTCATCTCATTCATGGATACTCCCAGAACACAAACCTCATGATCCCAAGGCTACTCAAATGTACCAGCATTTGTTACAAACATAACTAGAATAGCACCCACAACAAGTGCTAGTACATCCAACTATATATACCTTCACGATATAACAAGATGCATTTAAAATCATCAACATATACATTCTGCTACTTACAGGCTCAAACTTCAAGTGCAATGATTGTCACATACACACCAAGAAGCTCCCACTGCATAGGTAATGTTAGAATTGAAAAAGATCCTTTTTTCAATATTACATAGAAGTGAAAAACCTTTGTACCAAGAGCATTCACAATACTAACTGTAAACAAAGAACCTACAAGCAAGTGTTCACAGCACCCTGTATCATACCCTTTCTTCACCTCTAAATGCTAACTGTGTTATCATAGATGAATGCCTTTCAATTGAACCTATTACTCATTCCAACTCAGCACCATCTACGTTTCCATGTTTCCGAGAGCACCTGTAGCAGATCAGCCCATGCCAAAACTTCAAATGCATGACCACATTATCATGAAGTATCAAACAAAAGATCAGGGTACTCAAAACATAAAAAACTGAACCAAGATCATTGTCAAAATTCCAACTATAGAAATAGGAACTAAAGACATGACATACATGATCTAAAACATCTCTTTCAAAGAGATTGCATGCTCTATATGAACATAGACACATTATGTCAAAACTCTAAATGCATCTCAAGAGTATATCCTAACATAAAAACATCCTAACTAAGGATTACAACATCTCTACCAAGGACCCCTTATGAATCCTTGAGATATTAGCATCTTTAGTCACATGAAGAACATTCACCAATACATGATGAATCTACATCACTGCCAAAGATCCAAGGTACCTAGTCTTAATGGCATCATGATTGAACTAGACACTGACAGATGTCTAACTTGCCAAAGAAGCTCAGAAGGCATCTCCATCCTCATTTTGAGAGGACACAGAATCTGAAGAACTCTTATTCTTCTTCTTCTCTTTGCAATCCTTTCGAATATGACTAGTTTGCCCACAATTCCAGCACTTCACTTTGGACTTCTTTCCAGGAGACTCAGAACTTTCCTCTAACTTGGATTTAGAATTCTTGTTCTCTTTCTTGCCTCTAATAGCGAGAGCATCCTTGACCATCTCAGAATATTTTCTTCATGTTTCTTCTGATAGTAACGAAGCAACCACACCTTCCATTGTGAGCTTGGTTGTTGTACTCCCAATGACCATGACTAGATGATGTTGGCATATGCACACTCTAATGAGACATTGCAGGTGATTGAAGGTTTTGTCATTGATGGCAACCTTACAATCCTATGGCACCGGCAAGGCATCACACTGGCACTAGCAAGATCAGACTCTACACTGACACTCAGACCACTGGCATCGACAGAGAAAAGAAGCATACCGGCACAAAGGCCGACATGATTTTTGTTATAATATATTTTGTTTATTATTTGTAAAATCTTTAGAAGCCGACTTGGCAAATTGTAAAATGACTCATATATATAAGAGATCATTATAGAACAATTAGGTAAGCATGAAGGAATGTAATTAGGCGAAATAAGGTAGACCTATTATGTGAATTATAGGTTAAGGGTGTATGCAAGAAGTAGAGCAGAAACCAATACTAGATCTGGCATAGTAGATGCTATTTTGAAGTAGTACAAGACACTGGATTTATATAATCTATTTTTGTAAGTCAGTGAGACTTCCTATTTTGTATTTGAGTAGTGAGCTCTAGGCACTTGGCCTTCCTGCATATGCAGGCCCCTCTTGTAGCAGTAATATTCTCTTATTGGCCAGTAAGTGAATATTGTGGGTCACAAATCCCACCGAGGTTTTTCCCACACTGGGTTTTCCTCGTTAAAATATTGTGTTATGGTGTGTTTCTTATGTGGTTGCTTTTAATTTTGTTCATTGCACTATTTCTTTCTTACCGTTACATTGTTATAATATGTTCTACATGCTTTAAGTTAAGAAATTCACATCACCTGTTAGATACTGATTCACCCCCCCCCCCTCTCAGTATCTGTGGGAATCCTAACAATTGGTATCAGAGCCTGGTCCTCTATTTTCAGAAGCCTAACAACTTGAGGAAGATCTTGACATCGGTAGAGATGGAAAATCTGATGAAGCAACTTGAAGCAGCTCTCTTAGACTATGATACAGAAAAATTGAAAAACATCAAACTTGAAGATGATCTAAAGGTAGCTCAGGATATCATTAAAGCACTTCAAGAGAATTTTACCATTGCAAGGAACAAGAGAAGAGAACTTTGTGAAAAAATGCAGAGTGAAAATGATGAAAATGAAACTCTTAATGATACAATAAGCAAGCTAAAGCAAGAGAACATGGCAACAAAGAATGAGATGCAGGATATGACTATGAGATTTTGCAAAGAAATTGAAGATAGGAAGAAGAATGAAGAGTGGTGGATGGTAAGTTTTAGTTCTTGTGTTGCACACTGTAGCCTTACCGGTTGATTGTAGCACTTTTGTACAGGTATTTGAGTGCTTTTGTACAAGTGTTTGACTTATTTTTCTCATTTTAGTGCTTGTGTGTAGATTGTTTAGAGCTTTTGGGTTCTTATAATGCTCTTGTAAGTGTTACAACACTTTTATCACAATTGTTAGGACAATTAGTGTCGATTGCTCCAGTTGGTTTTTAAGATGATGACAGTTGATGTCAATTTTCTTTTTAGGCTTGGTTGTTGCATTTGTTCGAGACCCAGTGTACTTGTTGAGACTAGGCAATTGATATAAATGCCTATTGTAGTCTAGGCGTAGGTGAGTTGAAATACCTGTAAGACTTGAGATATTTGAGAACAAAGTATCTGATGAAGTCTAGGTAGTAGCAGATTATGCATAGCAAAGAGGTTGACATTGCTATTTTTATTATGTTGTAGGAGGACTTTCATGTACTACAGGCATGAGAGAGGCATCCTACCACTCAACGTCTACATGATCACCTAACGGATCTTGAGATTTATTGTGTGTGTTTGACAGGATTGTTTGATATGATGTATTTACTCGTAATTCAGACAAATCATGGATTGCTAACTATATTGGTCGAGCAATGGCATAGTGAGACATGTTCCTTCCATCTACTGATGGGCTCGAGATGACAGTAACCTTGGAGGAAATCTGGAGGATCCTACACATTCCTATCATTGGCAAGTTAGTGACATATGATAGGGAATTTGGGGAGGCAGCATCACGACAAATCTTCCCTTACCCAAAGCTAGAGGTATATGACAGGTCCCTACCCTGGGAGGAAATTTCATATTTACATGAGCCACTGCCTGCAGTTTTATCAAGGATTTTTGGAGGGCTGTTATGCCCTGATCAGAGATCTCATGGGTTGGCTATCAGTTTGGGATGGGTTATTGAGCAGATGGACAGTGAGGGCACCCGATATGTGTGGGCTCCATGTATCTTGGTGCATTTGTACAATGATCTTCATGATGTGGTCTACCATGGTATTACTTCATTGGGAGTTGGTATTACTTTGTTGCACATTTGTGCATGGGAGCACTTTCCTGTCACATGAACAATGTGTATGAGATTCAGGGCCATTGATCAACCTTATTTGTATATGTATGGAGGGATGATGACACAACCCCAGCTAGGGAAGATAGAGTATTGGAGACATGCCTTAGATGTTCTAGATACAGTATTTTGGTGCCCATACTTAGATTGTGATCCATGGGAGGATGATGCAGAGGTGATGCCATGTGTATATTTTGCTTGGTTTTTGATCGATCGCACATCCTACATCATCGAGAGACATCTACCAAGTCATGTGATGAGATAGTTTGGTTGGATGCAGGGTATGCCTCGGGGTACAGGAGAGTATGTGTGAGTTGTGCATGAGAGATACCAGTGGGATCTTGCATTGTCGTATGATCAGGCTTTGACAGAGTTTCAAAGTTTACAACCAAGGCCATGGTCATATAGAGTAGATGTGGCAGATGTAGGGGTCACAAATGAGTATGCACAGTACTTGGAAATGCATCTCATTCCATGCATTTTAGATCATGTAGAGCTAGTTCCACCTTTTGAGGAGGATCAGGCACCAAGACAGGGGAGGAGGAGGAGGAGGAGGAAGAGATTAGATGGGGTGGGGGAGGTGGTGGATGAGCTAGAGATGGGGGAGGTGGTGGTGGAGATGGAGGAGATGGTGGAGGAGGGAGGTTTTTTATAAGGGGTGGAGGGGGTCTCCTAGTGCGACACTTACAAGCACCACCTGGATAGGTACCCACAATAGTAGGGGGAGATTGGAGGTTGAGAGAGGAGAAGGTGTAGATATGGGTGGAGAAGCAAGTGCAAGTATGGGAGGAGATGCAGGTGTAGGAGGTGTTGAGATGGGCGAAGGAGGAGGAGGAAGTGTCGAGATGGGCGAAGGAGGAGGAGGTGATTTGTGTGAGTTTATGATAGTACGGTTACAAACTCATCTTACCACCACAGAGGATTGGATCTATATCTTGGAGGCACAATTAGATGATAGGGATGCAAAGATCACTATCAAGGATGTTCAATTGTTTGCCTGAGGGGTCGAGCTCACTACAATTTTGAGGGAGAGGGATGATGCCATAGATATATTGAGACAAGCTCAAGACATGATCCACATGTTAGAGCAGGTATAGGGACAAGTCCCTATTGTGCATGTGATGAGAGAGATGTGGCAAGTCAAGGGTGAGATTGATTACTGGCAAGGATTGTATGAGCAGGTGGTGCCCAGTAGTCAGTGGGTTATGAGTTATTCGTAGATGCGGTGAGCGAGATCAGAGCACTCACAAAGAGGCCAAAGTAGTGGGGGTGTGATAGGTCCTCCTCGATGAGGTGGTGATGGTGGTGGTCCCTCTACATATGGTTAGAGTGCCATGTGATGTGTATTTTGTCTTCTTTATTGATGCAGGTGCATCCCCAGTCTCTAAGAAATCTCGCATCAACCAAAAATATTTCCTTTCAGTTTAGTTCTTGTTTAGTTCAGTGTGCAGTTTTATGTGTTCTTACCAGTTGGTACCAGTAGTTGATTGTTTTTCTTTTCAGATCTTATTTTTGGTTTCCAAGCTAGTTCATGTGCTTAATTCCTGATTTTCAGTCCATTTGGATTCTTTTCCATTCAACTATTGCTCTTGGTTGACTATTTTTGGGTTTTGGGACAGCTCTTGTGCTTACTGGTTAACTTTCCTTCATTTCTGGAGCAATTATTGGTGTGTGGATCTATTTTTGGTCTTGTCTAATGTTCTTTGGCATGTGGTCAACCTTCTTGTTGAATCGCACTTCTTGGGTGTTATTTTCCAAAAGGATTTCTTTAATTCTTAGGGCTGACCTAGTTACATGTTTCATTTTCCTATAGTGGTAAATGTAATCTTTTGTGGCCGACCTGGATATGTTTCGGTGGGTATATATATGACATTGTGTAATCATTTGTGGGGGCAGAGGAAGTAGAATTGAGAATAAGAATTGAGATTTGCATTTAGTGATCCGATTTATTCTTAGAGTCCTGGTTGGATTGTATCTGGTTGATAGCTTGCATGTAACCAGTTAACTACCAGATGTTCTATGATGATTGTATGATGACAATCGGTTGGTTGTCAGAAGTTCTATGGAAATAATATGATTTGTTTCTGTAACCTTGCTATATTGTCATGTTTCTTTTAGTGTGTTACTCTTGTTGCATAAGCTGGTTGATTCTTTTTGAGGGTTTTACTAGTTATGGTTGCACCATGTATTATGTCATTTTTTTACATTGTTACTTACTCCTACTTGGATGGCTCTTGGTAGCCGATTTTATTGATGTCATTGTACTTCGATTCATATGTAATTTTCTTTGATGAGAGATATATATGATGAGATCTCCTTGTTGGTGGTGGTGACATGAGATGTTTTTATAATGATTGGATGTATGTGATTTTGTTGATTTGATATGCATGATATGTGATGGATTTTATATGTTTTTATGATGCTTTATGACGATGATGACTTTATATATGATGATGTATATGTATGCAAATGGTTCTGATATATTGTATGATTGTGGATGAATGCACATGTATTGATTTTATGTTGCAAATGATTTCTTTATGTATGCATGATATTATTGATATGTTAAATGGTAATGATGTGTTTAATGATAAATGATGTTATGAAAATGTAATGACTTTTTTTTATGATATGTAAAATGATGAAAAATGATAATAATGTGATGATAGATTTTAAATGAAAATGATGTATTTTAATGATATAAAAGATGTTAATGAAATGTAATGATTTGTTTGATGATATAAAAATAAAAATGATGTGATGTGATAAATGAAATGAAAAGGATAATAATGATGTATGATAATGAAATGAAAAGGATAATAATGATATATGATAATGAAATAAAAATGATAATAATGTTGCATGATAAACGAAAATGAAAAGGATAAATGATATGTAGATAGATTTAAATGAAAATGATGTGATGATAAATGATATGATAATGATGTGTTGAGAAATAAAATGAAAATGATAATAATATGAAAATGATGTGATGATAAATGTTATGAAAATGATAATAATGATGTTTAAGATGAAAATCATATAATAAGGATAAATGAATCTAATGATAAGATGAAATAGGATAATAGTAACTATCCTAAATGATAGATGAATGAGAAAATGAAATGTACTAATCCAAACATGAGCCTGAATGACAATGTAAGATGAGTGATGTACATGTATCAGAGTACTCTGTCGGGATTTGTCTTAGCTTTCTCATAGCAACCCTATTCAATTTCATATGCATGCTTTACAAAAGATATGTACAATTTATGTATGAAGAAATGAATGAGTGGTATGCAAGGGAATGAAATATAAATAGATGAGATAAAATGACGATCCATGGTCTATTCATAATGCTTTATTTCCTCATTGAGCATGGTAGTATCGATCTTGATGAAGTATTAGAAACCAAGGTTGACTGTTGTACTTGTAAACAAACATTGCAAACAAGGAAAGTTCCCCTCTATTCTGGTTCATATACACATGGTCGAGGTATACGTTGTAGTCAATAAGCCATAGTGATCCATAATTTGTTTTTTTGCATAGGATCTTGTAGCTTAGTGAACTTCCCACGTACAGACCATTAGTATTTTCCCCAAAAATTCATTGGAACAATCTGCAAACAGAAAACAAAGAAAAAGATACCATGAACCATTCTGGCCACTCTAATCACTTGTGGATATCCTGAAGTATCTAAGAATCTACTATAAAAAGTAGTAATCTAACCAAATTCTTATCAGCCAAACAAAATCTTCTTGTCTTGAAGAGATATGTCACCATGTCTTGTTTTGAAGGAAGGATGTATCCTTGTTTACGACGATCTCGTGTATGTGTTGCTCAGATGTTTGTTTGTTTGTTGATCTAATAGTTGGTCATCTTGTAGGTAGCTCAAATGTTGTTTTGTGTCAAGCTTGATGTTTATGTATAATGAAGAAGTGTTTTGCAAATTGCAATGTTTTTTATTGATTTTGTTGTTTTCTAATGTTTTGGGTGTTTTTGAGATTTTATGAATGTTTTTGGATTATTTCAGGACATTTTTTGAATGTTTTTGGTACTTTTGAGATGTTTTATGAATATTTTTGGATTATTTCAGGATATTTTTAAAATGAGTAACTCGGCGAATCACCAATATTTAGAATCCACTCCCATCATATGGTAAAAATTTGCCCCTATTTAGGTGTCGGTATGAAAGCATGATGCGGAATACATGAGGTAATAACCCTGATTTTAGATCAATAACAAGCCATGATAGATCTCTGATGTATGAGAAAATGCAATGGATGTGATCGCAACAAGTCTGAAAAACAATGGAGCCACAACCTTTATGACTGGCACTTTTTTGCCAGGTTTTCACCTTTTGGATGAATGATTTTTCTTTACTATTTTCTTGATTTTTTCATTTTTTATACTTTGTTCAAGACTTTTTTTGAATGTTTTTGGTATTTTCTTAAATTTGATGAGCCTAATGCTCTATACAACTTATGTATGAAACTTTTTGAGATGGATGTTGTTGATTGGATTTGCTAGGGGTTCTCCTTTTGAAGTTTCTAATTGATATGCCACAGACCCGAAAACCGCAAAGATGACATATGGACCCAATCAATTAGACTCAAATTTTCCTTGATGTTTTCTATTTGGTTGATTGCGAGGATTCTCTTTGAGAACAAGATATCCTACCTAAAATGTGTGAGGTCTGACCCTATGATTGTAAACTTTGCTCATGCATTGTTGATGGCCTCTGCTCCATATACAAGTGAGTATGGGGTTGCACCTGCAGAGGTTCAAATGCTAGTTCGATATGCCCATAGTACTAGATTCAGACGAATGTGCCAATCAGGACCGACATCATTGACTGTCTTCTTTAGGATCCTCAATATGTTCTTGTGTGAGGCTTCTTCTTGATCATTTCCTTGTGGGTAATATAGGGTGGAAAAACGGTGTTGGATATGAAACTCCTCACAAAGTTTATGAATATCCTAATTTTGAAAGCAAGCTCATTATCTATGATGATGGAAATGGGTACACCATATCGACAGATGATGTAATTCAAGATGAATGAGGTGATCTACTTTCGGTGACTTGGGTGAATGGAACAACTTTGATCCACTTTGTGAAGTATTTTGTGGCGGTAATGATGAAGTTGTGATCATTGGATGAAGATGGATGGATTTTACCCACAAGGTCAAGTCCCCACTGACAAAAGAGCCATGGTGTTGCGATGGGTTGCAATTATTGCATAGGTGCATGTATCAAATCTCTGTGTACTTGACACTTTTTGTACTTCCTGGTAAAGTAGTAGGAGTCTTTTTCCATGGAGGTACAATAGTATCTGACCCTCGTGATCTTTTTAGCCAATAAAGGGCCACTTGAATGAGCCCCACAGATACCTTCATGTACTTCTTCTAAATTTGTGGTCACCTCACATTTCTCTAAATATCGAAGGAGAGTATCATCGAGACTTCATCGGTATAGGGTTTCGGCAATGATGGTGTATCTGGTAGATTGGTGTATGAATATTTTTCATTGATTGTTTGATTGGTTTGGTGGAAGGACTTGATCGCGTAGATAAGTGTAGAACCCACCATACCATGGGGAATCAGGATCAATGAGTTGACATACCATCTCAGATTCCAAGATATCAGAAGCGGGGATCCAAACCTATTCAACTAAGAACTCATAGTGTGTTTAGTTCTATGGAAGATCAAGGAGAGAGGCTATGGTAGCCATTGCATTTGTAGCTCAGTTCTGATCTCGAGTAATCTGCTCAAAAGTGATAGCTATAAATAATTCTTTGAAACTATCCACCATCTTCTTGTAAGGCATGAGCTTATCATCCTTAGTTTGGTATTCGTCATTGACCTATCGAATTACCAATTGTGAATCGCCATAGACTTGTAGTTCCTTCAAGTTCCATTGGATGGCCATGAGTAGTCATGTGATCAAAGCCTCATTTATGCTATGTTTTTTGTGCATGGGAATGTGAGCCTTTATGATTTTGGAATGCTATCACCTTGAGGTGTGATAAAAAGAATTCCAGCTCCTGAACTATGTCTAGTGTAGGACCCATCAAAATATGGCTTCCATTTATGTGTCGGCATGACTGTGAAGATCTCTACATCTAGAAATTTTGAAATGAGAGGATGGTCTCCTATCAGTGGCACTTCAGCCAATTGATCTGCAATGGCCTTCCCTTTGATTTATTTTCGGTCCACATACTCTATTTCAAACTCACTGAGGAGCATAACCCACTTTTCCAAGTGGCCTGTTAGTTCTGCTTTGCTGAGTAAATACTTGAGCGGATCTATCTTAGCAATGAGTTGTATCTTGTGTGTCATCATGTAGTGCCTGAGTTTGGTTGTGGCTAAACTTACTGCAAGACAAGATCTTTCAATAGGGGTATAATTGAGTTCTTACCCTACTAGTGTCCTGGAGATGTAGTACACTGCACATTATTTTCCTTTTGTATTATGTTTTGCTAGTAATATGCCTAAGACCGTAGTTGTAGCTGATATGTGTAACAATAATGGCATGTCTGGAGATGGTGGTGATAGAAATGGTGGCATCATTAGGTAGTCCTTAAGCTACTAGAATGCTTGCTGATAGTTCTCTTCCCATTTGAAACAGAAATTCTTATGGAGAAGATGTGTGAAGGGATGGCATTTGTCAACCAATTGTGCAATGAATTATCATATAGACTACAACATTCCTTGTAATGTCCTCAACTGATTGATGTTCTAAGGAAGTGGCATCTCCATGATTGCTTTTAATTTTGCAAGATCAACCTCAATTCCTTTATTCAAGACAATGTATCCTAGGAGCTTCCCAGAGGTCACTCCAAAGACACTTCTTTGGATTGAGACATACATTATATTGTTCTAGTCGAGTGAAAATTTTGTCTACCACTATAAGGTGATCTTCTCTTGTTAATGATTTAGCTAGTAAATCATCCATATAGTCTTCCATTAGTGTATGCATCATGCTATGGAAGATGGTAGTCATTGCCCTTTGATATGTAGCTCTTGCATTGTTCGAACTGAATGGCATCACATTCTGATGGTATGTACCCCATGGGCATTAAAAGTTGTTTTGTTTTAATCCTCTAGGGTCATCTTGATCTGGTTGTATCCAAAAAAGTCATCCATGAGTGATAGCATTGCATGTCCTGTTATTAGGTCCACGATCATATCAATGTTGGGTAGAGGGAAATTATCTTTCGGATATGCCTTGTTTAGATCTCTGAAATCTATTCATATACAGATGACCTCATTTGGTTTGGCCACTGGGACAATGTTGGAGATCCATTCTGCATAATCAATGGGTCCTATGAAACCATCTAATACCTTTTTGAGTTCTGCTTTTACTTATAGTGAAATTTGAGGATGCATCTTTCTGATCTTTTGTTTTATTAGTTTTTCCCCTTCTACTACTGTCAAATGATGCATTAATAGCTCTGGATCGAGCCCTGGCATGTTCGCATAGGACCATGCAAGATTGATCTTTTGCTTCTAGAAAAATTTAGTAAAATTAGGATATTCTGCTAGAGTTAATGATTCAGCTAAATGTATTATGTGTGGATTTTTTGGTGCCCCCAAATCGACTTCCTTTGTCTCTTGTATAAGAATTGATTATCTCTCTTGATTTGTGCTAAAGGGAAGAATGTCAAAGCTTCCATCCTCAGGTGGCTTAGATAGGTTTTTGCCCTTGGATGCGTCCTTTGTTTTTACTATTTTGGGATCAAAAAGTGCCACGGTGTGGTTTTCACTTGAGGATCATGTTTTTATTGTAATATTTTTGTGCTTGGAAGGTTTGGCATTCTCTCCAAAGTAAGTCATGTTGTTAAGTTCAATATCATACCCAACTTTAAGATCCCTTCTTGGTATGTTAAATCATAATTAAAGAAAGTCTATGATTGCCTCGTCATTTTGAAAGGTGTCAAGGCACGGGGAATTTTGTGATTCCAGTCAATGAGGTGGGGGGGGATTATTGGCATTGCCTTTTCAATAAGGTTAATTTCATAGGATGCATCAGTTATGGTGAGGATGGAGTTATCAAGGTCATCGTTAATATTGTCCTCTTTGTAATCAGGCTTGGGAGGTGACCTATTTGTCCTTGAAGTATCTTTAGTATTTGGATTCCAAAAAGGTTTTATCCATGGATCTTTGTCAGCAACCTTGTCTTCACAAGTTTGAAGAGTCTCCTCTTCAGATTCATGTGAAGCTAAAGAACCCCATTCATATTCATGTGAATCTATTTCTGAATCACTTTGTATAACTTTGTCAATGTATATTATAGGGATGTCTATAGGTGAAAAAGGTTTGTCAACATCTACTATAGGTGTGGTATTTGATGGGATTGTTGGTGTTGCTTGGGTATCTAATATGGACAAGAGTGGAAAATGTGAAGTAATTGACCTTTGTACATTATAACTCTTTTGTTGGTGTGTTGCATGTGCAGACTTTGAGTGACAAGTGCTTGTGTAACTTGGATTTTTTGATGTTATAGGTTGGTCCGCAATGGACATTATCCTGCTTCCGGAAGGGGTGAATTTAGAAGTTGTCTACTTTTGTTTTCTTGTAAGCTTGAGCTTAGAAGAGCGTCCTAAACTAGGATTGAATCTGAGTTTGATTTTATCTTATGGTTGTAACAAGGGTTGTAATGGCTCTTGTATGCCTTGTTTGTGGGATCCTAATGCGCTATGGCCATCATAGCCCATCTTTTACCTCATGGTAAAACCTTTACCATACTTCTCTGTAGGGATCTTGATTTGTTGTTTACCTTTATCAAAAGGGTCTGTGTAGATCCATCGTGTCAAGTCATCATCAATAGTTTATTGTTCTTGTGATCTCCCTAGGATGAATCCATCAAGTGTATCAGTGTCGGTTGCAACAGGTGGCTTGAGTGACATTTGTGGTTTGCCATGAGTCCTAGGTGAGAGGGGTAGTTGGCCAACACAAAAAAGTTGGCTAATGTTATATTCTCCTAGGCCTTCATCGTTTACTTTCATTTTCAACTTCTCTTGTTTGGGTGTAGGGATTAGTGTATTGGTGAGATTTATTGGGTGGATGTAGGGTGATGAGGTGGTGGCTTCTTTGTTGTTGGGCACTGTGATATTTGGTTGATGCCTTATATTGTTACAAAAGGTGAATGGGTTGGCATCACCAAGGATAGTAATCTCTACTCCATTATGTGCAAACTTGATACATTGAAGGTAGGTGGATGGTACCACTTGCATGGCATGAATCCATGGTCTTTCTAATAGGAGATTATATGGAAGAGGGAGTTCTAAGACTTGACAAGCCACATTCTTCACCACATGTCCTACCCTGACTGGTAAAGTAACACACCCTTTAGAGGAGTGTTCTACATCATCATAGGATTTGATGGTGATCCTCTTTCTAGCATCAGTTGCTTTTGTTTCATACCCCAAGGCTATGATTAACTATAATGTGCGTATGTTAAGACCAGCTCCATTGTTAATCAAGACTCGCTTGATTCTATGTTTATGTATGAATCCCTCAATGTGGAGAGGGGCACTATGTGGTTGTTGAAAAGATACATTGTCATTCTCAGCAAAAGTGAGAGATGATGATGATTTGAGAGTTCCAACCATGGCTTGAAATTGGTTTGTATTGAGGTTGGATGGAACTGATGCTTCTTGGAGATATTGGTTTAATGTGAGGGTGATAGGCGCAAAAGCTCTAGTATGGAGATGAGTGATGGCATCTTATCTAATTGATCCACAAGGTTATAATGTTTGGGCACATATATCACTCTCAATGGAGCTCCTTGTATGGTAATCTTTCTACGGTGTGTAAAAATGTTGCATGTTGGATCCATTCCTTTGATTGTAATGGTTGAAACTTGTTCATTCGCATCATAAAGTTTATTGATGGTATAGGTATATGGTGCATGTGTATAGTTCATTGTGTTATCTTGGTTCTTCCCTTGATGGGAAGGACCTCCTTTCTCATATGATGGGAGTGGATTCTTGAACATGGTATGATATGTATTAGAAGTCTATACATTATGTCCATCCACTTCTATATCACCTTGATCAACGAGGTCTTGAACGATATCTTTTAACCGATGGCAACTATTTGTTTTGTGTCATTTTCCCTTGTGAAATTCAAAATACTCATTATCTCTACACCATGAAGGTTTAACCCATGGTTCATAGTTTGATGTTTTAGGCAATGTGATGAGATCGAAAGATATGAGTTGTCGTAATATATTTTCAAGAGGTTCTCCCAAGGGTGTGTACATTTGATTGGGTTTATAGGTAGGGTACCTATTTTTAGGTGCCTCTTGTTGCGTGTTGGGAGTTTGATTGCCTTGATTGTTTTGGGGATTGCCTTGGTTGGTATTGGGGTTGTTACAATTATTTGCTTTCCCTGCAATTTTGACTATGGGTTAGGCGATTTTGATAGTTCTTGTGTCTACAACACCATCGTTAACAATGTTTTTGTTCTTGGCCCAAAATTTGGGTGTGTCACTATTGTAGGTTGGTCATGGACCATTCTTATTGTCTTTGTATATTTTGACAAGTCCCTTTTTGATAAGGGATTTCTCAATCTTAAGCCCCTGGCCTATCACGTCTTTGAAAGTGTCTGAACATTTGATGTCTAAGTAGAATTACATCTCCTCATTTAAGTTTGAAATGAAAATTTCCACTAATTGTTCTTCTGGAATGGGGAATGAATGCCTACTAGAAAGGTGTCTCCATCTTTGTAAGAATCTTGAGAATAACTCTCCATTATTTTGTTTGGTATTGCATAGATCCTCCATGGAGACATCATGTTCTATGTTATGTGAATGATGAGTGTTAAATTTTTGTACTAGGTCCTCAAATATTTGTATTTCGTTGGCCAAACATGAAAACCATTTCATGGCCGACCCACCCAAACTTTGAAGAAAAAGGCACATTAAATATGTTTCATCATATGCCACCTCTAAGAATGCAGAGTAATTTCTCTCACATGGTCCCTTGGATCTCCTTTCCCCTTGTATTTGTCAAATTTTGGTGTTTTGAAATTGTGTGGGAAAGGAGGCATGATCATGTTCCTATCAAATGGATAGGGATAGATATCTTTGAGAGCGTATTATTTTTGTGACCTTCCTGAATTGACTTGTTGTGCAAGGTCTTGTATTTGTTGTCTCAACATATCCATTTATGTGGGAGGAGGGGGGTCATTCCCTTGTTGATAGTTATTGTCATAGTTGTGGATATTTCTTGTGCTCCTATCATCTCATTTTCTTTCTTCTTTATGGCTATGTTGGGCTTGTTCTGGTGCGCCCCTAACTTGTGACGCGTCATAATCTGGTGGGAGTTTGGCTCCTTCTTGAGCAAGTCTTAGGAAATGAGCATCAACATTCCCCCAGAGAATTTCCTCAAAGAGTCTATTAAATCTGGGATTACTATTGGCTTCTTCTATTTTTGCATGTGTAGGAATGTTTGAGTCTCCTCTTCTTGAAAAGGGGTTAACATCATCTTCTTCTTCCCATAATTCATTTTGTGGTCGTCTCTGACTTTGAGACCTAGTCCTAGCCATGTTGAAGCTTGTATTTGTGGAAGTGAGGTGGGTGAAAAGTGGGTGGTTGATCCTTGTTTTAGTTCCAAGATGATATAATGATAATGATGAGTTTGAAATATTTTGTGGATGTTTTATTGCCTTCACTAAAGGGTGGGTATCAAGAAAGTTCTTTTTAGAATTTATTGTTTGGGTTTCAACAATTAAGAGATGAGGTGTAGAAAGGCTTTATAAGCAGAAGCTACCTAGCTATGAGAGGATGCACTCATGAACTAGTTTTAACCTATCTAAATACTTGGCAATGCCCCTTAGGATGATGGATTCTAGATGTAGAGACACACTTAGAGATTATTATTGTTGATGTGATTAGCAATATCCCAAAAGAACTAAGGATGAAACCTTTATTTATTGAGAGGAATGGATTTTTTATGTATTTGTAATGAGTGTAAAACCTTGGAATGAATGTGAACCTTGGAATATCTACTAAGGGACTATGAATGTGATAATTGATTTTGGAAATGATTTTTCAATTGAGGAAGATGGAAGAAATGACTTTATGATGTTTTGACTTTAGATTTATAAAGTTAGAAGAAATGATTATTTGAAGTGAATGACTTAAGAAAATGTGGAGGGATTATGATGTTTGATTTTTTGAAAGATGGAAGAAATGATTATGATGTTTTGGAATGATTTGAGAAAATATTTAAGGAAATGTGGAAGAAGTTTGATGATTTGAAGTGAATGACTTAAGAAAATGTAGGAATAGGAAATTATTATGAAGTTTGATTTTTGGAAATGATTTGAATTTAATTTGTGGAAGATGAAAGCTTTTTAGACAATGATTAATGGAAGATGGTGAATTTGGAGTATGATTTTGAAATATGAATGAATTTGAAGTATGATTTGGAAGATTAATGACTTATGAAAGATGGTGAAGTTGATTGTGATTTTGTGGAAAGATGAAGTGATGAAAGACGATCTTATATGGAGAGTGACTCAATAAATGATTTCTGGTTGAGGTAAGTATGACAATGAGATTTTACCACTTTTATTGAGAGATTGGGACAAGGCAGATCTTTGTTGAAAGGCACGTGTTTTTAAAGATTCCTCATCAAACTCATGTCCATGATTATAGTGGGTTGGTATACTTGCCGTTAGTTGTTCCCCTCTCACTAACCTTATGGGATTCTCCGGAGAGAAGGCTTCCTAAATGTTGTATCCTATTTGCAAAAAATGAAAGAAAGTCGAAAAGAGTGAGCTTGGATTTTTTATCACCCAATTAAGGGGAGAGCATATGCCTATCACTTTCAAATCACAATGAACACTTGTTCATTTTATCTAGTTATTGCAATATTGTCTAAATGCTACTTGGAGATGTTGCTCCAACAAACATGGAGTTCTTTTTATCCAAGATATCAAAAATGGGTTTGTTCTTTTTAACCAACAATTGCAATATTCCAAACCTTTTCAAAAAGACTTGGAAATAAAACCTAGTCAACAAAATAAAGTCGTGTAGAAAATAACAATGTGATTTGTTCTTTTTACCTTGCAAATGAAATGCGAGATGTTCTTTTTAACCCCTTTGTAACAAAAACAAGAAGTGGGGTTCCTTTTAAACACCAAAGACAAATGGAGTTCTTTTTAAGTTTGTACCAAATTGAAAATGGGGTTCTTTTTAGCTTTGCCAAAACAAAAAAAAGTTTTTCTTGTTCTTTTAATCCCTTTATAGCAAAAAGTAAAGATGAAATTTTTTTAAAACACCAAAGGAAAAATGGAGTTCTTTTTAAGTTTGCGCCAAAGTGAAAATGAGGTTCTTTTTAGATCCCTTGGTAAAAAGAAAATTTGTGGAAAGAAAGCAAAAACTATGCTAAATCCTTGGAACCTGCAACAAATGTTAAGATCTGTAAAAACCTCTCAAAAAGTTAGTCCATATGGTGGGTTCACAAGCCTAAATTTTTTTTTTTGTTATAATTTTGATCTCTCTGCCCAATACAAAAGTGTTAATCTGGTGGAAACCCAAAAGCACTAACAGATAAACAAAAGTGCTATATTGAACCAAAAGCATTATTTATGCCATAAGCGCTAAAACAGGCAACAAAAGCGCTACAGTGATAGTCCAAACATGGCGCAAAGTCCAGAACAAAGGCACTATATCAGGCATCAAAAGCGCTACCTGTGCGTGAAAAACTGCAAGTTTCAAAAGGATTAGTTAAAATGTTAACTTTTTGTGTTGGATTCACGTCAGGTTCACCAAAATGATGCATGAAAAAGGGGACAAGCAAAAGAACTAAAGAGTTAGAGTTGTTAGTCTCAACCAAAAACCAAATAAACACAACAAGTTCTTAAAACATTCCAATACATACCAAAAGAGATTAAAAAACATACAAAAGAAGCTTAACATAATGAAAAGAAGGGAGAAGAGACTCCCTAAGATGCTCCCATGATACTCTTTGTTGTTCCTCCTTTGTTCTTCTCCTCTCCAAGATCCAAATGTGTGTGTAGCTCTTAGCCTTAGCATTAAGCCATGGATGCCAAATGGAGGATTGAAATGGTTGAAAATAAAATACTAATGCTATACAAATGCTTAACTAGTGTTGCTATGAGAAAAGATTAAGTGTCTATGCTAATTCCAGTATAGTAACAATGCTCTATTGCTTCCTCCTTTGCTTGAGGAATGAAGCTCTATCTATAGGGAAAATAGTGGATTGGAGGGTCAAGATTGGTCTAGTTTGTGGAGGGCTAAGATTTCATGATTCATGATCCATGTGATTGTTTTCAACCCAATCTCATGATGACAAGTATCAATATGAGATGGCTTGAGAGGATAGAGAAGGAGCAATTAATGCCTGAGGGGACATGAGGGTAACCTCGTGTGGTTAGGGTTATAGGATAAAGCTTTTATCCAAGGGTAAAGATTTTATCCAATACATAAACTTTTGTGCAATGTTTACCCATGGTTAAGCCTTGACTAAAGGGTCAAGACCCATGTGGGTTAGTGTGTTGAAGAAGTAATGCATTTAAGACTCTGTAAGAGTTCTTTATGTGTGAGCTGATGGGTTGGGGGTTAAGTTGGGATTAGGCTAATTTAGAAGGGGTTAGAAGAATCTAGGAGGTTAATGAGAAAGTAGGTTTGGCAAGTGGGTGAGGATAAATAAGCTTTTTAATTAAATATTTTATTTAATTCAAATAAGGAGTGCAACTTGCATTTGTAGGAGAATGCAAGTGGATGGGGGTTTTTAAATAAATATTGATTTATTTAAATGGGGATTTGGCTTGTGATTTTATAAAAAATATTTAATTTATTTAACTGAGTGGAAAGGGGAATTAAATTAATTTATTTAATAGATGGGACTATAGTTAGTAATTAAATAAATTTATTAAATTTATTTAACTAGAATAGAAGAATAGGCTAAGGTGAATTAATTAAATGTAAATTTAATTAATAGAGGAATATTAGTGCATTAAATAAACATTAAATATTCATTTAATTAGTGGATAAATTTATGTGTCTACAACTGACATTTATCTACAACCTAAGCTTGCAAATATTTTTACAAAGAAATATTTAAAAATAAATATTACAATAAAGCATTGAGAATATCAGTAGCATACAACAATACTCTTGTTAATATCCTTAAGGTTGCACTAGGATCGAAATTCATAAAATATTTGAATTTAGATTCAAAAGAAACTATTAAGATACTACAAGATATTATTGATATAAGGTTGAAAACAGTTCAATTTGTACTTTTTGAAATACGTCAAAAAATAAAAAATGAATTATATAGGTTTGTGCTTTTAAATAAAGCATTTGAAAATGAGCAAATGTTTGACAAATTGTAGCTTTGCTTGGAGACTATGCAAATTCTTCAATGTCTCGGGAGGGGACATTTCTAGGATTGCCTTGACTTTCTTAGGATCAACTTCTATAGCATGCTCACAAACTATGAAACCTAGGAGTTTGCCTAATGTAACTCCGAATACACACTTTTTAGTATTGAGGCGCAACTTGTTCTTAGATAGACATTCAAAAATCTATTCAAGGATTGCTAGATGTTCTGCTCTAGTTTTTTATTTGCCTAGGATGTCATCTACATAATCCTCCAGTATTTTATGCATGAGATCATGGAATATTATTGTCATAGCATGCTAGTATGCAACGCCTACATTTTTGAGACCAAAAGGTATGACTTGATAACAAAAAGTGCCCCAAGGAGTAGTAAACATTATTTTATGATGATCATCCTCTGCAATTTTTATCTGGTTGTAACCAAGAAAAATATTCATAAGGGAAAGCATTTTGTGTCCCCTTGTTAAATCAACTACAATATTAGTGTTGGGAAATGGAAGATCATCTTTAGGACATGCTTTGTTGAGATCTCTAAAATCCGTACAAAATCAAATAGCTTCATTGGGTTTACAAAGAGGTACCATGTTATAAATCCATTATGAATAATCATTTGGTCGGATAAGTTTCACTTCTAATAATTTCTCCAATTCTACTTTGATCGATAATGCAATCTGAGGATGCACCATTCAAAGCTTTTTCTTAATAGGTTTAACTTTTGGATCAACAACCAGGTGATGTACAACAAGATTGGGATCAAGCCCAGGCATGTCTGCATAAGACCATGCAAAATTAATAGGCCACATGTGAATAATTAAAAGGAAAACTTGGAATTCTTCATCAGATAAAGATGTTGCTACATAAGTAATTATAGGACTCACTATAGTTCCCAAATTAAATTCGCTTATCTCATTAATGAGTATTGAGGATTTATCAAGAACCTGTATGTCAATGAGGGAAAGAGGGGAATCCTCATCTTCTAGTTCTTCAAAGAGTTTTTCATTAGAAGATACACCCTTTGTTTTTACTTTTTTAGAATCTATAGGTGCCTTAGAAAGGCTTTCGTCTATAGATAATTGATTTTTCAATTCTTTTTTAGTTTTATAGTTAAGGATCCCCCCTTCCCCAAAGTAACCTTGAGGATCCAGCTTATATGTTGTATTCAAAGCTAGATGATAATATGGTGCACACTTGGTTGCTCCCAAAAATTGTAAGAGCATGCCATCACTCTAGATTGGATCAAGGTGTGCAATAGTTTGACCCTAATCAATGAGTTCATGATGGTGAAGGGGAAGGTCAATCAAGAGAATATATGTGTCAAAGAAGGTGGATGTGCCAAAGGATGAGAAGCTATACATATCATCGTATGCTTGTTTGACAACCTCCTCAGGTATATCTTTGATATCAACTAAAATGTTTTCATTATTTACAGATTTGCCTGCCAAATTTGAGGCTTCATGAGAAGAATGTCCAAAACCAAGCCCTTGATGACAAACATTTGGAACTAGATCAACAGGTCTTTTGATTCCCTATTCTTCTTGTCCTTGTCCTCCACCTTGGTAATACCATTTATTGGTAGCCAATTTATGTGCTACTAGGTTTTTTCTTTGAAGTGATTAAGGTGAGTATCATTGTCTACATCAACATCACTAAAAATCCATTGATTAAGACCTCATGATTAAGTTCACCATGAGATTTAGTATAACCAAAAATTCTAACCATGGATTCTTTCTTCTTTTTCTCTTTGGTAGGTTTTGCATGGGTATGAGGATTTAGAGGTAATGCACCCACTACAACAGTTCCTTGTAAAGCATATTCACCACAGTCATCATCATTGATCTTGAGCTAAGAAATGAAATTTTTTTCTTTAGGAGCAATGAGTATGAATTGAGGGTCAACATGTGAGGTTTATGGAGTAGTTTGAGGGATTCCATTATTAATGCCTGGATAATGATGGGAATATGGGTAAGATGCTTCAAGAGCACAACAATACTCAAATGGTTGAGTATCCCCATGAATAGTAATTTCACAGCCTTAATATGAAAATTTTAAACATTAGTGGTAAGTGGATGAAATGATCTACATACCATGAATCCATGGGTGACCAAGAAGGATGTTGAATGGAAGATCAAGATCAACAATGTGGAAAAGAGTATCCTATGTTACTGAGCCCACTTGAATTAGAAAATTGATCATCCCTATTGAGATTCTCTTTGCATTATCATATTCTTTGATGGTGATGCATTGATGATGCAAATCCATGATAGTATACCCTACTTGTGTAACATATTTCAATGTACAAAGATTGAGGGCATAACCATTATCAATCAAGACTCACTTTACTTTGTAATGCTTGATAATGGCTTTGATATTAAGCAAACGGATATGATTGGGATCAAGAACCATGACATCAAACTGGGTGAAATTGAGATGATATGTGGTGGATAAATGTGCAACCAAAGCTTGTAATTGTGTAGCGTCCATGTTTTTAGGCACATGAGTTTCTTGCAATGAATGGTTAAGAATCTCTCGATGAGTAGGTGAAGCTTTCAACAAATCTAAAATGGATATCACTTAAGGGATCTTCCCTAAGTTCTCAAGAATGTTATATTGTGTAGACATATGAACTAAAGGTATGTGTTAGAGTAATCAGGTCTTTACTTGATTAATTAAATGATATTTGTTTAATTAATTAAGTTCCCCTTTATCTCTTTTACACTTAAGCTAAAATTAGGTGCATAATAATTACTTCTTTTATTAATTATTATGTGCAAGCCTAGGGTTTTCCCTTTTAGTGTTTCTTGACCTATTAGAGGTTCAATTCTTTTCTTTGTATCATTATTCTATTACACATTTTTATGAATATAGAGCTCTCACATTCTTGAGCATTTTCCTGTGTTTAAGTTTTTCTCTGTTGCTTCCTTGCTTCTCCTTGTAACAGGTTTATTCAGCTTGCAGAGATCATTTGGGTTCTTGTGGTGTTGTATTTCTCAACTCTCACATGGTATTAGAGCTTCAGATTTGTAGCTGACTATTCTTGTTTTGAGTTTTTTTTTGCATTGGAAGTAGATCTGGGGTTTCAGAAGTTTTTTTGTGCACCTAGGGATAGGCCTTTTCTGAGAACTTTAGGCCTAAATGGACCTCACCATCGTGCTCAGAAGGCCTAAAAACCCCTACGATCATGTAAGCTTGATCATTTTCGACACCTGAGTCTCTGGGGGTATTTTTCATTATGTACCAGGCCATACGGCCCTAGCATGCAGCTCGAGAATTTTTTTTTTCAAAAAATTAAATTAAAATTTGTCTTTTTATGGCATGTAGGCCGAAATTTGATATTTTTTTTTTTAAATCAAAAAATCATCCTTCAAAAAGTTTTTTTGAAAAAAGTATTTTAAAAAAACAAAAAAAAATTTGGGGTTCCCCACGACACGCAGGGTACCGTGGGGCCCCCTAGCTCTGCCACCAGCCCTTTCAGGTCAGGCCCCGTTAGCCATGACAAGGCAGGCCCCGCCTGCCACCGACCCCGTCGGCCTTCTCCCTATCGGTCGCTTCTTCCCTACCGACCTCCTGTCGCCTGTGGCCACCTCTGCACCACCCAACTACCTCTACTCCGTCACTAGAATGTCGCCCCCGAGCCACCTCCACTCGACCCTACCACCAGATAGCCTCCCTCTTGCCTTTTAGGGGGGGAATGGTTTTTTTGTCATAACTTGGGCAAACGGATTTGTTTTTTTGAAAATGAATAGGCATTGAAAAGCTAGTTCCAAGCTAGACCTCATGGTATTGGAAGTTTTTTCCAATTTTTTGTTTGACTGTACTTTCTTTGAGTCAAGTGGGGTCTCTTTTCTACACTTTCGGGGCCGTAGAATGAGCATCCGAACTCCGTTTTTTGAAAACTTTATATTTTTTGAAAGCTTGTTCTGTTTACTTTCCATTCATATGAGTTTTGTTTCCAGATTTTGATCCAGGTATATTTTATTTAGTTTTTTGTTTTTCAGCACTCTGGTGAATATCTTGGATGTTTTAGGTCTTGGGATCTCTTTCTCTGAGTAGGATGTCTTGTTTTTGGCTTTTCTTTCTATTTATAATCTTCTTATCATTAAAATGCAAATGCACTAAGATAAAGTGCCACCATGTGTTGTATACTTTGGATCTTGCACATCTTGTGCCTTATTGTACATGTACTACTTATAAAGTGTCATTGGGGGGTTGATGTTTGCCTTTTTTTGCCATCTACCTTTGTCACGTGAGTGTTCCTTCCAGGATATTCGCCTCATGATTTGTGTCAAGTGATTATTCCTTCCACAAAACTATGTACTTTCTCTGCACCTTTGATGTTCTTGGTTCATCGTCATGCAATTCTTGTTGGCCTTTTTTTTAGTGTACCTATCCCTCTCACTTTTCAGCATTATGGGGAGGTTTGTCCCATTGGTTCTAATGCTTCCTTGGTTCGATTGATCAGCTCTTCAAGCTTTGGTGTTTCATGCCATCTGTATCTTCGAGTTCAGTTGTTTGCCTATGTTTGCCATCTGATTCAAATAGTGTCATTTGAGGGTACTCATGCAAATTATAGTCTTCTTTACCTGGTCATGTTCTATTTCAATGGAGGTTCTTCAAATCAACAGTTACTCTTCGACAGTGTTTGCAACTATTTTTCTGCTTCAGTGGTGTTCTTCTTGCTTTTTCCATCTCTATTTGGAGTAGAGTTTTTTCCCACATGGTTTTCTCTATTTCTCTAGTTCATAGAGATTTAGTTGTATTTGGGTACCTAAATAGGCCTTGTTGTTGGGACCCATCTCTCCTTCTTTCAGTAGTTATTCTAGGTTTTAGCTTCTCCCCAAGTCTAGCTTAAGTGGGGGTGTTAGAGTAATCGGGTCTTTACTTGATTAATTAAATGATATTTGTTTAATTAATTAAGTTCCCCTTTATCTCTTTTACACTTAAGCTAACATTAGGTGCATAATAATTAATTTTTTTATTAATTATTATGTGCAAGCCTAGGGTTGTCCCTTTTAGGGTTTCTTGACCTATTAGAGTTTGAATTCTTTTCTTTGTATCATTATTCTATTACACATTTTTGTGAATACAGAGCTCTCATATTCTTGAGCATTTTCCCGTGTTTAAGTTTTTCTTTGTTGCTTCCTTGATTCTCCTTGTAACAAGTTTATTCAGCTTGAAGAGATCATTTGGGCTCCTGTGGTGTTATATTTCTCAACTCTCATAGTATGGTGGGAGGTGGAGCTCCATGAACTGTCATGCAAGCTCTTATAGTGGTTGTGGCACACTGGGTATTGGCTCTTTGACACAAATCATATAGACATGCTCTTCTACCTGGGTAATACAACCTATTATACCACCATAGTTAAATGAAATTTTTATATAGCTAATGTTATTAGTTGTACAAGATTGACCTGCATTTGATGTGCTAACTGTTAGGGTTTCAAGCAGATCCGAAGCAAATATGAACTAACAATTATATGCAGATTTAAATACAAAAGATAAAGAAATAAAACAGGACACAGATAACACAGAGATTTAACGTGGTTCACCCAGAATGGGTTACGTCCACCAAACACAGCCGTCCAATCTTTCTTATTATCCAACAAAAATAGTACATCAACCTTACAATGCCTTAAGCATCCCAGTCGCTTATAACATGCATTTTTAGGGCAACAAACAAAGTCGGCCTTTTTAGGGTTTTATTATAATGTCGGTTTTTATCAACGAAAAATAGCGAGGATACGTGCTGAGTGTATAGTACTTTGTTGATCAGTCACCACATTTCAACAATCTCCCACTTGGAGACTGATACTACACGACACCACTGTACATGCAGCATCCGCTGGATAAAACACTAGGAATCGACTAGTATAAATTTCACAATTATCAATCAAGAAGACCAACAGAAACTGATGAATAAATCAACTTCTTTTGTGGAACTGCCTTCGTGAACATATCGGCAGGATTCTCACTTGTATGAATCTTCTCAAGCTGTAACTGACCCTCCTCCAAAACAATTCGGATGAAGTGGTACCTGAGCTGAATGTGCTTTGTCCTTGAATGAAAAGCAGAGTTCTTCGCAAGATGAATGGCACTCTGGCTATCAGTATACAATGGGCTATCCTCTTGTGTCTAACCCAATTCCTCCAAAAAACATTGCAACCAAATCATCTCCTTGCTGGCTTCTGTAGCAGCAACATACTCAGCTTCAGTGGTTGAAAGTGCAACAACCTTTTGCAGCCTAGAAATCCAACTGACTGCAGTTCCCCCTATAGTAAAAACATACCCTATAGTACTCCTCCATGAATCAATATCACCTGCCAGATCAGAGTCAACAAATCCACTTAGAGCAGCATTAGATCCTTTGAAACATAATGCCTTCATAGTAGTTCCTTTCAAATACCGAAGAATCCATTTCATAGCATTCCAATGTTCCATACCCGGATTACTCATAAACCTACTCACAACTCCCACTACATGTGCAATATCTAGCCTTGTGCATACCATTGCATACATCAGACTGCCAACAACTGATGAATACGAGATGTTAGACATTTTATTAACCTCTTCCTATGCCTTTGGGCACATCTCCTTAGTCAATTTGAAATGACTAGCCAAAGGTGTACTAACTGCTTTTGCATCCTGCATGTTAAATCTTTTCAACACCTTCTTTATATACTCACTTTGGGACAAATTCAAGGTTCTATTTTTCCTGTCCCGTGTAATCCTCATACCAAGAATTTTCTTAGCTGGACCCAAATCCTTCATAGCAAATGACCTAGCTAATTTTTGTTTAAGATCATTTATATGTTGCATGTTAGACCCAGCAACAAGAATGTCATCAACATAAAGCAATAGGATAATATAACTACCATTATCAAATCTCTTAAAATATACACAATGATCAGAATGACATCTATGATAACCGTGTTCAGCCATGAAACTATCAAATTTTAAATACCATTGTCGGGGTGATTGTTTTAGGCCATACATACTTTTCTTTCAACCTGCACACCAAGTTCTCCTTACCTTTGACCTCATATCCCTGTGGTTGCAACATGTAAATTTCCTCCTCCAAAACTCCATGGAGAAAATCTATTTTGACATCTAATTGTTCAAGATGTAAATCATCTGCAACCACAAGACTAAGTACAGTTCTAATTGAAGTCATTTTTACAACTGGAGAAAATATTTCATCATAATCTATACCCTTTTTCTGTGCAAAACCTTTTACCACAAGTCTGGCCTTATATCTTTTCTGACCTCCTTCCTCCTCCTTCAACCGATAAACCCATTTGTTAGGCAAGGTTCTTTTTTCTGTAGGTAAAGGGACTAAGTCCCAAGTCTTATTTTTCATCAAGGAGTCCATCTCCTCTTTCATGCCTAGCTCCCACTATTGTTTGACATCTACCTGCGTTGCTTCTTCATATTCTTCTGGTTCACCAGAATCCGTTAATAAAATAGAATACAAAAAAGGAGAAAATCTTTCAGGGGGTCTACTTGTCCTCGTAGAATGTCTAACACTTGCAGGAGTTTGTGGGACAATCTGTTGTTGTTGAGCATCAGGTACCTGTGGCATTTCATTTTCAGGAATCTCATCCAACACCACATATTCTTGTTTGTCTTGTTCATGCTTCTTTTCCTGCATATGTTCTTTATACATAACCTTCTCATTGAATATAAAATCTCTACTTCTAATTATTTTCTTATTTTCAAAATCCCATAACCGATAGCCATATTCATCTATCCCATATCCAATGAAGGTACATTTATGAGATTTAGCATCAAGCTTGGTTCTGTTTTCTTTATCAACATGGACAAAAGCTTCACAACCAAAAGTTTTTAGAAAAGAATAATTTACCTTTTTACCAGTCCATGCCTCCTCTGGAATACCACCATACAAAGAGGTTGAAGGTCCTCTATTTATCAAATAGATAGTAGTATGTATAGCATCTGCCCAAAAATGTAAGGGCAATCCAGCATGCAATCTCATGCTCCTCGCGCATTCCATGATAGTCCTATTCATTCTCTCTGACCACACCATTTTCCTATGGAGTTCCTGGAACTGTCTTCTACTTCCGAATCCCATTTAAGGAGCAATAATCTTCAAATGCTTTATTGCAATACTCACCTCCATTATCCGATCTAAGACACTTCAACTTTTTTCCTGTCTCATTCTCAACCAAAGCTTTCCATTTCTTAAAAGTTTCAAAAACATCTGATTTTTGTTTTAGGAAATATACCCATGTTTTTCTGGTTGAGTCATCAATAAAAATAACATAATAACAAGAGCCACCAAGAGATGATACCTGAGCCGGTCCCCATACATCTGAATGTACAAGCTCTAACTTCTCACTCTTCTTTTCTTTCCCAACCTTGAGAAATCTGACTCTTTTATGTTTACCATAAACACAGTTTTCACATAACTCTAAATCAATCTTCTTTAGTCCTGGCAATAGATTTTTGGAGTGAAGGGTTTTCATCCCTTTCTCACTCATTTGCCCAAGCCTATGGTGCCACATTATCGAATCTATTCTTGCAACATTTATTATTGTTGTCCCTACAGTAACTTTATCTGTAGCAGCTAGGGTAGAGTAAGTGTTACCTGTACATAGATATAATGTGCCTACTTTCGCACCTTTAGCTATTACTAATGATCCTTTAGCAACCTTCCACATACTATCTGAGAGGGTAACTATGCAACCTTCACTACCTAGTTGCCCTGCAAAAATTAAATTTCTTCTTAAATTAGGAACATGTCTTACCTCCTGCAGAAACCAGTCATTTCCATTCTGCAACTTGATCTTTATCTTTCCTTTTCCAACAATTTGACAGGGCTCATCATCACCCAAATATACCTGTCCAAAATCACCTTGAACATAATCTAGAAAATATTTTCTATGGGGTGTAGCATGAAATGAATCCCCAGAATCTATTACCTAGGAATCATTAACATTATCCAAACATAAGATTAAAGAATCTTGTAAAGTATTACTTGCAATATTAGCTTCCTTACTATCATTTTCATTTTTGTCTCCTTCTTTGTTTTTCCGAGACCAACAATATTTCTTTAGATGACTAGGCTTTTTGCAGTACGAGAAATCTTTCTTTCCTCTAGATTGAGAGCATCCTTTCTTTGACTTCCCTTGTGACTTCTCATTCTCAGGGCCTTTTCCTCTTTCCTTTGATCTTCCTCTGTTCTCCACATTCAAAACACTACCCGATGATGTTGGAGTCTCACTTGTGCTTTTCCTTCACATTTTCTCGCTTAGGATAACACCAACAATATCATCAAATACCAAAGTATTTTTACCAGAGATAGAATTACTTACAACCATAACCAAGCTATTCCAGGTTTCTGGCAAAGAACATAAAATCAAGAGAGCCCTAACCTCTTCTGCAAAAGTAATTTTTACCAAAGACAATTGACTGGTAATTGTATTAAATTCATTTAAGTGCTCCGCTATAGATCCTCCCTTACTCATTTTCAAATTAAACAGATGCTTCATAAGAAATACCTTATTTGAAGCTGAGGGTTTCTCATACAGCTTAGCCAATGTTGCCATCAAATCTATAGTCATTTTTGCTTCTGTTATATTGAATGCTACAGATGGTACAAGGCACAATCGAATAGATCTCAGTGCCTTTCTATCTAAAATGTCCCACTCTTCATCTGACATTATGGTCGCTTTCTTTGCCTTTCCCTCCAATGGCCGCCACAAATCCTTTTGATACAGGTAATCCTCCATCTGCATTTTCCATAACTAATAATTATGGCCGTTAAACTTTTTGACCTTGAATTTGGAATCCTCCATTGCTCCCACTCAAATCTGAAAGTCCTGCCAATTTACAAAAAACCTCGCTCTGATACCAATTGTTAGGGTTTCAAACAGATCCGAAGCAAATATGAACTAACAATTATATGCAGATTTAAATACAAAAGATAAAGAAATAAAACAAGACACAGATAACATAGAGATTTAACGTGGTTCACCCAGAATGGGTTACGTCCACCTACACAGTCGTCCAATCTTTCTTATTATCCAGCAAAAATAGTACATCAACCTTACAATGCCTTAAGCATCCTAGCCACTTATAACATGCGTTTTTAGGGCAACAAACAAAGTCAGCCACATTTCAACAATCTCCCACTTGGAAACTGATCCGGCTCCACACTGAACACTAACCTCTCCTTAATGTGTAGGAAGGGCATCCTTATGCATACCTAGGTTTACATTAGGTGACTTTCATGTAGTAGGATCAACATCAATTTTCCCTTAGTCAATAAGGTCTTGGACTAGATGTTTAGCTTCATGCACTTATTCGTTATATGAACCTTGACACGATGGTAAGCACAATACTCATTCTCTTTATAAAAATCAAGCTTGGGTTTAGAGTCATCAAATGGTATTGTTTGTAGATACATGACCATATTATGTTGCTCCATACACTTGAAAATGACATCCAAAGGCTCCCCCATAGCCATAAATTGACATCATGAATTTTTATAAGTTGTTTATTGAGGAGCTTGAGAAACAGTGATGGAATTGGTATGATTATCTTGCACATTTGATGTCAGTGTTTGAAGATTATGATAAGCATGAGGTAGTGGATTGACATGTATTGTTGGTGATGGATTGGTATATGATTGTTGATTAGAGTATTCTTATGTAGGTGGTGGTTTGGTAGCCATAACCATTTGACCTATCTTAGAATTAGTAACACCATCTCCTACAACATTCTTGTTTTTGTTCCAATATCATTGCCTATCACTACTTGGTTTGTCGAAAGGCACTTTGTAAAGCTTGATGATTCCTTGATCAATCAAGGCTTGTTCTATTGATGGTCCCTTGGACAAGATATCTTTGAATGTAGCTTCATAATTTAAGTGAATGTGCAATGCAAGCTTTGGGTGTAAATTACTAGTGAATATTGGAACCAATTGACTGTCAGGTACCGTACAAGGGAGACAACCAGCGAGGGCTCTCCATATTTGAATATAATCCAAAAGGCTCTCTCCTTCTTTCTGTTTGGCCTAAGAAAGATCAAGCATGGACATTTCCTTTTACATATTGTAATGATAATAAGCCACAAATCTCTCTAATAATTCTATGAATGTAGTGATGACGCCAAATGGAAATTTAGAAAACCATTCTAAAGATGGACCACTAAGACTCTTAGGGAAGAGTCATAGGAGTTAATTATCATAATATGCAATTTCTTGACAAGCCATATAAAATTCCTTGATGTGATGATGTGGATCACCTTTCCCCTTGTATTTATCAAATTTTAGAATTTCAAAATGTTTGGGGAATGGCATTGATTTTCTGGACTTATCAAATGGATATGGACAAAGCTCATGAAATTTGAAAACCTTCTCAGAATTACTATCTTGTAAAGTTTTAAGAGTTGCCTTCATTTCTTCTGGATACTCTATGAAAAGGATGTTAGGAGACACACAACAACAAGAAACAATTCAAATGTGAGTGTTAGTGTCATAAATCACAAAGAAATTATTATCCTATGCAAGCATATCAAGAGAGAAATGAAGCACAAAATGGAAAGCTTAACTAAACAAAAGAATGCAATCAAACATCCCCAAATGCCCTCCAACATGCTTGTAGCTTCTCCTCCCTTGTTCCTCTCCTCTCCAAGCTCCAAATAAGTATAGATCTCAGTAGCTTTTTGCACTATTCTAGATGTCTTATGGAGATTAAAGATTGAAAATGATTAACTATGGAAATGCAAGTGTAAACAAAGCTAAAATGAGAGATTAAGCTAATGTTAATTTTAACCAAAATAACAATAGTAAATTATGTTCCTAAATTCTCTCCCTCAAATTAACTATAGTATAGATGCAAACAAGTTTTCTGGATCTGGATTGTGAAGGAATAAGCTCTATTTATAAGAAAAATGGAGTAATGGATGACCAAGATTGAGTAATCTTAGCAAGGGCCAGGATTGATTGGTTTCTAATCCATGTGAGGGATTTCAACCCAATCCCAAGATGACAAATGTCAACATGAGATGGCTTGAGAGGAGATGTAAGAAGCATTAAATGCTTGAGATTACTTGAGGGTTACCTTAGGAGTTAAGGTTTAGGCTGGGTTGAATGAATAAAGCCTTTACCTAATGTAGATGCTTTTATCCAATGGATAAACTCTTGTGCAAGAGTTAGTGAGGATAACCATGGTCAAAGCAATAAATGCTTGAGGAGACACATGAGTTAAATGGGGGTTGAGTTAGAGGTAAAGTCTCTAACCATGTGGGTGAGTTGAGTTAACCATTAATGGTTATGTAAGTGTTTGGAAGACTTTAGGGGTTAGCTTGTTGGAGACACAAAGTCATTAATGCTTTTCAAAGACTTTAAGGCTTTGAGAAGTGACTTCAAGTTACTTAGGAATGTAACAATAATTAGGGGATGGGATTAAGCTAATTAGGAATGGTTTAGAAGAATCTAGAATGGGTTAGAAGAGTCTAGTGGGTTTGATGGGTGAAGGAAAATAGAATTTTAATTAAAATAAATGACTTTATTTCAACTAAATTTGTGCAACTTGCATTTGTAGGAAAGTGCAAGTGGGAGGGGTTGTTTGATGATTTAAATAAATATTTATTTATTTATTTAAAAGAGGAAAGGGGTTAGATTAAATAAATATGTTTTATTCATTTAATTGATTGGGGATGTGGTTTTAATGAATTAATTTAAATAAATTGGACAATTTATTTAGTTAATAGCAAAAGAGGTTGGGGATGAATTAATTTAATTAACTGATGGCTAGTGGTTAAATAATCAAATAAATAGTAAATATTCATTTAATTAAATGGATAGATTTATGTGACTACATTTCCCATTCAGTATTAAGTGGGAATGGATTGGGAGATGGTGTAGTTGATTGATAAAGTGGTGTTTGATATGCCATTTGAGATGGGCACACATAGCTGGTTGTTGTTATGGATATTGATAGCCTGGCATATTCTAATAAATTGGAACATTTTGTTGAATGAAAGGTGTTTGTTGTTGTTGATATTAATCTGGTTGTTATTGTTGAATTTGAGGTGGTTGTGAATAAGTCACCACATTTTGTTGTGAAGGAATGTATTGTTGTTGATACTGCACATTTTGAGGTTGTTGAATTTGAGGAACACTACCTTGCAGATAACTACCTCCAACATATCTTGGATGAGATACATTGGGTGGTGGAGTATGATATGATCAAGGATTTTGAGGAATACCACCTAGCAATTGTTACACATTTGGAGCAATATAAGATGAAGATGGTGCTTGCAAGTAATTGAATCATGTTTGTAAGACAATACGTAGTGCAATTACTTGAGGTTGATGTTGAAATGTACTAATAATTTGTGGCATGGATTGTATAGGCAGAGACACGAATGATGTTAGCACTATATAACTCATACTCCCAGTCATGGCATGTGTACCAGCTAGTGGAGAGTAACCTGGAATTCCTATGGTCCAAGTTGGTGTTTCTGTGGAAGATAAATTCAATGGTCTTGTGACTAGACTAATGAAAGGAGATGTATAAGTGATGCTAGAAATCATGGGCATTTGAGCAACCACGGGCATTGAAGTATTAAGTTGTGTAGATTGTATATTATTGGGTGCATTGTATATGACTCCCCCTGAGGCTAGAGATGGCATAGGACTTGAGGAAGGATCATAAAAAGGTTGATAATGTCTTGTCATCATGTCCCAAGGTGGCAATTCTATAGATGTAGGTGGGATATTTTTGTTGTGGTGTTGTTACTGACACTTGGAGTAAGAGTGGTACTAATAAGGGTTCTTGCAAATGTATCTACTATTGGGATGGCTCTTGTGGATTAGCAATTATGGTTGTATCAAGTGATACAATGGTCATACCTTGGGCAACCATATTAGCAAAGATTAGATGTTTGTGTTTTTCAATGATTTCATCGACCATTTGAGATTTTTTTGGATTTCAAATAAATTGATCAACAAGGTTGACTGGAAAATCAGCCACATATAGTTGATTAACCATGGTTTCTTTAGTGACAATTGGATTAAGTGGATCAAAACTAACAGGGACACTTTTTGGTACGGTGGGGTTAACACCCAAATCAGGATTCAGTTGCGGATCAGATGTCCCTACTCCTAACTAAGAATATTGTTGTTCCATTTCTTGTCTAGACTGAGATCAAGTGGCGACAAGAACTAACTAAGCTAAAGTCAAAGATTTGTATTAATTGATTAATTGTCACACAGATGAACAAGATGATTGATTATGATGATTTGGTACTTAAATTGCAAATGGATAATCTAATTTAAACAATGCAACTTCAAAGCTACTCAAGAGGATACACTAAAGCAATAAGGTAAATTGTGGACTAAACCTTTGGCTTGAAGTAACAATGCCATAATGATGTAAACTAAGCTCTAAACTCGATATAGGCCAAAGAGCCGGTGATAATAGTTGCTAAAAATAGGGTGTAGATTTGCAATTTAGGATGTGAGACCAAAGATGATAAAAAGTTTATCTTTTAATGTGATTTGATTTGATGTGATGAACTTGGAAAAAGATCGATGCTTGGATTAAAGATTTTATTGACCGAAAGCTCAATCCCTAACTTTAGGAACAAAAGTATGACAATGATCAGATGATGATAATGCAAGCTAATTGACGATAATGATGACGTAAATCAAAATGGTGACCAAGATAATGACTTCAGAGCTAGGATGATCAAGATGATGGGATAAATCAAGACCTTGGTAAGAGATAATGATGACACAAATAGATGTGAATCAATTTTAATCAACTGGCAAACCCATGAAAACAAAATAACATATCAAATTTTGGGAAAATTTGGGCAGAATAACGAGACAATATGCAATCTCATCAGTTCTTTGAGAAATATTTTTGTTTCAACATGAGATTCTTCCATTTCAACCAACAATCCTGGGGTTACTATAAACTAGTAAACTAAATAAATAGAGCAATCCTGCTATTACAAAGGACTGGTAAAATTGACACAAGTGATGATGATCTTGTCTTTTTAACAAGCGATCATGTTATTTCTAAAGTGGTAAAAGTTATGTTGAATAGAGTGTTCTCGCCATTTTAAAAAGACTGATAGAGGGACACATACAAAGCAATCCCACTATTTTACAAACGATCTTATTGTTTCTAGACTAGGTAAATTTGATGAAAATATCAAGTTTTGGACTACAAATTTGATATTTCTAGGTGACTCTTTTGAACTTGATTTTTGATAAAAGATATAAGTGACACAAATCATAGAAAGCACACAAGTATAATAAAAGCATTCACATCATGTACTTCCTAGGCTAGTAAAGGACAATATTTGTTGGATCCCACTTTGGAAATTAATCTGTAGCCACACTTATTCATATTGGATATCATAAAATTTTGGTAACATTCGCTCCCCTCCACGACACACACTTCTTGGGCACACCAGACTTTGAATTCCTAAAGATCAAAAAATCTAAAAAGAATTTGATATCTCAATAATGAACTGTGAGATTGTGGGCAGCTTCAGAGGTTCGACCTCCTACGCCAACAAATAGAAGGTTGTTTGGAAACTATTTAAAAAAAATTTGGTTTGTAGTGGGGGTACTTATGGGGTAATTTGGTGGTTATACATGCGGTGGCTAGATCATTTAAGAGATATCCCAGCCTGTAGAACATAGGTTTTTACACATTTGTCACACAAGCCCCAGGGGGTTTTGACTTTTGTCAAGATCATGAAGGTATTTGCATGTAGATGCTAAGAAAAACCATTGATTTTGTTTGCAATATTGCATTATAACAGACAATGAAAGATTGTTGGCATTTCATGAGGATATTGAGAAGGTTGTTGATGATTATGGATATAACTGATTAAAGATGTTTTACTATCTTGATATTATTATTTTGTCATTGATGTCAAGAAATTGATTTTCTAATTCAGTATGATGTTGCCATATCTTGAGAAGTATGATATGAAGATTATAAAGATGTCGGTAAAAGGTACAAGAAAGAATATGATGAATAAGGGGATGAATAAGGTATTCAATGGGCAACTACTACCGAGTCAAACAATGATGAGATCATGATGTTTTAGATTGTTTTAACATCATACATATGTTGTAAATTGTAAAGGTTAATACTATACTATGTTATCAACCAAGGAACCTAGTAGGTAAACCCTAAGGGTATCACTATCAGTTAATGAAGGCGGAATGTCTACCGAGTGAAGTTTAGTATTCACTGAGTTGTAACCGAGCTATAACAGAATGTATTAAATGTTTACATGTGGTATTTAATGAAGGAAGCTGATGAGCTGAAGCGGATTAAATGATTGGTGAGTTGTGAATGAATTTTATTAACAAATCTAAGGCAAAGGAAATTTGACATGAAGATCTACAGCTCAGATTGAACCGCAATACCTTGGCACAAGTTCCAAGACTAATATTCAAGTTCCAAGGTGGGGTAAAACATTTTCAAATCGAAAGATGCATTGAACCTAGACAAGGTTGAAGATCTGATGGCTATGATTGATCATGGGAAATGTGATCAAGGAGATTAAGCGGTTATCTAATTGTTTATAAATAGGAAACTGTTGATAAACAATGCATGCGGGCAAGTGTATGCACAAGGATGCTACATAGTGACTACCGAGCACAGAAGCTTGAAGACCTGTTAGAATAACAGAGTATAGAAGCCCAGTAGATAGACAAGATTAGTTCTATGTCTAGATTGTATTGAACAAATAAGAATCTGCTTTAGCATTTTAGATGTGAAGTTGCAGATAGATTTTTATTACTATTATTTTGTGAAAGTGACAGAATATCTCTTAACCGAGTGGACTTAACAGTCTTATATGTAAATCCTCTAGCAAGGTGACATTCTGATTGAGTGTTTGAAATCCTTTAACAAGGTCACTTCTAACAAAGTGAAGATCCTAACAGATCTGAGGGAAATCCCTTAACCGGGTCACATCTAGCAATGTGTTTGTAATCTTTAACAACATTTTCTTTTAACTGAGCATACTCTAGATGAGTATATTTCTTAGTGGGTCCGAAATCCCACAGTGGTTTTTCCCTATTTGGGTTTCCACGTTAAATCTGGTGTTATGAGGTTTATATTGTTCATATGCTTTTGAGTTTGCATGATTAATAGTTTTGGTTATATTACTGATATATATGTTACCGAGGTTGAATCTGATGTTTTTATGGATGATTAAGTTTCTATGATTCACCCCCCCCCTCTCATCTTGTTGGCTATTGGATCTGTACTTATATTAAGTATCAGAACTATCAATTGGTATTAGAGATTTGGACTCCGGAAGGAAAGTTTAAAGGCACTTGAGTTATAGATCCAAAGATGTATAAGAAGGATGCACCGAAGCTGAACAAGTCAAGTTTCTCTACATGGCAAAAAAGGATGAAGCTACATCTATCGAGAGTTGGAGAATATGTTGTATACATCTGGAGAATGATTTTGTTGCACCAAGAACCTATACATTGACTATGGAAGAGATAAGGGCAAAGCAAGAACATATTCAAGTAATGATTGAAATAACATCTGCATTGACTGATTCAAAGTTTAATGATCTAGAAGGTTGCAATGATGCAAAGGCAATGTGGGATAAGCTCATATCAGTATATGGAGGAGATGAACATGTTCAAAGAGCAAAAGCAGACAATCTGAGAGGACAACTTGAATCTATGAGGATGAATGAAGGTGAGAACATAACTCAGTACAGTACAAGACTAAAGGAGATTGTCAATCAAATCAAAGGAGCAGGTGGAACTATTGAAGAAAAGGATATAACAAGTAAGTTGTTGAGAACCCTTCTACCAGCTTATGTAATCTGAGTCTCTATAATCAATGAATTGAGGTCTATACCTAATATGCCAGTTTCTTTAGATGCTACTATTGGTAAGCTACATGCATTTGAGTTATGTAATTTTGATAACAGTGGATCTTCAGTAAATAAAGTTGAATCTGCATTTAGTTCTTTTCATCTTGATGAATCTAATGATTACAATGAAAGAAAATAGAAGTACTCTGAAGGAGATCACAGTGGAGCAAGTGAAATATTTTGGAAGAACATGGAACAAGTACACAAACTATATGAATAAATCAGAAAGCAAGAAGAGTTTGAAGCACTATTAGCCAAAAGGTTACTGAGAGGCAAAGGTAAGTATAAAGGAAAACTACCTTTGAAATGTTTCAATTGTGATAAGATAGGACATATGGCTTCTAACTGTCCTGACAAAGATTTTACTGAAAAGAGAGATTACCGAGATGACAGACAGAAAGACAATCATTACAGAGGACACTGAGACTTCAGAAGAAGAGATAGAAAGACATGCTTACTTGCTGATGAGGAATCTAATGATGATAAATCAGATGAGACTAATACAGAGGAAGTAGTTTATGTGGCTATTAAGGATGGATCAGATGAAGAAAGGTATGAAGAAAAAGCCCTAATATCTCACATAAACACTAATGATTCTTGGATTATAGATAGTGGATGTTCACATCATATGACAGGAGATAAACACAAGTTTGTTATGTTAGAAGATTATGATGGAGGCTATGTTAGATTTGGTAATGATGCACCATGTCCGGTAAGAGGTAAAGGATCTATAACACTTCTTGATAATGCAAGATGCAATGATGTTTATTGGGTTGAAGGATTGAAATACAATTTGTTGAGTGTAGCACAGCTAAACAACACAGGTTACCAAATAGAATTTCAGAAAGGAATTGTCAAAGTTCATGAAAAGAATGGAAAGTTAGCTGCTACCGGGACACAAACAAAAGGTAATACATTTCACCTTGACTCAACTCGGAATAAGTGTTTTGCATGCAAAGATTGATGATACCTGGTTATGGCATAAAAGGTTTTGTCATGTAAATTTTGATAATCTAATCAAAATAAGTAAGAAGCATAGAGTAAGAGGTCTACCGAGTCTTGAAAAACCTGACAATGCTATATGTCGAGGATGCTAGATGGGTAAGATGACAAGATCAAGCTTTAAAAGTAAGTCTTACACTTCTAAGGGAATTTTAGATCTAGTACACACTGATCTTTGTGGTCCTATGAAAGTTCAAAGTTATTATGGTGATAAGTATTTCATATTATTTGTGGATGACTATTCAAGGATGATGTCAGTAATATTTTTAAAAGAAAAATCAGAAGCTTTTCAAATGTTTAAATGGTACAAGGCAAGAGTTGAAAATGAAACAGGAAGACTACTGAAATGTCTTAGATTAGATAGAGGAGGAGAGTTCACATCTGATGAGTTCAACTTATTTTGCAATGATCATGGTATTAAAAGACAAGTCTCTGCACCGAGAACTCCACAGCAGAATGGAATAGCTGAGAGAAGAAACAGATCTATTGTGGATTGTGCTAGAACACTAATGATTGAAAAGAAGGTGCCACAAACATTTTGGAGAGAAGCAATAAGCACAGCAGTTTACACCTTGAACCAAGTTCAATTGAATAAAGGTACTTTGAAGACACCATATGAAATCTTGTATGATGAGAAACCTAATGTTAGTTATTTTAAAGTCTTTGGAAGTAGATACTATTTTCATAAAGATGATAGAAATGGCAAGTTTGATCAGAAAAGTGAAGAAGGAACATTTCTAGGTTATTCTTCCAGAAACAAAGCATTTAAATATCTGATCAAATCATCTAACAAAATAGTATAAAGTGCAAATGTGAAAATTGATGAATTTGCAAAAAGAAATGATGAAGGAAATTCCAAGCAACCAGAAGACTATGATGAATTTGTCTATGTTCAACCGAGAAGTCCTACCGAGAAGACTATTGAAGAAAATGAAGAGAATATCCAGTTACCGAGTGATGAAGAAGATCATACAAAGCCTACCGAGCCTGTATTAGCCAAGTATGTCAGAAGACATCATACACCAAGTCAGATTATAGGAGATAAGGATGATCCAATGATGACAAAGAACAAACTGAGATAGAACACATGTTTGATATCTAAATTTGAACCAAGAATAGTAAAACAGGAATTTAACAGTGAAGATTGGGTAAATGCTATGACAGAAGACATTGATCAAATCGAGAAGAATGACACATGGACACTAATCCCAAGACCGAAGGACAAAAATGTAATCGGTACAAAGTGGATTTTTAGAAACAAGCTAAATGAAAAGGGTAAAGTCATTCGAAACAAAGCAAGACTAGTTTGCAAAGGTTATGCTCAAGAAGAAGAAATTAATTATGGTGAAACTTTTGCACCTGTTGCTAGACTTGAAGGAGTGAGAACATTGTTGGCCTATGCTTCTTTCAAGAACTTCAAGGTATATCAAATGGATGTCAAATCTGCATTTATGGATGGAGTACCAAAAGAAGTTTTCATTGAACAACCTGAAGGATTTGTTGAAGACAATAATAAAGATCAGGTATGTAAATTGAACAAAACTTTATATGGTTTGAAGCAAGCACCAAGAGCATGGTATGAAAGATTGCACTCTTATTTGATTAAGATTGGTTTTATAAGGACAAGTGAGAACAGCAACATGTACATGAAAAATGATGAAAATGGAATACTGATCTCAGCCATATTTGTTGATGATATTATATTTTGTGGAAATGACTCTTTATGCAAAAACTTTGGAAATGAAATGAGCAAAGAATTTGAGATGTCATTAATCGGTGAGATAAGGTATTTTATAGGTTTACAGATACTGCAAATGAAAAATGAGATTTTCATTACTCAATCCAAGTACATAAAGGAAATCTTGAAGAAATTTGGAATGGAGGATTCAAAACCAGTAAGTACTCCTATGACTACCAACTGTAAATTATCAAAGAATGATGAATCTGCATCTATTGATGAGACACTCTACCGATCCATGATTGGAAAACTACAATATGTTGTTCACAGCAGACTAGACATAACACATGCAGTAGGTATAGTTGCAAGATTCTCTGCAGATCCTAAGGAAACACACATGACAACAATCAAAAGAATTTTTAGATACTTGAGAGGCACAGAGGATTATGGCTTAGTATAGCAGAAAGGAAATAATTTTGATTTAAAAGTGTATACTGATGTTGATTGGGCAGGCAACATTGATGACAAAAAAAGCACAAGTGGAGGAGCTTTCTTTTTAGGAGAAAGACTAGTAAGTTGGCTTAGCAAGAAACAAGGATGTGTTTCACAGTCAACAACAGAAGCTGAATGCGTTGCTGCAGCATTGAATTGTACCAACATTGCATGGATCAAACAACTGTTGGAAGGTATAAATGAGAAAGTTACCGAGCCAGTAATTATATTCTGTGACAATACTAGTGCCATTAATATTTCAAAGAATCCTATTATGCACTCTAAGACAAAGCACATATCTATCAAATATCATTATCTTAGAGAAGAAGCTCAAGAGAAGAAAGTGGTGTTGGAGTATGTTAGCATGAAGGAGAAGATAGCAGATATCTTCACCAAGCCACTACCAAATGACACTTTTGAATATCTTAGAAGTAAGTTAGGGGTCCTACCCCTATCTTATATTCACTGACCAAGTTCGATGAAAGCATCAATCTGATGACTAATGAATATCTTTTGGGAGTTGATGCTGATTTATACACTTTAGGATGTTTTCTAAAGTTGTATAGGGAATTATACAGGGAATAGGAATTGAAGACAAATGCTTTGACCGAGACTCAGTTGATACACAACAGTAGGAAATCACTTCTTACAGAAAGAAATTATGTTTTAGTTCTTTACTTTTTGGCATTGTTGTCAAAGGGGGAGAAGACCTACAAAGGGGGAGAAGACTACTATAAAGAGGAGAAGACCTATCAGGGAAGAAGATTAAAAGAAAACTGAGCAGTCTACAGAATGGAAAGAAGACTGAAGAAATGAGGAGAATTCTAATGTATGGGGGAGAGTATTTCAGCATTTTAGAATCACAGTAATCCGAATCTATTAAGGTCAAATCAATTGGTTTTGCCATCAATGCCAAAGGGGGAGATTGTTGTAATATTGCATTATAACAGACAATGAAAGATTGTTGGCATTTCATGAGGATATTGACAAGGTTGTTGATGATTATGGATATAACTAATTAAAGATGTTTTACTATCTTGATATTATTATTTTGTCATTGATGTCAAGAAATTGATTTTCTAATTTAGTATGATGTTGCCATATCTTGAGAAGTATGATATGAAGATTATAAAGATGTCGGTAAAAGACACAGGAAAGAATATGATGAATAAGGGGATGAATAAGGTATTCAATGGGCAACTACTACCGAGTCAGACAATGATGAGATCATGATGTTTTAGATTGTTTTAACATCATACATATGTTGTAAATTGTAAAGGTTAATACTATACTATGTTATCAACCAAGGAACCTAGTCGGTAAACCCTAAGGTTATCACTATCGGTTAATGAAGGCGGAATGTTTACTGAGTGAAGTTTAGTATTCACCGAGTTGTTACCGAGTTGTAACCGAGCTATAACAGAATGTATTAAATGTTTACATGTGGTATTTAATGAAGGAAGCTGATGAGCTGAAGCGGATTAAATGATTGGTGAGTCGTGAATGAATTTTGTTAACAAATCTAAGGCAAAGGAAATTCGGCATGAAGATCTACAACTCAGATTGAACCGCAATACCTTGGCACAAGTTCCAAGACTAATATGCAAGTTCCAAGGTGGGGTAAAACATTTTCAGATCGAAAGATGCATTGAACTTGGACAAGGTTGAAGATCTGATGGCTATGATTGATCATGGGAAATGTGATCAAGGAGATTAAGCGGTTATCTAATTGTTTATAAATAGGAAACTGTTGATAAACAATGCATGCGGGCAAGTGTATGCACAGGGATGCTACATAGTGATTACCGAGCATAGAAGCTTGAAGACCTGTTAGAATAACAGAGTATAGAAGCCCAGTAGATAGACAAGATTAGTTCTATGTCTAGATTGTATTGAACAAATAAGAATCTGCTTTAGCATTTTAGATGTGAAGTTGCAGATAGATTTTTATTACTGTTATTTTGTGAAAGTGACAGAAAATCTCTTAACCGAGTGGACTTAACAGTCTTATATGTAAATCCTCTAGCAAGGTGACATTCTGATTGAGTGTTTGAAATCCTTTAACAAGGTCACTTCTAACAAAGTGAAGATCCTAACAGATCTGAGGGAAATCCCTTAACCGGGTCACATCTAGCAATGTGTCTGTAATCTTTAATAGCATTTGCTTTTAACCGAGCATACTCTAGAAGAGTATATTTCTTAGTGGGTCCGAAATCCCACAGTGGTTTTTCCCTATTTGGGTTTCCACGTTAAATCTGGTGTTATGAGGTTTATATTGTTCATATGCTTTTGAGTTTGCATGATTAACAATTTTGGTTATATTACTGATATATATGTTACCGAGGTTGAATCTGATGTTTTTATGGATGATTAAGTTTCTATGATTCACCCCCCCCCCTCTCATCTTGTTGGCTATTGGATCTGTACTTATATTAAGTATCAGAACTATCAGATATAACATAGTGGCGGCAATTGTTTATGGCTTTCACAAAAATCATGAATATTTATATAGAGGACTGAAAGAGTATCGCTTGGGTCATTCCCTCTCACCCTGCCTTATTAGCTACTCGGGAGGCAGGACCTTCTACCTAAAAACTAAAGATCAAGTGTCATTAACACTTTTCTCATTCACCCATGACCATGAGAGACAAGGGAGAGGATAGCATGTGTTAATAGTAGGCCCACTCTACATGCACAAGCATGCCAAACATGAAAGACAATTGTTCTTTCCTTTTAGAAAATTGAAGTGTCCCACTAATTTAATCCATGAAAACACAATATGAACTTAAAAAGCATTAAATAAAGAAGTGTTTTCAAAAGGGGAACTCCTCTTTGGTAACCCTACAACAAACAAGTTAAGACTTCAAGCTTTGGGGTCTTCAACAAACGATATGGCTACACAAATGTTAGCCAACATAGTCAAACAACACACATTAGCAGGTCAGAATGAAACTATGAAAATTTTAATTTGGGAAAAATGACAAAATGAAAAACATAGAGCGATCCCACTATTTCTCGGAGTAATCCTGCCACGTCTGCTCATAATTCCACTATTTCACTAACAATCCCACCATTTTACTGGTAAATAAACATTTTACAAAAAATATATATGACATAGAAACACAAAAAGGCAATCCCACTATTTCTGAAAGCTATCGTGCCACTTCTAAATGTGATCCCGCTATTTATAAAGTCAATCTCACCACTTTATTGGTAAATGAAATTCAGTTGAACATAGAAAAGAAATGCAAAATTTAAAACACAGAAAAATATACCTGCCCAAGATGGTTGGAACGCAATTCCTGCTATTTCTCCAAGCAATACTGCAATTTCTGAAAATTGGGTTTTCAAAAAAATAGCCCTCTGCCAAAGCACAAATCCACCTAAATTGCCACATTTTTGCCTACAAGTACTAAAAATCTATCAAAAAGCACAATAAAACAACACAAAACATGATATTGGACCCGTGAAATGAGGTACAATCAGATGTGCCAGAAATGTATGTAGAAAATTGTTAATGTAAACTAAAGAGACTGAAAAGATAAACTAAATAATCAACTGACACACATTTCAACCACACTCAATATTAGGATGCTAAGAAGGAAGAAAACTAGATAGACAACACAAAAGCAATTAAAGTGCAAACTCTATATTCCTCCTTTGATTTGATAGTCCCCTAATTTGATGTTTGTTTGCTATAAGGTAGATACTTGATTATGCTCCATGATAGTGAATGCAAGATTTGATTAAGTTAAAATGAGATGCAAAGATGGTTGCTAAATGGATGTAAATTTGCAAAAGGTGAGTAAGCATATCTATATTATGAGGGTATGAAAATGAAAGTGGATGATTTGGGAAGAAAAATGGGGGGTTTAAATAGGCTTGAATGAGAGATGGAGAGGCATGAGAAGGAGACACGTGTCCTTGAGAAGGGCAAGTTGTTGGCTTGATGATGATTGTAATGTATTCATCACTTGTTGTCATTGATGAAACACTCTCACACACACGTATGATTACAATGACTATCGGTGTAACTTCATTGATTTACACTGTTAACCGGTATGTTTTAGGTCTATCTCTAACTGGTACTCTGTATCAATCGGTATGTGCTTAAGAGATAACCTATGGTTACATTAAGTCATCATCAAAATGAAGATAAAGATGAAGATGGAGATCAAGTGGAAGATTCCAAGACAACGGTTCACATATTTTGTTCCAACCGGTATTGATTGTTCTAACCGATATCTGATTTTTTGATGAGTTGCCAGCATCAACTTCTTGACGGTCATTTTTGTGATGAGTTACTAGCACTGACTTCTTGACGATCATTTTTGTGATGAGTTATGACTACTTGTCTAGATAAACTGCACCTAGGAAATTATGTTTTGATTTCCTATGGCCGACATAAGATTTTAATGTTTATTTAAAGACATCTTAGTGAATCATTTGAAACTGATAGAGAATGATGGTATGCGAATACTGATATGCAACTAGAGTGAAAGCTTTTGTTGAAGAGCGATAAGTGTTAAGATGAAGAGAAGTGTTGGATGTACTTAAAAGGATCTGATCAACCAAATATTATGCTACTCAGAACAGATCAATCCATTCTTGTTGTCTTCTAATAATTACAACATAATCAAATACCCTAACCGAGTAAGTTCTAACAAGCTTCATTGTACAAATCCTCTAACAAGGTGATCCATTAGTTTGGATTCTCAAATCCTCTAGCAAGGTTACTCTTAAGAGGGTAGTACTCTTAACAGGGTATAAGCTTCTAATAAATCTTGGGATCTATAAGAAGATTTCCTCCTAGTAGAGCACTTTGTAAGGCCTTAATTGGTGAGTTATCTATTACTGCAGATAGTTAACTTGTGAGTTCCATCTCACCATGGTTTTTACCTATTTGGGTTTCCCACGTATAAACACTTGTGTTATGGTGGATGTTCTACTTTATGTGGATGTTGTTATTTCATTTTGGATAGCATGTATTTTGTTTAAATGCTTGGTTAAGTTCATCTATCGGTTAGTGTTTGAAGTTGTGTTTGTTTTAGTGTCACTGATTCATCCCCCCCCCCTCTCAATGCTTTTCAAGTCCATCAATTGGTATAAGAGCCTAACTTCTTTGAACCCTAATTTCTTAGAAGGGAATCTTTAAACTACCATGGGGGATAGAAGCTACTTCGAGATGGTTAGAGAGCTAGAAGCTAGCAGAAATGAAATTGAATCCCTTAGGGGCAAACTAAAAGTTTCTCAAGTCAAAAGAAGAGAGCTATCTGAAAAATTGCTAGAAATATCTGATAATAGTTCTTCAAATGAAGCCAATATTGAAGCTTTAGCTGATGAAGTTGAAAAGGTGAATGGTGAAAAATTGAATCTAAGAAGAGAACTAGAAGGTCTCACTATCTGCATGAGTCAGGTACTGGAAGCCAGAAGAGCTATTGAAGATCTTATCAAGGTAAGAGATCAAGAGATCATAAAAAACAAACGGGAAAGAGACACTATACATGAGGACTTGATTGCTGAAATAGAAGAAAAGGAGAACCTAAAGATAGACCTTAAGTTGGCATCATCTCTGAAAGAGAACCTGTCTAAGCATAATGAAGATCTTGTCAAAAATCTTACTGAAGGCAATGAGAAATTGGAGAAGTTTGTCAGAATTTCTACCATGTTGGAAGACCAAATTCAATCATAGAGAATGAAGGGTGATATCTTTGGCCTTGGTTTTCATACTACTGAAAAAGGAGAATCATCTAGTACAAAGAACAAAATAGTTCCTAAAGTAAATAAGACTACCAGTAAGAAGGTTTTTAAACATGTCTGCTTTGTTTGTCACAAGCCTGGTCATACTGCAAATGTTTGTAGAAACAAACCTAATAGAAATGCAAATTATAATACTAATGTTAGGTATGTGTCTAGAAAGTTTGAAGGTCATTGCTACACATGTGGAATGTATGGGCATAGACATATAGAGTGCAGATATGGATCAAACAATCCTGTACCACACATGCATCCTAGACCAAATGGTGACCAGATAAGGAATTTTGATAACTGGGTAAACCGGAACTGGCAAAGATCCTATGGCAACTGGTTTAGTCCATTTGAAATGGAAAAGGCAACAAGTGTTGTTTGCGTCTTTTGTAATAACATTGGTCATGTGGCTATGATCTGGAGAAGAAGAATGGGAAGAGAAAATGCAGGACCTTGGAGATCATCTGGTATGGTCTGTTACCACTACAATAGACTGAGGCATTTAGCAAAGTTTTGCAGATCAAGAAATAACAGACCGGTCAACTCTTTCTAGGATTAGAAAGGAAAGTAGAAAGTGTTAGAGTATTCGGGTATTTACTTGATTAATTAAACAATATTTGTTTAATTATTTAAGATCCCTTTATCTCTTTTACACTTAAGCTAACTTTAGGTGCATAATAATTAATACTTTTATTAATTATTATGTGCAAACCTAGGTTTTCCTCTTTAGGGTTTCTTGACCTATTAAAGCTTGAGTTCATTCTTTTCATTGTAAAAAGAAGGATTGTTACATTACACATTTCGTGAATATTGAGCTCTCTCTTTTTGAGCATATTTTCTATGTATTTCTTTCTTCTGTGATTTGCTTCCTTGCTTCTCCTTGTAATAGGTTTTTCAACTTGTAGAGATCATTTGGGCTCCTATGGTGTTGTATTTTCTCAACTCCAATATGGTATAAGAGCTTCAGATCTGTAGCTACCTGTTCTTGTTTTGAGAATTTTTGCATTGGAAGCAGATCTGGGGTTTCAGAAAGTTTTTTACGCACCTAGGGATATGCCTTTTTTCTGAGAACTTTTGGCCTAAAGGGACCTCACCATCATGCTCAGAAGGCCCAAAAACCCCTATGGTCATATATAACTTGACTTTTTTTTGTTCCTGAGCCTCTGGGAGTATTTTTTCTCCAGATCTAGGCGTACGACCCTAGCACGCATATCGAGAAAAAAATTCAAATAGGTTTTTGGGGGGGTTCCCACGGTACGCAGGGTACCATGGGGCCCCTGCCACACTACAGGCCCTGGTACAGTCACTGGTGTCAATACGGGCCCGGGCCCCGCTATCCTCCTATCGCCGTCGGTGCCCTTCCAGCCCCCGCCGGCCCTCCAGAGTCTCGAGGTCTGGCCTTGTTCTTTTTGTGGAAGCCTCAAATCCCCAAGTCCTAGAATTCTAAGCTCTTCGTGTTCTATTTTTGTTTTGTTGAACCTCGGAACCCGAAACCCCGAAGATGTGAAGTGTTGTTCTGTTTTTACCTCGGAACCCCGGAGTCCTGAGGCATCTTTCTTATTTTTTTTGTATTTGCCTCGAAACCCCAGAGTTCCGAGGTGTGTTTTCGGCTTTACTATTTAAGGCAACCGTATGGACCAAATATAGGGGGTATAAATAGAGGAAATGAACCTCTTTGAGTTCATTTGTGCATTCAATTTTTCTAGCCTCCTAGCTCTGCCTCCTAACTTTGCGCCTCCGTGTTGCCAAGATTTTGTGGGTTTTTCTTCTACCAAGTTGGTGGATTTTTTTCCCCTTTGTGTTTTCTTGTTTAGATCTTTTTTGTTTTTTTACCGTAGATTTTCCTTCCATTCTTTTTTTTTGGTGTTTTCATCATTTTCTCACGTGCCCTAGGGTTTTTGTCTACCTCGAAACCCCGGAGTTTCAGGATTCACAATCCCATCAATCCTGGAGTCCCAAGGTTATTTCATTTTTGTCTCGCCTTCACCCCGGATCCCCAGAGTTTTGAATCTCCTTTCTAAGATACTACCCCCCAATCCCAGAAACCCGAAACCCTGGAGTTCTGAAATTCTTGATCATTTGTGGCCATGTCATTCACCCCGGATCCCCAGAGTTCCAGATTATCTATTTGACCTGTACTTAGATTACCTTGGGACTTTGTAACCCTGAAGCCTCGAATAATCCATGTTAATTAGTCCACCCTGGAACCCTGAAGTTCTGAGATTTATTGTTTTAGGCTTGTTCTGACCTCGGAACCCTTGAACTTTGGACTCTATTGCATTGTCCACCCCGGTACCTCGAAGTTTCAGGCTATGTTGTTTTAGCTTATCTAGAACTCAGAGCCCCGGAGTTCCAAGGTTAATTGTTTTAAGGGAGTTACTCACCCCAGAACACAAGAACCTCGGAGTCCCAAGGTGGGTGATATTCTGATATTTCGAGTATGTGTTAAGCTAATTTTCTGGAACTTTCTTGTAGATTAAAGCAATTAGATGGACCCAACCTCTAGCAAGAGAATCAAAAAATTGGACAAACTTCTTGCAACCATGAAATACCAATGTCAAGGGCGAACATACGCCTCAAAGCTGGAAGATGCAATTCGGTGGGTGACTGATTCTAAGGTGGGGCACATCGAGCTGGAAGATATCAGGACACAAATGGATAAGCCAAGGCTAGAGGCTCCTTACAGGAGAATCAAGAGGTTGGGGTTGGTAGAAGCAACCGTGTTTCCTCAATTTGTCCAAGCCCCATGATTCATCATGATCGTGGCTCAATTTTACAACACTGACACTAGAAAGTGCACAGATGATCAGGGAAGGATAGTAATAGACTTGTCAGTAGATATGTTGGGATTTGTATTTGGAATCCCTTTAAGGGAGGAAGTTCTCTTAACTACTAAGGAAGAAGATGTTGAAGTATGGATAAATGACATTGTTTCGTGCAAAACGCACATGAATGAGAATTGGCTAGAGGAGGAGAGAAAGACAAGATTTAAGGCTACTGATGTTCTGAGGGTTGATTTCAAGGAGCCTCAATGTGACTTGATCATTATGTTGAGAAAGACCTTCGGCAAGATATTTTGCTGACACTTCCAACCATGGATGTTCCAATATATGACCACTATTCTGATTGGAAAATGATACTTTAACTGGGCTCAGATATTCTTAGATAATATACATAAGCAATTTACTGAGGTACATAAAACAAAGAAATTCTTCTTTACCTCATATGTTATCTAGGTAGCCGCCCGAGTAGGCAAATTTTCAGGGCTACAAGCAGAGGGCCAGCTCGGAGATGAAAAAGGACAGAAAAGGGTGTGGGAATATTATACTCAACTCCCTCTAGGTAATGCGAAGACACATTTCAAAAGAATAAATGATGCCTTCCTCTTCCATGTCATCATTAAACTAACAAGTGATACAAGTTATATAATAAGCCCAGAAGTCATGGCAATAATCAAGGAATGGGCATGTTGGTTCATTCAGAACCAACGTTCCACATATATCTAGGTCAGTAGATTGCCCAGAAACTACAATGACTGCATTATACTGTTGGAGTATCTCAGGCAGATGCTAGGGTTGCAATCACTATTGTCTTCAAAGCATAAGACAGGGGTTGATTTTTTAGTTTCAATTGGTTACTTTGCTTGTTTTAAAATTCAGGTAGCCAAGACTGTAGAGTAGGAACTGCATGATCTACATTTCAAGGAATTCAATTATGCTTGGGAACATTGTGACCCTTATGGAAAACTTAAGCAATTAATACCAAAAGCTTATGATGGGCATCAACCAAGTTTGGAGGATTTTTGGGCTAACCTCCAAGATAGTTTTGAGGTCAGGGAGAAAATGTATTCTAGGCTCTCCATTCCGCAAATAAGAGATTTTGAGATTGAGACCAATCTCCCTAAGGAATTGAGGGATGATGGTGAATTGCTAGATCCAACATATAACGAGCAAGGAATTGATGGAAAGTCGCTCTCTTCGATTAGATGGTCAAGGAAGGAAGATGTAAATATAGATACAGTGTCTCAAATGATTATAGAGAGAACAAAATAATGGTTGAGTCTAATGGTTAGGCCAAGCACTTCAAAGGGAAAGCAAAAGGAATCAGCCTCTGTGAATCCTCAGTCAAGGGCTCATAAAGAGTATGCACGTAGGACAAGGTCTAGGTCCAGAAAGAATACATCCACGGACCCAGATGAAGTTGCCTAGCCTAAGCAAACTACTGAGGAACTTCTTGGACAGATCAAGGAGTAGATGAGAAAGGCTGAGTTGTTGAAAAAGGCCATAGATTTTGGAATAAGGGAAGGTTAGGAGCCATGCCACTAGCTGAGATCATCCTATTAGAACAGCAATTGGGCAAACACCATGAGAGGGCACTCATAAGGAAAATGAGGAAGAGAAGGTCGATGAAGAAATATCTGTACCTACTCAACCCCTCTTGATACAATAGTGCCAGTATATGCACCAACAACTACTTTTACTACAACATCAGCAACCTTACCTTTGCTAACACAAGTATTCACCCCTATAGTAGAGAAGATCGGCATTCATAAAATTGAGTTGGATTCAGATCAAGAAGATGAGCAGCCTATGGTGCAACCGATATAAAGAAAGACTAAGAAAAAAGAAAAGAAGTCTACTAGGCTCAGTAAATAGGCACCGGTGGAACCAAAGGATATAGATAAATAGGATTTGTTGGGGAAGCCACTGGTTGAGGAAGAAGAGAAACTGAATGATTCTGAAGATGAACAAGATGAAAGTGTATATGGTGAAAATGGAAACAACAATATTGAAAGACTAAATGAATTCAACGACAAAACCCTAGCCTAACAACAACAAAGATCCACCATAACATATGAAGATTACCTAAGACAATGCAAATCAAATGAAATCACAAAGATTATACCATCACATGTCCAATAGGGTTTGGATCTCCATTCTTCCTATCTCCATTGATCTTGCTTGATATATTTTCTCTCAGATTTTATTTGTCCATAAGAGCTCAACAAAGAATGAAAATCTGGTTGCAAGTAGGCTTGATTGCATATGAAAATTTGAATGCTAGAGTAGTCGGGTCGGTTTTGATAATGAAGGAAGCATCTCCTTATATAGAAGACACTATAAGAAATGGAGGGATAAGATTCAGAGGTGTAAAAGATAAATGGTCAGCTATGATTAGAGGGTAGGTAAAAGAAATAAGAAAATAATGAGAGGGTAGATAGTGTAGGAATTAAGAGATGAATGACATGTGTCATGGGTAGAAAAGGCTAATGAATTAATTAAATAAATAAAGATTTATTTAATTAATAGAGGAAGTTAGATCAATTAAATAAATAAAAGTATTTATTTAATTTAGGAAAAGGGAAATTTAAATAAATAATTGTATTTATTTAAATGAGAAATAAGGATAGAAGAGGATAAATGAATTAATTAAATAAATAAAGATTTATTTAATTATGTAAAGCGGAAAATCGCAATCGAACCCTAGTTGCTCTCCCCTCTTCCAACTTCGAGGAGAGAGAAGGGAGATCGCTAGGGTTGATGGTTTTCACTTAGGGGAGACTTTACATTCAAAAGAGGGGTTGAAACTCACAAGATCCAATCCCACACAATGCAAGATTGGATGCTAAATGAGTTTCAAGGGTTAAGAAAGCAAGACTACCCTCTTTTGTAAAGAATGTTGATAAGAGAATTAAGCTAGGAATGCATAGAAAGTGATAAAGATTCGCTTATAAACTGAGATAGGGATATAGGATGAAGCTGCGGACCTGGAATTAGCAATAAAATGTCGATACGGCGCTGTCCTGCAAATTTGAGCAAAAGTTGTCGGGATGATGGCGCCCGACCACCACGGTCCTCCGAAAAATCGACGAAACGAAGGGGGATCTGTTCGTCTCTGCACAAGGATTCCAGATCTTCAATTTCAGCTGCGTACCTGCAACCTACACACAGAAAAGCGAAGACGATTGGGGGGTTAGGGATTAGGGGTTTGCCTTTAGGTCAAACCCCGGTTTTGGAATTAACCAAGAAATGAGAAATGTTGTAAATGTAAATGTCTATAATGTAAAACAAGTACTAATACCTTGTTCTAAGGATGTTTGTATCCTTATGTGCGAAGGTATAGATGTTGTTGTTTGTTGTATATTGTATGTAGCATGTAGTATGTGATCTCCTCTTCAATGGTTGGATCCTTGTCTTGAATGCAACACTTAGCCTTGAATGGAAACTTAGAAGGAATGCTTGAATGCTTGAATGCTTGAATGCTTGAATGTTTGAATCTTGATTTCGCCTTTTTTCCATCTATCCAAATGAGAGAGGAAAATGTAGTTTATATACTTGTCAATTAGGGTTAATAGACTAATTTTCCCGACCTTAGGCCGACCAGGAAACAATAATTTCCAAATTGTAAACAAAAAGACCCGAGACCCCTTAGGAGACCGGGCCCAAAATAGGCTAAAAATAATTAAATAAATAAAATATTTATTTAATTAGACTGGACAATTTTAGGTGTCTACAGAAAGATTAATCTTAACTCCAAAAGACCAAGAGGAGTTATTAAAATAAATAGATGTTGAAGAAGGGATGGAGGAAACAAATAAAGGAGATAAAGAGTTTGAAGAGGAAATAAGTGACAGGATAGGAGAGATGCACAGGCAACAATAGTTGAATATTGATATTGTCGTTCCTGTGAAGTGTGATACCTACAGCTACAATACAAACACTCAATAGATCATTACAAGCATGGTTAGAAAATTTAAAACAAAGAAAGATAAAACCATGGCAAAGCGATCTATCACCTCCTAAGAGATGCGAGTGTGGATTTGCTCTCAGATCTGGATAAGAAAATTCCAGTGACTTGACTACACCTAGATGGAGGATTTGAAATGATAATGATGCAATTAAGCTAGAAAAGAGAATGATTAAGCTACATGATTCAACAATTATTCTAGAAAATAATCAAATCAAGCTAGATCTAAGATGCAATTGCCTATAATAAGAATGCTCAGATGATATGCTAAGAGATATTAGGCCTATAGTAACAATGCCTAAAATACAAATGAGATGGGATCCTTATTTCTCCAAAATGGGGGATATTTATAGGATTTCCAAGGCCAGGGGTGAGGTGGCAAGAATCAACGGTCAAGATTGAGTCTAAAGATATCAATGGTGAAATTGGAGGTTGGAAAAGAGGTTGGAAGAAAGGGGACATTTGTCATCTCTATGGTGACAAGTGTCAAGGGGCTTTCAAGAGAGGGGACATGTGGCCCAAGAATGCCATGTGTCTCAAGGGAAGAGTATCCACACCATAGGAGGTTAGGATAAGGAGGTTATGATGTGCAAGCTAAGATAGGTTTAATTAAACCTAGGGTTAGATGGAATGGGTAAGGTTTAGAAGTGGTTAGGTTAGGTGGTTAGAATTTAGGAGGCATGTGGGTAATTTGAATTTAAAAATTCAACTAATAGGAAAAGACTAATTAACTTTCAACAAATCAATTTATGATTTGTTTTAATTAATTAGAAGATTAGAAGAAATGAATTTAAATGTGGGTAATTTGAATTTAAAAATTCAACTAATAGGAAAAGACTAATTAACTTTCAACAAATCAATTTATGATTTGTTTTAATTAATTAGAAGATTAGAAGAAATGAATTTAAATGTGGGTAATTTGAATTTAAAAATTCAACTAATAGGAAAAGACTAATTAACTTTCAACAAATCAATTTATGATTTCTTTTAATTAATTAGAAGATTAGAAGAAATGAATTTAAATGGGGAGGGATTAATTAATTTGAATTAATTAATCAAAGGGGATTATTGAAATGAAACTATTAAATAAATCCTTAGATTTATTAATAAGTAGATGAGTGGAAGAATTTAATCAAATTGCTAATGAATTTAATTAAATTGGGGAGGGGATTAATTAAATAATTGCTTATTTAATTAATTATCTTCAGACCATTTTTAGGTGTATACATTTTGCCCCTCTTTGAAGCGAGGTGTGATGACACGTTGTTTCAAAGAATAATCTCATTTTCATGATGATATTGGTTTGATAGGATGCCTCAGCTATTGATTGATAGATTGCGGTATGATGATGCCCCCTCGAGAGATCAATTGAGATAACTGACCTTTGGAGTTTTACGAAATTGATATCCCAATTAGAAATGATTTGATTTTTGCAACTGTGTTTGATGAAAATGTGAGTTCTACACTCATGGTGATGTGTTTGATAAAGCTTGATTGGTTAGATTGATAAGATCAAGATTCAATCTGGTTTCAGAAATGACACCTCCTGTATAAGACAAAGATGATCAAAGCATCTCGTTTTAGGAACGATATATCCTGTATAAGACATGATTAGAATGTCTGGTTTTAGGAAAGATACATCTTATATAAGACATGATAGAATCGATTAAATTTGATTTATTGATCGAATTGATAAGGTTGATTAGATAAATAACTGACAACTTGTTGATATCAAGTTGTAGGAAGATTTGGATATGCTAATGTTGGTTTTGTTGAGAGGGTAGCATAAGATTTTTGTTGGGTCAACAATATCTAGAGAGATATGAGTCATCAGTCTAATTGCGTATACACTTGTGATGATACCTTGATGATGCCTGTGATAGATTTAACCTTGGATAAAATGAGCATGCGGGATCCCATGCAAGAAATGAAATGCAAGCTAAATGAAAATGCAAATGCAAATGAAATGCAAAGCTACAATCGGACCAATCACTGGATTATTGCATTTTTGTCATCATTGAGCTTTTGAAATGTGGGAAGTGAGTGCAAACATCGATGGTATAATTAAACCATGATGACCTAAGCAATTCCTTCCTAGATTTTGATATGGCAAGTTAGCACAAGCATCGAGGTATAATTAAACCAAGATGACCTGAGTGTTGCTTGCGTAAAACAAGTAGTATTAATCATTTCAATACGCAAATTGGAAATGTCTTCAATGACACTCTGATGATCATGTCCTGAGACAAATTTGAACATATTAATGATTAATTTACAGACAGCGGACAAGAAAAATATCGTGTTCCTTCCTTGTTCCTCTAGTCAAAGACATCTTGGAGTCACTCAGAAATCATGATAGAAAAAATCAATATAGAAAAGTTGAACAATCATGTTAAAATCATTACCCAAAAGATATCATCCATGAAAAAGTGTGTGAATGTGCTTATATTGACATTGTGATGGGTTGATGGTTGATAATTTGATCTTGTGTTCAATGTTGGATATGTCTCAATTTTTGTTTGATAAGGGTTGTTTAACTGTTGTTCTACCTATTTGATTAAGCTTAAAATGATCAATAATTTTGCCCCCAGCTAGGTGTAGGATTTTGCCCCAAGCCTAGAAACAAATTCGTTATGATATACTCGATGATCCAAACTATGGCGAGAGATTAGCTGGGATGCCTGCGTATGTACAAGGCTTTATGATGGATATGGACAATGCTGATGAAAAATAAATGCAAGCAGAAAGATGCATGAACTAATAGATGGAAGAGCTAGCGGACAAATAGTGCCTATTTTCCAGGTTTTCACCATCTATTTTTATTGCACTTTTTCTCATATTTGATTTTTTTTTGGATTTTTTGCTTTTTAACTTTTTTTTCTGCTTTTTGATTTTTTGTTTTTTCAGACATAAAATTTCTTCAGATGCAGGCTATTGATGGGTTCATCGAGCTGATCTTTGTCCTGTGTTGATAGCTGATATGCTCCTGATCCAAATAGCGTTGTGACCACAAACGGACCTAACCAGTTTGGTTCAAACTTTCCTTTCTTTTCTCGATCTACCTGGTTGCATGGATTTTCCTTAGTACTAGTTTCCCAACTTGAAAGACTCATGGTTTGACCTTGTGATTATAAATCCAGCACATTCTTTGTTGATATACCTTTAAATTATCGAAGGCATTTTCTCTTCATTCATGGATTAATTCTAACTCTTGTAATCTAGATACTTCTTGTTCTTCATCTGGGATAAGACCTTTTAATGATACTCATAGAGAAGGCATCTCTACTTCTATTGGCACTATTGCTTATGATCCATAAACAAGAGAGAAAGGTGTGGCACCTATTGGTTTGCAGATACTGGTATGGTAGGCCCATAGAGCAGGATTTAATTGAATATGCCCATCTTTTCCAGCATCATTTACTATCTTTTTGAGGATTTTCATAATTATTTTGTTTGATGCTTCTGCTTGTCCATTCCCTTGTGGATAGTAGGATGTGAAAAATATGTGTTGGATCTTGAATTTCTCACATAGCTCTTGTACATCCCGATTCTTGAATGGTCACCCATTATCAATGATAATGGTCATGGGGATTCCATAGCGACAGATGATGTAGTTCAAGATAAATGCAGCAATTTATTTTCCTATGATATTTGTGAGAGGTACTGCCTCAATCCATTTTGTGAAATATTATGTAGCTACAAGGATGAATTTGTGACCATTAGATGAAGAAGGATTTATCTTTCCTAGTAGATCAAGACCCCATTGGTAGAAAGGCCAAGATGTTGCTAAAGCATGAAGTTCTTGTGCTGGTGCATGAATCAAATTCCCATGGATCTAACATTGTTTGCATGTTCTAGTGATCTGAAAAGAATCTCGTTCCATAGTTGGCCAATAATAGCCCAAGTGTATGAGTTTTTTTGAAAGGGTAAGACTACTTGAATGAGTGCCACAAATATTGTTATGGACTTTATGTAATGCCTTCTCAGATTATTCTTGTTCGAGACATCTTAAAAGAGTACCATCTAGACCTTGTTTAAACAGGGTATCTGTGACAAGAGTTAAATGGGAGGATTGGTGAATAAAGTTTCTCTTTTGATTTTTTGATAAGTTGGGAGGTAAGGTGTTATTTTTCAGATACGTGTAAATTTGGCCATAACGAGAGGAATCATGCCCAACAAGGTGACAGATAGTTTGGGAATCGAGACAATTATGAGCAGGGTAAAACAACTCTTCCACCAGGAATTCATAACGTTGTTGATTTTCCTGTGTCTGAAGGAGAGAAGCAAGTGTAGCCATGGCATTTGCTTCTTTGTTGTAATTCCTTGGAATCTATTGAAAAGTTATTTCTACAAAGTATTTCTTGATATCATCAACCATATTTTTGTAGTGTCGTAAATTGTACGCACTCGCTAGGGTGGTACAATTTCACACCTAGTTTAGCACCCGCCTTAGTGCATTTTGCATTCTGCATTGCATTTCTCCTTAAGCACTTAATTAATCAAATTAATTAGGTCTAAGGTCTTATTTCATCATTCTCTACATCATAAAGTTGGGCCCTTTCACTAAAGCGCGCCCTTCGCATTTTATTCCTCCAATACACCACTTAATCAAAAACCCTAATTAAGTCCTATTTCCAAACTTGGGGGCTTGGTTTCGGGGTCTAAACATCTCGAAATCACCTGTAACTTCGGGATTCTCTCTAAAATCATCATATCCGACGGCCCTGAAAATTTGGTGAAAAGTTGTCAGGACCATGGCGCCCATGCAACATGGTCCTGGACATTTTTCCCGAAATTTTGGGAGCACGATCCAATCATAAAATAAAGCTTAACCCCAAGAAATTGGTGGGATATTCAATCTCTAGGTCGGCCAAAATACGAATTTACGACCTAGGGTTTCATACATAAAAGCTCTCTTTCCTCATTTGAAAAGATGGGATTTTTGTTTCCAGGAACTTCATATGCAGTGAAAGAGAAGATCTTTGAAGACTTCAACAACACTCAACATCATTCTATCAAGCATCTATCAAATTCATTCATTCATCCATTTAGGGCTTGGAAGACATTGAAGAACAATAGGAGATTACCGACTGAAGATTGGCTTGTACTCCTCCCTTGAGGGTTGGGTATGATTTCATATTGTTTTCATGTCCTTACATAAGCTTTGATATATCATTTATTCATGCTTTAGATCACATTGCATCTTGATTTAGAGCATTTGCATTATCATTTACAAGCAATTAGGGTTTACTTTCTAGGTTGCTCTAGTTTGCTTTCTTGCATTTTGGACCTTGCACACACACTAGGTCTGCACACACAATACATTTTACAAAACAATTTGGCTATTCGTGGAGGTGGAAATCATCGAAGCGGGGGTTTGACTAAGGCAAAACCCTATATAGCCGCCCTTCCCCCTTTTCAGATATTACTGCAGGTTTCGGGATTCGGATGACGCCAAGGGACACAGATCCGGAGAGAGAAGACTGAGACAGAGCCCTGTGTGAAATTGCAGCTCCAAAGTCTGGGACAGGGGCGCTGGTCACCCTGGTCCTGCCAGGACAGGGGCGCTGGGCGCCCTGGTCCCTGGGACAGAGGCACTAGGCACCCTGGTCCTCCGGACAGACAGCTTTCCGACAGCTTCCAGGCAGTGCTTCAGGGTGCAGAACAGTGGTTTCCGGTGCAGTTTTCAGGACAGTGGCACCCGCGCCCCCGTCCCGAACATTTTCAGTCTAATTTCGACTCTGGGTACATATCTGCATTCTTATTTTATCCTTACATTTACAGTTGTTCATTATTTAATCTCAATTCTGCAAATTTGTTACTAGTTCATACTTGCATTTTGAGGTTAGGGTTTGAACTTGTATCATTTTAGCTTTCAATTTCAACAAGGGAATAGAAATCCTAATAGATATCCCATGGCTCTCTCTTTCACCAAAAGAAGTAGCCAATTGTGTGATATCTCTAGGCTCTTTCGTATTCCGCAATGTGTGTCAAAAGGTAGGATTAGGGTACATTGACCTAGTCTCGCTTTTTCCCCTACACATTTTGGTGAACCCGACGTGAATCTATCATTGCTTCCTCTTGCATTGCATTTGTTAGATCTAGATCTAGATTTAGTGTGTTTTCATTTCATTTCATTAAAAGAGAAAAAAAAAAGAGAACTTGTGTTTCTTTGCATTGTGTGTTTAAATTTTTATGCAATCTTTTCAAAATGTCAGATTTTTATTTGCAAAATGTTCATGCTTTTGATGATTATTATGAGTATAGCCAAGATGAATTAGATGAAGCTTTAGATGAGTTTTTAAACCCTAAGGATGCTAAACCTTCATTTTACCAAAAACTCATAAACCTTGTCACTATGCCATTTAGGTGTGATGAGAAAGATAAGTCGAATGATTCCTCTCAAGGATACATTCCTATCCACTCTTCCCCTGAATCTAGTAACATGGTTGTTTTCAATAATCCCCTCTATGAGGAGATGTCTCCTTTTGAATCAAAAGACAAACCCTTTAACTGATATGATTGTGCTTTGTTGGATGATGCTCTTGATGACTTTGTGGCTTTGTCGAAACCTATAAACAAAAACAAGACTTCTAAGTTGGTTAACATGATAAATTTGAATGAATATAACAAGCCTCTCTTTGAAGTCCAAGGTGCTTATCCTTCTCCCACCTTTCAAATTCCTAAGACTCCTCTCCTTACTGTCCAAGGGAGGTATGATCATGATTCCTTTTGTACTCCAAATAAACCAATCATTACCGTACAAGGAAGACAACCTATAAGTCCTTACAATTATGCTAAACAAATAACTAGAGAGAGTTATCATGCGGTTGCCCATACTTATCATACTAGAAATAATAAGCAACCTAATCCTCCTCCTGTTATTCCAGTTTCGCTTCCTAATCCTCAACCAATTCTTCCTCAAGCTCCCCGTATTTCGCAAGTTATGGGTGAGGAATATGATCTCATAGAACAACTTAAAACTACCCCTGCCAAAATATCCCTTTGGGATTTGATTCAAACTTCTTCCGCTCATCATGGGATGTTGCAAGATGCCTTGAAAGATTTGAATGTTCCTCCACCGAATACATCTAGTAATATAGCATCTTTTGTTAACTCCGTGATGAATCCTAAACCTCAAATTGTGTTTACACAAGATGAGTTGCCTAATAGTGAAGTCCAACAACAATATGATCCCTTAATGATTGTGGTTGTCATGAAAGACACTACTATAAGATAAACACTAGTAGATAATGGCTCTGGCCTTAATGTGTGTAGCATCAATCTATTGCATAAGATGAATGTGGATACATCTCTTATGGAGCCTGACTCTCGTTCCATTCGTGGCTTTGACAATGTGGCTAAGACTTCATTAGGTATCATCACCTTACCTCTCACAGTGGGACCTGTTACTTTGCCTACTCCTATCCATGTTATGCCGGGAAATTTGACATACAACTTGTTATTAGGGAGGCCTTGGATTCACAGCATGCAAGCTGTCCCCTCTACATTGCATAGACAAGTTAAATTCATTTATAACAATAAGACATATACTTTGATGGGAGATACTAATTTTCAAGCCTGTCTACAAACATCTAATTCGAAAGGAGATTCTTCTAAGCCATCCTTGTCTAGTGATGACTCTTTAAACAAGAAACCTATCGATGAGTCTTCGCTTTCTGATGATCAAAATCCTTTGGATGAATCTGGAACTCCTGAAGAAAATCCTTCTCGACTTGAAACTACACATAAAAAGGATTTTGATCCTGAGAAGGTTCTCGTAGAAGATGATTGGGGATCTCTTGATTTTAATCCTACTTTTGTGGGTGAATATAAGATTCCTTCTAGAGAACTTAAAGTTGAAAAGAAGGAAGAAACTGAAAATCACAAAGTTGAAAAGAAAGAAGAAACTAAAAAACAATCAACCCTGCCTGAAGCTATGAGTAATAATTTTGTGGCCGCTTCTCAAACTTCTTCTTCTCACATCGATAGCTATGAAGAGTTTGATTCTTTGTCTTATGAAAAACCACCTTCCCTTCCTGAAATGGCTGATCGCTATGGTCGTGGTTTTCGCATTTTTGCTAAGCATGGGTATCATGGAAAAGGTTGTGGTGCTAATGAACAAGGGATTAGAGTTCCCCTAGAGACTAATTTTCAACATTATGCCTTTGGACTTGGTTATAATCCCTGCAGACGTACTAAAGCCTCTAAAAGACCATGCATTAGTGTTAATGCTATCTCTACATCTTTATCAATACAACACCCTGAGTATATTGATGAGGATTCTTTGGGTGATTGTGCTCTAGATATCTTCCCTACCGACGATGCTTTAGCTGAGTTCTTGGGAGCCTATGACACTCTTCCTCATTATCATCACAATAGGGGACTCCCTTATTGTTTGAACACTGAAACTTATTTTGGAAAAGAGATTGATAACGATAAGATTGTGAAAGAATTCCCTCAATTAAAGGATACTCCTCAACAAAGTAATCTCCTCATAAGTGATACCCTTGATGTTAAGATGGATCCTTGCAACAAAGAAAAAGTCATTAAAATTGGAAAATGTTTGGATGAAGAGGAACAGAAACAATATGAAGAACTATTGCATGAATTCCCTGAGATCTTTGCTTGGACATATTCTGACATGCCTGGTATAGATCCTAAGATTGTTACTCATAATATTGTCTTAGTTCCTGATGCTAAGCCCGTGAAACAAAAGATTCGAAAAATGAATCCTAAAATAGCTCTGCTTGTTAAAGCTGAGATTGAAAAATTATTGGAGGCTGGATTTATCCGCCCTATTGATTATTCCCCATGGATTTCAAACATTGTCGCTGTGGCTAAACCAGATAACAAAATAAGAATGTGTACCGACTTTCGGGATCTAAATAAGGCTTCTTTAAAAGATGATTTCCCTCTTCCAAACATTGACATGATAGTTGACTCTACGGCAGGACATGCCCTCTTATCCTTCATGGATGGTTTTTCAGGCTACAATCAAATTTTCATTAACCCTCAAGATCAATACAAAACCGCTTTCACCACTCCTTGGGGTACGTTTTGTTGGATAATGATGCCTTTTGGACTTAAAAATGCCGATGCAACTTATCAACGAGCGATGACCCTTATCTTTCATGATTATATGCATAAGATTTTAGAGGATTACGTTGATGATATTTTGGCTAAATCCTTTCTTCGCATGGATCATGTTAAAGTCCTTCGTCAAATCTTTGAAAGAATTCGTAAATATCACATGCGCTTGAATCCCCGAAAATGTGTTTTTGGTGTGGATAGTGGAAAACTATTAGGATTCATAGTTTCGCATCGTGGGATTGAGGTGGACACTAAGAAAATAGATGCTATTGTTAATATGCCACCTCCACGAAATGTCTCTCAACTTAAAAGCTTACAAGGAAAGATTCAAGCTATTCGTAGGTTTGTGTCTCAACTTGCGGATCGTACCTTTCCTTTTACTCAACTTCTTAAAAAGGATATCACTTTTCAGTGGAATGAGGATTGTCAACAAGCATTTGAAGATTTAAAAGTGTATTTGGCTAGTCCTCCTATTCTTCAACCTGCCGAACCTTCTAAACCCTTTATCCTGTATACAACTGCTTCTTCTCATGCTCTCGCAGCATTGTTAGCACAACATGATAAAGATGGTAAGGAGTGTCCGGTGTATTACATAAGTCGTACCTTACTCGATTATGAGACCCGATATTCTGCGATAGAAAGACAATGCTTGGCTGTGGTGTTTGCAACTCAGAAATTAAGACATTATCTTTTAAATTCAGAAGTCCATGTCATGGTTAAGTTTGATCCGTTGAAGCATCTTTTCTCTAAAACTGATTTATCAGGACGTCTCGCTAAGTGGGTTATGATGTTAATTGAATTTGACCTTAAATTTGTTTCACAAAGAGTAATTAAAGGACAAGCGTTGACCGATCACTTAGTTGAGGCCCCTTCACCTTTTTCATTCCCTAACCCTGAGTCCTTTCCTGATGACTTCATTCTTTCTATAGAGAAAGATGAAACTTGGGAGTTATACTTCGATGGCTCTAAGTGTCGTACGGGATCGGGGGCAGGTGTTGTTCTGGTTTCTCCTACAAAGAAACCTATTCCCTTATCATATTGTCTAAACTTCCTGTGTACCAATAACATTGCTGAGTATGAGGCTCTTATAGCAGGAATAAAAGCAGCCTTAGCTCTTAATATAAAACACATACATATCTATGGAGATTCGCAATTGATTATAAGACAAGTAACAGGAATATATCAAGCAAAACAGGACAAATTATCACAATATAAAGACCTTGCTATCTCTTTATTACAAAATTTTGATTCTTATACCATGGAACCTGTTCCTCGAAAAGATAATCGACATGCAGATGCAATGGCATGTGTAGCTTCATTAGTATCTTTAGAGGACCCTATGGTCGATCTTAACTTCATTATTCACAATCTTATGTCTCTAGCTATTGAAGATGATTCTAGCTTGATAACATGTTGTGACTTTGTAGATTCAGATGAATGGTTCTCGCATATTGTACGATATTTGACCGATGGTACCTTCCCTGATTCTGCTAATAGGAACACTAGGGCTAGAATCCGCAAGCTGTCTGCTAGGTATATCATCCTTTCTTATGTCCTTTACCGAAGGGGTTATGATGGTCTTCTCCTTCATTGTCTTAACAAGTCAGAAATCCCTATTGCTCTTGAAGAGGCACATTCAGGTGCCTGTGGGGGGCATTTTGGGGGCAAATCCTTGGTTCATAGATTGCTTCGTATGGGATACTATTGGAAAACTATGCAGAAGGATTCCTTTTCATTTGTTAAGAAATGTCATCAATGTCAACAACACAATAACCTAATTCATGCTCCTGCCCAAGAACTCTGCTCTCAAGTAGCTTCTTGGCCCTTCTCCACATGGGGTTTGGATCTTATTGGAAAAATCTCTCCTCCTTCATCTCAAGGACACACCTTCATTATAACCGCAACAGATTACTTTACGAAGTGGGTAGAGGCTATTCCCCTTCGCTCTACTACTACTGAAGTGATTTGTCAATTTCTTCTAGAAAACATTATTTCTCGATTTGGGATACCTTCCACTATTATCTCAGATAATGGAACATCGTTTAAGAACAAGGATGTGAAGAAATTCCTCGAGAAATATCATATCAAACATCGATTTTCTACACCATATTACCCTCATTCAAATGGTCAAGCCGAATCATCCAATAAGATAATTGAGCAAATTCTTCGTAAAACTGTAAATAAGCATGGTAAGGATTGGAGTAACCAGCTAATCTACGCTCTTTGGGCCTACGGAACGAGTGTACGAATTGCTACGGGAACTACTCCTTATAATCTTGTTTATGGTGCTGACGCTATTATGCTCTTAGAGTTAGAAATTCCATCACTTAGGGTTTCTCTTAAAGGTATAGTAGATGATGACTCTTATAGAGAACAACGACTTCAACAGCTTGAGATGCTTGATGAACAGCGTATAAACGCTCTTGAGCATATCCAAGCGTATCACAAGACTCTACAGCGAAGCTATAATGATAAGGTCATTCAACGTTCCTTCTCAGTAGGTGATCTAGTCCTTTATGAGAATCAGCGCAATGTGAATGCCTTGCCGGCCGAAAAGGGAAAATTTAGTCCTAATTGGCTTGGACCATATATCATCATTGAGGATTATGGATCAGGTGCTTACAAAATAGCGGATGTAGATGGTACGCCTCTTAAAGAACCTATCAATGCTATGCACTTGTGTAGATATTATGCTTAAATTCTTCACTTCTTATCTATCTTCTTCAACATTGGATAATATGTTAGTGTTTCTTAATTAAAGAAAAATAGAATTAAATGTTATTATGTTTGATCTATATTGCTTCGTTCCTGACAAGCATTTCTTCTTACTTTATAGTTTGTCTTGAATTCATTAATGTAAATTGTAGAAGGTTTACATTTTCATTATGCTAGCATATTATACAGTGTCTTTATGTGTTAAGTAGAATCGTATCATGTTGTGTTTAAGTTCAAAATTAAATCACATTAGTTATATGATTCTTAAACTTAATGCATACTTCTTCCTTATCATCAATGTCGTACTTGATTAAATATTTTAATTAAGTCACACATGTATCAATTTAATCATGGAGCATTGAGAAATCAATCACATAGAAATTAAATTCTGAACACACATGTACATTTACCTAATGTATTAGATTTAATCAAAACAAAATATACATTGTTTTAGGCATTAAAGATAACACATTTGAGACAAAACGAGAAGCATGTATATATACATATATATGTGTGGATCATGTACAAATCATAGGTCACTATATATCCAAAATGTGATCTCTCTCCTACATCATACAATCATCTCCTATCCCTAGGGCTAGTGGCTCGAGAGTGTCGACTGGATGCTCCCTCCTGATCTGGCCATGGAGGTGGACCCATGGGTGTGTAACGTGATACAGATCATGAGTGACTCCGAGAGGAACTCCTACGATCCCTATCCATAAGGATCGCACGATAGGTGGTAGCCTCGGTCTGGGCCGCTACTAGATCTCGCCACACCTGCTGGAGGTCCTCTGATAGGACTCTCTCTCTCTGCCGCACCTGATGGAGATCCTCTGATAGGACTCTCTCCTGCTGCTGTGCCTGCTGGAGGTCCTCTGATAGGACTCTCTCTCTCTCCCTCCATATATCTACCTGTAATCGGAATGGGAAAAACAAATCCTCATGCCGACCCGCGTTCCCCTGAGGCCTATAGGTAATCCGTGAGGAACTAGGGATCTGTGCTATCATGGAGATGTCTGTCATTGCCTGCTGAATCAAGGAACGCCATTCCTGCACATTAGCTGTGGCAGTAGAAAAGATTTTTTTTTTTTGTTAGTACCATTCTATATCATCAAAGCATTAATCAATCAATGTACACCTACTATACCTGGATCTCCCTCGCGCCAGTAGGGATCATGATATGGTAGCATCTGTGACTGAGAACTGCTAGGCTCCCCTCGCTCGAATACTCTCCCCATGATGGGTGTAGGCTGGACGGTACTGGTGACGGGTCTCCGTGTCGCCTCTTGTTCCCCCTGTTGGGGAATAAGAGGTGGATCTAGGGCTATGGTATCGTCTCCTGAGTGGTGGGGAGCTGCATCCGACTCCTCCTCATCATCTCTATCATCCTCCTCGTCGTCCTCCTCGTCATCCTCATCCTCATCCGCATCATCACCTGCATCCTCCTCGTCCTCCTCTCTATCTGCATCCTCCTCCTCCTCCTCGTCACTGGGCTGATCTCCTGTAGGTGGATCAGGATCTCCCGCCTCCTCATGACCCTCTCCCTCATCTGGCTCCTCTGACCTAGATCCCTCATCCTCGTCTCGGTCTCCATGTCTCCATGGGCCTGTATAGCCTGTCGGATGATCTGGTGGAAAGATAGGACCTGGATATGATCTCATGAACCATGAAACATATCTACGCTGTGCTCCAAGCTCTGCAGAATAGTCAGTGACTACATCCTGATCTGATCCCTCTAAGTATGTCGTCTCGATATCATCCACCGTCGGTCTCGCTACTGCTCTAGGTCTGGGAAGGACCCGTGAGTGTCGAGTATAGATGGGCACATCGGCTGGAACACACTGCTCTAGTCCGAACTGCCTCCGTACTCGGTCAAAGTAGAAAGGGACTATGATGTGTGCATATCGTCCTCGCAGTAGGCGGTTCCTCTGAAGACATGCTAACTGTCTCTCCATACCATCCCATCTGTGCATCCGTAGGTAAGGTCTCCACACTGTCACCTCGGCTGTCAGTCTATCAATAGTCACTCTCCAATACAACAAATCTCCAAATCTCCACTCGCTGGTCAGTGGATAAGCGAACACCCTAGGTCACTCGCTCGCTATACTCAGTGGATAGCCGACGGGCCTGGTGCATGTGAAGTGCTCTAAGATCCACACCTGCAGAAGTGTGCATGTCATCAAACTACAACCCTGTCCGAATACATACTCCTCAAGGTCGTGATAGAGATGTGCAAGCATACTCCGACCCCATGCATAAACTCTCCTGTGTCTCTCCATCCCTCTGATACACCATGTGAGGCCCCCATGCATGTGTGTCCCTCGCCCATTAGGGCAGACGGCTAGTGCTATGATGGCTATCATGAGGCGTCTCAGAAGTGGTATCTCCCCTGTAGGATGTAAGAGCCAGCTGACCATGATATGACCTCTTGTCTCGCTCGGCATGACTCTCCCTATGCAATACATCTGCTCCCTCTGATGATCCTCTGCTACCCGATCAGTCGCATATGTGACTGTCGCTCCTCTAATAGGAAGACGCAGTATACGGTACACATCCTTGAGTGTGACCGTCAGCTCTCCTACCGGAAGGTGAAAGGTACAGGTGTCAGGATCCCATCTCTCCATCAATGCCATCAGCATCGCAGGATGAAATCGAATGGCCGGCATAAGAATCACGTACCACAATCCTACTATCGATAGGGTGTCTCTCTCTGACTGAGTCAGCCATGGAATCTAGTCTCGCAAAGTGCGAAGAATGTGTCCCGCTGTATGCTCTCTCATGTATGGGAGACCCTACAAAACGAAAACATGACCAAAATCAGTACTTAATCATCGAAATCGCAAATGCAAACTGTTGAACACTGAATGCTTGCCTTGTAACCCCTCGCCAGGCCCTGATTGGGGACCATGGCCCCCTGACAGGGACCATGGCACCCTGTCAGGGACCATGGCACCCTGAGGGGACCATGGCGCCCTATCAGGGACCATGGCGCCCTGCAGGGACCATGGCGCCCCTGTCAGGGACCATGGAGCCTTGGGGGGACCAGGGCGCCCCTTAGGGACCAAGGCACCCTAGGTGGGCCCCGGTCAGCGTTATAGGTCCGCATTCGATCACGAAAAAGTCAAACATGCGAGAAATCAAAAGTCAAATGTTCAGTCAACTCACCTCGTCCAGTGGCTCGTCGTCGATCACGGCCTGGCGCAGGATCTTGATCCTCGTGGGACGCTCCGGTCGTCGTGAAGGCATGATGACTAGGTGGGCTCTGCTGCACTGAATAGTATTCTGAAATCGACAAAGTGACGAATACAAGTGTCACTTTCAAAGTATATACTCTCGTTTGTTTATTCTTACTTCTTGAAACCCTAATTTTCCTTCTATCATTCATTTTATCATAACTTGAGTTTGGGAGATGCGATTTTCGAGCCGTTTGTTGTGTTGGAATCGTATTTTCCTTCTCCTACTCTCAGGATGTTCCAAAAAGTGCTCTGATGAAGCCTATTTAGTGAACACCCCTCATCAACACTATATTACACAATTTGTCGCAAGTAAACATGCTACCCTGTTTCACCTTCCTAAATAAGCAAGCCGAAACAGGGGGGGCATATAGCTACTCACAGATTTCATCACTTTCCCTAGTAAGCATTAGGTGATTTTGTGATCTAACGTTTGTTTTGTAGGGTGCGGTTCCTAACTGTGTACTGCAGATACCGCTGGGGGCTTCGTCCGACGACTTATGGATATATCCTTTTTCAAATAATGTTTACTTTTCTGTACTTTAGCTTGCATATGCACGTAGTACTCATATGACCGCTAAAGTGGGGGCTAAATGTAGCATCGTAAATTGTACGCACTCGCTAGGGTGGTACAATTTCACACCTAGTTTAGCACCCGCCTTAGTGCATTTTGCATTCTGCATTGCATTTCTCCTTAAGCACTTAATTAATCAAATTAATTAGGTCTAAGGTCTTATTTCATCATTCTCTACATCATAAAGTTGGGCCCTTTCACTAAAGCGCGCCCTTCGCATTTTATTCCTCCAATACACCACTTAATCAAAAACCCTAATTAAGTCCTATTTCCGAACTTGGGGGCTTGGTTTCGGGGTCTAAACATCTCGAAATCACCTGTAACTTCGGGATTCTCTCTAAAATCATCATATCCGACGGCCCTGAAAATTTAGTGAAAAGTTGTCAGGACCATGGCGCCCGTGCAACATGGTCCCGGACATTTTTCCCGAAATTTTGGGAGCACGATCCAATCATAAAATAAAGCTTAACCCCAAGAAATTGGCGGGATATTCAATCTCTAGGTCGGCCAAAATACGAATTTACGACCTAGGGTTTCATACATAAAAGCTCTCTTTCCTCATTTGAAAAGATGGGATTTTTGTTTCCAGGAACTTCATATGCAGCGAAAGAGAAGATCTTTGAAGACTTCAACAACACTCAACATCATTCTATCAAGCATCTATCAAATTCATTCATTCATCCATTTAGGGCTTGGAAGACATTGAAGAACAATAGGAGATTACCGACTGAAGATTGGCTTGTACTCCTCCCTTGAGGGTTGGGTATGATTTCATATTGTTTTCATGTCCTTACATAAGCTTTGATATATCATGTATTCATGCTTTAGATCACATTGCATCTTGATTTAGAGCATTTGCATTATCATTTACAAGCAATTAGGGTTTACTTTCTAGGTTGCTCTAGTTTGCTTTCTTGCATTTTGGACCTTGCACACACACTAGGTCTGCACACACAATACATTTTACAAAACAACTTGGCTATTCGTGGAGGTGGAAATCACCGAAGTGGGGGTTTGACTAAGGCAAAACCCTATATAGCCGCCCTTCCCCCTTTTCAGATATTACTGTAGGTTTCGGGATTCGGACGACGCCGAGGGACACAGATCCGGAGAGAGAAGATTGAGACAGAGCCCTGTGTGAAATTGCAGCTCCGAAGTCTGGGACAGGGGCGCTGGACGCCCTGGTCCTGCCAGGACAGGGGCGCTAGGCGCCCTGGTCCCTAGGACAGAGGCGCTGGGCGCCCTGGTCCTCCGGACAGACAGCTTTCCGGCAGCTTCCAGGTAGTGCTTCAGGGTGCAGAACAGTGGTTTCCAGTGCAGTTTTCAGGACAGTGGCGCCCGCGCCCCCATCCCGAACATTTTCAGTCTAATTTCGACTTTGGGTACATATCTGCATTCTTATTTTATCCTTACATTTACAGCTATTCATTATTTAATCTCAATTCTACAAATTTGTTACTAGTTCATACTTGCATTTTGAGGTTAGGGTTTGAACTTGTATCATTTTAGCTTTCAATTTCAACAAGGGAATAGAAATCCTAATAGATATCCCGTGGCTCTCTCTTTCACCAAAAGAAGTAGCCAATTGTGCGATATCTCTAGGCTCTTTCGTATTCCGCAATGTGTGTCAAAAGGTAGGATTAGGGTACATTGACCTAGTCTCGCTTTTTCCCCTACATAATTTTTATAAGGCATTAACTTTTCATCCTTTGTTTGATAATTGTCATTTTAATTTGATTAATGAAGAGCTAAGAGTCTCCAAAGACTTGAAGTTGTGTAATGTTCCATTCTATAGCCATTTTGATACTTGTAATCAAAGCTTCATATTTTGTTGTATTGTTGGTGCATGGAAAGCTTAATTTGTATGCTTTTAGGATTGTATGACCTTGTGGTGTGATGAATAAAATACCTTCTCCTGGAATGATATTTGAGTGGTGTATTGTAAGATATGGATCGAACCCTGGAATGTCTGTATATGCAGGTAGAATTGATTTGTCATCTTTTGAAGGGTTCCAAATATTTCTGTACTTCATGTTTTGATAGAGAGATTGTTGGATGTAGATCAGTTGTGCCAATGATAATTGCCTCTGCTGGTTCTATTAGGATAGATAACTTCTCTTGATAAAATTCAGGTAAGGTGTGAAATCTAGCATCCTTTGGTGCCTCGAGGAGGTTTTCACCGTTAGATGTGTCCTTTATTTTTACTTTTTTCGGATCTAATGTTGTCAAGAAATGGTTTTTAGCATTAGACCTAATATCATTTTCTTTATTTTCCTTTTTGTGACTAGGAGATTTAACACCCACTTGACTTGAAGATACATTAGTAAAATCCCTGGTGAAAGTTGTTGTGGGTTTGATTTCATTAAGATATACAAATACAACATGGTCATTCGAAAAGGTATCAATGGCAGTACGTCCTTCATTTTCCTAGTCCATAGGTTTGGGGTAGATTAGGGATAAAGGGTCCTCATGTTGAATTATGTCAAATATATTAGGGGTCATGATAGAGATGTCAGAGCTTTCAATATGTATTTCCATGTCTAGAGCGGTACTCTCGTCAGAGTGACCTCGCACAAGAAGCTCCTGATCATCCTTGGTTAATTCCATATTAGCCGAATGTGATTCTGATTCAAGTAGGCTAGTTCCCAATGTTCTCCCTACATACACATGAACTATATCGACATCTACATCTACTTCTTCCCTTTCAATTTCAAGTTGCTCTTGTTTGTTTTTCCATGATAGCAAATATTCTTCATTCCCTTGATCTCTTAGCTGCATTTTTTTTCCATGTTTGACAAAATTGATGCAAATGATTGTTCATTGGATTGTGTGCTTGAAGATGTTGCCTCTCTATTATGTGAAACTATGACCTCTTGAGCTGATTATAGATTACTACACTGCAATGGATTTGAGTATGTTGATATTGTGATTTCCTGCCCATTGTATGGAAATTTTAGGCACTAATGACATGTTGATGTAATAGCTTGTATGTCCTGTATCCAGGGTCTTCCCAAGAGTATGTTGTATGATAAGTCCAAGTCTAGAACTTGGCATGTTGTGTCTTTCTGCAAAGGTCCCACTCTGATGGGTAATATCATAATTCCTTTAGAGGAATGTTCTTCTTCATCATATGCTTTGAATGTGATCTTTTTCAAGGGATCAATGCATCTTCTGAATAGCCTAAAGCACGAACAAGACTAAAAGAGCAAACATTCAAGCCATCACCCCCATCTATTAGGACACGTTTAACGAGTGTTCTATGAATGATGACTTTGATTTGCAAAGGAGCGTGATGGGGATGTTGCAAGGAATCAATGCTTGGATATGAAGGAGATGAGCTTTGAATAGGATCCTCTGAAATAGGTTTGATGGCCATTATGGATATCCCTTGGGGAACTTCATCTTTGGATGTATTCTTTGGTGAGAATGCTATGGAAGGTTCTTGTAAGTTTTCAAGAGGTGTAAGAATAGATGCCTTAGGAGAGTCAATTTTCTTATGGAGGGATAAACCATTGCTAGACAGAGGTGCACGATTTTGATCTTTCTCAGCCAAATCTTTTAGGGATATCTTTAAGAGTTGCATAAAAGAATCACCTTTCTTTGTTGATGTATTTGAATCCTTATGGTTTGATTGTCCAAAATTTGTTTTGATAAGTGATCAACTGTCAATGTAAATGTGATAGCGTGATATGACACGAAAGTATGGTTCAAGTGTTTAAAAAATTGCAAGTTTTTTGATATTTAGTTTTGGAGTGCAATGATGATGATTTGATAAGAACCAAGTCCAATAGGAACAATATATCCTACGATGTGGGACAAGGTTATCATGACCAAACGTTTCAGTTTCATGATAAATGATGATAGATCTTGATGAGAAACTATGTTTGAGTGATCAGTTTATCAAAGAGGGTGACAATGCACTTTGAGATTCTTAGATCCTGAACTTGTTGAATGTGAGCACTTGAAAATCTTGAGGTGTTTATGTTCTAGAGTCTGATTTGACAAATGATAACTTGACCAAGAGAACAAAGGAGACAATCCAAGCACAAAGAGACAGATAGTAGGTGTTTATGCTCACTGTAAATTGACCAAGCAAATATGACAAATTTGAAAAAGGTGTGCAAGAAGAAAACTATGGACCAACAGAGACAGAAATTAGTATGATAGTTTAAGTAGCCTCAGACGATAATACATATAAGCCCATACAAAAAAATAGAAATTTTGTATGACAAAGCACAGGCTCGTACGACAATTCCCCCTAAGCCAAATGATAAACAAAAGACCTCATATGACAAAACTTAATAAGCCATACGACAAAAGAATTTATGCTAACAGGCTCGTACGACAATTTTTACCAGCTCATACGAAAAACTATATTCATCGTATGATAGAGAACGGAAAAAAGAAAAATATGTTTGTTTGGCCGAATTTCGATAATGAAGTCTGATGTTTTGCTTCTGTTTTTCAGTTTTAAATGTCTTATTTTCTGATTTAGAGAGGAATACACATCAAACACGCAATATGTTAAGTGACCTCAAGCATGCTAAACCCTAAATAAGTTGGTTGAGAGAGAAAACCTTTGCTTGCAAACTTAGGTACACACCCAATAGCTAATCAGAATATGGTTGTTGAGTCTCATGCAATGGATTCTCAACACCATATTATCCAACTCCAAATGCTAATGGGGGCACGATATGGGAAGTGTCTTGGGAGAGTTACTATCTCTCATGCACAAAGATTATCACCCTTTCGGAGGTGAATCAAGTAGCTTCTAACTTAACTAGAACTAGTAAGGGATCCATTAGGTGTGTCGAGGTATAAACTCAATTATCAGGTCTCCCAGCCTTGAAAACCAAGGTTTGATATACCCGAAGGTACGAAGGAGAGCTATTCCTGAGCACTATCGTTGACTTGATTTTCATCAAATCACATTTATTTTATAGTGGGTTGGATTACTTGGCATTAGCTGTTCCCACTTAGGTCATTCCCCTCTCACCGACCTTAATGGATAAGAGTTATTAGCTCCTCGGGAGGGCAGGCCCGCTAAAGAAATGCACTAATGAAAGCAAAGGATGAGTCTAGATTTCTGGTCACCTAAGAAAGGTGAGAGCATACTCGCCTATCATCAAAATACATAAAGCATGATTGTTCATTTCCATTAGAAAAAACAAGTGTTCCTAGAAAACTTAAAGAAGACATAGAGTTTAGTTGAGTCCTCCTAGGCAACCTGCAAAATAGATGCATTAGTAGTCATGATATGTTTTGGATGAAATGAAGATTTGACAAGCGCAATCTTTGACAATCGTCTTGCAAAAATCAGTTAGGCTGGAGAAAAACTCACAAACAAACTAGGGTTAGCATTAGTAATAATCGAATCAAAGCCTCAAACCCCAAAAATGTGGTCTATTTTAAAAAAACAGAAGCAGAATGTCATACGACACTATTTACAAGTTCATACAAGTATCTTTTCAAGATTGTGCGAGTGCAGAAATAGGCTCGTACGACAAATCAGAAGCTCATACGAGTAAGAAATAATTATCGTCCAAGTTCACAAAGGAGCACGTATGAGCCAGAAAAGGAACTCATACGAGATTCTGATTCCAACCCGACCAAAAATGAAGATTTGATGATGCTTGAGAGGCCAAAAATGAGATTTTTGACCCCACGGTGGGTGCCAAAATGTCATGCCTATGGAGTGTGATACCTGCAACTGCAGCACAAACACTCAATAGATCATTACAATCATGGTTAGCAAATTTAAAACAAAGAAAGATAAAACCATGGCAAAGCGATCTATCACCTCCTAAGAGATGCGAGTGTGGATTTGCTCTCAGATCTAGATAAGAAAATTCTAGTGACTTGACTACACCTAGATGGAGGATTTTAAATGATAATGATGCAATTAAACTAGAAAAGAGAATGATTAAGATACATGGTTCAACAATTATGCTATAAAATGATCAAATTAAGCTAGATCTAAGATGCAATTGCCTATAATAACAATGCTCAAATGATATGCTAAGAGATATTAGGCCTACAGTAACAATGCCTAAAATGCAAATGAGATGGGATCCTTATTGCTCCAAAATGGGAGATATTTATAGGATTTCCAAGGCCGGGGGTGAGGTGGCAAGAATCAACGGTCAAGATTGAGTCTAAAGATATCAATGGTGAAATTGGAGGAGGTTGGAAAAGAGGTTGGAGGAAAGGGGACATTTGTCGTCTCTATGGTGACAAGTGTCAAGGGGCTTCCAAGAGAGGGGACATGTGGCCCAAGAATGCCATGTGTCTCAAGGTAAGAGTATCCACACCATAGGAGGTTAGGATAAGGAGGTTAGGATGTGCAAGCTAAGATAGGTTTAATTAAACCCAGGGTTAGATAGAATGGGTTAGGTTTAGAAGTGGTTAGGTTAGGTGGTTAGAAGTTAGGAGGCATGTGGGTAATTTGAATTTAAAAATTCAAATAATAGGAAAAGACTAATTAACTTTCAACAACTCATAAATTGATTTGTTTTAATTAATTAGAAGATTAGAAGAAATGAATTTAAATGGGGAGGGATTAATTAATTTGAATTAATTGATCAAAGGGGATTATTGAAATGAACCTATGAAATAAATCTTTAGATTTATTAATAAGTAGATGAGTGGAAGAATTTAATCAAATTGCTAGTGAATTCAATTAAATTGGGGAGGGGGATTAATTAAATAATTGCTTATTTAATTAATTATCTTCAGACCATTTTTAAGTGTATACAGATACCACCCTTCAAACCAGCCAGGTTCAACTGGGTACATCAACCCAAAATATTCCAATACCGAAGCAAGTAGAAGGAGAGAAGGATGATGCAGAAGAGCAGTCGGAGGTACACATGGTGACTATAGATATCATTATGCATCAAGGTGACGAGGACAAGGATACTCCACAATGGCTAAAATTCACCTTGGAAAAGAAAAAGAAAGTGGTGCTGCCAAAGGTCACACTACAGCAGACAATCACAAAAGAACCGAGAAAACCAAAGAAGACTAAAACCATACATCATTTATCAAGAACTAGTTCTGGTGAGGGGATTGTCGAGTTTGTGGTTCCTACACAAGATGAAGGCTAGAGCTCCCCCAAATACTAAGTTTCATAGGTAAAATTGGGTAAACAAACCATATGGGGAGAGTTGGATACACTGGAGCTTGCAACTAGCATAGTGAGGAGCTGGATAGAAAAATAACGCATCTCCCACTCAGAGGTCAAGGCGTAGTTAGAACAGTACAAACAATTGCTAGTGGAGATGAGCAAGCCCCTTGATGTATGGGTCAATGATAGCCTATCCTCAACCTCATCACTTCTAGAGGGAGACGTGAAGGCACTTATTGAGGTGAGGAAGGTGGCAGCCACTATGAAAGCATGGGTGCAAGCAAATACCTCTAAAATTAGATAGTTTTTATAAAATACTATGGAGATATATAAGAAAGCTACACAGGTTGAAGCAGCTTTAGCTTCATGTTCTCAGCAATGGGAGCAGAAGCTTAACATTTTTGGTAAGCAGTGTCAAGTTATGAATCGGGTTTTGAACCTCAGAGTGAATATCATATTAGGTGAGGACCTATTAGGAGTGGAAAGTGTTGAGAATTTGTAATAATATATATATATATTTTGGAGTTAAAGATTGAGATGCTTCAATGATATGGGAAAGATATAACAGATGCTCGTTCTCCTCTCCTAGGTTTACTAAATAAGTATGAAAGGTTTGTAGGCCAGTTTTTGGGTATTTTGGGGCTCGGCCTTAGTAGTGTAGGATACATGGAGGAAGGTAATGTACTTCATCAGTGGGATGCATATGCGGCATAATATCTTACAGCTCCTGTTAAGTTAATGGACAAATATACATACTTAATAACTCAAGGTCAACAAGCTTAAAAAATAATAGAAAAATTAGAAGATAGGAGTAAGAATGAAGAGGAGATTTTGAAGAAGTACAAGTTCAAAATCAAGCATGTTGTAGATCCTCCTGCGGAAGTGGTTGCATGTATCATTAGGAATTATAAGAGATATAAAAGAAGTAAATGATAAATAGGCAGTTGTTAATGCTACCATGATGTTTTTGTGGAATTTTGCATGACACCAGAACTAGAAATTCAACTATTGCTTGAGCATGTACATGGATTATGGAACAAGTTTTGCATGATTACGAAATATTGGCTCATGCAGCTCTATTTTCGTAATGATCCCCTAGTCCCAATTTCATAATAGTTAACTAGAGTTCAAGGCAGAGACTTGCATGTCAACTGTGACTCCTTGCTTTTTTAGGGCTTAATTTAGATTGGGTTATTTCCTAGAAAGTAGGACAAGAAAATCTATAAATTGGAGTTTTTTATTCATTTGTAAGGGTCCACAAATTAATGATTTGAGGCCCACTTAGAGATTTTAGATTATTTTATGCAGATTGTTATGAATTAGAATAGTTTTGTGATACATTCTTTGAAACTAATACAAGAAGTAGCTTACAGATTGCCTGAGCTATGCGTATGTGCTATTAATTTATTCTTTGCAATCTGATAATGTCTATTGTTTGAAATCAACAACTTGTTCTAGTCTTATGTTTTATTGCTTTATTAATCATATTGTTCAGGTAAGTGGTGTATGAGAATTACTATGATAGGATGATATTGTGGTGATATTCTTTCCATGAATTTGTGAGGTTGTTGACTTTGCAAGTTTATTGGAGGTTCGTTATTGAATGTTGGTTTGAATAATATTGATGATTTTTGGATTGCAGAGTACTAATTGAGTAGCTCATTAATTTGTGATTGCATTAGTTTCATTGTTATTTTCTTGTTTCCCTTATCTATCTTTTTCATTTTATTTCAAAAGAGTTTTAAATCATAAAATACAAAAAAAATGTTAAAGTTATTGAAATTTATTGGGATTCATTTAATTAGCAGGCCCCTTAACAAGTAAAGCTGCATCAATCATTAAGTTTCCCATCACCGTCGAGACCCGACTATAGAGATGTTGGAGTAGTTAGTTTCTAAAAAAAATTTACTTTTTAGGAGAGGTGGTGAGTGCTCACATAAACTACCTGACTGTTGGTGAGTGTGTCAAAACACCCATCAACACATACCAACATGGAGGAGGATTTTTTTCTGATGTCCTCGGGTGAGGTGCTTCGATTTTGATGATTTGATAGTCAATCTTTGGGTTTTTGGGCCTCGTGAGTGCAATGGAAGGGTCAATTTTGGCCCACAATGCTAAAAAATAGTAGGTACCTCCCAAATCTAGTAACCACATTCCACCATCAAACCCTTGTAGATTTGGGCTTTGCTATCCAATTTGGACAAAAAAAAGGCAAATCTAACTTTATCAAACCTTTTATGAATTCAATTGGTGACCTCAAATTTGACCCAACAAGCTTTTATTTTGGCCTAAAATATAAATCCATGAAAATAAACCCCCAAAATTGACAAAAAAAATACATTCAAAATCTCTTAAAAATACTAACCAAAGGCCCTTAACAAGCTCTCATACCATGTAAGATTTGGTTATGGAGATATCCACCCAAGATCTATATACCTAATGGAAAGCACAAGAACATGAGAATATCAATATGATAAGAATAAATTATATTTATATCAAGAAAGTAATAGAATAAATTGAATTGAATTATAGTACATAGGAAGCCCCTTGGTTAAGTAGTCCAAGGTAAGACATAAGAAGGCATAAGCTTATGCCAAGTATCTTAATCTTATGACATGATACATAAAGTGATAACTTATCACCCACGTAAGGTAGAAAAGTGATAATGTGATATGTCCGTTAAAGGTGGAAGTTTCACTTAAAGTGGAAAAGTGATAATGTGATAAGTCCACTAAAGGTGAGAATGTCCCTATGTGGTCCCTGAGTAAACTTAAGTAACATGTGTGTTTACAACCTAGGAGAATAACTTACTAGGTACAACACTTAAACACACCAACACTTGATCACATAGTTTGTTGGATCTTATCCCTTTGGCTAAGGGCAAACCCAAATATGTACATGGGAGTGCACCCTTCTTAATATGCATTATTCTTTAAAAAAAAAAAACTTTCTTAGTTAGAGTAAAAAAGAAGAATTTTGATTTATTTTTTCTCACCCCTTTCCCAAAATCATTTAAATAAAGATCATATTGATCTCTTTGAAAAACATCACGTCTTGCCTTTTGTAGCCCCATAGAGCATGGTGTCCTCCTAAATTTCTAGTGTGAAATCAATTGAATATTGGTATTGACTTGAATCCCCTCAATCCATCATTGGGAAGTAACAAAGAAAATCAACCACCCCAGAACCTTTGCCATTATAATGAATATGAATGGGGAGAAAATCTCCCTACCTCAATCCTCATAACGCTTTGAAGAAGCCCTTATAAAAACCATGAATGATAACCAAGAATCTAGGCCCCACAATGTAGTTAAAAATATAATTTAGTTACTTCTTGTTGAAACTAAAGGATAACCTTGAGAGAATCTTCAAGTCGACCCTATCGTAAGCTTTCTTGATGTATAGTTTTTAATGAACATGCTTTAATTTTTGACCTTTTGAACAAAGTAGAAATGAATTATTGAGCTATAATTACCCTATATAGAATGGACATACTAGGTAGAAAACCAATTTTTTCCTCTAATATGATATCTAAGAGAACCCATTTGAGCTTGTTAGCAATTATCTTGGCAAGAATCTTATATAGGGTATTGCACAAGGATATGGGCCAAAATTCATCTAGCAAGGAGGCCTTATCTTTCTTTGGTATTAAGGCATTGAAGTTTTTGTTGAAGTCCCACAAAAAATGACCAAACTTTTTGGAATTCTCACATGCCTTAGCCACATCTTTGTCATCCGAGTCCCAACACTCATGAGAAATATTTCTGAGTAGTCATCTGGGCCAAGTGCCTTGTCCAATGAGAGCTAAATCAAAATAGTTCTGACTTCCTCCTATATAATACTGGCCATGAAAATTTTATTCAATTCATCTATGAAAAGCTTAGGTATGTATTGAAGGATGTCTTGTTGTGCATTTAGGATCAAACCAGTGTAGATGTTGAGGAGCCTCTTAAAAAAGAAATGAACTCCTTGCTAATTAACTTTGGTTCCCTTGTGACAAACCCAACCTCTTAAAAAAGTAAATGAACTCCATTCTAATTAGCTTTGGATCGCTTGTGACAAACCCATCCGTTTACTTGAGCTTATATATTCTATTCACGTTCCTTCGACTCTTGGCGGTGTTATGAAAGTACTTGGTTTTTTTTCACCTATTGAATCTAGGTTTCTCTAGACTTCTAACACTGGAATATTTCCTCCTTGATCACGTTCTCTTTATATTTCTACATTAATTAGTTGTCTTGCTAATACTTTTCTTGATCAATCCTATGTACCAAGACCTCCTCATTTAGGGATTGAAGAGCTTCCTCAATTTATTGTTGTATGCGGGAAAAGTGGGTCGATAGGACTTCTTGGTGCAAGCTATGGAGTAATGAAGTATTACTCAGCTTCCCAAGGTTGGTCCCATGGTTCTCTATCTCACAATGTCCCTCAAACCAATATTTTTGCTCTCAGATCACTGAGTAAAATGGTTTAGGGATGGCAAATGCAAGAACGAGGGATGTTTTGATAGATTTTAGAATGAAATGCATCCTAAGCTATGCATGATTCTAGAAATGAAATAAACTAGATGATAAGATGACAAGGTTAGTATAAATACTATCCTAACATGATATATTTAGTCTATGATTGAGCTAAATGATAAAAAAAGTATTCTAAACATGCATATTTAGACTAATTCCTAGTTAAAAGAGAGGCTAAAATGATGAGCATATATGAAAGCTTGAATGTATTTGAGCATAAGTGTGATACTACAAATTTGGAGGATCATCAAAATGGAGGAATGAGAGCTCTATTTATAGCAAAAATAGGGCAATGGATGGTCAGGATTAAATGGTTTAATCAAGGGTTGAGTTTGAAAGTTGGGGATCCATGTTTGTAATTGGCACCAATGAAATGGTGGCAAGTGTCAACATAGGGTTGGGTTGAGAGAAGGGGTTGGAGGCATTAAATGCCTAAGAAGACCTTATGGTTATCTAGAGATAAGGGTTAAGCTTAAGTTAGGCTTACCCAATGGATTAAGAGTTAATCCAAGGATAAACCTTTGTGCAAATGATTAAGAGATAATCATGGTCAAAGCATTAAAGGCTTGATGAGACCCTTGGGTTGGATGAAGGTTGAGTTAAAATAAATTCTTTAACCATGTAAGAGGGTTTGAGTTAACCATTAATGGTTATTGAAGACTTTGGGGAATTAAGTGGTTGAAGACTTGAAGCCTTTAATGGTTATCAAAGACTTTGAGGTTTTGAGAAGTGACCTCCCCTTTGCTTAGGGATGTGACAAAGTTTAGAAGATGGGTTAGGCTAATTAGAAGTGATTAGAAGATTCTAGAAGGGATTAGAAAGGGGTTTAGGAAGGCAAGTGGGAGATGTAGGATTTTGCAAGTGGATGGAGGGATAATAGGATTTAATTGAAATAAAGTTAATTTAATTCAATTTGGTTGTAATTTGGGGAAATTAAATAAATTAGATTTATTCAATTTAGGATAACTATTTAATTAAATTTGAATTTAATTAAAAGTGCATAGGGGGGATTTAATTGAATAAAATGATTTATTCATTAAATGGGTATAGTGAATTTTATTTAAATAAATTGAGTAATTTACTTAATAAAATAGAGGAATGTGGATAATTTAATTAAATTGGATTTAATTAAATAGAGAAATGAACATAAAATATTCATTTAGGAATATGGTCATTTTTATACGTCTACAATTGCTTTGTGTCAAATATTTTCTTGAAGTGAGTAATATTTCATTCTTTTATCTTGTATTTGACCATCCTCAATTCGGTTGAGAGGTAGGTTGACACTCCCTCCATCAATGCTCTATCAAATCAAGAAAATGTGGGTCCCATAGCCATACATTTTTTAATTTAAAAGGACATCTCTATGGTTTCTCATCCCCCATGATGTACAATTGTATTGGGAAATGATCTAAGCTTGAAGTTGAGATGATACTACTTTCTATTGTGAAGGGGAAGGAGCCTAGATTGCCTCTGACTAGGAAATGATCCAACTTTTCAATGATGTTGTTGAAATTTGATCTTTTGTTATTTCATATAAAGGATCCATTGGCCATATAGATCTCCATAAAGAGGTTCTACTCTATGAACTTTTCAAAATATATCTATGACTACTATTTCTTGCTTACCCTGCCCCTCCTATCATGACTGCATAGGATGAAATTAGAGTCACCTCTCAAAATGATGAAGTTATTTCAAAACACAATCATGAACTATTTTATCTCCAACCAATTTCCCCTCTTCCTTGTGCATATGGTTATATCATAGATTTTATAAGAACAAATTGAAGGTTTGAAACAACGCCTCAAACCTTACAAGCCAACTAACGCCTTTGCACAACCATTGTTTCAATTACTGTTGTTTGAGATTGCTAGAAGGTGGCAATGATAGTTCTGATACTAAATGTTTAGTACAGATGTCAAGCTAATAAGATGAGAGGGGGGGGTGAATCATACAAACTTATTCCTCCATAAAAACAACAGATTCAACCTCGGTAACCTTATCAGAAAAATTGTAAAGCATGCAAACTCATAAATAGATAAAATCACAAAACATATAACACTAGATTTAACATAGAAACCCAAATAGGGAAAAACCACTGTGGGATTTCGGACCCACTAAGAAATATACTCTTCTAGAGTATGCTCAGTTAAAAGCAAATCCTGTTAAAGATTACAAACACATTGCTAGATATGACCCGGTTAAGGGATTTCCCTTAGATCTGTTAGGATCTTCACTTTGTTAGAAGTGACCTTATCAAAGGATTTCAAAAACTCAATCGGAATATCACCTTGCTAGAGGATCTACAAATAAGACTGCTAAGTCCACTCGGTTAAGAGATTTTCTGTTACTTCACAAAATAACAGTAATAAAAATCTATCTACAACTTCACATCTAAAATGCTAAAGCAGATTCTTATTTTCTCAATACAATCTATTCATAAGACTTATCTTGTCCCTCTGCTGGGTTCTATACTCTGTTTCTCAAACAGTTCTTCAAGCTTTTGTGCTCGGTAATCACTATGTAGCAACCCTATGCTTACATTTGCCCGCATGCATTGTTTATCAACAGTTCCTTATTTATAAACAATTTGCCTACCGCTTAATCTCCTTGATCACATTTCCCATGATCAATCATAGCCATTAGATCTTCAAACTTGACTAGGTTCAATGTATCCTTCGATCTGAAAATGTTTTACCCCGCCTTGGAACTTGCATACATTTCTTGGAACTTGTGCTAGGGTATTGCGGTTCAATCTGAGCTGTAGATCTTCTTGCTGATTTTCCTTTGCCATAGATTCTTTAACAAACTTGATGCACGACATACCAATCATTTAATCAGTTCCATCTCATCGGCTTCCTTCATTAAATAATGTGTTTATTCATTCAATGCATTCTGTTATAACTTGGTTGCAACTCGGTGAATACTAAACTTCACTCGGTAGACATTCTGCCTTCATTAACCGATAGCGATAACCTTAGGGTTTACCGACTAGGTTCCTTATTCGGTAACATAGTATAGTATTAACCTTACAATCAATAACATATGTAAGATATCAAAACAATCTAAAACATCATGATCTCATCATTGTCTAACTCGATAATAGTTGCCCATTGAATAACTTATTTCTCCCCTTATTCATCATATTCTTTCTGTGTCTTTTACCGACTTCTTTATACTCATCAAAACATACTTCTTAAGATATGGCAACATCATACTAAATCAATAAATCAATTTCTTGACATCAATGACAAAATAATGATATTAAGACAGTAAATATCCTTAATCAGTTATATCCATAATCATCAACAACCTTCTCAATATCCTTATTGAAATGCCAACAATCTCTCATTGTCTGTTATAATGCCAACAGGAAATCCCTTTGGAAACTTTTTGTTAGGGACATTTAAGCCCCTAACATTACATGTAAGGATCTCCATGGCTCCTTAGTGAAATATGTTTCCCTTCCTTTATGTTTGCGATCTAGTTATCTTGATCTGACCTTCAACATCCCCATCTAAGCTTCTTCATTTTTGCAAGGCTTTCCTTCCTTTTCCCTTTCTTTTTCCATAATTTGGAGTGGATTTTGTCTATGTTATCTATTTGATCCTCAACTTTCCTACCTACTTTATAGTGTCTCCTTTGTCAACAGGGTGTGGTAGACTGGCCACCAAGGGACTACCCTCCTATTCTGCTAGTTCTCCTTCTTCCAAGGCTATGTCTAGCTCAACTTGAGGAGAGACTCAAGGGTCTTCATTGTACTGAATAAGAATGGCTATAGACACTAATATTTTCTCATTGGTTATCCAAATATTTCATTGCCCATGTCATCGATTGTGAAAAAGATGTCCAAATTATGGTTCTTTATTAGATCATGTAGGGTATCTTGAGGGTGATCTTCCTAGTTCATTGAATCAATCATCAATCCTCACTCTCCAACCACCTGAACAATAGGGGCTTTAAGATCCAATGAAATTGGGAATGTTGGAATTAGAGACGCGTGCATGATAGATCCTTCAATTTGATTTTCAAACGAAGGGGCATGTTTGTTATTGACACATTCTCTACTTCTTCTTGGCATGTTGCTTGCAATGTTTACTTTTCTGAACAACTTTATATTTTCATTTAGATATGGAATGTCCTATTCTATTGCATAAATAGAAAAAATTAGGTGTTGTGTCTATTTCAATGCTTTTCTTCCATCTTCCCCTACCAAGATGATCTCCAACTCATCTCATCTTGTGTCATTCAAATCTATTTCCACACACAACCTAACATAAAGCATTAAATCCCCATCTAATAAGTTATTATCTACACAAATAAATTCTCTAATTTTATTCCCAATCAATTTTAGAACCTCTACGCTCCATAACTTCAAGGGGAGATTATAGAGTTTGATCCACATCAACAATTTGCCTATTTTTTGCATGAAGGGGTTGAATTTTGGTTCTCACTCCTTGATGAAGAAACTTGCTCCATTCATTGTAAGTGGCACTCTATGAGTTTGGATCTCTTTAGATCCTTTGAGTTGCAATCTACCAAAAAAAAGCATTTGGAAGAGACCTAAACCTAACCTTAGAGCTCCATCTCTCTATCAATCATCTAAGGGTTTTGTTTCTAGAAGGATACATTCATGCTCACTTAACAAAGAATGTATTGTCCTTTAAATGATGATTTATATTTTGTATCACCTTCATGGGGATTACCATGATCTTTCTATTCAATGGTTTTTGGGTCCTCCTATGCCCATGATCTTCATCAAAGGACTATTGTTTAGGTTGCCAAGGTCTCTTCCCATTTCGCCCATTAAGAAGTTTAGGGTTTCTATAATGTCGAGGATGCCATAACTCATGCCTTCTTTTGCCAAGAGGAATAGATTTTGTTCCAATGGTGAAGGAGGGGATCTAAGTGCCTTGCAATCCCATCCACAATCAATCACAAGAGCCTTGTCTTGTCTATATGTCCCTACTCTGCCCCCTCCTCAGAGCAATCCTTCCCTACACAATTTTGGTCGCTACTCATCTTGCTTCCTATTTTCTCTTGTGATCATTTTATTATTAATATCTCATTAACATCTAAATTTTATTTTTATAAATTAAATAATATTATCATTTAATTTGTTCCTCATTTTCCCTCTACCATTAATTAAACAATTTTATTATTAAATTGATTGATATCTTTTGGTCCACTTTAATTCAATAATTTTTAAAATTTCTTTAATTAGCTAACACTTATAAAATTAAGTGAATTAATAGAAGGGAATACTTGCAGAGATTAAAAAAAAGAAAGAAAGAAAGAAAGAAAGACAAAAATCAGTATGTGGAATGGCTCTGCAACTTAGCAGATATGCGGACAACAAAGCAGTCGATGAGAGGAGAACATATGATAGAATCGCCACAACATCTGGCAGGGCTCCCTTCTAGCAAGAAAAAAATTGGGAATTAGTAAAAAGCAAGAAAATTATCAGGGCGGAAAGGAGATGGGTTGCGTGGGCAAACAAAATCTATTCATTACAACATCACGGCGAAAAATGTCTATACTAGGGCAGGATCCGAGAGATGGTGGATAAGAAACCTTATGTGAGGAATGTTTTGACACATAACCAATCAAAGACTATGGATATGAGAAGGCAAGCAACTAGGACAGAGATGAAGAAAGGTAGGGTATTGGATCAACCACAAATGTGGGTGATCCCAATCACATCACAAATCCCTAGTTGCGCAACCATTGAAAACAATATTCCACTGGGCACTCGAACAAACTCTGGCTCAAGAGGTTCTATCTGCAAATCATTGCAAAAAACATGCCCTTCGACCAACAAAGGAAAGGGTTATGGTAGACCCATGAAAAATCAAGGAAGGGAAACAACTCACCCTAAATTTGACAATACGATCCTGGACACGAAGTGAGATAAAATGCCCCTCAAAGATGCAAGAAATATGGATGCCCTAACGACATTAAATCTCACCTTAGGGCCCATCAAAATCAAATTTCCTACAGAAGCAAAGGCCCTAGGCAAGTATTGTAGAGGGCACTGTCTCTTCGCAAAATGGGGAGGGAACAACCTACCAATAGAAGATATTGTGGAATGGTGGAAATCAAAATTCCACGGCTAGGTAAGTATAACAACCCTAGAAAACAATTTCATATATATAGAATGCAATGATAAAAGTATGAAGGCTAAACTTCTGCATGAAGATTATGTTTTTTATAAAGGCATAAATTTTAAGTTCATAGATTGGCAACTGAATTTTGATGTCAAAAGCTTTGAATTTGAAATGGAAACAAAATGGACAGAAATCCGCAATGTTCCTGTAGAATTAATGCATGCTAAAATCCTTATAGAGATAGGGGAAAGCTTGGGCAAATTCATAGCGGTCGAGAAAAATTGGGCGAATAACTCAAACATAAAAATCCTAATAGAATTCAACAAAGCTAAGGGAAAACTAAAAAATATAACTTTAGAAACTATCGACAGCACATATACTCTAAAGTCGTTCTGGTTTAATGGGTCAGTAACAGAAGCTCTAGCCTTTTGTAAGAAGTCAAACCATAATCATCAAAAGCCACAAGCATCAGTTGTGGACATAAATGTAACACCAAATGGGGAAGTAGACATACAATTTAATATGAAGAAGGGTGGCTTTATTATAAACACTGGACAACAAAGGATTGAGAATACCCCCAACAACTCCTCCTTCCCCGGTCTAGGAAACTAACAGTAACAGAACCCTAGAAATTCAGACCCATAACAATGAAGAACAAATCCAAGATGAATTGAACAAGGTTATAGATAGCCTAATGGGGAAATTAGCTGAGGAATATGTAGATGAAATACTCATCGATACCTCAGCAAAATTGATAGAAATTGATAATATCCCCAATATAGAATAGGTTCAGTCCATTCACAAAACACCCCCTAATGAAGAGGCTCAAGAAGACATAACTGAAAACTTCACCAACCTGGAGGATTCCCCTATGGTGGTAGGATTGAATGCAAATGAGGAAAGAGAATTCATTATCAAGGAATTAATCAATATGTAGTTAGAAGACAATAACAGAATAGTAGATAATAACCTAACCAATCCAACAAACAGAGGTATTATCCAGACAGGAAGTGAAAGAACAACTCCTGATTGTGGAAAGTCCATGAGCAACAAAAGAGGTAGGAAGTCTTTTTTAGACAAAAGAAACATGGACAGGGATGCAAAGGGGCGGGCCAAAATAAAAACATTATTGGGGCCAGAAAAATCTCCCCTTCCCTTGGCAGAGGTATAAACATACTTACCTAGAATGTCAGGGGCTTGGGAGCCCCTAACAAACAAAGACTGGTTAAGAGAAGTATACTGAAATCTACCATGGGTCTAGTTCTGATACAAGAAAGAAAACTAGGTAAGAATGAAATAAATAATTTTAGTAGGAAATTTAACCAATTGCAAATGGAAGCAGTGGAATCTACAGGGGAATCAGGAGGACTAGGTATAAAATGGAGAAAAAGTACGGTTGCATTCACATGCCAATCCAAAATGCAAAATTAGATGGTTGGCAGGGTCAGAACCCTCAGTTTTAACCTTGATTTAATAATCATTAATGTTTATGGTCCAATCCCAATAGAAAAGAAGAAATTAGTGTGGTAGGAAATTGAACAATTCTTAAGGATGCAGGAGGGAAAACACATCATCATAGGTGGTGATTTCAATACAATAGTATACGCATCAAATAAAAGCAGTGGTAATACAAACATGAAACAATCACAAAGAGACTTTGTTAATTGGATAAACAATAATAACTTATTTGAAATCGCAACAGAGATTAGATTCCACATATTGAATAATAGGAGAAAAGACTTCACTAACATCATTGTAGATAGGAATTTGGAAAATCATCAAAGCAATAGCAAATTGGACTAGCTCAATCACAAAACTCAAATGCAGTAATAACAATCCTAAAAACATTCAATGAAAACATGAAAACAAGACATTCAAAATGAAATCTAAGCAAACCAAATGCAAATGTCTCCTTCATGTGGCTCCATTGTCCTTCTTTCTCCTTCAAATTGCTTTGTTTTGTGGATCTCACCTACAAGTGCATAAGCATAATGTGAGAGCAAGATTGACAAGACAATACGATAGCATAAGGGTACTAGAAGCATGATTGATTCGACCAGGGACTTTGATTGAAGAAATTCATCCAATTTATAGATAAATTGGAGAAAAGACAAGATTAGCATGACATTGATATTAGAGGCAATTGATTTCAAAAATGGCACAATTGAGTGGAAAGAAGAAGGTTATGACACCTTCTATGTCATTAATTATGACATATTGCCAATGCAAAGGTTAGAGGACTAGAAGCTTATGACATCTTGCTATGCCAAAAGTATGACGCATGAGAAATTCATGCTTCCACCGAAGCACAAAAATACGGAGAAACTAGAGAGAAATTAATTAGGTGGAAATTGAATTTGACAAATTAGAAAATTAGGAAATTAGAAAATTAGAAAATGAGGAAATTAGAAAATTAGGTAAATTAGAAATTGATGAATTTAGAAAATTAGGTGAATTAATTAACAATTTTTCATTCATTAATTAATTCACAAGAAGATGGGGAATTAATTAGCCAACTAAATAAATATTTAATTGTGACAAGAAGACTTAGGATAAATAAATAAATTATTTAACCTAGAGGGAAAATGACAATCAAGATTAAATGAATAAATCATAAAATCCTAGAAGATGAATTAGAAATGCAAGGATGACAATTAGGTCTTGACAAAAGATAATTGATGTCGATTCAATCATGATTTTAATTGGCAGAGGATCAATGTTGATAAATGATTTGATTGATAAATGTGCCAATTGATGAGGAACAATGACTAATTGATCCAAATTGATATGATTGAGAAGGATGACGATCAATGACAAATCAATCGCAAAATGACAAGATTGACAAGTTGATAAGGATCAACCAAAATCATGACTGAAAATTGTTATCGACAAGACCTAATTTGAAAGCGAGAAAAATGAGGAATGCAGAAGAAGGACTCGAAGCTCGCAAATGATAAAGACCAAGTGTGCAACATGGAAGAAATGTTAATGCGACGCAAAAACCCTAAAATAAGGCAATGTGCAAATGTTAAAGTATGACTCCGCAAGCGTTGACCATTTTTAGATGTCTACAATTGCAAAAACATTAGATATATTCTTCTTTAAGGGAGATATAATTGAGTTCCACACAGAGCTAAAAACTACGATGTTACCCTGGTCAGGGTCTTATCAGTTCCCAGTATGCTTAGAACTTATGGGGGAAACAAAGAAGACGGGATATCCCTTTAAGTTTGAGAGAATGTGGTTTACACACGAAGACTCCCTTCCCAATATACAAAAATGGTGGAAGGAAAGCAATGTTGTAGGATCAAAATTGTTTTGTCTAGTATCTAAGATGAAAGAAATTAAGCACAAGTTACTAGAGTGGAACAAAGAGAAATTTAAAAACATTTTTTAGGAAAAGGCAAGAATTGAGAAAGAAATGGAGACAATAAATAATGATGTGATGCAAAATGGGATGACTTCTAAGACATATGAAACTAAGAAGAGGCTCCTAAGTGAATATGAAGGAATCTTGGCAAGAGAAGAGCTATACTGGAAACAAAAATCCTGAGAATCATGGTTAGAAGATGGGAATTTGGAATACTAAATTGTTTCACAACAGTGTTAAAATTAAAAGAGCAGAAAATAAAATAACCCAAATCACCAATAACAGTGATCAAATCATAATGGATCAAGACCAAATTGCAAAAGATGCAATCATGTATTTTGAAAACATTCTCAACAATTGGGAACATTCAGAACTCACCAACAATAGAATCTTAACAAACAATATACCCAACCTAATAACAGAAGATGACAACAAAATGTTAAACTCCAAAATCACACACGAGAAGTTAAAATAGCTCTAGATCAATTTCATGGAGACAAATCCCCTAGTTCAGATGGCTTTCCTGCTTGCTTCTTCCATAAATGTTGGCACATCTTAGGGGATGAGGTAATGAATGCATTGGAATCTGCTCGCAATGCCAGAAGATTCCTAAAAGAAATCAACAACACTTTTCTGGCCTTAATCCCAAAGAAGGAGAACCCCTCAACATGGGATGAGTTTAGAGCCATTTCGCTATGCAACATGATCTACAAGCTACTAGCTAAAGTCATGGCTAATAGATTAAAAATATTAATGCCTATCATAATATCAAAAGAACAAACCTGATTTGTACCCAATAGATCTATTTAGATGGGATCATCATTATGCAGGAAGCCATCCACTCCTACCAAATCCAGGGGCAGTCCAATATGCTACTAAAATTAGACATCAAAAAGGCTTATGACAAAGTGGATTGGTACTTCCTATGCAGTTGCATGAAGACCTTTGGCTTTAATAAACAATGGATAAATTGGATTTACTTCTGTATATCAAACCCTAGGTTCTCTATCTTACTAAATGGGAAACCAAAAGGCTTTTTTGAAACCTCCAGAGGACTCAGACAAGAGGACCCTTTATCCCCATTCTTATTCATAATAATTTCTGAAGCCCTGGGAAGGAGTTTGGAGGAAGCACAGAGGTCCAACAAAGTGTCTGGAATTTAGATCATGAGTGGAGTTGACCCGTGCACCCATCAACAGTTTGTGGATGACACTAATCTTGGGAAAAGGACAGCTAAAGGAAGCTAAGGAAATTTTAAAAATATCACAGTTCTATGGGATGGCCTTAGGAGAAATGGTAAACAAAGAGAAGTCAGAAATATTCTTCTTCAATACAAGTCCATAGGAACAACATAGGATAGCCTCATATCTAGGATACAAAAAAAGACATCTACCACTAACATATTTAGGGATGCCCCTAGACAAAGGCAACAGATCGAACAAACTCTGGGATCCATTGATTAAAAAAGTAAGAAAGAATCTGGCATCATGGAAAGCCCTATGGCTGACAGGGGTAGGTAGATTAACTCTCATAAAAATAGTATTATTAGCAATGCCTATATACCTTCTATCTTGTATACCTCTTCCATCAGGGACATATAAAAAACTAACTCAAATAATGAGAGATTTCTACTGGAATGGAGCAGAAGATAAAAACAAAATAAAATTAATTTCATGGGAAAAGATATGTGGAGAAAAGAGTGATGGAGGAACAGGAATGAGGAAATTATTATGGCAAAATATGGCCTTAGGGGTGAAATTGGCATGGAAAATATATGCATCCTCAGAAGCGAAATGGGCTAGAATCCTAAGGAGCAATTATATGTCACAAAGTCAGAGAGAGACTATTTTTAGGGAAGCACATCCTCCCAAGGGATCTAGAATCTAGAACTTTATAAGATAAAGTCGGACAATCATTATGAAGTACCTATCCTCGAATATTCATGATGGCAAAACATCTTTGTTCTAGGAGGATTCATGGGGTGGTAACCCCTCAATTGACAGTCTAATGGATACAAACAATATTAAAGATCAAATGAAATCTTTATGGGGGAACCATGTAAGGGATTACATGGTGTTGGCACCTGAATCAATAATGAGATTGACATGGAAAAACATGTCCCATTTATTAGTGGATAGTAAAGATCAAGTATTGTTGCAAATACTAGAAGGCGGGACATTAAATCTCAGACTTGGGTCGGATGAGCTTATATGGTCAAAATCAAAGAATGGACAATATATCTACAAATAGGGTTTTAGAACCATTTATGAGGAGGCAAACATAATCAAAGAATACTCCCTAAACACAATTTGTTGGGATAAATTTTTACTCCCAAAAGCTGGCTTTTTTGCTTGGGCATCATTCCAGGGGAAAGTTTTCACGGTGGAACAATTTAAACTCAAAGGGTATGAAGGGCCTTCAATGTGTGTCTTATGCAAGAAAGGTGAGGAAACAAATGATCACTTATTCACAACCTGTAACTACACACAAATATGATGGTATTGGTTGATGGCACAATTAGGATGGTCAGGAGCCATCATCCCTTACCTAAAGGATTGGCTCAAAAATTGGCCATTAATAAAAAATAATAGCATCTTCCATAACCTATGGACTTGTAGCCTAGAAATAGTAATGTGGGAGGTTTGGAAGGAGAGAAACGGGAGAATCTTTCAAGATACTAAAATGAAGATAGAAATATTGATAGCAAAAATAGAGGCCTCCATCACAGAAATCTCCAACATTAGGAATATGAACATACCACAATATGACAAGACATTTATAGAATGAGATAACTACATTAGGAAGAAGTGGATTGGGATTAAGATTCCCCCATTCATTGGGAAAGGGAACAGAGACAAATCTAAGGATAGGAAAGCATGCAAATGGGTGCCCCCCAAAGATTGGATGGTGCAAACTCAATTTTGATGGAGCATCTAGAGGCAACCCAGGGGAGGCAGGGGCGAGATGCATAATTCACTCACATGAAGGGATATGTATTGGATTGAGCTCCCAATATTTAGGACATGGTACAAACAACAAGGCAAAAATGTGGAGCCTAATAGAAGGTTTAAATCTATGCAAACAATTAAAGATAAACAAAATAGAAATAGAAGGAGATTTTCTATTATTGCTAATGCAATAAGGACCAGGACAATGACAAATTGGGAGCTCAGAAGATTATTGGATAGAGCCCTAGTGTTATTAGGAAGCTTCTCAGATTACACAATCAATCATATATACAAGGAAGAAAACACATTGGCAGATAACTTAGCCAATATAGGGGTAGATGGAATTAATAAAAACACATATAGACAGCCAGATTTGGTTACCCCCACTTAAAACAAAATTTGAGACAAGATCACATAAACATACACAACATTCAGGCATAACGGAAGGTATACATAGACTCATGTGCAATTAAAGATATATATGCATGTATACAGGTGTATCTATGCAACTATATATGTATATGTGCATATATATGAGCAGAGACATATATGGATGCACAGATGCATATATAGACATATATATAGTTATATGCGGACATAGGTATAGTTATAAGTGCATGAAAGCACATATATACTCAACAAGGTTGCCTGAAAATAGAAAACATCCCCCACCATAGGCACAAACATAAGCTAGGAATGGTGTCAGGCAGCAAGAGACTAAGATAGTTTACTCAGAACAAATAGGCATTATGCAGCCTGGATCCTTAGAAAAATGATACCACTAGGACATAACACCACGATCCATAAACATGATGACACAACTGGATAGAGGTTACACCGTCACATATTAGACGGACACAATTATAATAACCTGAACACATACAGTAGGGCAATTACATACCTACATACATACATATGCACAAATAGATAGATAATCAAGTATGTATTACATACCTACATACATACAGGATATATATATATATGCAGATATGTGCATATAAAAGCATATATGTTTACACGGCCACATATATATACATACATATACATATATATACATTTATATATACATACATATATATGTATATGTATATATATGTATATATATACATATATATACATATATATACATATATGTATATGTATATGTATATATATATACATGTATATATATACATATATGTTTATATATGTATATATATGTATATATGTGTATATATGTATATGTATGTATATATATGTATATATAAATATATGGATATATATATATAAATATATGGATATATATATATATATATACATATACATACATTTATATATATATATAGATTGAAGTATGTGGACATATATCGGTGTCTCGATGTAGCATATAAAAATGATGAAAATCCAAAAGGCATCATAATATACTGCTTGAGTGGCAGAGCAAACATACACCAGTAAGGCCAAGCGTAAAATGAATCAATAATCATCAACTCACAGTCACTTAGGGAAAGGAATATGTCAGATATATCGAAAAACAATCATACAACAGAGCGATTGACAGAGAAGCTAACTTCATGTGACTCAACCGGGGTAACTAATTGTAGCACCGACTCCACCGGTTGCCATAACTAGTATATACCTGCATTAGTACTCGACATTAAACTCTGCCAAAAATGGATTCTGGGATTTGTCTTTCCCCTAAGAAAAGGGAAATGTCCTTCAAAGGAGAAATCTCGATTAAGAGATGGTCGGTCATCCTGAAAAAGCAAGATGATTTGGTTATACATGTGACCAAGAGGATTCTGGGTGATGAGATAATCCTGGTAGAGCATAGACAGAGAGTCAATAGTAGCATTCTAGCAGAGTTTGCAGTGATATTACTTACAATGGGTGAAAGGAAAGCAACAATAGTTACATTATGCAGGTTGATTTTCAAAGAGGAATATTTGGACAACCTAAAATTGGCAATACAATGCGTGGATGAGAATCTGCAAATACCATATCCGAAGGATTACTCCAAAGTGGTAGAAGCCATTGATAAGGGGGAGGTGCCCAATGTATAATTCAAAAGGCCCATCCTTAGTAATAAGGACCAAAATGTCTCTGCAACTAGAGACAAACAGAGATAGCCAGAAGCATTGAATTTCTCAAGCAATGGCTGGGAGTCATCAAAGAATCAAAAGGAGAATGGTGGGTGAGTTACATGGTCAAAGAAGGATGGACATTGTTCCAGGCAGAGAATCCCATTAAAGCACAGGCCTCTGGTATGGAAATTTTGAATGACAGGGAAGAGGATTAAGTCTCGGTCACATAATCTTTTTTGATATTATTATTATAATGAATCTTCAGCATAGACTATTAGAAGTGATAGTTATATCAAAATACATAATATACTGTTTATTCTGGTATATGCATAGAAAAGGGTAAGGTTTTTACTATATGACAATATCAAATGTTATTTTATCTATACTTAGATAGACAAATATCATGATTACTATGATAAGTTACTAAAGTTCAGACTAGAAAGGTTGTGGTAGCATCAATCCTTTGTTGTCTATTATTTTCATTTCTGAGAAGTATTGTAGACTGGGTAATCTTTCAAAGTAGGAACAACAAGCTCTGATGTTGACATAGTTTGAAAGATACCTAGTCTAGAATATTAGCAGGGAAGAGGGTACTGAAATAATACTGCCTTTATTCATCATTTGAATCTAACAATTAATATAGTGGATATGCAGAGGAAAGTATTGAAATCTGTTTTGCAGGAGCAGGTTTCTTTTGTTTTGCAGGATAAGAAGAGGGGACTTGGAAGATAAAAGGGAACTGAGAGAAGTGGACAGAAAGACAACATTCTATACCAAGCACAGTTTCTATATGTGAAGGGCTTTTTTGTACAAGCTTGATTGTAAAACCTATAAAAGTTCAATTGTAATTTCTAGTTTATTAGGTTAACTGGACCAATGGTCTCAGGCAAGGCCGGAGGTTTTCTCCTCTCCGCTCTTTCCTACCGGCACTCATACTGAGCGGAGATTGTAACATTTTCTATCAATAGAATACGGCTAGGGCCTTTTTAATGAGAAAAAAAAAATTTAAAAATTAAGTGAATTCAAATAATTTATTTAAATAACCCACCTCAAACAAATCAATAAATATTTTATTTATTTCCTATATAAATTTACACCCTCTTTATTCATCAACATCATCAATCCACGTGCTAATTGTTTACAGTGAAAACGGATAATGAAAACAACAATATTAAAAGACTAAAATAGATTCAACCACAAAACCCTAGCCTAACAACAACAAAGATCCACCATAACATATAAAGATTACCTAAGACAATGCCAACAAAATCACAAAGATTATACCATCACATGTCTAATAGAATTTGAATCTCCATTCTTCCTATCTCCATTGATCTTGCTTGATATATTTGCTCTCAAATTTTATGTGTGCACAAGAGTTCAACAAAGAACATAAATGTGGTTGCAAGTAGGCTTGATTGCATATGAAAGTTTGAATGTGTAGTTGAGATTTGATAATGAAAGAAGCATCTCCTTATATAGAAGACACTTTAGGAAATGGAGGGATAAGATTAAGAGGTGTAAAAGATAGATGGTCGGCTAGGATTAGAGGGTAGGTAGAGAAAATAAAAAAATAATGAGAGGGTAGGTAGTGTAGGAATTAAGAGATGAATGACATGTGTCATGGGTAGAAAAGGCTAATAAATTAATTAAATAAATAAAGATTTATTTGATTAATAGAGGAAATGGGACCAATTAAATAAATAAAATATTTATTTAATTTAGGGGAAGGACAATTTAAATAAACATTTATTTATTTAAATGAGGAAAAAGGCTCGAAAAGGATAAATGAATTCATTAAATAAATAAAAATTTATTTAATTAATAGAAGAATTGGGTTAAAATAATTAAATAAATAAAAATGTTTATTTAATTAGACATGACAATTTTAGGTGTCTAAACTAATTATAGGTCCTCCCCTCTCAAATTTTCTCATCCATTGATATTTCTAATCGATCCCTATATAATTAAATACGATTTACATAATTAATTATTAGTAGAAATTTCTTAATCGCAAGAATTTTATAGCTATATTAGTCGTGTAATTATTATAATTGTGATTTAGGGTTTATTATATTTTAAGCAAATTAATAAAATTTCAAAAGGGGCATTTGCACATTCCCACTTCCAATACTCACTTTTCCCAACTTTCAAAGTAACAATTTTCAAATTTCACTATAGCGAATCATAATCTATTTCAATGAGTTAAAAAATCTCAACTACAAAGCCAATTGACAACCGTGAATTTTCTTTCCTAATATATATAACATGCTTATGTGTAATATTAGCATGTTATCTATTTTACTTAAAAATCAAAATGTGATTTGGAAAGATAGCATCTGCATGCAGTTTTCAGTTCAAATCAAACATTGCAAGGTTTGATTTGCACTTGAACCTAGTCATGAGCTTAAAACTTAGGAGGTACACTACTTGAACAATATATGCAAATTAAAGTAAAAAAAAATTCCTTGTTTTTGCAAAGGGAATCATTTGCACCTAAGAGCCATGTTGGCTAAGATGAAACCTAAGATGTCACCTTTCCTTTTAACTTTTTGTAATAGGTCATGGCGGACATTTGGGGAGTTTTTTTTTCAATTTTCTTCCATAGCATTTAAATACAATTTTCAAAACAAACATGATGCATACACAATGACATATATGTAATTTATAGAGATTTCTAGATTTACCTATTCATACATAAGCTTAATTTTCTAGAAAATTGAGTCTTTTGTCTCACTTCATCTAGTTGATACATGTGTATGGACTTAGCGAGACATCTAACGCATGTACATTAGCCAGTTGCACACACACTTGTCAAGTGTGCTCACTAAGTCTCTTATGTTTGAGGGTGAGTCAGTTGATGTATCCAACATGTCTACCTCATCCATATTACCTATATATGCAAATCTCTGTGTATATTTTAGTAATTCTTTGATAATATTCAATTGGATTTTTGTGGTTTGGTCTTTGCTTTCAAATTTTCACTAATCCCAACAAATAAGACCTTCACTTATCCATTTTATACCATAACACTTTTATTATCAAATCTGTGAGATTTTGCCAAGATCAAGGGCACAATGAAAAGCATAAAAGAGATACAATAGAATGACAAGAACAAACTGTATTCTCATCAATATACAAATGATCAACTAGATTCACCAATAGAATGAATATGAGCCTGCTTATATAGGCACGACCATATGGATAGACGAGCACACAATCATGACATGTGGCTTAATGAGAAATAAGGGTAGGTAAGAAATACTAGGGGTAGGTAGGAGAAATTGTATAATATTCCACAAGAGGTGGAGGACCCACCAAAATGTGGAGTGTAACAGCAAGATAAGACCACAAAAGGTGGAATTTTTCCTAGAAGCTACATCCCTATGTGCACACTTCCCTAAGTGTCTCATATCCAAACTACGATGAGATGTATTATCCTAAGTTAACTTAAGTAAAGTGTAATAATATCCATGATGAATAATTATTTACACCAACACCCCCCCTTAAGTTTAACTTAGGGGAATGAAGACTCAAGTCAACAATGCAAGATGGTTCTCAACTACTAGACCATGATAGGTACCCATGTACAATATGCAAATGCAAGCAAAACTATGCAATGCAATCTCTCACAAATGGAGAAAGGGAGAAAACCCAGTGGGAAAAAACTCCCCCCCAAAAGAGAGATGAATGTACAAAATAACTCTCAAAGAAGAAGGACAAAACATCAAAGAGGAAAAAGTCCCCCCATAAGAAAGAAAGGAGAAGTCAACTGACCCCCCCTAATGAGACATCTCACACCCCCAAGAGAGCTTGCAACTGCTGGAACGTACTCTTGGTGAACGGTTTGGTAAAGATGTTGGCAACTTGCTCCACTGTAGGACTATACTGTAAATCAATGACCTACTTCTGAATAAGCTCTCAGATGTAGTGCATATGGATCTTGACGTGTTTGGTCCGTTGATGCTAGACTGGGTTCTTCGAGATTGCAATAGCACTCTGATTGTCACAATGTAGAACTATCGGTTGTGGAGTGGTGAACCCAAACTCTATGAGAATATATTGAAGCCAAATGGTCTCAATTGCTGCATTAACAGCTCCTCGATACTCAGCCTCAGTCGAAGAGAGAGAAATAGCATGTTGCTTCTTGCTCTGCCAACAAATGGGGCCTGAACTAAGGTGAAAACTATAAATTGAAGTAGAATTATGATCATCAAGATCGCCACCCCAATCGGAGTCTATGTAACCAACCAAGTGAAGTCTTGTGCCTGTTGCATAGTGAATCCCATAGTGAGTGTACCCTGGATGCAATGAAGAACACGTTTGGTGGCTTTCCAATGATGCTCATGTGGTTCTTGCATGAAGTGGGAAACCTTGCCAACCGTAAATGAAATATCAGGGCATGTGTGAGTCAAGTAGATGAGACTACCCACAATCCGACGATACAAAGTGGCATCAACTGGTGGAGAAGAACATCAAGCCTCAAGCTTGACTCCTGAAAGAAAGGGAGTTAGTGCAGGCTTACAATCAGCCATATGAAAGCGTACAAGTAGATCAAGAGCATACTTGGGTTACGATAGTGTAATCCTGGAAGGTGATTGTGAAATCTCTACCTTGAGAAAGTAGTGCAAAAGACCCAAGTCAATCATAACAAATATGTCATGCAAAGAAGATTTGACCCTACTAATGATGGATACAGTGCTCCTTGTAATGATCAAATCATCAACATAGAGCACAAGTATCAAGTGTGAGTCATCCTATCATAAAATGTAGACATTCGGATCAGAATGACACCTAGTGAACCCTGCTAAGAGAAGAAAGGAATCCATCTTGGCATACCAAGCCCTAGGGGGCTTCTTAAAGCCATAGAGAGATTTCGTTAGTCTACAAACCAAGGAATAATCATGGATGAAACCCTGTGGCTGCTCCATATAAATCTCCTCATCAAGATCCCCATGAAGAAAAACACTTTTTGCATCCATCTGATGTACAACCCAACCATGAGCTGCAGCAATAGCAAGTGTCAAGCGAATGGAGTTCATCTTGGCTACAGGCGCAAAGGTCTCAGAATAGTCAACACCTTGAACCTGAGAGAAACCTTTCGCAACAAGTCGAGCCTTATACTTTTCTACACTACCATCCACGACAAACTTGGTCTGATAGATCCACTTACATCGAACCATCTTTCTCCCCTTAGGGAGAGGGACTAACTCCCATGTGTTGTTCCTCATCAACGAACTATACTCTTCCTCCATAGCTTGGTCCAGCTCAGGAACCCCTGATGCTTCCCAAAATGTATGTGGATTTGAAGTGGTAGCAATGAATGCATGTGGAAGGTCTTGATGATGTGATCAAGTCCTCCGTGTATCTGAAGGATCCCCAACAAGAGAACCCGCTGACTCAAGTGTGTGTCGAGTCCAACAAGGTCTAGGTAGAGGTGGAGAACAAGGCTCCTTAACTGCAAGTGGACCCTACAGAGGTGTAACCTTGCGAGTGGAGTTGAAGGAATCTCATCATCTGAATCACTATCATCACTATCCACAATGGAGGAAGGTGGAGGAGGTAGAGAGGCCAAGCTAGGAGAGATTTCCTCAAAGTGAACACTCCTCTCAATAAAAACCTCACGTGTCTTAGGATCCATCAATATATATTCTTTAACACCCTCAGGATATCCAACAAATATGCAAGGCCTACTCTGAGGTTCCAATGCCTTACATTTCTGCAGAGGAATGCGAGCCCATGTTGGACACCCAAAGACTCTGAAATGTCTCACAATTGGTTTCCTACTAGCCCAAGCCTCAAAAGGAGTAATCCTTGCAAATCTTTGTGAGGAACCTGATTCTGGATGTGTGTGGCACAACTTATAGCCTCTACCCAAAAGGTGGGATCAAGAGAACATGCATGTATCATACAGCTAGCCATTTCTTTGAGAGTTTGATTCTTGTGCTCTGCAACTCCGTTTTGTTGTGGAGTGTAAGCAACACAATGTTGAATATCAATCCCCTCAAATATACAAAAATCCTCAAGTCTTTTGTTCACATATTCCCTTCCATTATCTGTGCGAAGAATCTTGACCACTTTCCCGGATTGCTTCTCCAAATGAGTTTTGAAGTCTTGAAATCTGTCAAATACTTCACTCTTATGAAAGTAGACCCAAGTGAAGTGGGAGTAGTCATAAATGAAAGTGAGGACATAGTGGGTCTTACTAAATGAAGGTGCTGGAAATGAACCTGCTAGATCATTGTGAACAAGTTGAAGAACTTCCAAAGCTCTCCAAGATTTCCCCTTATCAAACTTCTCCTCGGGATGCTTGCCCATGGAACACCCTGAACATACACCCTCTAAAAAAATGATTCGAGGTAGACCTGTGACCATGTCTTTAGTGCTAAGTTGTTGAAGATAGTGGTAGTTGAGGTGTCCAAACCACTCGTGCCATAGCTTACTTTCTAAATTTGAATGAGTAAGCAAGGCCCTAGAAGGAGAACTTGGCACAAAGTGGGAGAATGAATAAAGCCTTGAGTTGTCATTGACCTGTCCCACTACTACCAAGGCATCATTATCAAGTTCCTTTAACACAACGAAATCATGTGTAAACTCAACCTTTTTCCCATTCCCATAGTAAGTGATTTGGTAGATAGAGAGAGGATTGGTAGACAAGTTAGGAACATAAAGAACATTCTCAAATATTCCATCATCCATGTCAACTAATCCATTCCCTTCAACCTCTACTTGTGTATCATCACCCATGTAAATGTGAGGTACCTTAGATGGATCCAATGAAGAAAACTGCTCTTTTGTAGAACCCATGTCATAAGAGGCACCCAAGTCAAGTATCCACTATTGTGAAGAACCTGTTGTAGCAACAAATGCTTTCCCTTTTCCCTTAGACTGTGAGGAAGAGGAAGGAGATGAATCCTTCTTTGGATAGGCGGATGGCAAGTTGATGTTATTTTCTTAAGAAGATTTGTCAACTCATCAACTTGCTTGGTGTGGCATCGATGCTCATCATGACAATACTTCTTGCAATAAGCACAAGTTGGTTTATCCTTCTTAGGTGGAGTCCCCTTCTTAGAAGAGGATAAAAAATCGCCTTGTGATGGAGAGGATGATTGTCCTTTTTCTTGATGTGGCTTTGACTTAGATTGCTTCTTCTTCTTGTTAGAATCTTTGTCTTGACTCCCTTGACTCCCTTGATTAGATACCAAATCCTTGGACTTTGAAGACTTGAGAAGCCCTATGTTCAACAACTTAGATTGTTCCAATATCAACATTTTTGTGAAAGCATCAAATGAAGGCATAGTGTAGGAACTCCCCATTGTCAAACGATGAGTTTGGAAGCTAGAAACAAATGTTGCATATTCTGGTGCAAGCTTGTCCAACAATTTGAATATCAACTAAGCATCCTTTTTGTCAATTCCACAATCCTTAAGCTTTGCTCTTAGCTCATTTGCTTTGGTGACATTATCTTGGATTGTATCAAAACTCTTGGGATCCAATTTGATGAGCTCATTGTCAATCTTGTAACCTTTGATTTCATCGACTTGACCATACAATTTCTGAAACATTTCCCAAGCCTCTTTGATTGTAGAACACTTCTCAATGTGAAAAATGAGGTCATCTGATACATATTTACACAAAGTTCCAAGAGCCATGAAATTATTAGTGAGCCATTCTAATTGAGCATTAGGATCAACCTTAGGATCAGGTGGTGCTACTATTGTTCCATCTATGTAATGAGTAAGTCCTTTTTCTATTAATTTGCTCCATGTTTTAATTTTCCAAGAGGCATAATTATGTGGAGTTAAAGATGGAAATTGATGAGGACTCATTGCAAAAAAAATGAAAGATCACAAGGAAAGAGAGGCAAAATCACACAAGACACCCCCCCACATTCACTCAATCAAAGAAACTCCCCCAAAATGATGATTTGGCACTTTATACTTAGTGCGTGTACAACAGGCCACTTGCAAAAAATGGCAAAGTGAACTTCTAATTTCAACTTTACAACTACCTCAATGAGGCCAAAGGAGACTCAAACTAATAATGCAAGAGATCTAAACTAAGATCCAAGCAAATTACAAGTACCAAATAGGCCAAAAAAGACCAATATCTGAAAGTATAATATCCACTCAAAACATCTAAAAAATTATCATAGATTATGAAAGTAGACAAAACAATATGCAGTTTCAAAAAAAATGGCACCTGAAAAGGAGGTTGTATGAGCCCAAACGAAGCCTTTGAAGTTTCAAAATTGAGGATTAGACAAGTACAACTAAGAGAATCCAAACATTCTGAAAAACATGTGCACCAAAACCATAAAATAACCACACCACTGCGAAGAGCACGAAAAAATAGTCCAAATAAAATTAAAAAAATGCACCCAAAAAGGAGACAAATTGAGCAAGTTATGAGCCTCCAAAGTTGACCCAAAAATTCAAATTGCTCAATGGATAGGGGTCTTGATTTTTTTCAAAAAATGCTAACTGGGTGCTGACTGTGCACTAACTATGTGTTGCTAATTGGGCAAAAGGTACGGACCCCCAAAAAAAATTCAATTTTTTTTTTTACTGAACAATTAGTTTTCAAAAAAAATTATTTATTTATTTTTATAACAATCCAAAAATTTCATACCGTACCACCCGAATTGGGCAAAAAATTTCTCTAACACCCAAAATTTGACTTACGCCAAAATAGGTCGAGTTTGTACTTGATTTTTATGAAAACGGCCTCTTGGACACAATGGTGAGGTCGAAAACACTCTAGGATGCCTCCAAAATGTGCAGTACCTCAAATCCGAAAATAGAAGCCTTCCAAAAATGTCTTCCAAAACCAATCAATGAAATCCCAATGGCTCTGATACCATGTGATATTTTTCCAAGATCAAGGGTACAATGAAAAGCATAAAAGAGAGACAATAGAATGACAAGAACAAATTGTATTCTCATCAATATATAAATAATCAATTGGATTCACCAATATAATGAATATGAGACTGCTTATATAGGCAAGGCCATATGGATAGATGAGTACACAATCATGACATGTGGCTCAATGAGAAACAAGGGTAGGTAAGAAATACTAGGAGTAGGTAGGAGAAACTATATAATATTTCACAAGAGGTGGAGGACCCACCGAATGTGGAGTGTAATAGCAAGATAAGACCACAAAAGGTGGAATTTATCCTACAAACTACATCCCTATATGCATACTTCCCTAAGTGTCTCATATCCAAACTACGATGAGATGCATTATCCTAAGTTAACTTAAGTAAAGTGTAATAATATCCATGATGAATAATTATTTACACCAACAAAATCCTTAGCACTATTATGATCAAATCTCCTATGTCATCTATCATTATCAAGCTAGAACTACCACCAATCAAACAAGTATCAAGTATCAAACATCAAACATTAATCCTGTTAGACACAATGCACCACTGAGAGGGGGAGGGGGTGAATCAGTGGTTCTCAAACTTTTTCCTTTTGCTATCCTATGTTGGCATGCCAGTTGATAGATCTAACTCAATGCAGACTTACCGGTTAGTGGGGAGACCAATACAAATGCAATCACACAAAGAAACATCACATAACACTAGGATATACGAGGAAAAGCCAAGATGGGAAAAACCTCGGTGAGCAATGTTGTTGGAGTCTATTGCTTCAATCCAGCCTCACAGTCAAGCCTCTGTTACAATGTTTAGGGCACCAACCCAAGGAGCTACAACCCCTAATTTAGGGCACCAACCGAAGGAGCGCCAACCCCTACCTTGTTTATGGGCTACAACCCCTACCAGATTTATGGGCTACAACCCCTGCACCGAGCTACAACTCAATGATCACAATGAAAACTTCAATTACAAAAGTAGTTGTCTTCTTACAAGTGAATCTTGCAACCATTTCATATACCTTACCCTGTTGGTGAGATACCTTATCTGCAACACCAACTTACTTCTTTTGTTTCTCTTCACCTATTGCTTCTCCGTCGATAAGCCCTACTAGTACACCTCTTCTACTCTTCTTCTCTACAAGGTCTCCTCCTCACAGCACTGCACTTTACCAGTGCTCAACTCTACTAGTCCACTATCTGCCTTCTCTGCAGTTCTTCTTCTCTCTTGCTTTGCCAGTATAACCAATACCAGTTTTGTTCTTCACTCTTCCTTGTGTCTCAGATACTCTCTGAGCACTTGGCTGATTTCCTTTCCCTTGCAGAAGTAATACACTTTGCAGTAGCACAATAATCTTCTATTCAGCAGCACTTTACTATGTCTTTTGCCTTTATCTTTATAGACTGGTTTTCCTGCCAAGAACCATTTCAAACTTGGGCGATTAGGGTTTCCTCATCAATCCTCGAGGCAAATCAAATCCAATAAGATCCTGCTTGATCTGATCTTCCTGAGAGCTAGTTGTTTATCTCGGCCATTCTCTCACCTTCCACCACACGTTTTCCAAATATAGAAAACATGACCTTTTATCTCGACTTGCATGTGTCAAAATGCCATTAATGTTTCTGTTGTTTCCTTCTTGAGGTCATCTCACAATCTGATATTCTTTCTTCGATCTAGGTGCCAACAACTCCCTAATTCTTCTTTGTTATTCATTCTTCCTTGAGCCGCACACTTCTGATCCGATCCACAAAACACGGGATCCATATTCAATGCACACCTGTCGAGATACCTAACTCCACATGGCACTTTACCAACCTCTGTGAGATTTCTACCTTGAATCCATGTGGCATCCACATCAACCAACTGTTAACTTGGCTTTTAAAGTTGGCCCAGATAGGATCACCAACCGAACACTCTATTGGTTCCTCTTTCCTACTGGTTTACTAACCATGCTAGTATCACTCACTGTACCAATTACCTCATCATGTCTTCACTTAGCTAAATTGTCAGTGGAACTCCTTAACCAGTCTTCAGACATATTTATCCAAAGCGTGCTCATTCCCATAAGTGGGAAGTCTTTTGTATCTGCACCTTGTCCATATTACTGGTGGACTTACATACCGGTAAGCACTCTTGATGACACCATGTCATCAACCTTCATCTGACTCCATCTTCAGTCAAGCCATCCATCCCCTATCTGCATCTTCTTAGCTATGTCTTCTCCTTGATCAGCTCGGACCATATCTCAGCCAATTTATCAAAGTGATAAACTCTTCACACTTCATTTGTACCGGCACCTCAGTATGCCTTCTTAGTTGGTCTAGTGCACAACCCTGTTCTCATGCACTTGAGGCATTCCTTTTTTTTCACTAGTGGATCCGATGAGAGCCTTTGAGCACTTGCCTTTACTTCTTCTTCCTTATCTCATAGAACCATGATGCACACTATGCATACTTGGAGATAAGCTTCACTCACCAGTGGAGTGACACCTTGTCATCTTCATCCTGCAATTGCACTCATGTGATTTCCTTGTTTGTGCAACATTTCTTCAAATGGACACATGTGATCTAATGTGGGCACATTCACTGTCAGTCATCTCTTCTCATGGTGACTGCATCTTCATCCGGTGGGAGTCCTGTTGTTCTGCAACCTCATAGCATACCAGTGACCTGTTCATTCTACTCTTCCAGTGTGGATGTGATTCGGGTAACATTCTGCCTCTTCATCACAAACAACATCCAACCACCTTTCCCTTCCTGCTTGCCCATCCTTGATAATCACAGACTGTCAATGCAACACTTATCAGTTGACATCCTTTTCCTTACCTTACCGGTGTTCTGCAACACAAGGTGATATCAGAGATATCACATCCTGTACTCCTCCTTGACAATGTTGCACATACATCATATCGGTTGACATCAATGATAACACAATGCCAACAAAGCCTTCATCATATCATGTTGATATCAAAGTTATGCTAAAATCTGAGAGCAATCTACATACCAAGCATTCAAGCAATATCGAGAAACAATGGAGCAATCTAAGGTCTTTCTTGTGGTATTATTGTTTAACATTGGATTTATGCATAGATGTTAGGTTTTATTAAGTGAGAGTGAATGTGATTTTGAATCTTACATTGCATCAATTCTATTTTATTTGATTTACATTTTCATACCATCACAACTATATATTCATATAATTCTATAATGAATTCATGTCATCAAGTTGATGAATTGTTACTGTAGTCACATAAATCTATCCATTTAATTAAATGAATATTTACTATTTATTTGATTATTTAACCACTAGTCAATAGTTAATTAAATTAATATTTAATTAATTCATCCTTAAACTCTTCTGCTATTAACTAAATAAATTATCTAATTTATTTAAATTATTTCATTAAACCATGCCTCTAAATCAATTAAATGAATAAAACATATTTATTTAATCTAACCTCTTTCCTCTTTTAAATAAATAAATAAATATTTATTTAAATCACTAAACAGCCCCCCACTTGCATTTTCCTACAAATGAAAAGTTGCACCTATTTAGTTGAAATAAAGTAATTTATTTTAATTAAAATCCTATTTTCCCTCACCCACCAAACCCACTAGACTCTTCTAACCCATTCTAGATTCTTCTAATCCATTCTAAATTAACCTAATCCCATCCCCTAATTATTGTCACATTCCTAAGCAACTTGGGGTCACTTCTCAAGCCTCAAAGTCTTTGAAAAGCATTAAAGGCTTTATGTCTTCAACAAGTTAACCCCTAAAGTCTTCCAAACTCTTAATGGTTCTTACACAACCATTTATGACTCTTACATAACCATTAATGGTTAATTCAACTCACCCACATGGTTAGAGACTTTACCTATAACTCAACCCCCATTTAACTCATATGTCTCATCAAGCATTTATTGCTTTGACCATGGTTATCCTCACTAACTTTTGCACAAGAGTTTATCCATTGGATAAAAACATTATTCATTGGATAAAGGCTTTATTCATTCAACTCAACCTAAACCTTAACTCCTAAGGTAACCCTCAAGTCATCTCAAGCATTTAATGATTCTTCCATCTCCTCTCAAGCCATCTCATGTTAACATTTGTCATCTTGGGATTGGGTTGAAAGCCCTCACATGGATCACAAACCCATCAATCACGTCCCTTGCTAAGATTACTCAATCTTGGCCATCCATTACTCTATTTTTCCTATAAATAGAGCTCACATTCCTCATTTTCAGATTCTCAAGCATCAAGCATCTAGCCATAATCCAGAAATCTTTTATGCATCTAATCTATAGTGAATTTGAGAGAGCATTTAGGAACATAATCTAGTTATGTTATTTTGGTTAAAATTAACGCTAGTTGATTAAATAATCTCTCATATTTAGCTTTGTTTACACTTGCATTTGCATAATCTTCATTTCACAATCTTGAATCTCCATAAGACATCCATAATAGTGCAAAAAACTACTGAGAGCTACACTCATTTGGAACTTGGAGAGGAGAGGAACAAGGGAGGAGCAACTATGAACATCTTGGTTAGCATTTGGAGAAGTGTAGTGTATCTCTTTTATGTTTGCATGTTTTCCATTACATGTTTAATATCTCTCTTGATATGTGTGTTTAGGATAGTCTTTCGTTTATCATTTCTGACACTAACACTAACATTTTGTTTGTCTTGTGTTGGCTTGTTTCCTAACATCCTTTTTGCAGAGCATCAGTTACTATATTATTAATTTTTTATTTAATATGAAAAGTGTGAATCCAATTTCACATTTAGACTAAAAAAATGTATTCTACAAATTAATATAGAGTTACCAATTCAATTTAAGATTTATTGGTCTTTATTGTTATTATTAGTTCTTGCCATAGGCAATATACTAATGCATTCATTGAATTCAATTTTTCAATTAGTTGAGCCAGACATGTTTTAAAATTAAAAAAATTGAGTAAAGATTGTATTGTCTACAAATATTATTTTTATTTAATAATTTTAAAACTAGCAATTGCACCTCGGTGTGCAATGAGTACGTCGAATAGGTATGGAAGGTTAATTAGGATTTTTTTAGTTTTTTTTTCAAATACATTTTGTGCAGTACATGAGATCAATTGATAAGTCATTTAGAAAATGACGTTGTTTGTGCAAAAAATGGCTCAATAGAGAAATGGTAGATTGAAATCAACAATGCATCCACTTATAGTGATCCAAACATGATTGATCAAAACCTCTAAATTAGGAAGATAATTAGGCTCCATTATCAATAGGATCATGTTATGTTTGCAATAAGGAGAAAGAGATGGAAAAAGAAATTTGGAGAGATAGAGATACAAAGAGACAAAGAGATATAGATAAACAGGTCTTAGAATAGGGCAAGGGAGAGAGAGATATGTAGGTTTTTACTTCATTTTATTACACCAAAATCTAAATATGATATTATTTGGTGCTTCTTTAATTCTGTAGAATAAGAGAGGACTTGTAAATTCTTAGTGATGTAAAATGGATGCTAATGATATCATGTACTTAGTTGGCTCAAGAGATAAAATAAAGTGAGTCATTTAGTCAAATGTTGAAATTAAATTTTAAAAAGGAAATGGCTAACTTTGTGGCTATAGAGTTAACACCACAACCATAGAAACAACTTTGGGTGAGTAAGTGATTAGATGTATGCGTCTAACATGAAATTACACCATGCAGGTATATATAGTCACTCTGTTCTGTTATATCATATTGATTAGTTGAAAGGCAAATGATCTCACTTTTTACAATAGATTGTCATTTTATATCATTATGGCAATTAGTGGACTAATCATAGATCATATGGGTTAGAACATGGTAAATAACATGATAAATACTTAAAATATTTATTTGATGGTGTACATAATTTCAAATTTAAAAGAATAACAAACATTTAGAATTTTATAATGATCTTATGCACAAATAACATGAAATACATACACAATAGGAAACCATGAGAATTTAATCAAATATTATGTGATTTGCATTTGCTTGAAAGTTTCTAAAGCCTTTTCAACATATCCATTATGTGTGTATCTTGCAATCATGGCATTCCACGTGACCACATTTCTTTGACACATATACAAAGAAGTTCTAAATAGGCACATAGAACCTCTCAATTCTAGCTACTAAATCATCATCACCCTTGGAGAAAATTTGTTTTGTATTCCTAACAATCTAAGGTAAAATATACAAATCAAACTATAATATTGCATGCTTTGTAGATATGATGTTTTGATAAGCCATAAACATGATTTAAAGTGGTTTGGGAATCAAATTCATTTTTCTATGTATAATTGTTTGAAATTACTCTCTGTGTTACAATGAATTTATATACTTATTCTCAAAAGCATTGTAAATATGTCTTCTCCTAGCACCATCTTTCTTTTCCTTATCTAGAATATTATGAATACAGTTAGAATGAAATTTTGCACTTTTCAAATTAGGGTGAGGTGTTTTTACTGATTAGATGTCACTGATATGGATACCTTATAGAGATTTGGGGATTTGGAATGAGACGTTCTTTTTTGTTTCAGATGTTCTCTTTGTTTTTAGATTTAAGGGTACTTTCTTTTGTCTTTATAAAGACATGATATAAGTCTTGTCAAATCCAAACCAAATACTTCTCTTTTTAAGAGATCTTTATTATTTAGTACTATATTTATTTACATATTCTTTTATATTTGGAAGATTGTGCTCTTTATATAGTTTTTTTTAATTTCAAAACTTGTTGATATAAGGAAACTTATTATTCGATATAATATATTTTCATATGAATTTCTTTAATACTATTTCTTATTTATTCTTTTTCAACTTTCCTAAAATTGAACTTACGCTCTCTCTCAAATTGACAATACTTATTGCATATCTAAAAAGCTCGATCTAAATTGAATTTTTTTCTCAATCTTTCTTATTGTCTCACAATTATTTCTTAAGCTAGCATATGTTTCTTCCAAAATAATTTAGTGTATTTGATTTTCTGCCCTTCACAATTTACTTAAATTGTATTGGATGTACAATTTTTCTAAGGAAGAGTCACTAAATCTAAGGAGTGTTGCCCTGTTTCACCTATCTTTAAGAGCTTAGAGGGGGAATCAAAATGGAAATCAAGATCTTAGTTCACAGTTAGTGTGAAATAATCGATAAGCTTGCATATTTACTCTTGCTTTGGAATTAAAATTAGAATAAGTAATATGCACTCAAATCATTCTTTTACTAACATCCTTACTTGAATTTAGTGTATAACTACTACATTAAGGAACCTTTCCATTAGCAAAATATTCATTTGATCTAGCAATGTTAATACAATTATTAATGTAAGAAGATAATAATTGGGTGTTGTGCTTAAAATATAGTGATTCCCTATTAGTAACATTAATTCCAATCTCCTCATATGATCGTTTTACTTGCCACACACGCTTTATATCAAATGTGTTTATTTCTTATTGGGGATCTTTTAATACTATGGTCTTCTTTGGATGACCCTAGTAAGTTTTTATGGTTCTTTGTGCTCTAAGGCTGAATTAAGGCCACTTTGCACATTAAGTTGAACTAAAAATGAATAAAGTAGTCCATAATCTGCATCTCTCATTTTATTACTATCATAACATTTCTATTTTGTTATTTTTAATTTATATATTTTTTAAAATTTATCTATAATAAAGTAGTCCATATATTATGTGTAACTTAATGTAGACACATACAATTTGTCATCTTAATCTTAGGTGGATCCACTTCATTTTCATGCATTATTCCATCTATTATCATCTATTATCATTTATCTATTATTAATATTATTATTTATCATTTATCCACCATTAATATTATTATTATCTCATATTCCATTAATCATTTAATAATACTATTATTCTATCATCTATCATCTATATATTTAATAATAATAACATTATTTATCCATTTTCACAAATATATGCATAAGCATTTACATCATTCATTTATGTTTTTTTCTCTACCCATTTGCATCCACCTCACACATGTGGGATTAAACTTTTGAACCCTATTCTTTATCCCACATTTGCACCATAACCTAGATTCACCTGGAGAGTGACTATAAAAACTCAACCTCCTCTCTCATTTGAACCATCTAGCAAATCTAGCAATCGAGCATTTAGTTTACTTTTGCACTCTTGCATTTCTTGTTTTCTCCCACTCTAGCTTTCATTTGCGTCCATCATTCCAAATCTTCATTCACCATAGCTTCTTGTGTGTGTGCTTCTAAGAGCATCATTTTTTAACACAAGATCTTAGCAGATAGAAATGCAATGCAGTAGATTTTACAACAAGCAATTGTGTTTTAGTTTAGATTTGGTTTGCATGTGTGTGATTTGCAAGAAAACTTCATTGTTGGATGTTGGAAACAAGTTTGAATCTTTGATTCAAACACCCCATTTTCTCCATCTACAATAAATATCATCATCCAAAATATATTGAACAATCTCCTTTTCTCCATGGAAGAACACTACCAGCTAGCACAACATAGTTTGAAGCCCATTTAAATTTAAGGTACACATAATATAGTTAGAGTTAGAGTTAAAGATTGTCATTTAAGGTGCAAATAAGACTAGCATTTAAGAGGAAATCAAAGGTACAAAATCTTGTTATCAGAAGACATCAAGGAATTGTTTTGTGTTACAATTCCTTGCAGACGGTTGTTTCTATTTATTGTCGGGAACTAGATATTTCCCACTATCCCTATTCCTATTCTTATCTTTTCTATTCTTCCTATCAGTAAGCGGAATGTAGCTACGGGTATCAATGTAGTCAACAAGCTCTTCATTTTAAAGAAAATAAATAAATAAACTCTGCCACTATTAACTTTTTCCCACACAAAATATAGTTTTTTTTTAATAGTATTTGAAAAAATTAATTTGTTGTTTTTCATTTAATATTTGTTCTTATTTTTAATTTATAATTTTTTTTAATTTTATCTATGATAAAGTAGTCCATATATATCTTATTATATTGTTATTATTTATATTATTTTATTATTTTTATCATTATTAAAATATTCTAATTATTATTGTATGACAGTGGGCCCGATAAGCCATGATCGGAGCTTCCCTGTTTCACAAAACATATATGAAAATCGATTCCTATAGTCTTAGTAATACACGGCAATACCATCTTTGATATAAACTTGTAACAATAAACCCAACAATGAAAAGTGATCTAAAACTAAAATGACATAGCAGTAATCTAACAAGGCAATGACAGAGTTATCCGTTGAGCATGTAATCATACTCCAAGTACAAGGGTTAGTAGATGTCCAATCCCAATTGTCCAGTACATTATGTGGGTCATACAACATAAGAGCAACAACTGCAACATAAATAGAGCAATTTTTATTCCTACTTGGAATCACATAAATTTGTTAGCATCCAAATTTAACATAAGCCAACAAAAGCATGGCGACACACTCAAAAATACCTTCACATTATTGTGTTGCCATACACAATAATATCATCATCTGGAATATATTTAACGATCTCCTCTTCTCCATGGAATAACACCACCAACCAACACAACAAAGTTTGAAGCCCATTTAAATTTAAGGTACACATAATATAGTTAGAGTTAGAGATAAAAATTGTCATTTAAGGTACAGATAAGATTAGCATTTAAGAGGAAATCAAAGGTAGAAATCTTGTTATCAGAAGCCAGTTAGGAATTGTTTAGCGTTACAATTCCTTGTAGACGGTCGTTTCTATTTATTGTTGGGAACTAGGTATTTCCCACTATCCCCATTCCTATTCTTATTTATTCTATTCTTCTTATCAACTAGTAAGCGAGATGTAGCTACTGGTATCAATGTAGTCAGCAAGTTCTTTATTTTAAAGAAAAAAGAAAAAATAAACTCTGCCACTTTATTGACTTTTTCCCACACAAAATATAGATTTTTATTTTAATACTATTTGAAAAAATTAATTTGTTGTTTTTCATTTAATATTTATTCTTATTTTTAATTTATATTTTTAAAATGTTTATCTATGATAAATTAGTCCATATATATCTTATTATATTGTTATTAGTTGTATTATTTTATTATATTTATCATTATTAAAATATTCTAATTATTATTATATATCTTATTATATCTTTGTCGTAAATATGAAACTCCAGATTGAAGAGATTTTTGATATTGTATGACAGTGGGCCTGGTAAGCCACGACTATGAGCTTCCCTATCACACAAAACATATATGAAAAATAGTTCTTATAGTCTTAATAATACACGACAATACCCTCTCTGATATAAACTTGTAACAATAAACCCTATAATGAAAAATAATCTGAAACTAAAAGGACAAAGCAGGAATCTAACAAGGCAGTGATAGAGTCATTAGCTGAGCATGTAATCATACTCCAAGTACAAGGGTCTACAAACATCCAATCCCAACTATTGAGTATATTATGTGGGTCATACAACATAAGAGCAACAACCACTAGTACAAAAACAACAATATATGACTAATAAACTACCAAAAAATTGTAGATAAATGACTAAATTTGATCACGTGACCACTGGTAGTTTATTGCTAGTCATAAATCAATTTGGTCACATGACCACTGGTTGTTTTGATTGATCAATTTGGTCATCGATTTGGTCATAAATCAATTTGGTCACGTGACCACTAGTTGTTTTGATTGATCAATTTGGTCATTGATTTGGTCATTGATTTGGTCATTGATTCGGTCATTGATTTAGTCATATATTTAGTCACTAATTTAGTCATATATTTAGTCACTAATTTAGTCATATATTTAATCATTAATTTAGTCATTGATGGTTGTTATCTGGTCATTTATTTAGTCATGATTGTCTCTAATTTAGTCATATATTTAGTCATTAATTTAGTCATATATTTAATCATTAATTTAGTCATTGATTCTTGTTCTCTGGTCATTTATTTAGTCATATTAGTGATTTATTTAGTCATATATTTAGTCATTAATTTAGTTATTTGTTGATTCATTAAATTAACCATTGATTGTTGTTAAATGGTCATTATTTGTCATCATAGTCATTATTTTAGTCACATATTTAGTCCTTATTTTAGTCATATATTTACATCCATTGGTAGTATATTTAATTATTTTTATTTATTGGTAGTATTTAATCATTTTATAATGTAAAAATAATATAACATTAAACTTGAACTAGATCATAAAAGAAAATGAAAATATTACAAATACGAACAAGCTACATGTTAGAATTAAAAGATTGATTGAACATCATGACAAATAAGGTAATCCGCAATAAAAAAAAATATAATGCAAATATGTATATATAAATCAAGTTATAAGATGTCAAATTTGTTTAAGGGTATATATGTAAATATAATAAAAATCTCAAAGTTGTCTAAGAGTTTCCAACTCTTTCAAAATATTCAAAGTACTACATAAAACAATAAGAAACATGACAAACATATTCAACTATATCATTTTCTGCAAATATTTTAATGGCCACCTTGCGAAGGTTCCCTCTTTCTCTTTCAGACGAATGACTCCATCTATTTTGTCTTCATAAGGAAGAGGTATGTTACTTGTGACCGTTAAAATGTTCACATTTGCGTCGCATGTTCCTTTTAAGTTTAAACTATGTAGAATAGATAGGGATTGAATCCTTCCAATGCCAATAACAACACTATCAAATGGATCCAACAACCTAACTTTATCACCTTCATTGAATTTATCAGTACATTTCTACAAAAAGAAAAAATAACACGTTATATTAATACATATGTAATGATTACCCTTATTTGATAATAAAACAACCATTAATTTAGCAGTATGTGTGTTCAAATAACTACAAAAAGAAGATTTCAAAAAAATTGCAATGATTATACAGCTAGAAAAAAAAAAGACATCTAGCATACCAAAGTTATGAATTCACTGTAATAGTCATACAATTATAAGAAATACTGCAATGTCAGTAAAAGTAGTTTTTTGCACACATTTTCTTATATTATTCTGCATAACAGTCTGATTACAGATGTTATTTTGTGTCATAGACTTAGTGCCAGGTTCTGAAACCTATTAGGTTAGATGGAGGCATGAATCCACTTCATTTTGGCTTTCAAATCACCCGATTTCATTAAGTATTGGTTGGGATATTCACATTTTGGTGGAAGGTTGTCAAAACCCTCACTTGGGTAACCTAAGAGGCATTAAAATGTAACCAAAAAAGTCTTTTATTGAAAGAACGATGTCGAGGAAATCAAAAAGGCACCTAGCGACACTAAAGTTTCATCGAAAACCCAACATCGATGAAAATAACAATGGTCTTTCCGAAGGAAACTTTTTCAATGAAAGGATGATGTCAAAAGAATCGAATGAACTCTTGGTGAAGGCAAAGTTTCATCAAAATATGTATTGCGATGGAATCATGCCAAATTTCAGCGAAAGGAATTCATCAATAAAACAAGGGTTTTGATGAATGGGATAAACAAAATATCAAAGCAGCATGTTCCATCAAAACAAAAAGAAAGCGAGACAAGCACATCAGCTTGACCCTGAAAGTATCTATTAAAGACCGAGTTCCATCGAAGTATCCAGTTCGATGAAAATGGGCATAGTCTCATAGAGATGGTCTCATCAATGAAAAAGACATGTCGATGAAATCCCAAAAGCATTTGTCAAAGCATGAAACTCATCGAAGTGGATATGTAGTGGGGCCCTCTGGTCGAAGTCGCAGATCGATGAAATGGAATGAGATCTCATTGAAGTAAAAGGGGTTTCGATGAAAACAAGCTATCGAGTAAAGCATTAGAGTGCATGCCAAAATGGGACCTTTCATCGAAAATCCAATATCGATGAATTCAATGGATAACTCATCGAAATATGGTCGTTGATAGAAAATGCATATCGATAAAAGGTGAAAACACTTGATCGAAGAGAGAGTTTCATCAAAATAAAATAAATAGTGTTGGGTCTATATTGAAGATGGGCATCGATGAAACTAGGGTGTCAAAGAACATGAAAAGAAAGTCATCGAAGGGGTATGTTTCATCGAAATAAGAGTTGCCTTCAAGAAATGTGGCACGCTCATGCATCGAAAGGCAGAAATCAACAAAAAAACACAATCAATCCATCGGGAAATATTACACGAATCCAAACGAGTCACATCATTATAAATTCAAAACACATATCTTAATGACCATTGTAGAACCAGAAGTAATCAAACTACTTAGATACTAGAATTGTTTAGGTGGATAAATTCGTCAAGGAAAGAAGGAACTGGTGCAGTAGGGGTCACAAAATTCTTCACGGAAAGAAGTAAAAACTGTAAGTGCTTCTCAAAATTTCTTGTCTTCTTTTGAATTGAACATAAAGATAGAATCTTCGCCATCTAGGAAGGCTAAAACAAAGAAGAACAAAGAGCCTCGCCCTCCTAAAACCAAAGAAGAAAAGCCAAAATGACAGAAAAAGGAAGGTCGACCCTTAGACCAGGACCTAATAGACCAATTCCCTCTCTCCAGTCACTAGTCTAGAAAGATTAAGAATGATGATGAAGGATTGGAAGATAGATTTGAAAACATAGAGGACATTTGGACAAAGGTTCAAGGGCATGAATTGTTCATTTTCAGCTATGCTAGAAGGTTTGCAGGAGAACCAGTGTGCAATATTTGGAAGTTGAATCTAGGTAGACTTGTTGTTCCCAACATCTTTGTGAACGTAGAGTTGATAACAACATTGGTAGACAAGTATGACCCACAAATGCAAACCATTTGTGACTATAAAGAGAACCACCTATTGTCGATTACTAAAGAGTACATTTTTCGGTTTGGAATGGGGGCATGAGGATGAAGTTGATGTAAAAAAGTTGGTGGATGAGTATTTAAACATGGAGAGAACATATAAACAATGGAGACTCCCACCACACTGACCGAAGACTGAAGGAGTTGTGACTTTGTTTGCAGATACTAACAAAGCCCCATTTGATGTTAACTTGTTTTCTCCCTACTTTAAGTTCACCTATTATTGTACTACACAAGTGTTGGGCATGGAAACCTCCCCATTAATGGACATTGCTGCTATGGTGATTTGTGTTGACATCCAATCAAAGGACCCAAGGACCTTTGATTATGCTTCTTACTTAGCTCGTGCCATCAACCATGGGATGGAAAAATTAAAGGGAGACAGGGTTAATGTGAATTTCAGATACTACTCTCACCTTATGCATATGTTGCTAAACATTGGTCAAGATATAGGGCTGTGGACTCAAGATCTGTCCATTAGAGAGTATGATAGAGCAGGAATCGGCAAGCCAATGCAATTATGGTTATCAACCTGGGACCAAAGATACATTAACAACCAGTACATGCACTTTCAAGAAGATTTTGTGAAACCATTGATGAATAATGATGAATACTAAATACTCAATAGATACTGAGAGGGGGGGGCGAATTAGTATAGCCAAAAATCTCCTTTAAACCACTTTGACTGCAAAGACTAAACTAACCGGAAAACAAAATCACTAATCTAAAACAGGGCACTACCGGTAAAACACAGTATGACTGTGAAAGACATAAACCGATAACACTTAGATCTTCACCGCACCTAATATCTCTTTTCCACATCACCCATATGCATAAACAAGTAACACATCAGAAATATAAAGACCACTGGATCAACATGCATTACCACTTACCAGAAAATACTAATCATCACATGAAAAAGCATCACACATGACACACTGATTTTTCACGTGGAAACCCAATTGGGAAAAACCACGATGGGGATGAATACCCACAAGTTGTTCTTTTTCAACTCTTCTGAAGTCCGCTCTGTTGGGAGCCTAATCCGGTTAAGAACTTTACAATAGGTTCTGCTAGGAACCAATCCTGCTAGGGATCACCCAGTTAAGGGATGGCTAAATACCTGATTAAAGGTTAGAACCCTATTAAAGGTTACCTCGCAAGAGGATTTGAAGAACTCATTGATTTGAGTCACTCTATTAAAGGATTTACACAAAGCCTATTAAAGCTACCCGGTTAAGGGATTTTCCAACTGCTGAAATGGTTAGAAGTCAATAGTTAATACACTGATCTGATAATAGCACTCAATGCCAAGGCAGATCCACTTTAGTTTCTTTGCTTCTGCAATCACACTCTGCAGGTATCAACACACTTCTCCGATCTGGTAAGAATCAAGTATCTCTTCACTTGGATACACACATAACATTTGCCAACAACTTCACAATGCAAATCATCATCAACCTTATAGGAAACAGATAGGTCGGTAGGATAAACCCTAAACCCTAAACATTTAGGTTTATCAATACAGTCAGTTCAATCCTGGTCGTTCAGACAGATTACATTGAATAAAACAACCTTGAACAAATCTCAAGGTGTTCTCCATCGTTCGTTCTTTTCCGCTTCTGGAAGCTGATAACCCATCACGCGTTCTCCACTATTTACAGAGACTTCACACATTCCCGAGGTAGATAGGATCAATCTTCTTCATGCAACATCCTCAAGGAAATCCTTCATGCGCACAAGGATGACGTGGCAACACAATCTGATCTTCATTTTAATGCTAACTCATCACAGGATGTCATCAGTTGAATCACATAGACTTGAAATGCATCAACTGAAAACCCTAAACTAAGATTACCAACTGGTAGTCATATCAAATGAAACCCCGATACAAAACTTTGCATATACTGATTCTCATTCCAACATACCGCTTCACCTTTTCACATATACCAGTTCACATCATCATACTAGTTCTCTTGCCAGTTTGCTTACTTCAATACGTCGGTTCATACTTTAGCATATTGACATCAATGATAATATACAATATCATCATGTCATCACACTCTGCACATATGCCAACAACCATTATACAAATTGCTTGGACATCCATGTGATTTTTCACTTTCCCCTCAGGTTAAGAAATTCCTTCGACCTAAAGATTTTGATTGAGAAAGTCACATTGCCTATAACTCAGGGATTGGTATTATTTCTTGGATTACACATAGATTAGGGTGTATGGGTTCAAGGGAGAACCTTACTTATTGTCTATGACAGTCCTGAACATAATTTCTTATTTGGAAATCATTAGCCAATTATCTATAGCTAGTGCCAAAAATCTTATAGATCATGGGAAGCAGTCAATTGTACCTGGCTTGTTTTCCTTCTTTGATTTTCTTGTTAAGAGTTTAAAAAGTTATGGTTTACTAAAAAATAAGTTAGAATATTTCTACCTTGTGAAAGGAGACCCCAGGCCCAACTTTGATCCAAAAGGATATATGCAAGGGGCTAGAATGTCACAAAGATTGAAAACCATAGAATATATGCTATTAATGATTGATGACTTCATCAGGAATGTGGAAAGGGAGGAAGTAATCAAGAAGAGGTCGACACACGATAAGGTAGCTAAAGAATATGAATGGAAATTGAGGAGGGGCAAGATCAACGAAGAAATCCTGGAAGTAATTGACGACCCTGTGGCCAAATAAAACAAACTAATGTCTCATGAATTGGAGATTCTAGATAATGTGTCAATGTTTGTCTTTAGAGAAAGGATTAAAGATCCTAGGGAGACTACTCCCATTGCCCGCTTATCCCCTAAATCCACTACTGAATATGTTAACATAGAAGAAGATGTGCCACCCACTAGGTTTGGACTTGATCACCACATGGTTCTAGCAACAGCACAAACCTACGAGATGGAAATTGATGATGTCAAAATCCTTGAGCATGAGGAATTTGTTTAAGATTGGGATTTTGTTAACACTCCTAAGTTTTAAACCTTCTTATATCAATACAAAGGTAGGATGATCAGGCAGCAGATAGGAAACATGATAGAGGAACACACTCTAGGAATGTTGCAGGAGGAAATAAATGTTGAGAAAAGAGAAATGACCCCTAAAAGAGGAAGACATTTCCTCAAGGATGTTGGTGTGATAATTTACCCTGGGTGGGAAATGAAAGTTGTTATTATGTTTGACAGCTTTAGGAGAAAGCAACACAATGACAAGTAATTGTTACCAAAGGAGGTTGATAGGATATTTATAGGTTTTAGGGTATGATCCAAAGCAAAAGGACTTGTTGCTATGGGCTCTATATACAAGAGACAAGAGACCCCTACCGATAGACACAGATGAAGCATTTGGCCACCTCGTGATCCATCAAGTTGAAAAAATAGACCCTAGGATCATTTCCCAGTTAAACCTTGATGTTGAAAAGAAAAACAAAGAACAAGTTGAGTTCTTGGTGAGGGAAAACCAAACTATCAAAGGCCTTTATGAGAAAGCCCAGGAAGAGAAACAATATTGGCAGGATAAGGCATTATAGTTGGAATCGACCCCAAGGATTATAGAGGTTGGACTTGCTACTTATAAAAAAGATAAAGATATATTTGAAACAATCCAGGACATGACATATTGGAGGTATAAGAGAGAGAAGGGGAATAGATTGCTCAAAGTTGCACAGGCTCACACTATCAAGCTTGTTGATTACATAGTTGATGCTCATTTTAAGGTTATGCTAAAGTATTCTGAAGACTTTTGGAAGATGCACACTAGTACCATCAAAGCATACACAGAGCATATGAGGTTACATGAATGGATCCATGAGTTCATGACCACTCACGACTCTATGACTCCAGAGAATAAGAATCAAGCAGATACCCTGCTGAAGGCACACAATGAATTCGGGGACAAGTTGAAAAATGCCATACAATTCCTGAAGAATGAACAATCGATCCAATTGCCAGCCATGTTCCATGAGGGAGAACTCATGTCGTTGGGAGACTGGCAACTTGAATTGATAGGTTTCATGAGCAGAGTTAGAGGATGAGTCGATTAGGATGGGGATCTAACTCCATATGTGATTCGAATAATAGAGAGATCCTATACCATGGAGAGTGCAATGAAGAAATGTACCTCACACTTCCAGTGTTACCAGGATGATGATTATATCAATCATACTGGCATGCTTAATTTGTTTATGTCTAAGTTTCACAAATGATAGTTGTTTAGTTCAAAAGGGGTGCACCCCTTCATTTCAAAAGACTCGTGATTCTCATATATATGAGAGGTTTTGTAATACTAGTCATCATCAAATAGTTTTAGATCTCTGCAAGAATTTATCAAGGCTTTGTTAATGCAATACAATAGACTTTGCTTTATTTTGTGCAAGTTGTAGAACATATTGTCATGGGTATCAATTCTTTGTGATATTATCTACAATAGATAAGGTTGCTTGAATTTCTTGGTGTGGAATGTTGGTGAATGTAATGTCCCTTCTTATGAAATCTTAAGAATAATGAATTATTTAATCACATGTGACTTCTTTTTTCAAGTAATTAACTCAAAAACTTTATGAGAACTGATATATACAATAGTAGTTACAACTTACAATAAGAATGATGGTTATAATCTTCTATATTGATATATTTATCCCTCTAATTGGTACAGTTGATATCTAAAGCGATATATGATCTACAACTATTATTGGGTTACGATGAAAATGATACTCATAACTCATAATGTATGGTCCCTATCAAACTGATAACATATAATATCTTTTCTATGTCTGAAATAACTGTGGGGATTATGCAATGACTATGTTCTGGTTAATATTATGGAAATACCATTCTGTTGTCTATGATACAACTATAAACTTATGTTATTGATCTTCTCTCTGTCTCTTATGGGGATGATGATTAATTGTTGTGTCTAATTATTCCTTTTAAGTATGCAAATAATGGTGTTGTTTCTAATTGTTGATTTCTAATCGTGCCACATGAATATGCAAATGGCAGTTGCTTGCTTTGGGCTGATTTAACCACAGATACTAGTAAAAATAATCAGAAAAACCTTATTTGTACTGCACAGATTAGTTATCTATGATCAACCTCATGTATGAAAGCTTATCTAATAGTAAAAAAAATATATAAAAATTATTCTTTATTAAATGGTTCATATAGATTGTCTTTGTTATATGTCAAATGATCAAACTTAAATACAACATGTCTATTAATTTCCCAGTCATCATGCTCTAGGACTGAGTTGCAAATTTGTGTTGTGCATAAGGGCCGGAGATTGTGTAATGTTCCCTAGTCGATGTTGGCATAGTTCCAATTATTTATCAATCATTAAACAATAAATTGTCAATTTGTCATACTAGATAATTAATTCTTTCATCCCTAATCCCTAATTCTTAATTCAATGTACCAACCTCTGTTAACACTTCATCTTTAAGGAAGGAGGAGGATACGTATGTTACCAAAGTGCTTAGAGACCAAATACAATAGGTTCCCTCAAAGTTTATAGATCCAAGCCCTTACCTATCTTGGGTCTATACCCTCAAGGCTTATGGGTCAATGATCCCCACCCTCTCTTGGGACTTAACCTATTGCTTGGATTTAGACTGCCCCTCTCTGGAACATCTCATTCCCATCTTCTTAAGTGCTGGCAGTAATAACATGGTTTAGACTATAAGCATACTAATATCTTATGTATTATGAATATATATTATTATTTATTATTAAATTATATTTCAAAGTAGGGACATTACAATGAATGTTATCTTTAATTTGATTAAATATTCAATTTGATCATCAGAAGTATGTTGGCACAAAAGAGAAAATAAGTACTAAAAGACAAAAGAAAAGTAAAGGTTTCATAGCACTGACCTCAAGTTGAGCACAACTACTACTATGAATATCATTCACATACTACTTGAATTCATCATCATCACTATCAATATCAGCAACTCTATTGGCATCAAGGTGTTTTTTTTTGTTTCTTTGATAAAAATTCTCTGCATGTAGTTTAAAAAATTATCCATATGAGGAGTAATTCATTTTAAAAATAGTCAACAAAAGGCAAAATTTCATAGATTCAATGTTCTATATATGATCAAAATACATTTGCATACATATTCAAAATACAATATAAAGATGATATAGGTGAGAATCAATATTTTGAGGGATAGACTCTTACTTGATCTGAATCCATGGAATCATCGTCATTCCATGCAGAAATTATAGGCTTAACAGAGGCGGCCAACTATGAAACTTTCTCAGCAAGACTGTGTAAGCAACTCATTATATCTTGTATCCCTTCATTTGAGTTGACATGATTTTGTGAGGCTCTTAGTGGGCGTTCAACATATGGATGTGAAATCTATGTGGATGAACTATATTTGCACTTCATACTACCTGCTTCTCTATTACTATTTTCCACCTAAAATACAATGTCAATTTTAACATATAGTTAGTTCAAAAAAAAATTAATTAAATAACACAATGTAGATTGAAGCAAAAAGCCATACACTTACTCCTATTTTTTTCATTTTGGCTTGCAAACCACCTCGGCCAAATGACATATATTCAGTGCTCACATTATCTCTTGCTCTCTTGCCTTTGTCACTCATTGTCAAATATTTTTCAGAACACATGCTTTCTTTCAATGCCTCCCACTATTTTGGAGATAGAGTAGAATAGTCAGACCTCTCTTTTCTGTCTATGATTTCTTTTCTACAATTGTATCTAAAATTGTTCATCAAAAGTCTCATCTTGTTTTTATAATATTTTCGTGAGATTTGTCCACCAATAATGTCAAAGACATTTTTCATTTTTTGAATAACTTTTTCCACACTTTGTGGATCTTGGTATGCAAAATTTGTTTTACATATATCCAAATGGGCCCTACATATTACGCCCAATTTAGTGGCCCACCTTGCAGTATTTTGCCCAATGGGTTCACCATCTCTTAACACCTCAACCAAGAATGCCTTCTTCCCTTCTAATTTTTATTTTTTTTTTTGCATTCTCCTCTATAGATCTATATAAATCTTGACTCAATCTCTTTCTTTTAAGAAAAGTGGCCACATCTTCTATTAAACCACTACCAATATTTCTAGTTGATCTAGTACTTCCATCAAAAGTTGCAGATGCAACAGCTTCACTCTGAGCCACTGAAACTTCATGCTCCTCTACCACATTATGTGTGGCATGAGTAGATAGATCAGTAGCGGTCTCTATAGATTTCACTTCAAACACATCCTTTAAACTTGAATAAATCATCTGCAAATTCATTATTCCTTTGATGTCTTGTTTTTCAATAATTTCTCTTAGACTTTGTGTTAAGAGATCACTATGTGGTATATTAGGTTGCACATCACCATGTGGTATATCAGGTTGCACATCACCATGTGGTATATTAGGTTGCACATCACCACAACTATAGTTTTCACCAAGTACATTTGTTGAGTCACAAAAACGTTGGCTTCTACGAGTTATTTGCATTGTATCTTTACTTTCTTTTTGTTTTTTCTCTGCTTTTTCTCTACACTGTTTTTCTTGGTTGAAAAAACAAAAAAATATATCATATCATGTCTTATGTACATAAAAATCTTGCCTATAAAATTCCATTAAACAATATTAAACAAATAATATACTACTTAGTGGATTTACAACTTGCCTATTTGTCAAACCTAGATGCGATAAAAAATCATTATTTTTGACCACGTGTTCTTCACAAGAGCGCTCATAATCTATGATTGGTACTTTAGAAATATGATCACTATCATCTGATTTGTGCCTTAAATTCTTTTTCCTCATTTCCTGATGTCCAAATAAACAATAATGTATAATTAGCTCATCAAACCGAAGAGATATCATTGCCAGAAAAAAGAGCTTCATTTAGACAGTCACTCAACCATACCACAAAAACAATCATGCCAAAAGAGGATCTTAGAGAATTCTTTCAAATTTAATACTTTTACTTATAATTGGTAATTAAATATGAGTTCCCACTAGTTCTTTGTCAAATTTCCAGCTAAGAAAAGCTTCTCCTAGTAGAGGTGAACATCTAACAAGAGATAATAGAAATGGAATTCAGATACCTTTTTCCTCAAAAAAAAAATATTAGTCTACAAATAAGTTTGTTCTGTTCTGATATGTTGTTCTATTTCACACAAAAAATGGAATTCAGATATGTTGTTATGTTTCACACACCACAAACAATAATAGTCTACAAATAAGTTTTTATAGTGAGAATTAACTATCATAAAGACCAATATATTGTAAACCCAAAGCATATCACTGTAATAGAATACAATCATCATGCTTATAAAGGCTTCAATAACTTTATGAGAACAAAGCCAAAGGGGGGTTATTATTGCCAAAGATCTTCATTGAATAATGTGGCAATGATAATAAAAAGCAACAATGAACTTTTTCAGTTCACAAAGCATATCTCAGTGAATCATAGTTTGATACATAGAATAGTGAATCATCTAGAGCAAGTATTAGGAAGTAACAAACCATACCATGATATTCATAGAGCTAAAAGATTGCCATTGTATATCAATCCCAATAGATGCAGAGTAGTCCATGATACAAAGATATAGTAAAGTACAATATAAGATAATGGATATCTACAAAGACATTTCATCAGATGCTTTTCTTGTAGTCATTACTATTACAAGGCACAGCTGACAGTCATAGTGTAGCATGGTTACAAAGATTAAAGCTAACATATTCATATAGAAACTTTGTTCAACATTAAAGCTTTCAAACAAGTATTAATTAGAAGGTCTGTGTGCTTACAAAATAAAACAGTCTTAAAACAACATAAAAGTCTTAAATAAAAAGTCAGAAATGGGGCTCATCAATAATCATCTGCATTGTTAGCAAGATCAGAATCTTGATTACTAGTGTCTGCATCTGTTTGATTTTCTTCCTCATACTCATTTGATAAATATAATACATTCTCTCTCCCAATTTCTTCATTTGTAATCAAAATTTCTTCTTCTAACAGTCCCTCATTGTCTTCATCCACTTCTTCGAATGTTTCTTGTAAATTAGCATATTGCCCATCAGGCATTACATCAACAACTTCCATGAATTTTTATTTGGAATGAGTCTCTGTCTGAATGACATAAGACCATCTCAGGTTTCTTACATCATCAATTAGAAATGACTGGTTAATTTGAAGAGGGGAAACATACGACTCATCTGTCTCTGATAAAATTTGTCATGTATTTGTACACACAAATCCATATTCATCAAATTATACCACAGATGGTCAAATCCACTTACATTTTAATAATATAGGACTATTTTCACCAAAATCCACTTGAATAATATCTTGGATGAATCCAACATAAAATTTATTCTCATTTCCATGAAAAAATTCAGCACTAACAACACAATCACAATTAGTCTTTCCTTTGTCTTTTTCTTCCACTCTTAAGTGACTACCATAGGCCCACATTCCACTAAAACACATAGCCCATAAATGTGGAGATTGTGAAAGTTCACTTTCCTCTGTTGTTATATCGTGACCTCCTTCTTTTGCATCATTTATTGGATTAGCAATCCATTCTTCAAATTTTGGAAAAGAATCGCCTCCAATCAAATCATGACGGTTGCGCTTTTAAGGTCAATGTTGCATCCAAGTTTGATTCTCTTATTCATATTTTCTACATAAAATAATGACGTACAAATAGTAATATTAATAATATAAATGTGTAAATGCAATTGAGTAAATAAATTAGTGTAATTTATTTGTTACTTGTGCCAATTATCGAACGAAGATGTGTTTTGAAGAATAAAGGCATGTATTGCACTTCTTTCTTGATATGATATCTTGAAGCGACATCCATTGCCTTCTAATACTTCACCTACAACTCTATCATCTTCGTCATCATCCCATACATATTGATTGACATTTTTAAAATCCTTCATATATTCTATGCAAAATCCGATGGCCTCTTGCATTGAATATCCCTCATACATGTTGCCTTCTGATTTTGCCCTAGTATGGATAGTTTTTTTTAAAACCTTCATATATTGTTCTATAGGATACATCCATCTCATTCTTATTGGGCCACAATGCTCTAGTTCATATTCTATATGTATCAAAAGATGCATAGAAATGTTAAATATTACTAGTGGAAATTCTTGTTCCAATAGACAAAGGACTTCAACAACCTCCTCCCTCAAACTATCAAAGTTCGAAGGATCTAATACATGTAAGCTCATTCTCTTTAATATTAGGCCCAACCTTATAATTGCCAATCTTGGCCCCTTTGCCAAACTTGATATATTTACCACAATAGGTAAGATATTATTGATTATGACATGATAGTCATGGGTCTTGAGGCCTCTTAAGCTATTAATGTCAGTTTGGCTTCTGATGCTACTACTTACATATCCAGTGGGAAAGCAAGTTTGAGATGTCAACTATAAGAATTGTGCACATTATTCCTTTGTCCAGACAAAAGGAGCACAAGGTTTTCTATATTTTTTATTATCATATTTTTCAACCCAAAGATTTCGGTGAATCTTTATTTCTCGAAAGTCTTCATGTGATGAAATAGTATCTAAGGTACCAAAAAGAGTTTCTATAATAGCATAGGGTATATTTTTCTCGGTATGCATAAAGTCAACAGTATGCCTAATGGTTATATCCTTAAAGTATGGCAACTTATATAATATGTACAATTGTTTTACACTGCTTTCATTACTTGGATAATTTCTACTACCCATAATCCCATCATTTTTAATAAATGACATTCTTTTATATCCATACTCAATAATCTAATCACTTGTTATTAGCAATGGCGCTTCACAATTCTCTTCTTGACCGTTGAAACGTGTTTTTTGCCAACGATATGGATGATCCATTTTAAGGTAAGCACAATGTCCACAATAAATACACCTACACAAACTTCTTGAGTGCCTCACAAAATCCTTAAAGTTACAAGTAGGACATCCATGGTATCCATGAACAGAGAGACTAGATAATGTGTCATACGCAGGAAGATCATGAATCATAAACAATAAGGAAGATCTTAAAGTAAATTTGATTGAATGACCATCCCTTAAAGATTGAATTGCTTCAATTTCTTTCCACAATTCTATTAGCTCATCATACAATGGCTCTAGATAAGCATCTATTGTTTCTAAAGTCACACTTTTCTTTCCTAGTATAATCAATGATAACATTAAGAAAAATGGTTTAGTTGCTAACCATGGAGGCAAGTTATAGTTTATTAGAAACATTGGCCAAGTTGACAATTTAGTACTTTGATCTAAGAATGGATGCATCCCATCTAGAGCCAAACCTAACCTTGTATTATGAGGATCTTGAGAAAAATTAGGCCATCTATTATCAAATTCCATCCACGTCCTTGAATTAGGCACATGTCATTGTTTTCCATCAGTGCTCTTATTTTGGGCATGTCACTGCATAAGTTCAGCAATGTCTTTGCACCTATACATTCAGAGTGATCATGGTATTATCAAAAAGTGGTGAAGAACTTTTCTAGGAACCATAGCTGATTTCAACCCTTGTCTATACCTTGCTTCATGACATTTCAGACATTCACTGTCACTTGCAAGAATTTTGTGAAATAATACACAACCATTCACACATGTGTGGATTTTTTCATACCCCAAGCCGAGCTTACTGATTTGCATTTTACATTTACTTTGTTTTTTTGGCAAAGTGGAGTCAGCTAGTAACAATGAACTTAATAATACCAATAACTCATCTACACTCTCATTTGTCCAACCATGCACCACTTGCAAGTTAAGAATTTGAAGGATTATTTTCAAATGAATTAACTTACAATTAGAATAAAAAGGCTTTAAAACATCCTCCATTAACTTGGCCCAATCATCTCTTAGACCCTCATTCAACATTCTATCAACTTCAAACCCTTCGTCAAACATTTTTGCCTCTTCATCTATGTTTGGTGCCACTTCATCTATGTTTGTTGCCACTTTGTCTATGTTTTCTGCCTCTTCATCTTTCACAGTCTGCAATTCTATCATATCTTCATAATAATTGTAATCCCAAGGTCTTATACCGCTATGCCCACAACTTATCATGTGTCGATAAATTACATTTCTTTTTTTCACCTTTCCACCAAGGCAATCATTACATGGACATGGATATTTGTCCAAGCTCCTTTCATTAGCTACTATTTCATCATGTGCATGATATTTCTCCGTGGTCAACCTTTGACATTGATCCATCTGTAATATTCTACATTCTAGTATTAATTTAGTTTCTAATTCCAAGAAAAATAAATAAATTTTAAAAATAGAGATGCCAAAATATTATTGACAGTAGTCACTTTTAATAGAGACCATAATAGAAAGAAGAGGATACAATGAGTCATTGTTTTGAGATCTATCTTACATTCATTTGAAGTTTACCTACTAAGAATGGAATATGTGTGTGTTTCCTATCAGCCTACTTTTAGCAATGAGGGTTTCAAATTACCTCTAAATTTGTTGCAGAGGGTCTCACTAACTTCAAAATCGTTGCAGCAAACTCCAATTTCCTTGCCCGCCTTTTCAAAAGTCTCTAGGTCCTATCCAAACAAGCTTTATCACCCATGCAAGTGCTTCAATACCTATCCATGAGAATAACAAATGTAAAAAATAATCCAAATATGACACATTCAAGTAACTAATGATATTCATTGATGACACATTAATGATTTATACTCTGATGCAAAGAAATTCGAATAGAACATAATCACGAAAGTTTTGTTTAATACATAAATTTATACAAGATTGAAATCACATTTTATATATCTTACTATCAACATAACCATTGCACTTTATTTGGTGTAAGTGCTAGTTATTTTGTGGATGACTAATGGAAAGAAGATGAAAGCTATGCACTTTACAGGGCACTTCCAAATGTTTGATGCCCGCTCCTTCTGAAATTGGAAGCGACAAGAAAAATGTAGAGTGGATTTTAGAGTACGTTATCAGGCACTGTAATGAGGATTGGATTATTTTTGGACTCATCAGATCTCTTCCTATTTCAAATAAAAATTTTAAGCTCAAGAAAATAATGTTACCGAAGATTATTTCCTCATATGTTCACAATGAGTCAATTGTGCAGGCACAGATAATGGGACATAATGGAGTTTGGTCATGTTATAACTTCATATATGGCTTTTGTGGATGATTAAAGGGAAAGTAGATGAAATTTATGCACTTTACAGGGCACTTCCAAATGTTTGATTGCCGCTCCTTCTAAAATCGAAAGTGGCAAGAAAAGTGCAAAGTTGATTTTAGAGTATGTTATCAGGAACTGCACTAAGGATTGAATTATTCCTAGACTCATTAGAGCTCTTCCTGTTTTAAATGAAAATTTTAAGCTCAAGAAAATGATGTTGCTGAAGAGTATTTCCTCATATGCTCACAATGAGTCAATTGTGTAAGCACAAATAATGGGACATCATGGAGTTTGGTCATGTTATAACTCCATACCTGGATTTTGTGGATGACTAATGGAAAGTAGACAAAAACTATGCAATTTACAGGGTGCTTCCAAATGTCTGATGGCCACTCCTTCTGAAATCGGAAGCGACAAGAAAAGTGCAAAGTGGATTTTAGAGTATGTTATTAGGCACTGCAATGAGGATTGGATTATTTGTGGACTCATCAAAGCTCTTCCTATTTCAAATGAAAATTTTAAGCTCAAGAAAATGATGTTGTTGAAGAGTATTTCCTCGGACCTTTCAAAGGGCATCATTTTTGAGAAAATCATAGAAACTCTACAGTTGCTCAAGGATCTTAACAAGCAAATATGTAGAGATTCTAATAGTGAAAATTTTATGTAGGAATTGTGTTGCAAAGTAGTTGTGGAGTGTACTATAAAAATTTTGAGGGGACCTGCAAAATCAACTGGGATGGTTATTATGATGCTTTATGTAAGCTATGGACTTATCACGTTGAGGACACAGAAGATATAGAAATGGACGACATGTTTATTGAAAAATATAAATAAGAAGATGTTTTCAACTCTTTCCATCATTCTTAGAAATTGTAGCTAAAGATGTGGTGCAGGGAAAGTATAATCCCATAGATGGACAAGATTCGAATCACGGTGTCATTACTGCAAGAATGGCAGTTCCTTCATGTGAATATTGGGTTCCTGCTTGTAGAGTGTCTAACAACAATGAGGAAATCACTTCAATGTTCCTCCTCCTTAGGCTGGTACGCATTTTGATCCATTCACAATATTTTTGTGCTTTTGTTTCATGTAATTACTCTTGTTAAATCGTAACCCTTGGGTGTCTGCATGATATTTTTCATACATGGGTTTTTTTTTAGGGGTTCTTTGTTCACAATTGCCTTTCTTTCCCAAAAGGTTTTCAGTATCCAAATATTCCTCCAAAAAGTATTAACCAAATTATAAAAGAAAATGTGGCAAAATTTGAAAACTATGCATCTGCATTGGAGATGCAAAGGTCATTGCGCTTGGGAACTACTACTACAGTTGTCAGGTGAAAGAAGTGGTAGAGATTGGAAAGTATACTTGGATATTGAATAGATATAATGATTTTTGTTTGACACTCAGGAGAGAACTTATTGATAGATTGTACATTTCGGGGAATGGGAAGATTCTTGATGACTATTCTATGCATGTTAAAAGAATTCAATCCCTTAACTATTACTTTCATTCTTGACACAATTTCTATCAAACTTGATTAATTTATCTAAACTTGTAAAAAAATGTAGAGATTCCATAAAGTAGTTGCACCTACAAATATTACAATTTCAAAATATGGAGAGCTTGTCTTAAATGACACAAAATCAATGACAGAGATCATAAATAGACTTGCTATGATATACATGATGGAAAGCTACAAAGTATAGAGGAGACATATCATAGTCACAAAGAAAAATACAAAAAATGCAGTCATGCTTCACATAAGAATCAAGGAAATCAATTAATTATTACATGGGGTGGCAACATGATCAATGATCACAACTACAAAGCAGCTATACAAAACAAGGAGAAAAGCTAAAGAACAGTTATGTTCAAGTTTGAAGAGTTTCCTCCCTAAAAAATAATGTTGTAGAGAAACACATTCTAAGCACAAATAAGTAATCAAAATCAATTTTGACAATCATCAATAGTTAGCATCTAGGGGCATTAAATGATAATCCTTATTGTTGAAAGTCAAGGAAAAGATATGAGAAGATTAAACCAAGATCTTGTTGGTAATTATAAATTCAAAATGACAGCCAAACATCAATGTGATAGAGCTTAAGGCTCAAAGATCACAATGATTTCAATGATAGTCTTTGTCAAAGCATGATATGAACAACCCAAGAGGAATGGTAGTCATAAAAAAGTCTTGAGACATAGAGCAGTTAAAGCTCAAAAGGGCAAGGCAAATATAGTCATAATAGTCATTTACCCAAAGGAGCAATAGAGAATCCAAGAAACACAAAGCCACCATCAATGAGCTTCCAAAGACCATTAAAATGTACAAGGATCACATGCAGTCCTATTATGTCTGACATCATGTTCCTTCTAAGATAGACCCAATGGTGACAAAAGAGATATATGAGGTCATGATCAAGTCTACTCAAGGTGTAGACAAGGTTAGGACAGTATTAGGATAGAGTTACAGACATTAAAACGGTAAGAGAAGCCATAAAATAGTCATAAGGGAGATTTTTTTAATGATTTAAAAGAAGCACTCAGCCCCACGAGACAAAGCAGCAGTAGTCAAGATATCAAAGAGAAGAACACTCAATTAGCAAGAAGAATGAGATCATTATCTTTATGGAATAGAGGTCATAGAGCAGCACACACTTAGGTATGATCAAAGACACTCCAAACATTGAAGAGCAGAGTCAATGATAAAGTAATGAAGGTCCAGACCTAAAGCATCTACAATGGACATCACAACTAAAGAGAAAAATAGCTAAAGACGTAAAAGAGATATCTATTGCAGTGCATACAGGGGTAGTTAAGCTGATTGCTCAAGAGGGACAAGCAATATAATCATGGCAGTAATGTTATATTGATTTACAAGTCTAAAAGGTTTACAAGATAAAATTAGTCAATCATTGTTATTGAATAGTTGTAAATAACAGAGACTATCTAATGATTTTTTGTATAAATTTTTTAGTAAGGTCTCTTTGTTTGAAGGGTAGACTAGAACAATCTAGAGCAAGATTGAGCAGCAATACCATAAGAAAAAGGATTGCAATAGTCATTAGGACAAAAGACTCTTAGTAATCTTACAGTCGTGAAGCCAAAATAACAATAGCAAAGGACAACTATTTGCAATCAAGGCATAAAATAACAGTGCAAAGTCACAAGGGATTCTCAACCTTAAAGAGCAGCACTGTCAAACCCAAAGAGAGCAGCACACTAAAGTTTCTAGAATTAAGTAAGAGTTTTATATTTACATAAAGAGTCATACATACCAAGACAGTGACCCAAATGATAGTCTAACACATAGAAATAGAGCCTTCATAAACTGTAGATATAATGGTTCTTCTTGTCAATAACAAGAGCATTCGTGGTCATATAGCTACTTCATATCATGGTTAGATAAAGAGAAAACATAAATGAACAATTACTATTATTTTTATGGTAGTATTATTTTTGAGGTTTGTTGTTGCCCTACTATTGACTATGGATAGGGGTAGGTGGATTCAAAGATCCTTCCCTGATTCCTCTCTCCCAAGACCTTGACTCCCTACTACATAGATTGAATTCAAGGGAACCCAACTGATATAGGAGGGCGTGCCAATCATCAATCTCCTCTCTAGGTGGGTAGTTTATCTGATACAAAAATTTCATATTGCATACAAGCAAAAAGTACAAAATTTTATTCGAAGTTTAATAATTCAAAAACACAGAAATGTACAGTACCTGTGTTTGTCAATGTCTTCCTTTGGTCTTCTTCTACCATGGACAGTCTGCAGAGTGTAGATAAAGAGCTTTCCTATTTTTTCCATAGCAAAGTTTTGATTACAACATTCCATCCATTGGTATGGTTTCCATAGCTCTTCTTACTTTGGTTGTCGATCAAAATTCTGATTTTGCGCTAATTTTTTCCTTGGCGGGAGTCATTTTTTTTGGAAACAAATTAGCCTTTGGAGGTCTTAGGCTTTGGAGGTAATTTTTTTATTTATTCTTTAAAGAATTCAAAACCTTTTAAAATTTCAATTATGATCTTGAAATTTATATAGGCTATTTTTAATCTAGATAGATGAAAAATGGGTGACAATAAAAAAGGGGTAATCTGCAATTAAAAAAATATAATGCAATTTTGATAAACAGTAAGATGTATATATACATATATATTTATTAGAATATATATATATATACAATTAGAATATTTTTTATTTTTTATTTAAGATAATATAAAGAATAATTTAAATATTATTGGAGTTGAGAAAAAATCAACTCTACAGCTCCCAAAGATCACCTACATGCAAACTTGTCACAAAAGGAGAGAAGCGAAAAATCTATGGAGGCCAGAATTCAAAGATCCAGAAAAGAAGAGTCATATTGATTGTGCAACAAGAATGCAATTCAATAATTATAGTTGTTATGAAAATACAAAGAGAGAATCCTTATAAGAGGATACTCAAAACCCTAAAGGAGAAAATCCTAAAGAATTATAAGATTCTTAAGTTTAGCTTAAGCATGGAGTATAATAGACTAATAATTAAATAAATAATTATTAGCTAATAAAAGATTACTCTAACACCCCCCCTAAGATGAACTTAGGGAGTAGCTACAAAATAACTAAGGACTAAAAAAGCATGTAAAAAATGCAAGAAAGCAACAATGGGTCCCAACAACTAGGCCTGATGAGCTACCCAAGTACAATAAAATATTTGTAAAGTGGAGAAAAAGGAGAAAACCCTGTGGGAACAAAACTCCTCTCCAAGAAGAGATGAAAGCTCAAGTGAAGTACTAAGAAGCCTCCAAACAAGAGTGTTCCAGAAGATAGGAACAAAAAGAAGAGAATGGAGAACACCACTGAAGCATGAAATAGCTGCAAACATTGTCGAAGAGTAACTGTTGATCTGAAGAATCTCCACTGAAATAGAACATGACCAGGTAGAGAAGACTATAATCTGCATGAGTGCCAATAAAAAAATCATGCCCCAAATGCCCCTGTCACAGAAAATAGGCAAATTATATATCAAAATTCATGGAATCAGCCTTCTGAATCCATTTGTGAGGTCATTTTGGCACCAAAATGTACCAAAAAATCAGCTACCCCCAGAAATAGAAAATAAACAACCACACAAACCCCCGAATACACAGATCTGAAGAACAAGGCCCAAAAACTCTCATGAAGAGAACAAGGGTATGCAGATCTGGATCTCTGGTACCATATTGGAATTGAGGAAAAATCAACTCTACGGCTCCTAAAGATCACCTGCATGCAAACTTGTCGCAAAAGTAGAGAAGCAAAAAAGTTGTGGAGGCCAGAATTCAGAGATCCAGAAAAGAGGAGTCATATTGATTGTGCAACAAGAATGCAATTCAATAATTACAGTTGTTATGAAAATACAAAGAGAGAATCCTTATAAGAGGATACTCGAAACCCTAAAGGAGAAAACCCTTAAGAATTATAAGATTCCTAATTTTAGCTTAAGCATAGAGTATAATAGACTAATAATTAAATAAATAATTATTAGCTAATAAAAGATTACTCTAACAAATATTTAAGGCAAAATATTTATTTTGTCTTCAAAAATTGTTAATCCAAGTGAAATTGTTATACTTTTATTCTTATTATATTTTTAATAGAAATAAAAAAATATAATATAATACATCTACTAATAAAATAATTTATTATTTATAAATAAAAATAATATTTAAATAATAAATAATTTACAAACAAAAATATTAGGATCAATTTTTTATATTATTTCCACAAGTACCTAATTTCTTTAAGAGAGCCAGACAATTATCTAGTCATTTTATTAGTCATTTATTTAGTCATTTTTATTTGTGTAATCTCACCCGATGACCAAATTAGTCATTTATTTAGTCATTTATAGCTTTGTTGTAAAAAATGACTAAAATTTGGTCATTTTTAATTGTCGTGACTAAATTTTTTGGTCACATAGTCATTTATTTGCCATATTTCTACTAGTGAACTGCAACATAAATAGAGCAATTTTTAATGCTACCTCAGAATCACATAAATTTGTTAGCATCCAAATTTAACATAAGCAAACAAAAGCATGGGGACATACTCACAAATACCATCTTAGTTGAGGCCATATGAAGAGAGTGTTGTCATACACAATAATATCATGATCCATAATATATTTAACAATCTCCTCCTCTCCGTGAAAGAACACCACCAACCAACACAACAAAGTTTGAAGCCCATTTAAATTTAAGGTACACATAATATAATTAGAGTTAGAGTTAAAGATTGTCATTTAAGGTGCAGATAAGATTAGCATTTAAGAGGAAATCAAAGGTACAAAATCTTGTTATCAGAAGACAACCATGAATTGTTTTGTGTTATAATTCCTTGCAAACGATCATTTCTATTTATTGACGGGAACTAGGTATTTCCCACTATCCCTATTCCTATTCTTATTTCTTCTATTCTTCCTATTAGCTAGTAAGCAAGATGTAGCTACGGGTATCAATGTAGTCATCAAGTTCCCATTGTAAAGAAAAAAGAAAAATTAAATTCTACCACTTTATCGACTTTTTCGCACACAAAATATAGATTTTATTTTAATATTATTTGAAAAAAATAATTTGTTATTTTTCATTTAATATTTGTTGTTATTTTTAATTTATATTTTTTTAAAAATTTATCTATGATAAAGTAGCCTATATATTATGTGTACCTTAATATCATCATCCAAAATATTTTTAACAATCTCCTCTTCTCCAATGGAAAAACAACAAAGTTTGAAGCCCATTTAATTTTAAGGTACACATAATATAGTTAATGTTAGAGTTAAAGATTATAATTTAAGGTGCAGATAAGATTAGCATTTAAGAGGAAATCAAAGGTACAAAATCTTGTTATCAGAAGACAACCATGAATTGTTTTGCGTTACAATTCCTTGTAGACGGTCATTTCTATTTATTGCCGAGAACTGGTTATTTCCCACTATCCCTATTCCTATTCTTATTTTTTCTACTCTTCCTATCAGCTAGTAAGCGAGATGTAGCTATTGGTATCAATGTAGTCAACAAGTTCTCCATTTTAAAGAAAAAAAAAACTTTGCCACTTTATTGACTTTTTCCCACACAAAATGTAGAATTTTTTTTATTATTTGAAAAAATTAAATTGTTGTTTTTCATTTAATATTTGTTGTTATTTTTAATTTGTATTTTTTTATAATTTATCTATACTAAAGTATTCCATATATTATATGTACCTTAATATCATCATCTGGAATATATTTAACGATCTTCTCTTCTCCATGGAAGAACACCACCAACCAGCACAACAAAGTTTGAAGCCCATTTAAATTTAAAGTACACACAAAATAGTTAGAGTTAGATTTAAAGATTGTCATTTAAGGTGCAGATAAGATTAGCATTTAAGAGGAAATCAAAGGTACAAAATCTTGCTATCAGAAGACAACCAGGAATTGTTTTGCGTTACAATTACTTGTAGACGGTCGTTTCTATTTATTGCCAGGAACTAGGTATTTCCCACCATCCCTATTCCTATTCTTATTTCTTCTATTTTTCCTATCAACTAGTAAGTAGGATGTATCTACTGGTATCAATGTAGTCAACAAGTTCTCTGTTTTAAAGAAAAAATAAAAAATAAAGTTTGCCTCTTTATTGACATTTTCCCACACAAAATATAAATTTTATTTTAATATTATTTGAGAAAATTAATTTGTTGTTTTTCATTTAATAATTGTTCTTATTTTTAATTTATAATTTTTATAATTTATATATGGTAAAGTAGTCCATATATCTTATTATATTGTTCTTATTTATATTATTTTATTATTTTTATCATTATTAAAATATTCTAATTATTATTATATATATATCATATATATGAAACTTTAGATTGAAGAGATTTTTTATATTTGTATGACAGTGGGCCTGATAAGCCACATATATGAAAATCGGTTCCTATAGTCTTAATAATACACAATAATACCATCTCTGATATAAACTTGTAACAATAAATGCAACAATGAAAAACAATCTGAAACTAAAATGACATAGCAGGAATCTAACAAGGCAGTGACAAAGTTATCAGCTAAGCATGTAATCATACTCCAAGTACAAGGGTCTGTAGATGTCCAATCCCAATTGTTGTGTACATTATGTGGGTCGTACAACATAAGAGAAACAACTACAACATAAATAGAGCAATTTTTATTCCTATCTCATAATCACATAAATTTGTTAGCATACAAATTTAACATAAGCCAACAAAAGCATGGGGACATACTCACAAATACCTTCATTGTTGAGTCCATCATAGTTGAGGCCATCTGAAGAGAGTGCTGCCATACATAATAATATCATCATCTAAAATATATTTAATGATCTCCTCCTCTCCATCGAAGAACTCCACCAGCCAACACAATAAATTTTGAAGCCCATTTAAATTTAAGGTACACATAATATAGTTAGAGTTAGAGTGACAGCCATTTAAGGTGTAGATAAGATTAGCATTTAAGAGGAAATCAAAGGTATAGAATCTTATTATTAGAAGACAGCCAAGAATTATTTTGCATTACAATTCCTTGCAGACGACCATTTCTATTTATTGTCGGGAACTAGCTATTTCGTGCTACCCCTATTCCTATTCTTATTTCTTCTATTCTTCCTATCAGCTAGTAAGCGAGATATAGCTACTGGTAACAATGTAGTCATCAAGTTCTTTATTTTTAAGAGAAAATAAAATTTGCCACTTTACTAACTTTTTCCCGCACAAAATATAGATTTTATTTTATTTTTTAAAAAAGGGGGTAAAAATTTACTAAATCAAATCGAGCAGTACACAAAATAGGGCCTCAAGCCCAACAAGAAGAAGTAGAGGACTCGACATAAAGCCCCTAACCAAGCAACAACTAATCCGCTAAATCCTCCTTGACCAAACCCTCAACAATATGAGCATACTCCAAGGGCAGATGAGCCCAGTCTTCAACTCTCCACCTATCTAGGTGATCTGAGGTCCACTTCGCCAGACAATCAGCAACTATATTCCACTCATGGGGAACATAACAAAAAGAGACCACCTCCAAGGAAACACTCAAAGAAAGGATATGTCTACCCACCACAGCCAAATGCCACTCTACATCCTCCATCCTCTAATGATTTAACATATCAACCACAACTTGGGAATCAGACTCACAGATAATCTTACTCCACCCAAGAGCACAAACTCTCTTAAGGGCCAACAAAATAGCAAGAGCCTCCATATAATTATTAGTTTGGAAACCCTTATAGACAAAAAAGAGAAAAACAACATTACCATAACTATCTTCGACAATTCATCCAACCTCAGCATACCCAGGATTACCTCTAGAGGATCCATCAGTATTAATCTTAAGACATCCTAAAAGAAGGGGGTCCACTTACCTTCCCAACAAGCCCTCCTTTTAACATTTATGTTGATGACCTGTAGTTGCTTACATAAGGCATCATGAAATCCTATCCCAAAAAATTCAAACTTTGAATCACCTGCATGTCACTAGGATCAACATTTCTTGAAAGGTCACAATTTGCCACTAGGTTCTCCTGAATCATATTTAAAACTTTCAACTACACTTGTTGCACCATTTTCATCTTATCCTGGAAAATCCAGCGACTTCTTTCCAACCAAACCTGCCAAATAATAAAACCTGGACCAATGTCCCAAGATGCATCCAGAAAGGGAGTCTTAGTAGGAGGTCTACTGAGGCTATGCCAAAGCTCCACCAAAGTGTTAGCATGAACACAAGCATGTTTCAAAACCCCCCACCACCAATGCCAAATATCTCTGGTGAAGGAGCAATGGAAGAATAGGTGTGAGTTGTTCTCCTCACTCTTTTTGCATAAAACGCATATAAAGGGCCCATGAAAGCCCCTCTTCTGAATATTTTCCCAGGTAGGACACCTATTCTATACCACAAGCCACAATAAAAAGTTACACTTGGTCCAAGCCAACCTATTCCAAACCTATTTCCACCAGGAAACATGCACCTTGGCAAAGGACATTAGTTCCAACTCTTGATAACCAGCTGCCACACAATACTTGCCCTTTGGATTAGGGCCCCAAGCAAGGATGTCAGCACCTCTAAGAGAATTACACAATCTCCCAACTATCATTCTAGCTAGATCTTCCCTCTCTTCCACATAACCCCAAGGAGGCCATTCTTGAGGTTCCTTCCATCTAGCTACCTCACCATGACCCACCCTTGAAATTACTTTAAAGTCCTCAACTTTATTCCAACCTGTTGTCATAAGGATGTCACTGAGAGGTTCGAGATGAGGAAATTGAGACAAAATAGGAGGATATCCATCCTAGGAATCCTTATAAGAACAAAGCTTCAAATCCTCTGTTATAAATCCAAAAAAGACCCTTCTTGACTAGATGAGCTCCTCTCTTCAAGGTATCCCAAATCATTGACCCATTTCCTATCAAGCTACATCAGGGACCATCCTTTCCTTCCACATCACCAAGATATTTAATCCTAAGGATACTAGCCCATCTTTGATCTTGATTTATACACCATCTCCAAAACAACTTAGCAACAAAGCGCAACCATTCAAGATAGTTTTATGCAAACCAAGGCCACCCTTCTATTTTGATTTGCACACATTATCCCACTTAACCAAACTCCACTTGGAGGAAAGAAAATTGCTAGTCCATAAGAACTGTCTAGAGAGGGTATCAAATTCCTTAATAAAGCTTGCGGGGGTTGACTGAACAAAACACCTATAAATAGGAAGTGCCTGAACTACCGACTTTAAAAGGGTAACTCAACTAGCAGTTGGGAGCCACCTATTGGTCCAGTGACACACCTTGCTTCGAAACATCCAAAATTTCCTACCAGAAAACTCTAGGCAATATACAAATTAAAAGAGGAATTCCAAGGTAAACAAAAGGAAGGATACCAATTTGAAACCTCAAAATTCATGCAATCCTCACCTGAATGGGAGGAGCATTGAAGAAAAAGATATGAGATTTTTCCTCATTAATCAGTTGTCTAGAGGCCTTCACATAAATATCCAGAGATCTTCTAAAATTGGTCGTTTCATTGATTCTAGCAGCCCTCATTAACACAGTTTCATCCACAAATTGAAGATGAGAGGAAGGAGAAATATCATGACCACAACTCCAACCCTGAATCAAACCTTTCCTGACTTGAGACTTGAGAAATCTTCCCAAACCTTCAGCCATCAGAATAAATAAATAGGGGAAGAGAGGATCTCCTTTCCTAAGGCCTCTAGTAGCACCAAATAAATCAATTGGCTCACCATTGATAAGATCAACAAAGTCACTTCCAAAACCAAAAGCTAAGAGAACCTTTTGCAAAAAACTCCATCTGACCCTATCGTAGGCTTTGGCCATATCAAGCTTTATAAACATAGCCTTCTCCTTAGAGACAACCATGGAATGCATTTCTTCAACAACTATGATAACACCATCAAAAATTTGTCTTCCAGAAACAAATCCCCCTTGCTCTTCAGAAATTAATCTACTAATCCAAGGCTTCAACCTTTCAACAATCAATTTAGTGATAATTTTTTAGATCACATTACACAAAGCAATGAGCCTAAATGAGTTAAGAGATGTAGCATCCTAAAATTGCGACACTTGCAATTTCGACTGCATTTCGGTCTTCACGATGGCGACGCAACACGGAACCTGAATGGAGACCCCGAAACCTGATTACGACACTAAAAACTGCATTTTCTAGCACCCTGGTCTGAACCTCCTTTGCACCCTACTGTCCCGGGAGGTGGGACTAGAGCGCCCAGCGCCCTGGTCCCTGGCCCTATTTTGGGCCCAGTCTCCTATGGGGTCTCGGGTCTTTTTGTTTGCAAATTGGAAAATTATCTTTCCTGGTCGGCCTAAGGTCGGGAAAATCAGTCTATTAACCCTAATTGGCAAGTATATAAACTACATTTTCCTCTCTCATTTGATATGATGGAAAAGGCATGGAAACTATACTCAAACATTCAAGCATTCAAGCATTCCTTCAAGCAATTGATCATTCTAAGTCTCCATTCAAGGCTAAGTGTTGCATTCAAGACAAGGATTCAACCATTGAAGAGGAGATCACATACTACAACATACAACAATACAACAAATAACAACATCTATACCTTCGCACATAAGGATACAAACATCCTTACAACAAGGTATTAGTATTTGTTTTACATTACAGACATTTACATTTACAGCATTTCTCATTTCTTGGTTAATTCCAAAACCGGGGTTTGACCTAAAGGCAAACCCCTAATCCCTAACCCCCCAATCGTCTTCGCTTTTCTGTGTGTAGGTTGCAGGTACGCGGCTGAAATTGAAGATCTGGAATCCTTGTGCAGAGACGAACAGATCCCCCTTTGTTTCGCAGATTTTTCGGAGGACCGTGTGCACGCCGGGCGCCATCGTCCCGTCAAATTTTGCTCAAATTTGCAGGACAGCACCGTATCGACATTTTACTGCTAATTCCAAGTCCGTAGCTTCATCCTATATCCCTATCTCAGTTTATAAGCGAATCTTTCTCACTTTCTATGCATTCCTAGCTTCATTCTTCTATCAACATTCTTTACAAAAGAGGGTAGCCTTGCTGTCTTAACCCTTGAAATGCATTTAGCATCCAATCTTTCCTTGTGTGGGATTGGATCTTGTGGTTTTCAACCCCTCTTTTGAATGTAAAGTCTCCCTAAGTGAAAACCATCAACCCTAGCAACCTCCCTTCTCTCTCCTTGGAGTTGGAAGAGGGGAGAGCAACTAGGGTTCGATTGCGATTTTCCGCTTTACATTTTGGTGAACCTGACGTGAACATCCTTTCTGATTATTCATGGTTAGATCTAAAAATTGATTCCTTGATTACATTTCCATGTTTGATCTTTTGCAAAATTCTAGAGGTTGATTGCATAAAAACCCTAAATTTTCTTTTTAGTAATTGAGCTTGCTAAATGTTTAATTGTTAATGCTTGTTTCAGATCTGCCCTTCTATTACAAATTATCAATTCATGTTGTGCTTTAATTTTGAAAATTAAGTGGTTAAGTGTCAAAACCCTAATTTTTGAAACCCCCTTGATTCAACCTTTGTCCGACAGTTTCACTGATCAAAACATCTCCAAATCAGTTGTAACTTTGGATTCCGCAATAAAATCACAATATCTTTCATCCCTGAAAATTTGGAAAAAATTTGCGAGGACCGTGTGCACTCCGAGCACCATCGTCCCCGACATTTTTTTTGAAATTTCAGGAGCAAGATCTTACTATATTTTCCTGCTAAAATCCAGAATTTTGGCTGATTTTATCAATTATAACACTTTCAAAATTACAATCAAAGTTGGTCTTGTGATTGCTTGGTTTAAGGCTCCTAATCATTCAAAAATTGTTGAAATTGAAATTTTGTGTCAAAATTGTGTTCTTACTGTCATAAATCTGAAAAGTGTGTTTGCATTCATTCGAAATTTCAGTGCTTTATTCAAATTCTTGTGATTTGTGACTTTTGAAATTAAGTGCTTAATTACAACAACTTTGATTTCCGCTTTCAAAATTGAATTTTGCATGAAATTGAGTCAACTTTTGAATTTCAAAACTTGCATTGCTTTTGATATTCCCCCTAAAATCATAAAATTCAAAATTTCAGTTTCCCTCTCTTTTTCAAAATTCAAATTTTGCATTTTTCGACAATCTTGGTAGGGTTCAATTTTGAGATTGCAACTTTAATTTGGCCTATCTACAGATCATAAAATCACTCAATTTTTTCAGATTAGTTTTAAAATCATCATAACTTTCATCCCTGCAAATTTCGAAAAAAGTTGCAAGGACCGTGTGCACTCCGAGCGCCACGGTCCCGAACATTTTTTCTGAAATTTCGGGAGACTATCGTGATTGCATTTAACAGCTTAAATCTAGGAGATTGGCTGATTTTACTGAAAATTGCTACCTCTAAAATTCAAAATCTTCTCTCCCTTTCTAGTGCATGAGTTTTACAACAATAAGCCCTACTTACACTATTCCCGTTAGACGAAGCCGTAGAATTAAGTCTTTCCGAGGTTTAATTACTGAGGAGATGGAACCTAATTTGAATAGCCTTTTTAACGAGGACATGGGTAATTCCTCTAATCCTCTTAATGATGAAGAAGCTCTCCATGAGGTTTCTGTAGAACAACTTTCAAAATTGGATAACCAATTTGACGATTTTCGACAATGGATGTCTAAAGAATACCCCGATAGTCAAGCTCTTCCTTTAATTGAGGGTCTAAAACGCATGCTTCAAAGTGATAAGAATGGAATTGATATTTTGCGTGTGTTGAGAAAAATGGTGTCTCAACCTTGCATTTATGCGAGGTTACTATTTATAGTAAGTTTTCATTTGGGCACGAAATGGTGTGAAACTCTCCCTGAAGCTTCTGGTTGGTTAGATAAGCATTTCGGTAAAGTTTTGTCGCAAGGTCACAACTAGTTTTGAAGATATTAAAGTTTTCATCTTGGAGGGGTGCAATAAAATATTTAAACTTAAATTTGGGGACTTTAGAGGCTTCGAAATGCCCTGAAAAGTGGTCGTAACCGGCGAAGCGGGTTACGAGGTGATAGAGCACTTCGCGAGCTTTCCAGCGCTTCAAACGGTTCGTCAATCAGACACCCAGTTCTCAAGTTATGGCCTCCGGAAGTTTGTACTCCTGAAATAGGAAAAATAATTTGTATCGGATACATAAATGAGCTGTAAAAGGGAGAAACACGTGTTGATGTGTGCTGTAACATGTCATAGGGCATCTAGAAGGGAGATAAGGTCGGCTACACCTTATTGGGTGGTTTTAGCCCATGGTTTTGTAATATCGTTTGACGGTTTCTTGTATTGTATCTCCTATTTATGAGGTGTGTGAGATAGAGGTTGTGTGTAAGAGTCCTATGGCTATTGAGTTGCCTCTGAATCTCTGATTAATGGTACTCCTGTGAAGAGCTTGCTCTGCAAGTATGTTGTAATCTGTCTTTGATTGCTGAATAAAATATTGAGCTGCTTTTGGAGGGTGGGGTTTTTCTCCCGAAAGGGTTTTCCCCACGTAAATCATTGTGTTGTCGTATGAATGCTATTATATCTATTTCTATTTTCTGTAACTGTTGTAATGATCTGAAAAAGTTTTGCATTACCCTCCTCTCAAGGTTAGTGTAGGAAGTTGTTTCCGCTACTTAACTTCCTTACAGCGTGGTATTGCACACATTGTGGATTCGAATGTGATGCCTATAAAGAGTTGTGCCGAATCTTTGGGTTATACACAACCTCCTACTCAAGTCAATCATTCTATTCCTTTGACAACTTCTATTGCTAGCATACCTACCTTTACATCAAACATAATGACTACTTCAATACAAGACATTCCTCCTATGATCACCAGTCATGGGGGCAATCCTTCCTCTTCAATTAACCCTATTCCTTCATTCAATCCAACTTCTTCATTCATCCCTTCAATGAGTGTTCCTATTACATCTCCGCAAATGAACATGACGCAAGGGGGCAATTCATTTAACCATTCCATTCCTCCTTGTAGTGTTCCTCTTGTCCAATCATCCCCTATGATTGATTATCAGAGTCCCACCACCTTATTCTCTACCTTCTTTCAATAACATAACACCTCCATCTTAATCTAACACATCTAATATGAATTCTTCGATTGAAGCGACCATTAACAATCTTGCACAAACTGTCTCCTCTTTATAGCAACAAATTGCCTCTATGAATCAATCTAAGTTTAGTGTGCCCACATTTGATGTTGCGAGCCCACTTTCTCTTGACATTGTTCGAGCTATCCCTCCTAAACATGTTGAAATCCCGCATTTAGAGCTTTATAATGGTAAAGGTGATCCTCTAACACATGTTAAGACTTTTCAAACAATTTGTACTAATTTTGCTTATGACCAAAGGTTGCTTGCAAAACTGTTTACTAGAACATTAAGAGATAAAGCCCTACAATGGTATTGCTCGTTGCCTTCTTATTCTATTACTTCTTTCGAACAACTTGCAAATGCTTTCATTCAACAATTTCAAAACAATATAAGTCCTAAAGTTACTTTGATTGATTTAATGCATTGTAAACAAGGTGTTAAAGAAAAAGTGACTGATTTCATTGGTAGATATAAGCATTTGTATGCTCAAATTTCTTTTCCAGTGCCTGACAATGATATTCAAAGAATCTTTATTTCTAATTTATAAAAAGATATTCGAGACAAACTTCTATTTTCTGAGTTTACTTCTTTCCAACAGTTGTGTGCGACTCTTCACAATTATCAACTGACTATGAGTCAAATGGAACAATCACATCCTATGGCTCCGAGTGATAAGGGTGATAGCAGTCAACAACCATTTGGGAATTTTAAACCGAATAGAGATTCCATCAAATTCAATGAAAACATCATCAACAACAATGTGAATGCAGCATCAGGTGTGCCTCCTATTTCTAAACTTTTTAAGAAAGAAAGAAAGTATACTCCTTTGAATGAATCATTGCATAGTATTATGAATAATTTATTGGAACAAAATGTGCTTACTCTTACTCCTATAAGGCAAATTGATCCCACAAAGATTACTTCACCTTATTTTGATAACAAAGCTTTTTGTCACTTTCATCGTCAGCCTGGGCATGATACTGAAAAATGTTTTTCTTTAAAGGGTAAAATTCAAGATTTGATTGATAATAATACTATCTCTGTTTCTGGAGTGAATGATAAAGGCAACACATTTGTAGCTCCTCCTAACCAAAATCTTCAGATTTTTACTGATCCATTACCTTCTCATACCTCTAATGTGATTGAGACTAATGATTCCTCTTTATCATCTGATGGTCTTGTGTCTATGACTCCGAATGTGATTAACTTTGTAGAGCAGCAAGAAAACCCTAAAGAACCTTCCATCACATTTGATTCTAGTGAAACTATCAGGGCACCTGATGGTCCTTTATACATAGTTGCAAAAGTTAATAATACACCTTGCCGTGGAGTGCTTATTGATCCTTCCTGCATGGTTAATGTTATTACTGAAGAATTTCTTTTACTTTGCAATTGAATCAAGTGATTTATGACAAAACAGATGTGATTGTGAAATTATTTGATGCATTTTCTTCTCCTGCAATTGGTTCTATTACATTACCTATTGAGGTCCATAACAAATCCCTTGATGTGAACTTTGCTATTATTCCTTCATCCGAACAATTTCGTGTGAAGCTTGGCTATCCTTGGCTATCTTCCATGAAAGCTATTGCTTCTCCTATTCATAAGTGTTTGAAATTTCCCCATAATGGTGAAGTTGTTACCGTCAATCATAGTCTCTTTAAACCAGCTGAAAGAACTTCTAGCGTTCCTATTGATTATTTTTGGCCTAAACAATTCCAATCTCTTCCTCCGCGAAGTGATCATCTTTTCAAATCTTATCAAAAGTGGAAAACGTATATGATCCTATCTCTAAGTGAACCTAGAACACCTAAACTTGACATTCCTATCGTTCTTGAGAAGGAAGTTCTTCCTTTGAAAGATAACACTAATGTCTTTCCTCAAGAAGATTCCCAACCCATCCCTATGGATGTGACTATGTCTATAAAACCTTCTAAAAGTAGACCTATACCTCCTCGTCATGATGGACTTGGTCTTCCTCCTAAACCAAATATTCCTCCTTTATATGGAGCAGTTCCTCCTCCTTCCTTTTATAAAGAGAAGAGACCTTCTTCTTCTCCTATTATCCAGCCTAAGAGACCACAACCTAAACACCCAAGTGATAAGGATGAGAACATTCCTCCTCCTCAATCTTCTCCACTTCCTACTAAGACTAGACGAAATCGTTCTGCACGTGAATGCCGACGAAGCGTCATCTTAGGGCTCAAGCAGCTGCTTCTCAAACTTTACAATCTCCAAAAACACCTTCAACAAGCATTATTCCATTTTCTCCAAAATCTCCTAAACATAAGATGCATGATGGTCTTGATCCTATGCAAGTTAAATATCCTATTTTTATAAATCTTGATGATGATATAGATGAAAATGTTATTCATGATGAAAATGTTACTCCTCTTGCTTCTGATAGTGAATATGAACTTGTTGATATTGATAACCATTTATCTAATGAATTTTTTAAAGCACTTATCCTAGCTCCTAGACAAGAACAACGTGGCTTGGAACATGAACATAGCCCTTGTTTGGATCTTGTGATATCTCCATCTGCTATGTTGGATGTTCCTCCTCTAGCGTGTTCCCTGCCTTCCCGAAACATTGATCAGCAAGATCGGGGGGTAGATGACGTGCTAGACTAGTTACATTAGCATAGCAGATTCTATCCTCCTCTCTTTTGTTACTTCTTCTATATGTTATTCTCATTCTTCTATTTGTTGTCCTTAGTGTTGTCTACTTGAGGACGATGCAAAGCATTGAGATCTCTTTTGGTCTCTCTCATGTTGACTCAAAAGACACATGTGTTCCCTTCTTCTAGGTGACTTTCCTTGATTGGGGAATGAAGAACAATTATGCATACATACATATGATATATATACATGACTTATCATATAGCATACTGACCCCGAGGAAAGCGAAGTCACCTCATGCTTTGTGTTTTGTGTCTATTATCCTTGGGTTTATCTCACACTTGGGGACTAAATCTTTGTGATAACGTGCTCCTTTCCCTTCTCATTTCTTATGTGTATCACTACGTTAAAACAATCACCCCTGTTGAGGCGTGTGCGATCGCTTTAACGTAGGGGGGCATACACCCTGTCTATCCCTTCAGGATACTTGAAAATTTATTGGCGAACGTAGCTTTGCCTTGAAAATTTTTTGGTACTTTTCTTGCATGACTCATAGTGAGGGAACCTTACTACTGACAGTCATGGTTCTCCCTCGTGATCTTCCCTTTTACTTTGTCAATCAAAGTCGTAAGATCCCTAGTCCACTTGGGGCTTGGTGTGTCTTGCCTCCTTGACGTGGTGAAAGTCTTTCAATGTTGTTTCCTTGTACTTTACTGGAAGTATGAGCATACATACTCCCACTAAAGTGGGGGCTAAATGTAGCGTCCTAAAATTGCGACACTTGCAATTTTGACTACATTTCGGTCTTCACGATGGCGACGCAACACGAAACCTAAATGGAGACCCCGAAACCTGATTACGACACAAAAAACTGCATTTTCTAGCACCCTGGCCTGAACCTCCTTTGCACCCTGCTGTCCCGGGAGGTGGGACTAGAGCGCCCAGCACCCTGGTCCCTGGCCCTATTTTGGGCCCAGTCTCCTATGGGGTCTCGGGTCTTTTTGTTTGCAAATTGGAAAATTATCTTTCCTGGTCAGCCTAAGGTCGGGAAAATCAGTCTATTAACCCTAATTGGCAAGTATATAAACTACATTTTCCTCTCTCATTTGATATGATGGAAAAGGCGTGGAAACTATACTCAAACATTCAAGCATTCAAGCATTCCTTCAAGCAATTGATCATTCTAAGTCTCCATTCAAGGCTAAGTGTTGCATTCAAGACAAGGATTCAACCATTGAAGAGGAGATCACATACTACAACATACAACAATACAACAAATAACAACATCTATACCTTCGCACATAAGGATACAAACATCCTTACAACAAGGTATTAGTACTTGTTTTACATTACAGACATTTACATTTACAACATTTCTCATTTCTTGGTTAATTCCAAAACTGGGGTTTGACCTAAAGGCAAACCCCTAATCCCTAACCCCCCAATCGTCTTCGCTTTTCTGTGTGTAGGTTGCAGGTACGCGGCTAAAATTGAAGATCTGGAATCCTTGTGCAGAGACGAACAGATCCCCCTTCGTTTCGCGAATTTTTCGGAGGACCGTGTGCACGCCGGGCGCCATCGTCCCGTCAACTTTTGCTCAAATTTGCAGGACAGCACCGTATCGACATTTTACTGCTAATTCCAGGTCCGCAGCTTCATCCTATATCCCTATCTCAGTTTATAAGCGAATCTTTCTCACTTTCTATGCATTCCTAGCTTCATTCTTCTATCAACATTCTTTACAAAAGAGGGTAGCCTTGCTGTCTTAACCCTTGAAACGCATTTAGCATCCAATCTTTCCTTGTGTGGGATTGGATCTTGTGGGTTTCAACCCCTCTTTTGAATGTAAAGTCTCCCTAAGTGAAAACCATCAACCCTAGCAACCTCCCTTCTCTCTCCTTGGAGTTGGAAGAGGGGAGAGCAACTAGGGTTCGATTGTGATTTTCCGCTTTACAAGAGAATTAACACCTTCCTTATTAGGAACGAGGGAAAGAAATGTGGCATTGAGGGCCCTAAGCATATGCTTGTTACTAAAAGATTCTTGCACAACTTCAAAGAGATTTGGCTTGACAATATCCCAAAAATCTTGAAAGAACTCTATAGCGAAACTATTAGGCTCGAGAGATTTTCCTTTCTTCATACCGAAGACCACTACCTCAATCTCAAAAAGAGAAATAGGTTTAATGAGAGCCTCATTCATTTCCAGAGTAACTATGGAAGGAATGCAATCAACAACCAATCTCTCTTCAGCGCAAGTAGGTACAAAGTATTATTTGAACGGATTCCAAAATAATCTAATGGCTTCCTAGGAAATCTCCCTATGAGAGGAAACCTGAGTCCCTTCCGAAGTAATGAGAGGTACTGCCATGTCTTCTATCCTTTACTGAGTTGTGAAAAAAGCTTGTGTTTCTATCCCCTTCCTGAAGCCAATCAATCTGAGATTTCCGCTTCCAATAAATCTCCTCTCGAAGCTCCCATTCTTATAGCCCTTTTAAAGCAATAGCCTCTTCTCTATATAAAGCATCAAACATCCCCTGGTGTCCAATTTGACAGGTAATAATGTCCACCCTCTACTGAGCATTCCTTTTGGCAGAGAAAAGATTACCAATTCTCATCCTGTTCCACTTTTTCATCCTATACTTAACATGTTGCAACTTCTTGGCAAAGGAATACATAACAGTACCATAAGTTGAATTCCCTTCCCTCCACCATTCAAACATATGATCCTAAAGAGAAGCATCCCTCAACCACCTAAGCTAAAACTTAAACAAGGGATTCTTAGTCCTCCTAAACTTAGTGACTAACAACAGGATAGGCCAGTGATCTAAGCCTCTCCAATCCAAAATATCTGAATAGGTAGTGTATGCGGGAAAAGTGGGGCTATGAAACTTAAAATGTGAAAAATAAAGCTCAAAGAGGCTTGTCCACACACCCACGAGAATTCTTGGTGAAAGTTATGGAGTCATGAAGAATGACTCAACTTCCCAAGGTTGGTTCCATGGTTCTCTATCTCACAAGGTCCCTCAAGCCAATGCCTTTACTCTCAGATCACTGAGAAAAGTGGCTTAGGGATGACAAATGCAAGAATGAGGGATGCTTATGATTGATTTAGTTATGAAAATGCATCCTATCTATGCATGATTCTACAAATGCAATAAACTAGATTATAAGATGACAAGATTAGTAGTAATACTATCCTAACATGATATACTAGTTTACGAGTTAGGCTAATGATAAAGGAAATAGTCTAAAATGCTTATTAGATTAATTCCTATTACAAAGAGAAGCTAGATGTGTTAATAAAATTGAGCATAAATGAGATATTAAAAGCTTGCATGGATCTAAAATGGAGGAATGAGAGCTCTATTTATAGTAAAAATAGGGCAATGGATGGTCAAGATTGAAAGAGTTAATCAAGGGTCAAGTTTGAAAGTTGTCAATCCATGTTTTCAATTTTCACCAATGAAATGGTGACAATTGTCAACATAAGGTTGGTTGAGAGGAGAGGTAAGAAGCACTAAATTCTTGAGAAGACCTCATGGTTACCTAGGAGGTAAGGGTTAAGGTTAGGTTAGGGTTATCCATTGGATAAAGCGTTTACCCAAGGGGTAAACTCTTGTGCAAAGGTTAAAGGAATAATCATGGTCAAAGCAATAAATGTTTGATGAGACCCTTGGGTTAGATAGAGGTTAAGTTAGTCAAAAAGTCTCTAACCATGCCACTAAGGGTTGGTTAACCATTAATGGTTTGAAGACTTTGGGGACAAATTTGTAAGAGTTCTTCCAAATTTGGGGGTATTTAACAAGTTAGCTTGTTGAATGGATAAAGGCTTTAATGCATTTTGAATACTTTACTCCAAATTTGAGAAGTGACCTTCTCAAATTTAGGGAAAAGGGATAATGGATGGGTTTGGCACTAATTGATTAGGATTAGATGAATTCTAGAAGAAATTAGGAATAGGGTTTAGGATGCAAGTGGGAGATGTAGGAAAATGCAAGTGGGTGAGGGAAAACAGAATTAATAAAAATAAATTACTTTATTTCAATTTGGTTGCAATTTAGGAAATTGAATAAATTAGATTTATTCAATTTGAGGTAGACTATTAATTAAATGTAAATTTAATTAAAAGGTAAGAAGGGATTTAACTAAATAAAATGATTTATTCAATTAAATGATGTAAAGGACTTAAGTGAATTTAACTAAATAAATTGAATAATTTACTTAATTAAATAGAGGAATGTGGGTGATTTAGTTAAATTAGATTTAACTAAAATAGAGGAATGAACATAAAATATTCATTTAGGAATATGGTCATTTTTATATGTCTACATTTTGCCCCTCTTTTAAGTAACGTGTGTGCACATGTTGATTCAAAGAAAATGATGTGTCGTCATGATTTAGTTATGATCAATTTTTATGTCGTTTTGAGATTTTCATGTCATGCCCCAGATTTGATTAAATGATGTTGATAATGCCCCCTCGGGAGATGAATCAAAAATTTTGAACATTTGATTTGATTTGGATAAATTTAATGGCATTTTAAATTTTGGTCTATGTTGAATGCGATAAATTGATTCATCTCCCAATAATGATGTTTGGTAGAGTTATATGAGACACCATGAGCAATTTTTGCGTTCCTCCATGTAACCCTAATTTCAAATTACCCTATAAAAGGGAAAAAGTGATTCCTTTTTGTCTCATTTGTGTTTGTTGACTTTGGAGAAAGTGACACTTGGAGAAAAGTCAACATGTCGATTCTGTATTCTTCTTATCGTTTAGAGCGCGTGCGGAGGTATGGGAGGCCTATTGCGTATGGACCACCGATAAGTCAACCTTTTTGACCCTTTTTGGATTTTTCATTTTGTCTTTCTTGGTCATGTTTTCAATTTGTCACGCGGATTTTACGTTTTAATGTGTCGGGGACAAAACGTAGCGCATACGATAGGTTTCGTAGCACATAGGTTTCAAAAAATAGGGTAGTGTCCAAAAAGTTTAGGGTAGCGCATTGGTAGACTAGGTTAGCACTTAGGCTTAGGTTAGCGCACCGGGTGCACAGGGTAGCACAGAGGGTAAAACGGGTAGCACATAGGATATACCTAGCGCATAGGGTGTCTAGGAAGTCGCATGGGTAGGGCTAGATAGCGTGTAGGTATGACCTAACGCATAGGGATAGATACGTAGCACAAAAGCGGGATAGAATAGCTCATAGGGTAATGTAGCGCTTAGGATAAGTTGAATGGCACTTTGGAAGAAAAGGGTAGCGCATAGGTTTTTGCTAGCACGTAGGGTAGATTGGGTAGCGCTTGGAGATGACAGGGTAGCGCATGGTAAGCAGTTTAGCGCATAGACAAAATTGTTTAGCGCATAGGCAAAATTTGTTGGTATAGTATGATTTGTGAATGAAGAAAATTAGTAGGTTGATGCTAGTTCTATCAGGATAGGTGTAAATTGTCGGTTTGCATGGCTGTTGTCATTGTTTTGATGAGTTGTTCAATATGAGTTCTGATATAACTTGATTTGATTTGTGATTTTTCAAGTTGATATAGATTTGATGCGAATTTGATATGATGTGGTTTTTTATATGAATTGTGGAGCTTGAGTTGTTTTACAAGCTGCATTGATTGTGGAACTTGAGTTGTTTCACAAGCTGATATGGATGTGAAACTTGAGTTGTGTTACGAGTTGATATGAAACTTGAGTTGTGTTACGAGTTGATATGAAACTTGAGTTGTGTTACAAGTTGATATGATTGTGGATTGATAGGATGTGGAACTTGATTTAGATTTTTCTAAGTTTCAAGTTTTGATATGAATTTGATTTTGGTATCTATGTTTTGATGAGGAAACTGATATTAGACTTGCTTTGCTTTTTGATAGGAGCGTCTTGGAGTGGTTCAGTCGCGTGAGTGATTTCTGAGACCGTGGTCCTTGATACCATGATTGACACAGGCAGATAGAGACATTATTGAGAGGTATGTCTTGACCTCGTTGTTAGATATGCCTTGGTTTATCGTAAACTGGGGTTTATTGACAGCATTGGCAGAGAGGTGGCACAGTGATACGAACACCTTCCATTTGGTGACAAGCGAGATTACAGTGACGCCTGAGGATTGTTACCAAATTCTACGGATTCCTGTGGTAGGTGCATTACTACCCTATGAGCAGACCGAGGAGGGTGGGACTAAGGCACTTCGTCGAATCTTGCAGGATGATACTGTTTGTGGGTATAAGATCCCCTGGCAGGAGTTCTTGGATTTGGATTATACTCCTCTACCATCAGTTTTGGCAGGTTTCATAGGTGGGTTCTTATGTCCCGACCATAGGTCAAAGGGACTAGCAGTGGGGTGGGGATTGGTTCTGGAAGATATGGTGACGTGGGGTAGCCGATTTGCATGGGGGTCGGCTATGTTGGCCCACTTATACAGGGATATACATCAAGTGGTATACTTAGGTTATGGCAATTTATCTGCTGGAGTGACACTGCTACAGGTATGGGTGTGGGAGCATATTCTCGTAGCTAGGCCATTGGCGGACAGAGATAGGCCTACTAGGTGTGCGTATGCATACAGATATAGAGGGATAGTTGTCCAGCGTAAGCTGGGCAAACTAGAGCACTGGAGGAGAGTGTTGAATGATATTGATACAGTCGTCTGGAGACCATATACAGGTTGCAAGGTATGGGCAGAGGATGGGATGGAGATGCCCTACATTTACATGACCAGATATTTGATAAGGCGGACGCCCTTTATGATTGAGAGGTTTCTGCATAGCCGAGTGCTACGACGATATGGTTGACAACAAGGGATTCCATAGGAAGCATGTTTTTATGCTCGATGGAGATAGGATATTCCGGATTGGGGACCTACGATTGATAGCACAGCGGTAGTGGAGGAGTTATTTCATTTAGTCAGCCAGATTTGGGATTATGCCCCTGAGATAGTGGATGCAGGGATGATTGACAAGTTTGCACCACTCTTTGCAGCGCGTGCAGTGGCTAGGATATCAGATCCAGCTAAGATGATTCTGGCTTTTGATGACGATGAGGAGGTAGATGAGTGGGGTGGTGATGGAGGAGGAGGTAATGGCAGAGATGGCAGAGGAGGTGGCCAAGGTCGACAAGGAGATAGAGGGAGATTGGATCGGGGGAGGAGAGGAGATAGGGGTGGAGATGGTGGTGATAGGGGGATATGGGCGAAGAGTGTTGTGCAACGAGTTGTGATGGATAGAGGGAGAGGAGGTTTGGCCATCAGAGCTGGGGGTGAGGAGAGGGTTGGGGAGGTGATAGCGGTAGTGGGAGGGTATGATGACTTTAGACAACCGGCCCAAAGGAGGAGGTCAAATGTTTTACCTCCACCTGCACCAAGGACAGGTAAAGGGATAGGGGGTAACCCTTCACAGGTACCCCTGCAGATGCGGATTTTGACGCATGTGGAGGATGCGTAGATTAGATCGTTGCAATTGTCAGTGCAGCATTTGCAGACATAGTTGTTGGCACATCAGTGTCAAATTATTTAGCTGACTACAGAGCATGATACAGAGATAGAGTGGCGAGGTCGAGCAGAGGAGCTCGCGGTGAGTTTGTAGAGAGCGGCAACAGGTGGCCCGATGAGAGACACCTTGAGAGAGCTGGCTTTGAGAGCCAAGGAGGTGGAGTATTACCGGTGCCACTTTGAGGATGCAGTGCCTAGGGAGTGTCAAGTGCAGAGTTTTACACAGTCGAGATCTAGTCGATCCCGAGAGACTGGGTCGAGGATGGAGATCAAAGGCGTGACAGGGCCTCCTAGATAGGATCCACCTAGAGATCCAGGTGTTGGGACATCTGCAGCGAGACCGTCGCCTTCAGGAGATAGTCATACCTGAGAGAGTTATCTCCATTGTATTTTGGTAATTTTGTTGTATGGACACAAACATAACATGTTTTGTATATTGATCATTTTTTGAGATATATATATGACACCATTTTCTTTGATCCTCATGTGATGTGTTATGGATTATGCTTTATATATGCTTTTGATTATTCTATGATGATGCAATGCTTAGATAAATGTATGTGATGTGATATTTGATGAATATGATGTGATGATGCATGATGTTGTGAGATGTATCTTGAAAATAAGATGTATGATATGATATGTTGTGAGATGTATCTTGAAAATGAGATGTATGATATGATATGTTGTGAGATGTATCTTGAAAATGAGATGTATGATATGATATGCTATGAGATGTATCTTGAAAATGATATGTATGATATGATATGTTGTGAGATGTATCTTGAAAATGATATGTATGATATGATATGCAACTAATTGTAAAATGATATGCAACTAATTGTTTTTGAGCATCCTCGTTCTGCATTTGTCATTCCTGTATAGCCACATGTTGTTTTCTTTCATTGTATGTATCATCATTGAGCATTGATTTATTTTGGGATATGTTGAAAATTTATACAAGCATAATGGTATAATTGAACCATAATGACCAGAGAAAATTTTACATGATTTTTTATTTTGCAAGATAGCACAAGCGTCAAGGTATAATTGAACCGGGACGACCTGAGTGCGGATTGCGTAGAAACAGACAAGATTAAACAATTTGTATGCATAAAGTGGAATCATGTCTTTAGTGATGTGTTGTGAATCACGTCTTGAGACAAGTATTTACACAGTACAGATGATCGCTTCACAGACAGAAATATTGGAGTCCCCATGACATTCTCTAGCTTTGAAGCATTGTTGAGAAAATATAGAGGATCCAACAATTCAAAAAGATCAAGTGCAAAAATAGTCAAAATTTTATGCAAGATGCAACATTTGATACTTCAAAAAATCATCCATCGTATTTTGTGAATCCTGTGAAGCGATCAATGTTTTGCTTTGCAATCGTGTTAGTGTTATTTTGCTGGATATGATGTTCTGAGTTTGTGACTAGTTTTGACGGCTTGAACGTGCTGCAAGTTTTGATTACTGCCCCTAGTCAAGTGTACTTCTCGATGTGGATATTTATAGTGATTACCAAACCATGGTGAGATGCAGTGAAAGGATATGTGAATAAACCAGGATAGTGACTATGCTAAGTATGACCTGGATGGATATTGTGATAAAAATGTCAAGCAATGGCCGATAGTGCTTTACTGTGGATATAATGGTATGGATATAAATAAAGGAGTTGTCCTCTCACAAATAGCTCCTATTGCCAGGTTTTCACTAGTTGCTTTTATTGTACCCTTTTATTTGCTTTTTCTTGATTTTTTGATATTTTTGCTTTTTTTACTTTTCCGTGCATTTAGACTACTCAAGTGTGGTATTTCTTCAGATGGATGTTCTTAGTTGGTTTGTCAAGAACATCTCCTTCTGAAGTTGTTAGTTGATAGGCGCCTGATCCATAAGCTGGTATAATGACATAGGGACCTAACCAGTTAGGTTCAAATTTACCTTTCTTTTCCCGATCTTGCTGATTTCTAGGATTTTCTTTGAGTACTAGGTCTCCAATTTTAAAAATTCTGGGAATGACCTTGTGGTTGTAGTTCCTGCACATGCATTGTTTATATGCTTTGAGATGAGTGTAAGCATGTTGGCGTCGTTCATCTAGAAGTTCAAGCTCTTGTATTCGATTAACTCGATATTCTTCATCTGGGATTAAGCCTTTCAAAGAGACTCTGAGAGATGGAATTTCTACCTCCAAGTGTAAAATTGCTTCTGATCCATTTACCAATGAATATGGTGTAGCTCATGTAGGTGTGCGGATGCTACTTCTGTATGCCCAAAGTGTTCGATTGAGTTGTATATGCCAATCTTTGCCTGCATCATTCACTATTTTCTTTAGGATTTTCAATATTGTTTTGTTGGATGCTTCTGCCTGACCATCCCCTGTGGGTAGTAAGGTGTAGAAAAACGATGTTGGATTTTGAATTTTTTACATAGTTCTCTTACATCTTGGTTTTTGAAAGGTCATGCATTATCTCTGATAATGGAACTTGGAATGCCATATCTGCAGATTAGATAATTAAGGATAAAAGAGGCAATTTGTTTCCCAATCACTATGGTCATGGGGACTACTTCAATCCATTTGGTAAAGTATTATATTGTGGTTATAATGAACTTGTGTCCATTTGAAGATGAAAGATGAATTTTTCCGACCAAGTCTAGCCCCCATTGACAAAAGGGCCAGGATGTTATGAATGGCTGCAATTCCTGTGTTGGTGCATGTATAAGGTTGCCATGGATTTGGCATTTAGGACACTTCTTTGCAAAGTGATAAGAGTCTTTTTCCATTGTTGGCCAATAATATCCCATTCTTAGAAGCTTTTTAGCAAGAGTAGTACCACTTGAATGTGTGCCACAGATACCTTCGTGAAGCTCATGTAAAGCAGAGTCAAATTCATTACGATCAAGGCAACGAAGAAGAGTACCATCTAGACCTCGACAGTACAAAGTATCAGTAGTAAGAGTATAACAGGTAGCTTGTCGGATAAAGTTATGTTTTTGGTTTCGGGATAGGTCAATGGGTAGGATATTGTTCTTAAGATAGTCGTATATCAATCCATATAATGGAGAGTCGGAACCGGTCAAGACATAGATAACATGGGATTCAGAATGATCATAGGCTCAGGAGAACAGTTGCTCTACCAAAAACTCGTAACGACTTTGTTGCTCTAGAATTTGCAGTAGTGAAGCAATAGTAGCCATTGCATCGGCTGCTCTGTTGTCCAACCTTGGTATTCGCTCGAAGGTGATGTGTACAAAATATTGTTTGAAATCATCCACCATTCGCTTATAGGGTAGCAGCTTATCGTCCTTTGTCTAATAGTCATTGTTGATTTGATTAATGACTAGTTGTGAATCTCCGTAGACTTTTAACTTTGTTATTCTCCATTCTACGGCCATTTTGATGCCTATAACCAATGCCTTATATTCAACAACATTATTTGTGCATGGAAACATAAGCCTATATGATCTTGGTATAGTGTGTCCTTCAAGGGTGATGAAAAGAATGCCAGCACCTAAGCCATGTTGTGTGTAGGATCCATCAAAATATAAGGTTCATTGTTTGGCAGAGATAGCAAGAATGTCTCTGTCTGGAAATTTGATCTCCATAGTTTATTTTCCAGGTAGTGGTGCTTCTGCCAGTTGATCTGCAATTGCTTGTCCTTTGATAGCTCTTGGCTCTGTGTAGTGGATATCAAATTCACTGAGGATCATGACCCACTTAGCCATTCTGCTTGTAAGAGCTGCTTTACTGAGTAAATATTTGAGAGGATCAATTTTTGCAACTAGCCTAATTGTGTGAGCTAGCATGTAGTGCTGGAATTTTTGAGAGGCAAATACCACTGTTAGACAAGCTTTCTCAATGAATGTATAGTTGATTTCATATTCATTCAATGTTCTACTGATATAATAGATAGCTCACTCCTTGCCTTGTTGATCCTCTTATGCTAACAATGCCCCCAGTGATATGTCTGTTGTTGAAATGTAGAGAATGAGTGGCTTCCCTGCTATTGGTGGTACTAGAACTGGTGGGTTCATTAGATATTGCTTGATTTGATAGAAGGATTTTGTACATTTGGCTTCCCATCTAAACGGTACATTTTTATGTAGCAAATAATTGAATGGGAGACTTTTATCTGCTAATTGAATGGTGAATCGCCTGATTGATTGGAGTCATCCTTGTAGAGATCTAAGCTAGCTGATGTTCTTTGGTGGTGGCATCTCCATAATGGCTTGTACCTTTGCTGGATCCACTTCAATACCTTTAGCTGAAACTATGTAGCCTAGTAATTTGCCTGATGTAACCCCGAAGACACACTTCTTAGGGTTGAGCCTGACTTGGAATTTTTACAATCTATCAAAGATATTTTCCAAGATGCTTAGATGTTCTGCTCTAGTGAAGGATTTAGCTAGTAAATCATCCACGTAGTCTTCCATGAAGGTATGCATCATGTCATGAAAGATTGTCGTCATTACTCGTTGATAAGTTGCTCCTGCATTCTTTAAGCCAAAAGGCATGACATTCCAATAGTACATTCCCCATGGATAGGTAAACGTTGTTCTAACTTGATCCTCTAGGGCTATCTTGATTTGATTATAGCCTGAAAAACCATCCATTGGTGATAGCATTGCATGGCCTGTTGTGAGGTCTACAATTATGTCGATACTGGGCAAAGGAAAGTCATCCTTTGGACAGGCTTTGTTGACATCTCTAAAATCAGTGCATATTCTGATACTACCATCTGGTTTTGATACTGGTACAATGTTAGAAATCCATTCAGCATAGTCGATGGGTCGGATAAATCCGACGTCTAACAGTTTCTTCAGTTTGGCTTTGACCATGAGTGCTACATGTGGATTCATCTTTCTTAGTTTTTGCTTTACTGGTTTAGCTCTTGTAGTAATGGATAGGTGATGCTTGATCAATTGTGGATCAATCCTAGGCATATCTGCATATGACCAAGCAAAGTTGATTTACTTTTCTTCAAAAAATTTAATAAATTTTGATATTTCTTCCTCTGTCAGAGATTCTGCAAGGTGTATATTTTGGGCTGCTTCTGTAGTAGAAATGTTGATTGATTGAAAGTGGGCTCAATCAATATGGGTGATCGCTCATGATAATACTCAGGAAGAGTGTCAAGTCTCCCATCTTTAGGTGCCTTAAAAAGGTTTTCACCCTCAGATGTGTCCTTTATTTTTACTTTTGTGTGATCTATTGCTGCCATTGACTGGTTTTCAGCAGTAGATCTTTTATTTTGCTCATTTTTGCAACTGAGAGACTTGGCACTCCCCTGGTTGCAGACATCATTACTTTGTTCACTGGTAGAGTCTATTTCTGGGTTAACAGTATATAAGTGATGGATAATGGATTCATCATTTGAAAAAATTGGTATATCATAAGTTTCAGGTTCATCCCAGTCTATGAGGTCTGGAAAGACAAGTGGTAAGGAGTCATTAGGTGGATCAAGTTCGACTGTTGTAAGTGTTAGGATGGAAGTTTCATCATGGTTGGCCTGGGTGTTAAAGAAGTTAAGGATCTCGTCAAGGTCTTCGATGGTATCATCTTCCGTATAGACTTGCGTATAATGTTGTTGCTCATTTTCCTTGGCATCATAGATATTTTGTGGACCAAATTCAAGTGGTCTAGATTTTGTGTTGCGTTCTTCTTGAGAGAGGGGTGTACTATATTTTGCATAAATATCTTCAGTAATGTTAGAACAATTGCCCCATTCATATTGATTGGAATCAGTCTCAGAGATATCATCCCAGATTCTATCAATGTTGTGAACTGGTATGTTGTAGGGTGAGAATAGGTTTTTGATGATTAATATAAGTTTGATAGTTTTCTCTGATTCTGTGTCAGATCCTGCTTCCACTTTTTGCATTTGTTCATATGTTGTCTCTTCTCGAGGAGAAATGATACAATTAGGAAGTGAATCCTCTTTGTCAGATATTAGTTCTTGAATATGATGTACTTCTGTAGATGTTGCCTTCTTTGGAATGATGGGCTTCTCTTGATGTTGCTTCCTTTCTTGATATTCATGTTCCTTACGTATTGTCTTTGCTGACTCAAATAGTGCATCCTGCCAGGAGTCTTCCTTGTACTTCTTCTTTGCTTTCCACTGAGGTTTTTGATATTTGCATGGTGCCCTCTTTGGTAGTAGAGTGAGTTCTGCTGAGCATCAAATCCGAATTAACTAAAATATCTTGATTTGAAAAATTAAATATTAGAAGCCATCTACCTTTGGAGGAAATCATCATTTTAATTGATATCGTAATAACCCATGAGTTATCGAACAAATCTGATAGCATTCTATCAAAATATCCAAAATCCAAATAATATCGATGAGACCCAGCGATGTCTCATCGATATAAAAAGGGCATCGAAGGAAAGGGAACACCGATGGACTCTAAAAAGGATCCATCGAAAGCAATATTTTTGTCGACAGAAGATATCGAAGAAAGCAGAGACGTTTTCATTGATGGGAGAAAGCTTTCGAGGAAATAATACCATTGGTGCAGCATGAAGGAAACTCACTGAAAGAAGTATTCTTATCGAAAGAGTGATATCGATAAAACAGAAGAAAATTACAATGATAAAAGATATCGATAAGGATATGAGTTTCGAGGAGGCTAAAAGGTATGTTTCTGATATGTGTGGTTTCACCGATGCAACTTGATCGAGAAAAATTACTAATGAGCTTATCAATGAAAAGATGATGGCGAAAGCAAGTCAGCAAAAGTAAATAAGACTTCGATGAAATGACAGACCTATTTATCGATGGGGTGTAGTGATGTCGATAGAAAGGGAGTTTCGATGGAAGGATAAAGGAAGTCACCGAAGCCCTAGGTCTCTTCAACATGAAACCTGACGGACATAAGAAATATATCGATGGGGAGACGTCTATAATGATCGAATGTGACATTTTGATAAAGGGAGAAAATACATACTCGAAGTAATATTCAAAATAAAAATATCATCGATAGAGACGAAGAGATCGATGGAATAAAAAATGAGGGTTCGAAAGATATATTCTCATCGAAATGATTGCCGTGAAAATCAGAAACAAATCCTAGGGAAGGTCACATCGCCATTAAATTCGAATGTATTCCCAAGTAACTGTTGTTAAAATTGCCACTATTAACTGATCAAAGATGACATGAGGATGCTAAACAGAGATATTGGAATCGATAAAGATGACAAGTACACTGAGCATATGGGGGTACCCAATTTGTTTATCTTCCAGTTTGTTAATAAAAGATGTTAGTTAATGGTTGAAAATCCACAACGCTTGGTAATAATGTATACTCTCATATAAAGGGTGAAACTTTGGTATCGTGAAAGATAATTAGAGAAGGAGTAGATTATAGCCTCAGGCTTACCATTGTAATATTTTGGCAAATATATATAATAAAATCAGTCATTTTCCTTTACGTTTATGTTGTGGATTATTGCATTTTTGGCAGGCAGTTGCTTATGATATTATCTAAAAGCATATAAGGTTATTCGTGTTCTTCCAGTGAAATTTTGTGTTTCATATTGTATATTTGGATCAAAAATATTTACTCATGAATCGTAATTGTTCCCCGTATTTCTTCCTTGGCTGGTCTCTTAAAAGTTAGGGTTAAATTCATTCAAGTAGTTTACAACATAGACACTGAAGTAGAGCTCATAAGATATAATAACTGACAGACTCATCGAGAGGTGGTGGGTTTAAAAATTGTCTCATAAGTTTACACAATAAGTCCTAAAGAAATATAAAGACTTTGTAGCCCAAACAACAAAGAAAGGCATTGGTCATCTATAGAATACAACTCATCAGTTTACATTTCACTTTAAAAGTAATAGGAGTAGTTGAGTAGGAAATATAGAATAGGCTAGCAATAATGTATATACATAAATTTCAAGCACAAAAATTGAATAACTTCTATAACAACAATCTTGAACTCATCTGCTATATCTCCATCCTAGGAATTTATGCCATTCTGAGATAGGAGGACATCAGATCAAGATACTTAATCTGCTATAAAAAGCATTAGTCATTGAAAACAACTAGTGAGTAGGTATACCTACCTAGGTCCTGCAAAGCCTAAAGTGAGAGAGTTAGTAACCAAATAGGTTCGCTCTATAAGTTGGCCAAGTCAATTGGAGGGTTCAATTATAGGAGTTGGCATTTCCTTAGAACCTATCCAATCTGTTGATTTGAGACCCAACAGATTGGCGACTCTGCTGGGGAACATTCATAAAAAAAAGTACTCTGTTGTGGGAAAGAACTCATATACAAAATACAAATTCCTTTCGAGAAGAAAGGTGACGACTCTGAAATAAGAAATTTTATGTACGAAAGGAGGTCAATAACACAAGGCCACCCCATAGTCCAATTAAACTTTGATCAAAAGAGAAGTAAAAGAAATCCAAAGGAGAAATTAATAGATATTCCAATGGAACCTAAAAATAACTTTATGAATGGGAAGTATAATCAACACTATTATGAAAACCATTCACCTCTAGCCTTGAGTAAATAGAATTATACAGTCCCCACATACCCCAGGGATGAGGATTTGGCAGTTGTGGATAGAGCGCAAAAAGGGGAATACCCTCCTGGCTTTGAGAATCACCGTCCAAATTCAAGAGCAGGGGCTTCAAGTTCCTCAGGCTCAAGTAAGGTGGATGCTTCAGATCGTATGGCAGAATTGATGAGGCAAATGATGGAAGCAGCCATTGAAATGAAAGATGAAGGAAGAGTACAAGAATGTATAGGATCATTTGCTAGATTGCGTATAAATATCAATGAAGATGATATTGATCATGACTTGGAGAGATCCAGGGCAAGGTGTGAACAGGCATCCCAAGGATCAAATAGAGGGAGAGATAGTACAGATAAAACCAATGCAAAAAACAATACTTACAAGGTGTTTGAAAACCCTCTATACAATTCTAAGCCAAATAACTCTCCATGTAATAATATACCTCTTGAGTATCAATACAATCACTTCAATAAATTTACATATCAAAACCACTTTCAACCACAAGACCAATTTCTTTTTGGTAATAACAATGTGAAACCGAACTATGGAAACTTCTTCCAAGGTGGCTACGGGCTGATGAATACATAACGCATCAGGCAATTTGACTTTTCAGGGATGATGATGTATCCTCACCCTATCCCTAATGAAATTAGGACTGCAATACCAAAGTTCACTGGGAGTAACACCATCTCAGGGGATGCACATTGTAAGGCTTTTGACACAGTTATGGAGGATTTTTGTCTCCCATACGAGGATGTTAAGATGAAGTTGTTCATGGAGTCATTGATAGAGGATGCCCGAGATTGGTTCAGAGCACTGCCGGATTTTTTAGTAAACAGCCTAACAAAGTTTAAGAGAATTTTTCTTCAACAGTATGGAGATCAAAATAGCCCAGAGTTTTCCTTACATGAGATCATAAGAATCAAGAAGGATACAAATGAAACAGTGGCTGATTTCAATAAGAGATTTAATAGAGTTATGAATAAAATTCCTAATAGAATGAAATCGGTTCTTGAAGTCAGTATTTTGTACTACATGAATGCTTTTACAGTAAAACAAACTATGAGCTCAGAACAAAGAATCATACAACCCTTCAAGGAGTCATGAAAGCGGCCATAACTATAGAGAATAATAGAAAAGCAACTGGAACCATAGGAAGAAGGGAGGATGCAAGGTTGTTCAATCCAAAAGCCCCTAAACAAACAAAGGACGATGACAAGTTGGACAAGGTGCCGAAAGTCCTCGAGGATTTGTTTGTCAAAGTAAACAAAACTAAGAAACAACAATTCTATCGCCATGACAAACCCAAAGTGCATGATATGCCTTATAACACCACATGGAAGGATGAGAAGACAGTGGACAAGAATCCAAAAGAAGGTAACTAAATACCAGATCCTTTAAGAAAAGTGGTGAACCAGGTGGTTGATGAAGATATGCGGTGTTTAGTGTGTGATATGCCTCATTCTCGTTACCAGTGCGCAGTGGCAATGAAGTTGCGGTGAAGAGAGGAAGAATGTGAAGAATATGCATATGATCGTATGATAAACTTACTATCCTTTGAGGACTATGACTCATCTGAGGGGAGTGAAGGAAGTGATGTAAATTCTAGGCAGATTAATTAGCAGTGTTGTATGCAACAGGTATTCTCAGATGAGGAAGATGAAATCAAGCTGAGGATCCCTACTAAAGAAGAGTGAGAGAGGATTACTACAGTTGTTGTTGAACAAGCCAAAAGGACTTATATGCTAAGAAACAGAACCGTAGACCCTGAACAAAGCAAACCATCAAGCATGTTCCTAAAGGAAAGTAATAAAACATCTAAACCAATAACTAAGCCAAGCAAGACTCGAGAAGAAAACACAAAATTAATTAAGGAAAAGGAGTTGCAAGTTTCTAGGATGCAAAAGGGTGATAAGGACGGGACGGTGAATACTTCAATACTGCCTACTACAACATCATTTGATATTGCCAACACCTTGGCACAAATGAAGGTCTCTGTTCCACTACTTGAGATGATGAAGTTTCCCGAATACTGAGAAAAAACCTTGAAGGTGATCATTGGTGTATCTAAGGAAGAGACCAAGGAACATAAGCAAAATAGCCAAAATAATGATGACCCTGTTCCAACTATATATTTAGGGTCAACAATAACAAAAAATCCCTCTCAAGTAGACCCATTTTATGTAACCCTGATGATCAATAACAAGATGATAAAAATTTGCATGATTAACTCAAGAGCTGCTATAAATGTTATGCCAGTAGGAGTCATGAAAGAACTTGGAATGTCAGTGGACATAAATTTTGGTAAATGCTATGCCATGGATAATTGTTCTATCCCAGTGGTTGGTGTCATGAAGGATGTTGAATTCAAATTGGCAGCATGTCCAAAAGCATCTTATAAAATGGACATCACTGTGGTTTATGTCCCTCCTAACTATGGTATGTTATTGTCAAGACTGTAAAGCGAAAAATCACGATCGAACCCTAAGTGTTCCCCCCACCACTCCAAGGAGAGAGAAAGGAGGTCACTAGGGTTGACGGTTTTCACTTAGGGGAGACTTTACATCCAAAAGGGGGGTTGAAACCCACAAGATCCAATCCCACACAATGCAAGATTGGATTCTAAATGAGTTTCAAGGGTTGAGACATCAAGGATACCCTCTTTTGTAAAGAATGTAGATAGAAAGATTGAACTAGGAATGCATGAAAAGTGAGAAAGATTCACTTATAAACAGAGATAGGAATATGGGATGAAGCTGCGGACCTGGAATTAGCAGTAAAATGTTGAGACGATGTTGTCCTACAAATTTGAGTGAAAGTTGATGGGACGATGGCGCCCGGCGTGCACACGGTCCTCCGAAAAATCTGCGAAACGAAGGGGGATCTGTTCATCTCTGCACAAGGATTCCAGATCTTCAATTATAGCCACGTACCTGCAACTTACACACAGAAAAGAGAGGATGATTGGGGGGTTAGGGATTAGGGATTTGCCCTTAGGTCAAACCCCGGTTTTGGAATTAACCAAGAAATGAGAAATGTTGTAAATGTAAATGATTGTAATGTAATAAAGTACCAATACCTTGTTGTAAGAATGTTTTTATTCTTACATGCGAAGGTGTAAATGTTGTTGTATGTTGTATGTTGTATGTGATCTCCTCTTCAATGGTTGAATCCTTGTCTTGAATGCAACACTTAGCCTTGAATGGAGACTTAGAATGATCAATTGCTTGAAGGAATGCTTGAATGCTTGAATGCTTGAATGTCGCTTCTGCCTTTTTTCCATCTCTCTTTTTGAGAGGGGAAATGTAGTTTATATACTTGCCAATTAGGGTTAAAAGACTAATTTTTCCGACCTTAGGCCGACCTAGGAAGATTATTTTCCAATTTGCAAACATAAAGACCCGAGACCCAAAAGAGACCAGGCCCAAAAATAGGGCCAGGGACCAGGGCGCTGGGCGCCATGGTCCTGGGGGACCAAGGCGCTGGGCGCCTTAGTCCTGAAGGACCAGGGCGCTGGGCGCCATGGTCCCACCTCCCGGGACAGCAGGGTGCAAGGAGGATCAGGCTAGGGTACTGAAAAATGTAGTTTTTGATGTCATGAACAAGTTTCGGGGTCTCCATTCAGGTTCAGTGTTGCGTCGCCATCGTGAAGACCCAAATGCGGTCGAAATTGCAAGTGTCGCAATTTTAGGACGCTACAAAGACAATGGTCGAACCTGATAGGAGGCCATGTCCAGCTAGACTTATGATATGCTACTATACCAATAAATGGAGAAGAGGTAAGGATTGAGAGAGAACCTCGCTCTGATTACATCATCGAGGAGGCAAAACCTGTTGATTCGGTATGTTTCATCCAGTCAGATATGGACAACTTCAAAGTAGAATTGACAAAAACAAAATTGAGAGGATTGACCCCGATAGAGTCTATAGTCAAGAAGAGTAAAGATCAAGTATGGAAGATGTACTTTGATGGATCATGCAACAAGGAAGGAAGTGGGGTTGGAATTGTATTTATCTCACCAGATGGAGAGACATTCAAGTATTCTTTCAAACTAATGTTTGAATGTACAAATAATATTGCAGAATACGAAGCCTTACTCACTGGACTTAATGTGGCTACCAAGCATGGAATTAAATTGCTCAGTGTCTTTGGGGATTCAGAACTAGTAATATCTCAAATCAAACAAAAGTATGCCTCCAAACATCTTAGGTTGAGACAATACAAGGATGTTGTATGGGATACCATGGAACTGTTTGATGCTTTCCAGATAAGTTGGATTGACAGATTGAAGAATATCATGGCTGACTTCTTGGCCAATGTTGCTTTGAAGGTAAATGATATAACATTGAATGGGGTCTCAGAAATGGAAATAAAAGTCAGACCTTTTGTTCCAGATAACTTGTATAACTGGCAAGTTTTTCATGATGACAAAGATTTGTTAAAATTCTTACATTGTGTGGATCACTACCAAGCACAAGCTATCAACTTCAATGATTTTGTGGAGATGATAGATGGGAAAGAGACTCTGTTGGGTCAAGAAATCATACAGTTAAAATCTAATAAAATACCTAGAGGACTAGTCGCATTGGAAAGAGCTTTCAACATACAAGACAAAGTTGAAATCAAAGGAACCTCAGTCAAAGAAAATGATGTTGAGTAGATTAATTTGGGAAGCAAAGAATCACCAAGGCATGTTTTTATTGGTAATAAATTGACTCCCAAAATGAAGCAGCAATTAGTAATGTTACTCAGAAAATAAAAGCATGTATTTGCATGGTCTTATGATGACCTCAAAGCATACAAGGAAGATCTCTTCCAACATGAGATACCTCTTAATCTTGATGCTAAACCATTCAAACAAAAGCAGAGGCCTATAAACCCCACTTTACTCCCTAAGATGAAAGAGGAAATAATAAAAATGAAAGATGCGGGGATAATTAAACCTTGTGGATACTCTACTTGGGTTTCAAATTTGGTACTTGTTAGAAAGAAAAATGGGGACATAAGACTGTGTGTGGACTTCAAAAATCTGAACATATCATCATTAAAATATAATTATCCTTTGCCAAACATGGATAATATGCTGCACAAAGTATCTGGGTGTGATTTATTGTCCATGATAGATGGGTTCTCAGGGTATAATCAGGTAAAAATTAAGACGTTGAACAATATAAGACAACTTTCACAACACCATGGGGCACATATGTATATGCAAAAATGCCATTCAGATTGACAAATGTAGGGGCAACATTTCAAAGGGCAATGGATGTAGCGTTTGCAGAACTAATTGATGTAATAATGGTGGTGTATCAGGATGATTTAACAGCTTATTCAAAAAGGGTTGAAGATCATTGCGATCACCTTGAGAAAGTATTCAAGAAAGCTCTAGAATATGGAATTTCCCTCAATCTGAAGAAATGTCATTTGGTAGTTGAAGAAGGGAAGCTCCTGGGACATATAGTATCTAAGGAAGGGGTGAAAATTGACCCTGAAAGAGTAGCTACAATAAATGAAATACCTATCCCAAAGACTATCAAATTTGTTCAATCATTTTTGAGACAAATCAATTTTGTCAGAAGATTCATCCTAAATTTTGCAGATACCATAAAACCTATAGTGAGGATGCTGAAAACAGAAGCTAAGATTGATTGGGATTCAGAGGCATTAGATGCATTTCTAGATATAAAAAGGGCAATATCTAAGGCACCAGTATTGATATCCCCAGATTTCAATAAACCTTTTTTAATTTATTCATTTGTATCTCGGCATATAGTGGTAGTATTGTTATTACAAAAGAACCAGGACAATTGTGAGCAACCTATTAAAACAAGCTTATACATTGGTAACAGTAGTAAAACAATTCAGACCATATTTTGTAGGAGTAGAAGTTATAGCATATGTTCCTAATGCAGCAGTGAAGGACATATTTAGACAAACTGAGGTCACAGGAAAAAGATGTAAATGGATCAACCAGATTCAAGAATTCAATATTGAGCTCAAGATTTCACAAGTTATCAAAGGTCAAGGATTGGCTAAACTTATCGCAGGAGCAGGGGTTGAAGAATTTCAGGTAAATGAGGTTGGACTAGATGAAGCCAGTTTCAGTATTGAAAATACAGCCTAGTATGCAGATATCATGTATTATCTCAGGCACATGAGATGTCTAGATGGTATGAATGATAATCAAAAGAGAATATTAAAATTGAAATCCACAAAATATGTGATCATCTATGGAGACTTGTATTGGAAAAATAGAGATGGTATATTGTTGTTATGCCTAGATGAACACCAGGCAGAGAAGATTCTAAAAGAGATGCATGAAGGGCTTTGTGGTGGTCATTTTTCAGCCAAAACTACTGCACATAAGATATTAAGAGCTGGATATTTTTGGCCATGTGTCTTCAATGATTCCTATGCTTATGTTAGAAAATGTGAGGCTTGTCAAAAATTCTCAGGCAAAATGAAGTATCAAGGATCACTCCCACTAAGACCAATGCAGGTTGAAGAACCATTTCAATAGTGGGGAATAGACTTTATAGGAGAAATTTCAAAAAAGTCGAGTGGAGGATAGAGATGGATTTTGGTTGCCACAGATTACTTTACCAAATGGGTGGAAGCAATACCTGCTAAACAGGCCACCACTAAAATAGTGATAAAATTCATACTGAAAAATATCATTACTAGATTCGGTGTTCCTGCAAGGATCATCTCTAATAACGACATGGCTTTCAGGTCTGAAGAATTCAATACCTTTTGTGAAAAATATGGCATCACAATATCTCATTCATCCCCTTACCACCCTCAAGGTAATGGGCAAGCTGAGTCTAGTAACAAAAACATCCTAAAGATCATCAAAAGAGTGCTAGGACAAAATAAAAGGGCGTGGGACTCAAAACTGAATCTAGCATTATGGGTAGATAGAATAATAGTAAAAAAATCTACAGGGAGGTCCCCATATGAGCTGGTCTATGGTAAAGGGGCTAGACTCCCTTTGGATAACCTCCTACCTATACATAAATTCATAGCACAGGAAGGGATAGAGATTGATGACCCTTTACAGGAGAGGTTGATATAGTTGGTAGAGCTTGATGAAGTCGGGACAGAAGCACAAGAAGGGATAGAGATTGATGACCCTTTACAGGAGAGGTTGATACAGTTGGTAGAGCTTGATGAAGTCAGGACAGAAGCACAGGAGCAAAACCTTAAAATCCAGAATCAGATGAAAAAATTGTATGACAAAAGAGCAATAGAGAGAAAGTTTAAAATTGGTGATTTGGTTTTAATGTGGAACACCAGGAGCCAAGATAAAGGTAAGCATGGCAAGTTTGAGGCTCTATGGCTTGGACCATATGCGATAATGGATAAAGCAGGGGAAGATTCTTATTTTCTCCAAAGTGCTACGGGAGAAGTTCAGGAACTGCCAGTGCATGGACAATTCTTGAAAAACTTATTTTCTTGAAAATATCCTTCTCCATGTACAGTAGTTTAGGTCTCACCCCCATGATAAAAACCACATTTCCTTTGATTTCGCCCTATATAAACCAGAGAGTCTAGATTCTTGGAGGTATTCATAGCATACCCCCATCCCCAGTCAGAGCCACTATTGAGCATCAAATCTGAATCAAGTAAAATATCTTGATTTGAAAAATTAAATCTTAGAAGCCATCTACCTTTGGAGGAAATTATCTTTTTCATTGATATCGTAATAACCCATGAGTTATCGAACAAATCTAATAGCATTCTATCGAAATATCCAAAATCCAAATAATATATTCTCATCGAAATGATTGTCGTGAAAATCATAAACAAATCCCAGGGAAGGTCACATCGCCATTAAATTCAAATGTATTCCCAAGTAACCATTGTTAAAACTGCCATTATTAACTGATCAAAGACGACATGAGGATGCTAAACAAAGATATTAGAATGGATAAAGATGACAAGTACATCAAGCATATGGGGGTACCTAATTAGTTTATCTTCCAGTTTGTTAACAAAAGATATTAGTTAATGGTTGAAAAGCCACAACGCTTGGTAATAATGTATACTCTCATATAAAGGGTGAAACTTTGGTAATGTGAAAGATAATTAGAGAAGGAGTAGATTATAGCCTTAGACTTACCATTGTAATATTTTGGCAAATATATATAATAAAATCAGTCATTTTCCTTTGCATTTATGTTGTGGATTATTGCATTTTTAGCAGGCAGTTGCTTATGATATTATCTAAAAGCAGATAAGGTTATTCATGTTCTTCTAGTGAAATTCTGTGTTTCATATTGTAGATTTGGATCAAAAAGATTTACTCGCGAATCGTAATTGCTCCTCGTATTTCTTCCTTGGATGGTCTCTTAAAAGTTAGGGTTAAATTCATTCAAGTCATTTACAATATAGACACTGAAGTAGAGCTCATAAGAAATAGTAACTGACAGACTCGTCAAGAGGTGGTGGGTTTTAAAATTATCTAATAAGTTTACACAATAAGTCCTAAAGAAATATAAAGACTCTGTAGCCCAAACAACAAAGAAATGCACTGGTCATCCATGGAATACAACTCATCAGTTCACATTTCACTTTAAAATTAATAGGAGTAGTTGAGTAGGAAATATAGAATAGGCTAGCAATAGTGTATATACATAAATTTCAAGCACAAAGATCGAATAACTTCTATAACAACAATCTTGAACTCATCTGCTATATCTCCATCCTAGGAATTTATGCCATTTTGAGATGGGAGGACATTAGATCAAGATACTTAATCTGCTATAAAAAGCATTAGTCATTGAAAACAACTAGTGAGTAGGTATACCCGCCTAGGTCCTGCAGAGCCTAAAGTGAGAGAGTTAGTAACCAAATAGGTTCACTCTATAAGTTGGCCAAGTCAATTGGAGGATTCAATCATAGGAGTTGGCATTTCCTTAGAACCTATCCAATATGTTGATTTGAGACCGAACAAGTTCAAAGCCCAATCCCTTTTTGTCTTTACTAAATTGTGAAGGAGGATCCAATGGTTCGGTGATGCCTTCCTAACGCTTACCAATAGGTCCTTTGCCATTGTATCCCATTTTTTGTATGATTAAGTAGCCTTTTCCATACAAGTGTGTTGGTATAGCTACTTCCACAGTAGCTTCTCTTTCTTCTTCCTCATCTTTGTATAGCCAACTAAGGATGTCCTTTTCCTCAGATTCATGTGCTAGAGTGTCGAGTTGGATAAATGTGCCATCAAACTTGGTGATGGGCTGAGTTGCTTGATGTGTTGATGTTGCAGGTAATCCATGAGATCTAGGTGATGTTGGTAAGTTGGCCAAACACATGGGTTCCAAAGAGTATTGTCCCATTCCTTGTTCTTTGATTTTCATTTTCTACTTGAAATCCCTAGATAATGATTTAGACTTTTCTTGTTGAAGATCTGGTGCTGAGGAATTTTGTTTCTCTCTATTATGTGGAACCAAGTTGTCTTGGGCTACCCCCATAGCATTATAATGCTGAAATGGATTATGATCAAGTGATATAGAAACCTCCTACCCATTGTAGGGGAATTTAACACACTAGTGATAAGTGGAGGGTACTGCTTGCATTTCATGTATCCAGGGTCGACCCAATAAGATATTGTATGTGAGGTCTATGTCTAAGACTTGGCACATAGTATCCTTTTGTATCGGTCCTACCTAAATTGGCAACAACACTGTTCCTTTAGATGATCTTTCCTCATCATCATATGCCTTTATAGTAATCTTTTTGCATGGACCAACAGACTCCTCAGAGAAGCCTAATGCAGGATAAGTTTTAAGGTACACATATTAAGTCCAACTCCTCCATCTATTAATACTCATTTAACTCGGTGTTTATAGACCATGACTTCAATATGGAGTGGAGTATTGTGTGGATGGCTCAATGAGATATTATCATGCTCAGAAAAAGTGAGGTTATGAGACCCTGTCATATGAGCCACCATGGTTTGGAATTTGTCAGCATCTAGATCTTGAGGTACATTTTTTTCTAGTAATGCTTGTTACAATATGTCTTTGTGTTTTGGCGAAAGTTTCAACAACTCAAGTATAGATATTTGAGCATGAGTTTTGCGCAGTTGATTGAATAGATCATATTGAATTTTGGGTATGGTGTTTGTTGTTGACATATGTCCCTTCAAGACATATTTTTGAGCTCTGGTTGTTACATTGATGAATTCATGTTCACACCTGTCTTTGATTGTGATAACATTGACTTGATTGTCCTCAGCTGATATGTGATTGATGGTGTTATTGTATATGTGATTGATACGAGCTCCACATGTATCATTTGAGGTTGAAGCTCCATCCTTGTTGTAGTTTGGAAGAGGATTCTTGAAAGCTCTGTGGTCACCATTTGTCTTGAGACCATCGATTGTTAAATCACCTCTATCGATCATGTCTTAAACAATGTTTTTTAGCCTCATGCAATCATTTGTTTGATGACCTTTGTTGCGATGAAAATCACAAAAGTGTGAGTCATTCCACCAGGGTGGTTTGATTTGTGGTTCAAAATTGTTGATTGCGGGTAAAGAGATAATTTTGTTTGCCAGAAGTTCTCTAAATGGTGACTCCAGTGATTGCCCTAGTGTTGTGTAAATGCATTTTGGAAAGTTGTTCGTGTTACCCCATGAGTTTGGATTAGGTACCCTATTGGTTTTATTGTTTTAGGTATTGTTGGTGTTGAGTTGATCTTGATTGGTATTTGGTGCATAAGCGTTAGTGCCTGAGTTAGCACCTTTGGGATTATTTGTAACTTGAGGATTACCTGATAACGCGAGCATGGGCTACTTTGATCTTGGATCATTTGATTCATTTCCTCCTTCATTTCCATTGTTTTTGTTTTTGGTCCAGAATCTGGATTTGTCCAAGTTGTTGTTGTTTTGGTTATTGTAATTGGATTAACTTGTTCCTTCTTTGAAAAATTTCAACGTTCCTTTCTTGACACATGCTTCTTCTACTTGGATGCCATTCTCAATCAATTTATCAAAAGATGGTATGCATTAGAGTTTGAGTTTGTAACTCATCTCACTATTCAAGTTGTCGATGAAAATTTCCATCTTTTCCTTTTCGGGTACATCATGAGGATATCTCGAAACCATACGCCGCCAACGTTGAAGGAAGACCATGAATGTTTCATTGTTTTTCTGTTTGGTGTTACAAACGTCTAACATGGTGATAGCATGTTGAATGTTATAGAAATATTGAGTTATGAATTTGTTGACTAGTTCATCGAATGCTCTGATGGGAGGTGTGATTTTGGATAACCATTCCATTGTTTGTCCTCCCAAGCTTCTTGGGAATAACCTCATCAAATAGGTATCATAATGAGCAAATTCAAGACTCATTGTACATAATTATCAAACATGATCATGGGGATCACTTTTCCCATCATATTTGTCAAATTTGGGAATGTCTAAGTTTGGAGGAAAAGGTACCATGTTCAATCTTCTGTCAAACGGACAAGGACAAATTTCAGTTAATGAACACCGTACTGTTGTCCCTTGTTGCATGTCTTGCATTTGTCTTTGTAACATTTGAATTTGTTGAGTAAGAGCAATCAAAGGTGCATTATTTTGCTGAGGGAAGAATTCTTCCCTTGCATTAATTCTAGGCTGAAATGGTGTATGGAATGATATGTTTTGCTCGGGGATGTTTTTCTCAGGTATATTTTGTTCTGATAGATTTTGTTCAGGAATATCTTGCTCAGGGTCACATGCTTCTTCCTCTATTTGTTGTTCTTGATATTCGTAATGTTGAGATTTTGTTCTAAAAATGTCTGTGTCAAAGTCTTCAGGAAGTTTAACTCCTTTGCTTGTGAGCATGAGTAGGTATTTTTCCTTGTCATTTTCCATGAGTCTTTCCACAAGTTTTTGAAACAAAGCGCTCTCTTGATATTCTTGAAGAAGTTCTTCAGAAATTTTGGTGTCCTCTAGATTTGGATGCTCGAAAGGATTTGATAATCTCCAATTCATGCTGGATTCTGATTGTATTTTGCTTTGTTTGTTTCGTTGAGAGCGAGTAACAGTAGGCATCTAGTAGAAGCTTTCTGTGACAAAAGGAATGAACTCTTCTTCAATGTTTTGTTCAGTGGTTGGTGGTTCAAATCGGGGTATGTTATAAGTGATGCACTCTTTGGGAAAGAAAGCCGGATTGATCTTCCCTCCACGATTTATTTGTTGGCTGAATGCGGACTTTTGACAGAATGCTCTACTCCTTAATGGTTCCTTGTCAAGTTAGTTTGTTTTGTTTTGAAAATATAATCATATATGATGAAGGAATGTTCGATAAGATTTGAATAGTTGACAATTGATGTATAAAAATTTATTTATTTTGGCAAGTTTTGAAGAAATCGGTTGTTGTTTCTTCAACTTAGTGTTATGATAAATATTCTTTCTTCTCAGAATATGAGGATTGGTCATGCACAAGCGATCAATGGTTTCCTTTGATTTGTTTTGGATTCAGTTTAGCTTGTTTTGGAAACTCAAGTTCTACTTTATCAAAGTGAAGGTTTAGATGCCCCCTCATGACAAAGTACATCAAATGATATGGAATACAAGCTTTCCCGATATGGAAACTTGATTTGACAACTTGAAGTTTTAAACAAGTGTGTTTTGGGATAAAAAATCCGTTTGATTTTAAAGGACCTATTTGCCACTTGTGATGATGTTTCCTAATTTTGATAGGATTTATATGTTTATCTTGTGACTAGTTTTAGATTTCAGACAACTTTGCTTGATGGAAACTTGCTTTTAGAAATAGCTTTTGATACTCTGTTTTTAGTTTTCTGATTGATGAATTTCAGGCCGATGAAGGAAAGCTTTCGAAATTATTTTCAAAATTGACCTCTATTTTGCCCCTTGTTTTTCTGGTTTTGACTATGTGCTAGAACAAAGATGCAATGCGCTATAAAAACTTCTATATGCGCTAGCGAAAAGACTCCACACTAACTGCCACTGCTTGTTTTTAGATTCTGGTGAAGCGCTATTGTTAAGATTTGACGCGCTAAAGAGAAGGTTTAATGCGCTAAAAGATGGTTCCTACATGCTAAGAAGTTGCTCTTACACGCTAAACTACCCTAAAATATATTTGACTTGGTTGTTTTTCTGCAATTTTGGAATTTTGCCTTGAGTTTTTAGTGATGATAGATGATTTTCTGAAATAACAAATGAAAGAACAACACCAAAGAGACAACCATTTTGCTTAATCTAAACAATAAGTGTATGTTTTGTGAGGATGTGTTCAAATCCCCAATGTTTCAACAGGTTTAGATACAACATGCATTTCAATCAGACTCTTTATTCAAGGGTTATAAGCAATATCATAGCCCACTAGTCTCGATACTCCATTAGCTCAAACAGCCGTGTCACCCCCTAGGGCGCGCCCGTTTTTTTGCCTTTTGCCAGAAATTAACCCAAAGTGAATTGTTTCACAATTGAGTAGTTATTTTGGGAGATATATGGTGAGCGATCTTGGGGGTGGATTCTTCCCCACCCTTGCACTATGATATTGTAAATGTCTGGTTACTAACTCAGCTCAAAGTTTCTATGCTAAGGTTTGTAATCAAGCTTCATGTTCGGCCATCGGTGATAAACTCCCTTGGGAGGCTTCCCAACCTTTAGAACAAAGGCTTTATGTATCTCAAGGATACTGGGGGAAGGCTAATCACTGCGCACAACTGTTGAAAAGGACTTTTGCCACTTTCCACTTTTGATTATAGTGGGTTGGAACACTTGGCTTTAAAGTTGTTTCCCACTTAGGTCGTTCCCTTCATAGTGGCCAAAAATGGCTTTAAGAGTTTTTCAACCCCTCGGGAAGGCAAGCTTGCTAAAGGTTTTATTGCTTGAATTAAAGAAAGCTTTAAGAGTGGTTTGGCTTTTTGATCACCCAATTAAGGGGAGAGCATATACCTTCCACTTTCGAGACAAAACACACAAGTTCTTTTTAGCCTTTCAAAGCAATGATTTTTATTTTTTTTATCCTATATGGAGATGTTGCTCCACGAAAACATGGTGTTATTTTTAACTTTTCAAGGCAATGATTTTCTGATTTAAAAATAAGAACTTGGTCAATAAAATGAATATGATGTTTCGTCAACAAAAGAAATCGATTGAAAGGGGAATATCTTCCCTCTTTAGTTGCAAAAAGACTTTTGGGACTTTGTGTGGTTCTTTACTTTGCTAAAACCTAAAATGGACCCTTTTATACACCAAAGGATGGTGAAGTTCTTTTTAATCCATTTGTTTGCAAAACTTGAAAAAAAACTGATTTGTTCTTTTTAAAACCCAATTTGAAAATTCTCTCCTAGAAAAGAAAGGAAAAATTTGTTTTGTGGTTACAGTTTTTGGTTTTTGCCTCTGTCTGTGATGCGCTACAAAACAAACTATACACACTATTGTATAGTCAGGATGCGCTATCGGATAGACCTGATGCGCTAAGTTGTTTTCCAAATGCGCTAAGTTGTTATTCTTCCGCGTCGAGACCTCTAAGAAAAAGTTAGTGAGGATGATGAGCTAAAGTATGATCTTCACGCATTGGGAAATGAGTCCCACATGCCAAACAATGAGCCGGGTGCGCTAAATGATCCACCAGATGCGCTAAGGGATGTTCCCTATGCGCTAATTCCCGTTTCCCGCGTACATGCACAAGTGTTTATTTTCAAAAACCAATTTGATTAATGGGGTAGAGCCCCATAGCGGGTGCTAGAAATGTATGTAAGAAAATCAGGGCAATGAAACTTAAAATGTGAAAAATAAAGCTCAAAGAGGCTTATCCACACACCCACAGGACTTCTTGGTGCAATTTATGGAGTCATGAAGAATTACTCAACTTCCCAAGGTTGGTTCCATGGTTCTCTATCTCACAAGCTCCCTCAAGCCAATGCCTTTGCTCTTAGATCACTAAGCAAAGTGGCTTAGGGATGACAAATACAAGAACGAGGGATGCTTATGATTGATTTAGTTATGAAAATGCATCCTATCTATGCATGATTCTACAAATGCAATAAACTAGATTATAAGATGACAAGATTAGTAGTAATACTATCCTAACATGATATACTAGTTTATGAGTTACGCTAATGATAAAGGAAATAGTCTAAAATGCTTATTAGATTAATTCCTATTACAAATAGAAGCTAGATGTGTTAATAAAATAGAGCATAAATGAGATACTAAAAGCTTGCATGGATCTAAAATGGAGGAATGAGAGCTCTATTTATAGTAAAAATAGGGCAATGGATGGTCAGGATTGAAAGAGTTAATCAAGGGTCAAGTTTGAAAGTTGTCAATCCATGTTTTCAATTTTCACCAATGAAATGGTGACAATTGTCAACATAAGGCTGGTTGAGAGGAGAGGTAAGAAGCATTAAATGCTTGAGAAGACCTCATGGTTACCCTAGGAGGTAAGGGTTAAGGTTAGGTTAGAGTTATCCATTGGATAAAGCTTTTACCCAAGGGGTTGTGCAAAGGTTAAAGGAATAACCATGGTCAAAGCAATAAATGCTTGATGAGACCCTTGGGTTAGATGGAGGTTAAGTTAGTCAAAAAGTCTCTAACCATGCCACTAAGGGTTAGTTAACCATTAATGGTTTGAAGACTTTGGGGATAAATTTGTAAGAGTCCTTCCAAATTTGGGGGTATTCAACAAGTCAGCTTGTTGAATGGATAAAGGCTTTAATGCATTTTGAAGACAATACTCCAAATTTGAGAAGTGACCTTCTCAAATTTAGGGAAAAGGGATAATGGATGGGTTTGGGGCTAATTGATTAGGATTAGATGGATTTGTAGCGTCGTAAATTGTACACACTTGCTAGGGTGGTACAATTTCACACCTAGTTTAGCACCCACCTTGGTGCATTTTGCATCTTGCATTGCATTTCCCCTTTAGCACTTAATTAATTAAATTAATTAGGTCTAAGGTCCTATTTTATCATCTCCCATATCATAAAGTTGGGCCCTTTCATTAAAGTGTCCCCTTTTCATTTTATTCCTCTAATACATCATTTAATCAAAAACCCTAATTAGGTCCTATTTTGAACTTGGGGGCTTGATTTCGGGGGTCAAAACATCTCGAAATCACCTGTAACTTCGGGATTCTCTCTAAAATCATCATATCTGACGGCCCTGAAAATTTGGTGAAAAGTTGTCGGGACCATGCCGCCCGGAGTGCACATGGTCCCGGACATTTTTCTCAAAATTTTAGGAGCACGATCCAATCATAAAATAAAGCTTAACCCCAAGAAATTGGCGGGATATTCAATCTCTAGGTCGGCCAAAAGATGGAATTAAGACCTAGGGTTTCATATATAAGAGATCTCTTTCTTCATTTGAAAGGATCCGATTTTGGCTTTCAAGGACCTTCTATGCAGCGAAAGAGCAGATCTTTGAAGACTTCAACAACAATAAACATCCATCCATCAAGCATTCATCAATTTCATTCATTCATTTAGGGCTTGGAAGACATTGAAGAACAATAGGAGATTACCGACTGAAGATTGGCTTGTACTCCTCCCTTGAGGGTTGGGTATGATTTCATGTTGTTTTCATGTCTTTGCATAAGCTTCAATATATCCTTTATTCATGCTTTAGATCACTTTGCATCTTGATTTAAAGCATTTACATTATCATTTACAAGTAATTAGGGTTTACTTTCTAGGTTGCTCTAGTTTGCTTTCTTGCATTTTAGGACCTTGCACACACACTAGGTCTGCACACACAATACATTTTACAATACAACTTGGCTATTCGTGGAGGTGGAAATCACCGAAGTGGGGGTTTGACTAAGGCAAAACCCTATATAGCCAACCAAAACACCTTTTTAGATATAAGTGCAGGTTTCGGGATTCGGACAACGCCGCAGGTTGCAGATCCGGGAGAAGCAGACTGAGACAGACCTTCCCACCAAATTTCAGAGCAAAAGACCAGGACAGGGGTGTGGGGCGCCCTGGTCCTGCCAGGACAGGGGCGTTGGGCGCCCTAGTCCTCCTGACAGACAGCATTTTCAACATTTTTGACAGCTTTTCCAGAGTGCAAAACAGCAGTTTTCGGAGCAGTTTTAGGGGTAGAATCAGGATAGTGGCGCCCGCGCCCCCGTCCCGAACATTTTCACTCAGATTTTGACTCTGGGTATGCATTTACATTCTTGTCTTGTCCTCGTGTTTACAGCTTTCCATTGTTTAAGTTCAATTCTGCAATCTTGTTATTAGTTCATACTTGCACTCTAGGGCTAGTAGTTGAACTTGCATCATCTTATCTTTCAAATTGCAACAAAGGAATAGAAATCCTAATAGGTAGCCCGTGGCTCTCTCTTTCACAAGAAGAAGTAGCCAATTGTGTGATACCTCTAGGCTCTTTCGTATTCCGTAATGTGTGTCAAAAGGTAGGATTAGGGCATGTTTGCTTAGTGTCACTTTTTCCCCTTACACATTTTGGTGAACCTGACGTGAACTCCAATCTTCTCTAATTCTGATTTATGTTTTCAAATTTGAGTGTTTATTCTATTTCAAATTCAAATTTGTATTTACAAGTTTTAATTTCTTGCAAGATTTAAAATTTTTTTTTGCTAAAACCCTAAAGTTGAACTTGTGGATAGCTTAATTGGGATCAATAATTTCAAATCTGATTTAGGAACTCATTTGAATCATAAATTTCATTTTCTAAATCTACATTCTAAGTGCTTGCATTGGTTAAAATTAAACATTTCCTTCTATTTTGCATGTGTTATCATTTGAAAGAGGAAAATTGTTGTCATGATGCATTCATTTCATAGATGTGATAGTGGGTTAGCTTCCCTTGTTTCAATTTTTCCTCCTCCTAAAGAACCTCCCCCCATCTATGACAACATTTTAGTGCCTAAAAGAGTTGCTACCAATCCCTTTGAGACTCTCCCATGCTCTAAGGATGAAGACTTTAAGAGTGATCTTGACAATTCTCCTAAAATATGCCCTTCCTATTTAGCAATCCTAGAGGAAGAGAATGATATCATAAACACCTTTCTTAATGTTACTTCACCTTCCCTACATGATGCCTCTCTAAGTGAAAAAGTATTGATGGACATTGACTTATTTTCTCCTAAAGTTGGTCCTTCCAATGGGGGCATGTTAGTGCAACAAGAGGTTATGAACACTTATTTCAAAGATCTCCTTCCTAAGCATGAATCTTTGGAGAAATATGTTCATGTTCCTCCTAAAAAACACTCCCTTCATGAGGATCCTTCGGTGCAAGAAGATGACATTATCCCTACATTTCCTAGTGATGGCATTTCCTTTTCCAACAAAATTCCCACTAGAGATGATGAATTAATGATAAATGCTTACCCTTCTCCTAAAGTTTGTCTTACCCATAAGCATCCCTTAGAGAAAGAAGATGAAATAATAAGCAATTTCCTTAATTCTCTCTCCCCTAAAGATCATATTGAATATATTTTGAGGAAAGAGGATAATTTTAACACATCTATTGATGCTCTCCCTCCTAAGGATGAGGAATTAATAAACAATGTTATCTCCTCTCCCGAAATTAACAATACTTCAAACATTCCTTTCAATCACTTTACTATTTGGGATGAACCATTAGAAGAAGGTGTAGATTATTCTCTCTCCTTTTATAATTTCTCACCTTCCTTGAATCTCAATTATTCTCCCTCTAAAAATAAAGCATCTCCCCCTCCTCAACTTGGTTCTACTCATAAGGATACCCTAGTTCAAAGCAAGATGGTTAACATCTCTTTCAAAGATCTCCCTCTCAAAAGTGAGACTTTAGAGAGTAATGTTGATCCTTCTCCTAGAGAGTTTATTCCCCATGTAGATCCTTTGATGATAGAGGATGATATGACCTTTCCTAGTATTACTCTTCCTACTAGAACATCAATGCCTATCCCTTGTCTCTCTCCTAAAATTGATTTAATCTGTGATAAGATTTTAGTGCAAGAGAAGACTATCAATAATTCTTCCAACACTTTTGTTCATTCCTCTAAACCATCCTCAATCAATTTGATACATGTGAATGAGACACCTAACAAACCTCTCTTCACTGTCCAAGGTGCTTGTCCTTCTCAAAATAAGCCTATCTTAGTGGTTCAAGGTGGTTATGCTAATGATTCTTTTTGCACTCCTAAGAAACCTATTATTACTGTGCAAGGAGGTTATTCTTCTAAGAGCCCTTATGAGTATGCTAAGCAACTGACTAGAGAGAGTTATCATGCGGTTGCTCATACCTATAACACAACAAACAATAGGCAACCTAATCCTCCTCCAGTTATCCCAACTTCACTTCCTCCTTCTCAACCAATTCTTCCGCAAGCTCCCCGTATTTCACAAGTTATGGGTAAGGAATATGATCTTATTGAACAACTTAAAGCTACCCCTGCTAAGATATCCCTTTGGGATTTGATCCAAACTTCTTCCGCTCATCATGGAATGTTACAAGATGCCTTGAAAGATTTGAATGTTCCTCCACCTAATACATCTAGTAATATAGCGTCTTTGGTTAACTCTGTGATGAATCCTAAAGCTCAAATTGTGTTTACTCAAGATGAATTGCCTACTAGTGAAATTCAACAACAATTTGATCCCTTGATGATTGTGGTTATCATAAATGACACTGCTATAAGATGAACACTGGTAGATAATGGTTCTGGCCTTAATGTGTGTAGCATTAATCTATTGCATAAGATGAATGTGGATACATCCCTTATTGAGCCCGACTCTCGTCCCATTCGAGGCTTTGATAATGTGGCTAAGTCTTCATTAGGTATTATCACCTTACCCATCACAGTGGGACCTGTTACTTTGCCTACTCCTATCCATGTTATGTCGGGAAATCTATCATACAACTTGTTATTAGGGAGACCTTGGATTCACAGTATGCAAGCTGTCCCCTCTACATTGCATAGACAAGTTAAATTCATTTATAACAATAAGACATATACCTTGATAGGTGATACTAAACTTCAGGCTTGTTTACAAACATCTACTTCCAAAGGGAGTTCTTCTAAGCCTTCCTCTTCTAGTAATGACTCTTTGAACAAGATACCTATGGATGAATCATCACCCTCTGATAGTCAAAATTCTTTGGATGAGCCTGAAGTTCCTAAAGAAGATTCTTCTCAACTTGAATCTACACATGAAGAGGCTTTTGATCCTGAGAGGGTTCTCGCAGAAGATGATTGGGGATCTCTTGACTTTAATCCCACCTTTGTAGGTGAGTATAGGATTCCTCCTAGAGAGCTTAAAGTTAAAAAGAAGGAAGAAACTAAAAATCAATCAGTCTTACTTGAACCTATGAGCAATAATTTTGTGGCCGCTTCTCAAAATTCTTCTCCTCACACCTCTAATTATGAAGAGTTTGATTCTTTGTCTTATGAAAAACCACCTTCTCTTCCTGAAATGGCTGATCGTTATGGTCGTGGTTTTCGCATTTTTGCTAAGCATGGGTATCATGGAAATGGTTGTGGTGCTCATGAACAAGGGATAAAAGTTCCTCTAGAGACTAATTTTCACAATTATGCCTTTGGACTTGGCTATAATCCCTGCAAATGCACTAAGGCATCTAAAAGACCATCTCTTAATGTGAATGCTATATTTAGTAGTGATGATGATCTCACTTCAACTAAATCATCTTCTACTTCTATCAACTCTCATTCCCCTCATAAGGAAATCTTGGCGATGAACAAATCTCTTTATGAATCCCCTCAAATTTCTAAATCTACTTATGAATCTTTATCTCCTATTCATCATAAAGTCCTTTTCCCCAGGGATAAGGCTCTAATAAATTACACTCATCCCTCTTCTAAGATTTCTTGTGACTTTTCTTCTTCAATTTTTATCATTTTGTACATGTTTTTGATCTCATTTATAGTTGAGCATTTAGCATGTCATATTCAAATACCTCATTCAATCTATCATGTCTTTAAATAACATTAATGGCTATTATGTTGCTCATCATTATGTGATATTGGTAGCTCATTTATTGGGGGCTCATTGTCATTCATGATGGTACAATTTCAAGTGCAATCATATATTTTTTGAAGCAACATAATAGCCTAATTTTCTTGTTCCTATGGGGACAAGAGTGATTTCATACATCCCTTATTTTGCTTATGTCCAAATCTCTCCCTAGAAGATTGTATAAGTCCTTCTCATTGAGGCAATGATCTTTCCTTATTTTTATCTAAGGATCCACTTTTTCCTATTTTGTGGATGGTGTGAACTTTATTACTTGATGTTATTCCTTGTATGCATTTGTTGTTGTTTGTTCAAGGATTCTCTCTTACAAGAGGTGTAAGTCCTTGACTACAACCTCTTTTGCACTTGGTAAAATACATCTATAATGAATTTACTCTCCCAATTGGGTTAAAAAGAGCGTCATCCTTCATTAAGAATCACTTGCACTTCGCAAAAGAAGGAAGTATTGCATTCTTATTCTCTTCTTTGTCTTAGTCTAGAAGATGTTATATTTGTCTAAGACAATTCCTCTTGGGGATAGGTGTCTTTTGTACAAAGATCTCTTCTCCTCTAAGGATCTCCTTTACACATATTACAAGATATCCCTTTTCAACTATCTTATCCTTGCTTAAAGAGTGCAAAACTCTCTTGCTTGGATCTATGACATTGTTGCATTTTTGGGGTATCTTCTTTTGTGATGAAGGTAGGTATCCTTGTTCTACTTTGCTTATGACATAAACATTACACTTTTTGAGTAATGGGTCATTCTCGAAACCAGAGCACAGACTCTTAGAGCGAGATGTCTCCATTTTCTTTTATGCAAGGTGATCATTCTCGGAACCAGAGCACAGACTCTTAGAGCGAGATGTCACGCTTTTTTTTACTATACATATACAGGTTGTAGCATACTCAGGCATAGACTCCTATGAGGTGCTTCTAACCTCCATTACACACACATGCACGAGGTTGAGTGGATCTAGCGGCATAAGGCTAGACTTTCTCACTCTCCTCCCTTACATGGATCACCTAGACAGACTCTAGGGGCTAGTTTTCCATGTCCTTTTCCCATGGATCACCTAGACAAAATCTAGGGGTGAGAAGTCCATGTTTTCTCTCTCACTATTCTTCTCATGGATCACCAATGTGTGTATTCATGCTTTTTTCCTTTCTTTTCTTCTCTTTGCATTTTGTTTCCATTTACATCCTTCATCTTGTGTTAGCGAACTCTCAAATCCTCACACTCTTTGTTGTGTTGGAATTGAGATTTGGTCCTCTTTCTTACCAAATGATTCTCCATTAGTTTTTGATCTTATATCAAATCTTTTTGTGAGCATTTGTCATCAATATTCTTTAACAATTCGAAGTGGTAAACATGATACCCTATTTCAACTCACTAAAATTAGCAAGCCAAAACAGGGGGGGCATATAGCTACCCTCGAATTTTCATCATCTTCCTTAGTAAGCATTAGGTGATTTTGTGATCTAATGTGTGTTTTGTAGGGTGCGGTTCCTAACTGTGTACTGCAGATATCGCTGGGGGCTTCGTTCGACAGACTTATGGATATATCCTTTTTCAAATAATGTTTACTTTTCTGTACTTTAGCTTGCATATGCACGTAGTGTTCATATGACCGCTAAAGTGGGGGCTAAATGTAGCGTCGTAAATTGTACGCACTTGCTAGGGTGGTACAATTTCACACCTAGTTTAGCACCCGCCTTGGTGCATTTTGCATCTTGCATTGCATTTTCCCTTTAGCACTTAATTAATTAAATTAATTAGGTCTAAGGTCCTATTTTATCATCTCCCATATCATAAAGTTGGGCCCTTTCATTAAAGTGTCCCCTTTTCATTTTATTCCTCCAATACATCATTTAATCAAAAACCCTAATTAGGTCCTATTTTGAACTTGGGGGCTTGATTTCGGGGGTCAAAACATCTCGAAATCACCTGTAACTTCGGGATTCTCTCTAAAATCATCATATCCGACGGCCCTGAAAATTTGGTGAAAAGTTGTCGGGACCATGGCGCCCGGAGTGCACATGGTCCCGGACATTTTTCCCGAAATTTTAGGAGCACGATCCAATCATAAAATAAAGCTTAACCCCAATAAATTGGCGGGATATTCAATCTCTAGGTCGGCCAAAAGATGGAATTAAGACCTAGGGTTTCATATATAAGAGCTCTCTTTCTTCATTTGAAAGGATCCGATTTTGGCTTTCAAGGACCTTCTATGCAGCGAAAGAGCAGATCTTTGAAGACTTCAACAACAATCAACATCCATCCATCAAGCATTCATCAATTTCATTCATTCATTTAGGGCTTGGAAGACATTGAAGAACAATAGGAGATTACCGACTGAAGATTGGCTTGTACTCCTCCCTTGAGGGTTGGGTATGATTTCATGTTGTTTTTATGTCTTTGCATAAGCTTCAATATATCCTTTATTCATGCTTTAGATCACTTTGCATCTTGATTTAGAGCATTTACATTATCATTTACAAGCAATTAGGGTTTACTTTCTAGGTTGCTCTAGTTTGCTTTCTTGCATTTTAGGACCTTGCACACACACTAGGTCTGCACACACAATACATTTTACAATACAACTTGGCTATTCATGGAGGTGGAAATCACCGAAGCGGGGGTTTGACTAAGGCAAAACCCTATATAGCCACCCAAAACACCTTTTCAGATATAAGTGCAGGTTTCGGGATTCGGACGACGTCGCAGGTTGCAGATCCGGGAGAAGCAGACTGAGACAAACCTTCCCACCAAATTTCAGAGCAAAAGACCAGGACAGGGGCGTGGGGCGCCCTGGTCCTGCCAGGATAGGGGTGCTGGATGCCCTGGTCCTCCTGACAGACAGCATTTTCAACATTTTTGACAGCTTTTCCAGAGTGCAAAACAGCAGTTTCAGGGGCAGAATCAAGACAGTGGCGCCCGCGCCCCCGTCTCGAACATTTTCACTCAGATTTTGACTCCGGGTACACATTTACATTCTTGTCTTGTCCTTGTGTTTACAGCTTTCCATTGTTTAATTTCAATTCTGCAATCTTGTTATTAGTTCATACTTGCACTCTAGGGCTAGTAGTTGAACTTGCATCATCTTATCTTTCAAATTGCAACAAAGGAATAGAAATCCTAATAGGTAGCCCGTGGCTCTCTCTTTCACAAGAAGAAGTAGCCAATTGTGTGATACCTCTGGGCTCTTTCGTATTCCGTAATGTGTGTCAAAAGGTAGGATTAGGGCATGTTTGCTTAGTGTCACTTTTTCCCCTTACACAGGATTCTAGAAGAAATTAGGAATAGGGTTTAGGATGCAAGTGGGAGATGTACGAAAATGCAAGTGGGTGAGGGAAATTAGAATTAATTAAAATAAATTACTTTATTTCAATTTGGTTGCAATTTGGGGTAGACTATTAATTAAATGTAAATTTAATTAAAAGGTAAGAAGAAGGGATTTAACTAAATTAAATGATTTATTCAATTAAATGATGTAAAGGACTTAAGTGAATTTAACTAAATAAATTGAATAATTTACTTAATTAAATAGAGGAATGTGGGTGATTTAGTTAAATTAGATTTAACTAAAATAGATGAACATAAAATATTCATTTAGGAATATGGTCATTTTTATATGTCTACAGGTAGTCCAACTATCCTCCATCTAGTAGCAAGAAACTAGGAACCTATCTAATCTTTCAGATATAGCCTTAACCCCACATCTCCTATTTTTCTAGGTAAATAAACCATTAGAAGGTTGGAAATCCACAACCCTCGGAATCTCAATGTTACTCCTCAAGAGCCTTGCAGAAGGGTCCAGCCTAGGAATACCTCCCCACTTCTCTTCCAAACATAATACAACATTAAAACCTCCTGCTAGAATTCAGGGAAACAAAAGCGCAAGAGAGCGGACAACACCTATATGTGACCAGAGCAAGTATTTTCCAACATAATCAATTGGAGCATAAATATTAGTGAAAAGGAGAATCTCACCAGTCTCTCAACAAGTGGCCACTAAGGAGATAGAGGACTTGCTAGAGATCCACCAAAGTGGGACGAACTTGCGAGGATCCCATAACAAAGCCAAGCCTTCAGAACTACCCTGAGCACCAATACATTGACAAAGACATTTTAACCAAACTTTAGCAGCCATGTTGAACATACCATCTATAGAAAGCTTAGTTTCCTGAATGAAAACCACATCAGGTGAATAAGATCGAATCAACTCTTGAATAGCCTTTTGTCTAGGGATACTATTCAACCCCCTTACATTCCATGAGAGCATAATCATTTATGAGGCTAAGAGAAGTGAGATTCAATGGTCTTCACAACACCAGATTTCACTAAAGTCTCACCAACAAGTTTAACCTTCTCCTGGTCTTTCTTCCTACCCACCTTAAGGGACTTCTCCGAAGTACCTTTCTTAAGAGTTTTTTGTTGAATTCCCAAGACAGGGAAAGTTCCTATACCTTTTCTCCCACCCAATAGATCCTTTCCAACACAAGTCTCCAAGCAGATATAGTTTAAGCTCACCTGCACTTCAATACCTCCACTACCTAGCATCTCTCCCACAGGCCTCAGGGAAGTATCTATATCCATCTGCACCCCAACTGCTTCCTCCAGTGATTCAATCTAAATATCATCGATCTCTTCCCCACCTATTACCCCTACCTCCAAAAGACCATCGCTAGCAGACATATTAGCAATAGCTCCATCGAACTACTCTAGATCTTCAAGGGCATCAAACCTATTGAAGACCTCATCTGCCTGCATGTACATAAGAGTCCACATTAGACCCTGACCTTTATTTTGAGTTCTAACTGGGGTGAAACCCTCCTTATCCTCCCTCACAGGAGCTTTCCCTTTATCTTGTTTAGGGGATGCATTGGTTGTCCTAGATTTAAAATCCCTAACTGATTTAGATTTGAGACACATCTTCTACAAAATGCCCATAGTCATGACAAATTCGACAACGAAACGATAATGTTTCATAATCAAGTTGTTGAATCTGTGAACTAGATCCCAATCGAAGTTCCATAGAATCAGGCAGAGGCTTGTTCAAATCAATTTCTGTGCAAACATGGGCATAAGTAATTACCTTATTTTCCATACTCTGACATGAGGAGCCAATTGGCTTTCCCAATTGAGCTGCGACTGGATTGAAAATGTCCTCTCTCCAAAATTCCAAAGGAAACCAAGGAAGTCTTATCCAAATAGGAACCCTCGAAGGAAGATCTTATGTGGGATTAAATCCAACATGCCAAGGTTTGATAAAGAGGCCAATCTGATTATAGAAATAAGGCCCCCCTTCAAACACCTTTTTTTTGTCAGTCAAGCACGAGAATACTACCAAAAAATAGCCATTACCAGCTAGCATCACATTCATTTCCCCCTCTAGATTCCATGTCCATTGAGCCCAGGAATTCGAGAAAGGCAAGGACACCCAGATCCCCATAAACTTACAAATCAGAGCATGCCTAGATAGATATTTAATGTCCTCCTCAACAGAAGGTGGAGGAATCACAATAACCGGCCTACCGTCACTCTTTGCCAAGCACCCATTAACCTTCATTGGTCGAAAACCTCCAACATGAGAAGATTGTTCACCCATATCTTGAACCGACTAAGCCAAACATTGGATTCTCCCGCATGTAGGAGGAATAAATATTGCTTGTCAAAATATCACGAAATGGTGTGCCCGAAGAACCCACATGTCCTTTTGGGTAGCCATGCAAAGCCACCACACAAAGAAGTAGAGCCCACAAACCCCCAAAAACAAGGGCACAATCCAATCAACAAAAGCACCACAAACACCCAAGATTCGACACCACCACCCACCACAAACAACCAAGACACGACACCACCACCCACCATGAAAGCCAAGGAAAAGAAAATGAAAGTGGGGCAGGGCAGCCCCATACTACTCCTACAACACCACACCCCCACACAGCCCGAATGACACCCCAACGCTACAACAAGCATTAAACAGACCCAAAGATCACATAGGAAGGCAAGGGAAGGTGTGGCTAGGGTTTCCCCTAGCCTATACACGCAAAACGACCAACCGAAGCCATCAATCCACCACTTAAGTCAGATTTTATTTTAATATTAATTATTTTTATTTTTTCACTTAATATTTGTTGTTACTTTTAATTTATTTATTTTTAAATTTATCCAAGATAAAGTAGTCCATATATTATGTGTACCTTAATATCATCATCCAAAATATTTTTATCGATCTCCTCTTTTCCATGGAAGAACACCAAACTTTGAAGCCCATTTAAATTTAAGGTACACATAATATAGTTAGAGTTAGAGTTAAATATTGTCATTTAATGTGCAGATAAGATTAGCATTTAAGAGGAGATCAAATGTATAGAATCTTGTTATCAAAAGACAACCAGGAATTGTTTTGCGTTACAATTCCTTGTAGACGACTGTTTCTATTTATTGCCAGGAACTAGGTATTTCCCACTATCCCTATTCCTATTCTTATTTCTTCTATTCTTCCTATCAGCTAGTAAGTAGGATGCTAGCAAGTTCTCTGTTTTAAAGAAAAAAGAAAAAAATAACTTTGTCACTTTACTAACTTTTAATCACACAAAATATAGATTTTGTTTTAATATTATTTGAAAAAATTAATTTGTTGTTTTTCATTTAATATTTGTTCTTATTTTTAATTTATGTATATTTTTAAAATTTATCTATGATAAAGTAGTCCATATATATCTTATTACATTTTAATTATTTATATTATTTTATCATTTTTATTTTAAAATTGATCTCTGATAAAGTAGTCCATATAAATCTTATTATATTGTTATTTTTTATATTATTTTATTATTTTTATCATTATTAAAATCTTCTAATTATTATTATATATCTTATTATATCTCCGTCGTATATATCAAATTCCAGATTGAAGAGATTTTTGATATTGTATGATAGTGGGCCTGATAAGCCACGACTAGGGAGCTTCCCTATCTCACAAATCATATATGAAAATTAGGTCATGTAGTCTTATTAATACACAACAATACCATCTCTGATATAAACTTGTAAAAATAAACCCAACAATGAAAAACAATCTGAAACTAAAATGATAGAACATGAATCTAACAAGGCAGTGACAAAGTTATTAGTTGAGCATGTAATCATACTCCAAGTACAAGGGTTTGCAGACATCCAATCCCAATTATTGAGTACATTTTGTGGATCATGCAACATAAGAGCAACAACTACAGCAATAAATAAAGCAATTTTTATTCCTATCTCAGAATCACATAAATTTGTTAGCATCAAAATTTAACATAAGCCAACAAAAGCATGGGAACATACTCACAAATACCTTCACAATTGAGGCCATTTGAAGAGAGTGTTGCTATGCACGATAATATCATCATCTAGAATATATTTAACGATCTCCTCTTCTCCATCGAAGAACACCACCAACCAGCACAACAAAGTTTGAAGCCCATTTAAATTTAAGGTACACATAATATAATTAGAGTTAGAGTTAAAGATTGTCATTTAAGGTGTAGATAAGATTATTATTTAAGAGGAAATCAAAGGTACAAAATCTTGTTATCAAAAGACAACTAGGAATTGTTTTGTGTTACAATTCCTTGTAGATGAGCATTTCTATTTATTGTTGGGAACTAGGTATTTCGCACTACCACTATTTATATTCCCATTCTTATTTATTCTATTCTCCTATCAGCTAGTAAGCGAGATGTAGCTATTGGTATCAATGTAGACAACAAGTTCTCAATTTTTAAGAAAAAAGAAAAAAAAAACTTTGCCACTTTATTGACTTTTTCCCACATAAAATATAGATTTTATTTTAATATTATTTAAAAAAATTAATTTGTTATCTTTCATTAAATATTTTTTGTTATTTTTAATATATATATATATATATATATATATATATATATATATATATATATATATATATATATATATATATATATATATATATATATATATATATATATATATATATATGATAAAGTAGTCCATATATTATGTGTACCTTAATATCATCATCGAGAATATTTTTAACGATCTCCTTTTCCCCATGGAAGAACATCAAAGTTTGAAGCCCATTTAAATTTAAGTTACACATAATATAATTAGAGTTAGAGTTAAAGATTGTCATTTAAGGTGCAAATAAGATTAGTATTTAAGAGGAAATCAAAGGTACACAATCTTGTTATCAGAAGACAACTAGAACTTGTTTTGCATTACAATTCCTTACAGACGACCATTTCTATTTATTGCCTGAAACTAGGTATTTCCCACTATCCCTATTCCTATTCCTATTTCTTCTATTCTTGCTATCAACTAGTAAGCATGATGTAACTACTGGTATCAATGTAGTCAACAAGTTCTATGTTTTAAATAAAAAAGAAAAAAAAAAACTCTACCACTTAATTGGCTTCTTGCCACACAAAATATAGATTTTATTTTAATATTATTTGAAAAAATTAATTTGTTATTTTTCATTTAATATTTGTTCTTATTTTTAATTTGTATTTTTAAAAAATTTTATCTATGTTAAAGTAGTCCATATATATCTTATTATGTTTTTATTATTTATATTATTTTATTATTTCTATTTTAAAATTTTCTATGAGTAGTCCATATATATCTTATTATATTGTTATTTTTATTATTATTTTATTATTTTTATCATTTTTAAAATATTCTAATTACTATTATATATCTTCTTATATCTATGTCTTATATATGAAACTCTAGATTGAAGAGATTTTTTATATTGTATGATAGTGGGTCTGATAAGCCACTGTTGGGAGCTTCCCTATCTCACAAAACATATATGAAAAGTAGTTCCTATAGTCTTAATAATACATGACAATACCATCTCTGATATAAACTTGTAACAATAAACCCAACAATGAAAAGTGATCTGAAACTAAAATGACAGAGCAGGAATCTAACAAGGCAGTGATAGAGTTATCAACTGAGCATGCAATCATACTCCAAGTACAAGGGTTTGCAAATGTCCAATCCCAATTGTCAAGTATATTATGTGGGTCATACAACATAAGAGCAACTATTGCAACATAAATAGAACAATTTTTATTCCTATCTCACAATCACATAAATTTGTTAGCATCCAATAGTCTAACATAATTCCTCGCAATAAGGATAAAAAATGACAATCGGGAGCAGCGGGTGTGGGAGCAAGAGCGGAGCAGTCAACATGTGAATTCACGGAGATCAAGTGACTAAAACCCTTGACCATGGACAAAAAGCGCAGGGGTATATTGGTTCATGGAGCGATGAAGCCGATATTTTCTTTCCTCTTAACTCTTCAAGAGCCAGAACATCCATCGGGAATCAATTGTATGCCAGAACAGTGGAGAATTCACAAAGAGTCACTCAAACACGACCAGATAACATGCATATAGGAGGAAATTCCAATCCCCAAATAAACCTTGGAAATCCATACTCGAATGGCAACCAATGACCAATAAACCAACAAAAATGGAAAGAAAAAGGTTTCAGATAGAACAACAATGTTGGTTCCGCAATGCGAGGCATCTTGCGTCGGAGTTAGCATAAAATTGGCAACCAATCACAAAAAATAATAATTCGGGAGAGGAACTGAGGCAATCCAATCCAATTAGGCATAATCGAAATAGTGGAAACTACTACATATTGAGGGATGGGCAATTCAGGCAAGACACGAAGTCGAGAGCAAATCAGGCCAGAAATTGGAGATCTAACCACCAATCTAACCTTAAATTTGATTAAAAAAGGTTTTCAGAATTCAAGGGCAAGCAACATTTTTCAACCTCTCGCTTTCAATCCAATCCGATAAGAAAGACCTTTAGACCTACCAATTTTTTGGGATGATAATATGATTAATATTGCTAGGTCAAATTTGCAAGATTTTTGCTTCTTTACCAAATGGGGCGGTGGAAATTGGGGAAAAGGATGCTTCAAAACTTGGTGTAGATCAAATTGGGGGGAAGACATAAACATCAATATCCTCCCCAATGGATTTTTCATGATTGAGTTTATGAAAAAGGAAGATAAATGGAAGGCCATGAATAAGGGACCTTACTTTTTAGATGGAATTGAAGTCCACATTATTGAATGGCAGCCAAATTTTAATCCCCAGAATCATCACCTTCCTGGTAGTAGGGCATGGATAAGGTTCTATAATTGCCCCTCAGATTATTGGCATATAGATATCATTAAAGATATATGTAAAAGCCTCAGAAGCTTCGTTTCTGTGGATGATATTATGGAAGATAAGTTATGGGGAAGTTTTATCAGAGTCTGCATTAACACTGTGCATGTTTTTAAGATTCTTGAAGAAATAAAAATCATGGGCACTGGAAAGATTTGGATTCAAAAAATTGATAGGGAAGACCAATTACATATCTGCCCTAAATGCTTCTCCCTAGACCATGTGGGCCTAGACTATGAAGTAATGACTACCATACTGAAAAGCCACACCTGTATGCAATTTTCCATTGAGGAAGAACTTCAATCAGAACCACCTAAGGAGAATGATCCAATTCTTGATGAGGTAGATACTAGGGTTACTAATCAAGATAAGACCAATTTCCCACTTATTGAGGCTATCCCTGTTAATTCGGCACCTCCTTCTGTTGTACCCCAAAATCAGGATTATAAACCTACTGGAACAAACAAAAGTATTACAAACAAATATTGAATCTCAACTTGCAGCTTCGTCAAAATCATATAGTGTGGAAGGTTGTTTGGAAATTAATGATACTATTAGACCCTCACAAGAAACCTCCAATGTAGAACCTCGGATCAAGGAAAAGAAGGAAACAGTTTTGGAGGAAGGAGAAATTGAATCCTCTGCCTTAGAATGGGAAGAAGATTTTGACCTAGATGCATCAATAATCATGGATATGATTGTTAAAGGTTTTGAAAAATTGACCTCCATCAGGAAAGAGCCAAATATAAAAACCAATGGCAAAAGGGGAAGGAAATCAAGGAAAACTATGTTGAAAATTGTTGGTTCGGCAAATGGGCAAAAAAAACTTAATTTGGGGAAGGGCTTTACCCTTCCCCAAGAACAATGAGACTCCTATCTTGGAATTTCAGGGGCATAAATGCCCCTGACAAATGGCGCTTAATCAAGTGTCAAATTGATGAGACTAAATGAGATGTTTGGCTGCTGCAAGAAATTAAATGGAACCAATATGAAATTGACAAAAGATTGAGGTCTTGGAAGCAATGGCATGGTTTGATAAGGCATTCTGAAGGTGATTCGGGTGGTTTGGGAATACTTTGGAATCTCATGAATGTGAAAATATCACTCGTAGGAGAAGATAAATTCTAGCAACACTATGTAGTAACCCATTTATGTAATAATGAAAGTTTCAACTTATTCAATATTTATGGACCAACAACTAGAAAAGAAAAGAGAAGATTATGGGGTTTGCTAACTAACAAACTTTAGTCTACTAATGATGGACTTTGTATTTTGGCCGGGAATTTTAATGCTATTCTGGCTGAATTGGAAAAAAAAGGAGGCATAAAGAGGATTGGCACTACTCAAAAAGATTTTCAAAATTTTGTTGACCCGAATCACTTGATGGATATTATTCCCAAGAATGGATCCTTTACTTGGACTAATAGGAGAACAGGTTTCACTAATATTGCAGAGAGATTGGATAGGTTCTTAATGGTTGGAAATTGGTTGGGGCAAAATAGGCTGATAGAATCAACAATTCTTTCTCTGGTAGGCTCAGACCATTATCCTATAAGCTTGAAGATCTTGAGGGGGCAATTACTGGGAGGTACCCTGTTTAGATTTGAAAAGATGTGGTTTAGAGATCCAACTTTATAGGATCTCATATTGTTGTGGTGGAATGAGCTAGAACTTGGTAATCATTCTAGGCTCTTCAAGCTAAATCAGAAACTCGAGTATATAAAGACAAAAGTCAAAGAATGAAATCTTAATCAATTCCAGGATATCCATAAGGAAAAAATTAGAATCATGACATAATTAGAAGATGTGGCTAACTTCATTATTAACTTAGGAATGGATGAGACTTTGTTTCAAAAGGAGAATAGCCTAAAATCTGATCTAAATGAGATCCTTTGTAGAGAGGAAATTCATTGGAGGCATAAATCCAGGGAACTGTGGCTTAAAGAAGGGGACATAGATACAAGCTTTTTCCATAGATATGCTATATCCAATCAAAATAGAAACGTAATTTTAGAGATAAAAAGATTGGATGGGAACACTGCAAATAATCAAGAAGAGATCGCCCAGGAAGCATAATTTTTTTTTGAAAACCTCATGAATGGGGTTAGTTAGACTGACCATGAAGCAAAAGATAGAATCCTAAACTCAATACCTTCATTAATCAAGGAGAGCCAGAATAAAGAACTATTCAAAGTAATCACTATGGAGGAGGTCAAAAAAGCAACCTTCCAACTTAATCTAGATAAGACTCTGGGCCCAGATGGCTTCTCTGCAACCTTTTTTCAAATTATTTGGGACATCATTGAGCAAGATCTATTTCAAGCAATAGATGAAACTTGGAAAAGATGACTATGCTTGGAGCAATTAATCATACTTTCTTGGCTCTTATCCCAAAAAATAAAAACCCAGCGAAAACAAGTGATTTCAGACCAATCTCTCTTTGCAACATAGTCTACAAGATCGTGACAAAGATTATTGCCAATAGACTGAAGCCAATCTTAAATCAGGTCATCTCGGATGAACAAAGTGGTTTTGCTCCGAGTAGGTTGATTGTAGATGGAATAATTATTGCCCATGAAACTTTAAATACGACAAGAGAAACAAAGAATTCCTGCATGATACTTAAGTTGGATATTTTAAAGGCATATGATATGGTAGACCGAGAATTCTTAATTGATGTTTTAAGGAAATTTGGCTTTTGCAAAGATTGGATAGCATGGGTTAAGAACTATTTAGCTTCCTCTAAATTCTCGGTGCTAATTAATGGTTCCTCACATGGATTTTTCCCTGCATCAAAAGGAATTCGCCAAGGTGACCCAATGTCTCCATTTTTGTTTATAATCATGGCCGAAGCTCTAGGAAGATCAATTAGAGCCCTTCAACTGGAGGATCGTTGGAAAGGGGTCAAGGTGGCTAATGGGATTGAAAACTCAACTCATTTACAATTTGTTGATGACATGGTCCTTTTTGGGGAAGCAAGTAGAAGGGAGGAAAGAACAATTAAAACATGCCTGGATGATTACTGCAAAGCCTTAGGCCAAAAAATCAACTGGAGTAAATCGGAAGTCTTCTTTATCAATTCTAATCTGGTTCTACAAGGTATACTCTTGAGAATTCTGAATCTAAGAGTTGCAAAATTTCCAGGGAAATTTCTTGGAACACCCCTATTTATAGGAAGTAATAGGATAGGCTATTGGAAGCATTTAATAGAAAAATGCAAGTCTAAACTTGAGATTTGGAAAGGAAAATGGTTATCATCAGCTGGAAGGCTTATGATGATGAAATCTGTTCTGTCAGCACTTCCTGTTTTTCAATGGCATGCCTTAGACTACCCTCGACTATAGAAGATGAGCTGACTAAACTAATGAGGAATTTATTATGGAATGGCTCAGAGGAAAAAGGAAAATTCCCATTAATTGCTTGGAAAAATATCTCACAATTGAAATCAGTAGGGGGAGCTGGTATCAGACAAATCTCTACAATGAACTTGACAATGGGAGCAAAATTGGTCTGGGAGATATGCAAGGGTGGAAGCCAGAAATGGGTGAGGATTCTCAAAATGAAATACCTAGATTCAATGGAACCCAAAAGGATACTCACAATTGCTAATCCACCATGAGGATCGGCTATTTGGAATTTCTTGCTAGATTGCAGAGATATTATCAATGATCAAGCCTCTTGGGAGAACAGGAATGGAAAAAGTGCATCCTTTTGGCATGATTCCTGGGGTGTTAAGGAAATCTTAAGCCAAAATCCAGCTTTGCAGGCAGTAATGAGAGAAACATGAAACCTTTGGGGCCAAAAGGTCAGTGATTATGGTTTTATCTCTAATGAGAATGATTTTAACAAATGGAATTGGAAGTCTGTAGATCCTCTAAACCTTGATCAAGACCAGAAAGACTTATTCAATAAAATCATCAAGGAAAGAATAATTTGTCCATCTCCTGAATATGACATTATTAGATGGTGTGGCTCCTTGGATGGCAAATATAAGTTTTTCTTCAGTTACAAGTTAAAAGAAGCTGCAATAGACAGGAAAGAATGGTCGGTAAATCTCTTTTGGCACAAACACCTACTCCCTAAAGCAAGGTCCTTTGCTTGGTTGGCCTTTCAAAAAAAGATCTTAACAAGGGATAGATTGAGGAAAATTGGAATCCTGGGTCCAAGCAGATGTGTCTTATATTGTCAAGAAGAGGAAAATACGGATCACCTCCTTCTGCATTGCGAATACACTAATAAATGTTGGTGGCATTTCATGGGGAAGCTAAAGTTGCAATGCCCATTCCCAAAAGGATTAGATGAATGGTTCCAGATATGGCCCAAAGCCCCAAAACAATCACTATTTGGAGATATTTATAACATCCTTCCCTCATTAATAATATGGGAAACTTGGGAAGGAGCGAAATTGAAGAATTTTCCATGACAAATAAATGTCACCAGTATCCTTATGCGGGAAAATTGAAAAGTGTCCTATATAACTAATGAATGAAGCATCTAAATATAAAACTCTGAAATAGAATATGTATACAGATTGGGATTCAAAATTAAAAATTTCTCTACCAGACCTTGTAATTCTGACTCTATTTGGAAATGGGAATCAACAGGCAACTAGTAATCTGAGGCCGAATGTTAAGTGGGAACCTCCTGAGGTTGGGTGGCTTAAATTTAACTTTGATGGTTCTTCTTCTAGAAATCTAGGCCGAAGTGGAATCAATTGTATAGTGAGAGATACTTAGGGAATATGCATCAAAGAAATCGCAAAAGATATAGGCTCGACAACAAACAATGAAGCAGAATTTAGAGCAACTTTGCACAACCTACAATTGGGGGTGGAATTAGGTATTCAAAAAATTCATTTGGAAGGTGACTCTTTGAATGTCGTAAATGCTATTCATCGAAAATCGATGCCAAGTTGGTGCCTCAATCAGTGACTACGACTGATCTTGGCACTGCTGGAGAAAGTGGAGGAGTTTCGTATTAGTCACGTATACAGGGAAGGAAATGTAGAAGCGGATAGACTATCTAAAATCGCATTATGCGATGGTAACGACATCCCTGCCTCGTGAAAAACACATCATCAAATGACACGAACAACCTTGATAAGTAATGACTCGAGTATAAGGTTTTAGACGACATGCTGTATTAAAAATGATGCGATCTATTAAATCTAGAAAAAGATTTGCGTGACATGAGGAAAGATTATTCTCGATTTATGAGAATATGGATGGGTTGTCACAATAAATAGAAGGGATTCCTTCATTCAAACACCTCATCTCTTGCTTCTTTCTATGCGAAGATATGGAAACACCTATCCTGTTGAAAGCTACCTGTAGACAGATGGCCTTCCTGGGGGAAGTTACGAATGAGATTGCTAGAGGTTCTCAATTCTAAGCATCCTCTGATTCTGTATAGCGTTAAGAAAGTCCTGGGTGAAGAATTTATTAAGGCATACCATAGATACAAAACAAATGCTGACATTGTTGCTTTCTTTTTAGCGATGCTTCTCTATATGGGTGTGTCCAAGCAATTGGCAAAGAAGATCACTGAGATGACCTTCAAACACAGGTGGTTAGGAGCTATAGACGCAACGCTGGACAATGTGGATGGTAATCTCAGAACCCCTATGCCACAAAATTTATATGTCTTTGGGGAATGGAGCGAAGGTTAAAAAATATGTTGTAGTGAACTCTCTGGATTTCGATACCCTAAAAATGACCTAGCCTGAGAAGAAAAGGAACATTGCCATCCTTCTGAAAGTGGCTGGCTTGTAAATTGGTTTCTCTTCAGCCTAGAGGTGTAAGTTCCTGCATGATGAAGCCCTTGTTGGTAAAAGGGACATTGGTATCCTAGAAAATGGGGACATTTAGGAAAGTAATTTTGGGGCTTCGACGGTGGAGATGAATGGATTCCAGACGATGACAGGAATCCTAGAGAAAAAGCTCAGCCGACAGCACATGCTACCTGTGGCAAAGAGTGTCCCATCATCTTGGATGCTACCCTAGTGGAGGAACACATTTCCCTTGACTTGAGCTTAGACAAGGAAGCAACCCCTGACACTAGAGGTCTGAGAAGTGTTGAGGGCGAGGCTTCATGATTTCACTCCAGACCAAGTTTCGAATCCCATGGTTGTTTTTGTTAAAATAAGGGTCTTTAATCCCCCTTGCAACTACTATCATGTTTATAATATGAAGATTATGAATTAGTTAGATTATGAATATGGCCATGGGCCTGCTATCTCTTTTTTTGTAAAAAATATAGATACTTTTGTATTACAGTTAGTATAGTTTGCTGTTTAGTGGAAGGTTGAAGGCCATGGGCCTAGCTTTGTATTAACAATATTATCTAGCATTTTGTTAACCAGTATGTTGGTTTTTCTGGAGCTATGGTAGGGGGTTTTCTTCCCCTGGTTCTTTCCCCCTACCTCTCCTTTTTGAACTAGGTTGTAAATTTTTCAATAGATAATAGAAACGGGTACTGCCCCTCTGCAGTTATTTATCTATTAAAAAAAAATGTTAGCATCCAAATTTAACAAAAGCATGGGGACATATTCACAAATACCTTCACAGTTGAGGCCATTTGAAGAGAGTGCTGCCATACACAACAATATCATCATCCATAATATATTCAATGATCTCCTCTTCTCCATCGAAGAACACCACTAGCCAACACAACAAAGTTTGAAGCCCATTTAAATTTAAGGTACACACAATATAGTCAGAGTTAGAGTTAAAGATTGTCGTTTAAGATGCAGATAAGATTAGCATTTAAGAGGAAATCAAAGGTACATAATCTTGTTATCAAAAGACAACCAAGAATTGTTTTGCGTTACAATTCCTTATAGACAATCCTTTCTGCTTATTGTTGGGAACTAGGTATTTCCTACTATCATGATCCCTATTCCTATTCTTATTTCTTTTATTCTTTCTATCAACTAGCAAGTAGGATGTAGCCACTGGCATCAATGTAGTCAGCAAGTTCTCCGTTTTGAAGAAAAAAGATTTTTTTTTTGCCACTTTATTGACTTTTTCCCACACAAAATATTGATTTTATTTTAATATTATTTGAAAAAATTAATTTGTTGTTTTTCATTTAATATTTGTTGTTATTTTTAATTTATATTTATTTATTTATTTTATCTATGATAAAGTAGTCCATATATTATGTGTACCTTAGTATCATCATCAAGAATATTTTTAACGATCTCCTCTTCTCCATGGAAAAACACCAAAGTTTGAAGCCCATTTAAATTTAAGGTACACATAATAGAGTTAGAGTTAAAGATTGTCATTTAAGGTGCAGATAAGATTAGCATTTAAGAGGAAATCAAAGGTACAAAATCTTGTTATCAGAAGACAACCAGGAATTGTTTTGCGTTACAATTCCTTGCAGACCGTCATTTCTATTTATTGATTCCATGCCCAAACGATACTCCTCCGAGACAATAGTGTTCATCACCTTCTTCACCGGCTCCGTAGAAAGCTCCAATTGTAGTCCCCACGCCAACATTAGTAAGTATATGTCTATATTCATCCTGTAACAATGCTCCACCACCCCAATAGATTCACCCAACAACCTCTTTTCACACTTCACTATCCTTTCATCTCTATAAAGAAATACTTCATACAACCTCCTCTCTGAAATCGACCCGAGAAATGGACAGAGTTGTTTCTTAGTCTTCAATATAAAATTTGCTTCCATTTCTACTTGGATTGGCTCTATATTCGCCTCCACCAACCTTAGACAAGAGTTTTAATTCCTCCAACCACTTCAAAGAAATAGGAAATGAAAATGAAAACAACACAAATCAAAGCATTGAAAAATAAGACCATATAAGTACCATTAATGTACTGTCCTCAATCCGCCACCTTTCAACCACGATGAGAAAGAAAGCATGCTTCCCAAGGTAGTAAATAAATCATGCATTAAAGACTCGTACTTGCACAAGGATTTTAGACATTTCAACAAATAACACTTCACATCCCCAACCGTAAATGCAACTTCCCTGACAAGTCATTGTTCACTCTTTCTTGCGCAAAACACAGTGTCCAATACTCTCAACATCACCACAACACATTGCAACCAACCAAACCCATTAGATGCCAACTAAGCAGTTCAATGTGCCTCCTCATCTGCATTCCCCCACCACTTGAATGCAAAAGGGTCCAACTCACGTGCCACATTAGATAGAAAATCCACCACCCCATTGCTTGCCCTTTTAATGTGTGAAACTCGAAAATCTTGGAAGGTTCATAATTTTGAGTAGATGATTGAAATAAACTTATTGATACACCAACTTGGGGAGGATCCCTTAGAGATTGCATCAACAACAACTTTTGAGTCTCCTTCTAAATTAACCTTCCAAACCTTTAAGTTGCTAGCCAGCTATACTGCCAGCAAAGTTGCTTGAATTTCTGCTTCATTATTTGTTCCAACCTGCAAATGTTGAGCTCCTTTGAATAAGATTTTACCATCCTCATTACAAGCAACACAATTTGCATCTCAACAACACAATCTACACCTGAGATGCTTGGGTTGCCTCTCGAAGCTCCATCAAAGTTTACTTTGATGCACCCTTGCTCTGACTTAGCCCAACCACAATCTGAGCCCCCACCACCACTAAGATTAACCTTAGACTGCCCATGAATGGGCCAAAATCTATTTTAATTATCTTTCACTATATCTCTATAAAATTAATATGAACTTCATTACTTGTAAACTCAAGACAAATATAAAATTGACATTAATTTTTTACCATTACATAATTTAATATTTAAGTTGAGTAGATCATGCTCGCTTGAATGATTATGTTTTTAATAAATGATTATAGTTTGAATATAATATAAAATATGTTAGATTTAAATATTTCCTAGTATAATATCACCTCCTTTATCTCTCACTCTTGTTCCCTCTATCTCTATCCTCCGATCTTTCATGAGATCTCCCTCTATCTACCTATCCCTTTCACTATCTCTATATATGTCACTTTCTATATCTTTATCTATGTCTCCAACTCCCCACTCTCTCTTTATATATCACCCCCCATCTCTCTCTCTCTTTCCCCCCCTCTATATCTTCTTATCTCTCTATCTCTCCATCTCTCTATCTCTCTATCTATTCCTCGCCCTCTTCCTCTCTACCTCCATTTAGACATTCCTCCCTTTATCTATCAAACTATCACTCTCTCTCTCCCTCTCCCTCTCCCTCTCCTAAAATTCTATATCTATGTCTCTTTGCCCCTCTATTTTTTATCCCTCCATATTTCTTCTTTTATCTCTTATGTTATCTCTATCTTACTATCTATCCAACTCTCTCTACCTTATATATCTCTCTATCCTTCTATATATCTAAATGATGTTAAAGTCGAAAAGAAACTTGTAACAAAAATCCATTTTATAAATTAAAAACCCTAAAGTGCTTCGAAGTTTTCAAATTTTTTTTCCCTCATTTGTAAAAACCTCAAACTGGGAACGCTGTGATTTAAATTCCACCTGAACGCTCGCAAACCCTCACGGTGAAAACCCGACTCACTGTTGAAGGAGCTCTGTTAATGGCGGCTCGACGTGGTGCATTCTCATTTTCAAGGTCTGCGAGATCTGCATTTAATTCATTTAGAAATAATTCCTCTGGTGCATCACAAACAAACAGAGCTCGCAGAACAAAGAGTCCATTTGAAAATGGTAGCCCTAGCATGAACAGGCGAAGACTCGCAGAAACGATGATACCTCTGCACAATGCGGTCGCCTCTGCTAAACTCGTGACCCACCTCAGTGTTAGCTCGCGCAGTTGCCGTGCCCTCTCTCCAGGTACCTTCTACTCTCTTCTCTGTCTTCATTTTATTTTCAATTGTTTTCCTCTATAGTTTTTCTCACGGAACAGTCAATAGCATACATGCCACGATCTGGTTGAACGTCTAGCATCAAATTTTCGGAAACAATTGCCACTTAGGACAGCTGAGGATCAATAGCTAATAAATAGGAGGTTCTATTTTTGAGTCTTAATTTAGAAATTGAGTAGTTAAAAGGCAGAGCACACCAGCAGCAAATGGTTAAGTCTTAGGTTTGAATCCTAGCTTGTCTAAGGAAATTTAATATTATAACTTCCCTTCCATGATTTTATCTATTAGGTAATGTCACTGCTAGAGTTCTAAAGCTATTTAAACACTGTATGCAACACCTATGGTTTTAACGTACTTTGCACACAACACGAATTGTAGGGTATTGAAAATAGAAATATTAGGGAGAACGCCCAGCTTTAAATAGGAGGTGCTATGTTTTAGTCTTAATTTAGTCCTGAAAACTTCCTTACTAGTTAAACCTTGTATGCAACACCTATGGTTTTAACCTGCTTTGCACACTTAACATGTATTTCAAGGTTTTCAAAATAGAAATATTAGGAACCAATTACCACTCAAGTAGTTCAATCACCATCCATGGCCACAAGAGGATAAGTAGCTCAATGAACACTCCTGACCGCAAAGAGGACAAGTAGCTTAGAGGCAGAGCACCCTAGTAGCAAATGGGAGCTTCTAGGTTTGAGTCCTAAGTGGTCTATGGGATTCGAAGATCAAAATTATTGCAACTTGTAGAAGGCCTAATCATGTTATGGTAAGTCACTCCTGAATTTTTAACCTAAATCAAGCACTTTATTCCACAACTAGAAATTTAATCTAACTTTAACACATGTTTTAATTGTATTTTAACACTTTATGTCATACATAGGGTATTAACCTAATTTGAACAACTTTATGCCAACTATAGGTTTAACCTAGACTGAATACTTTATGCCACACCTACGGTATTAACATACTCATAGGGGTTTGAAGTTTGAACATGTTGTGTTTTAACAAATGACTTGATTATTTACCAATTAAGGTCATACTATTTGTCTATATTCATATTTTTTCTTTAAATGACAGAGTTTCAATGTTTACCATTTAAACTCGTCCTATCCAAATGTCATCATCTTCTATTAAGCATTCTACTTTTGATGATTTACCACTTAAGGTGATTTTGCTATGTAGTTTTTATCCTTTCTTTAACCTTGTAGCTCCGATTACTTACTGCTTAAGCTCTTCCCATTTGACCATTTTTATCCTTTCATTAACCTCATTCTGATAACTTACCACTTAAGGTCATTCTATTTTACTATTTTCAATTTTTTTTAAACCTGGTTGTTGGACTAGTTTTTTCTTTAAGCCATCCCATTTGACCATTTTCATGTTTTTCTTTTATCTCATAGTTAAGATGCTTTACGATTTAAGACTATCTTTTTTATGAACTTTTGTTTGACCACATAACCCCAATGATTTGCCACTTAAGTTGACCCCATTCTAATATTTTCATCTTTTTGTTAACCACTTAAACTTATCCCATTTAACTATTTTCATTTTGTCATTGATCTTGTAGCTTTGCCGATTTACTACTTAAGCTACTCTATTCTACTATCTTAATCTTTTCTTTTACTTCTTAGCTCCATTGCTTTTCCACTTAAGCTGACCTGACCCTATTCTACTATTTTTATTTTTTCTTTTACTTCTTGGCTCCATTGATTTACTAAAAGATAGAGCACCCCAACTTCAAATGGTAAGTTCTAGGTTTGAGTAGTAGCTTGTCTAGGGAAATTTAATATTAGAACCCCCCATAAATGATTTCATCTATTAGGTTATGTCACTCCTAGAGTTCTCACATAATTTTAACATTGTATGCAACACCTATAGTTTTAACCTACTTTGCACGCTTAGCATGTATTGTAGGGTTTTGAAAATAGAAATATTAGGAATGATCTCCACTCAAATAGTTTAATCACCATCCATGGCTACAAAGAGGATTAGCTCAATTAACACTCTTGAGCACAAAGAGGACAAGTAGCTCAAAGGTAGAGCACCCCTATAGAAAACGGGAGGTCCTAGGTTTAAGTCCTAGTTGGCCCATGGGAGTTAAACAACAAAATTCTTATAACTTGTTTAAGGCTTTATCATGTTAGGGTATGTTACACAAATTTTTAATCTAAGTTGAATGCTTTATTCCACAACTAGAGTTTTAATCTAATTTTAATTTTAACACTATGTTCTAATCTAGTTTTTAACACTCTCTATCATATATAAAGTATTAACCTAATTCGAACAAACTTTATGCTACCTAGAGTTTTAACCTAAATTCAACATTTTATGCCACATCTAAAGTCTTAACATATTCATAGGGGTTTGAAGTTTGAATGTGATGTGTGGCAACAAATGTCTTGATTATTTATCAAGTAAGCTCATGCTTTTCATTTGTATTCTTTTTCTTCAAATGACAATTTTTTAATGTTTTACCATTTAAACTCATCCAATTCAAATATCATTATCTTCTCTTCAATATAGTAGTTTTGATGATTAACGACTTAAGGTGATTCCATTATGCAGTTTTCATCCTTTCTTTAACCTTGTAGCTCTGATGACTTACCACTTAAGCTCATTGTATTTTACTATTTTCAATTTTCCTTTAACCCTGTAGTTCGATTGGTTTTTTTCCTTAAGCGCATACCATTTGACCATTTTCATCTTTTCTTTCATCACATAGTTAAGTTGCTTTACCATTTAAGACCATCTTTTTCATTAATCTTCATCTTTTCTTTGACCACATAGCCGCAATGATTTACCACTTAAGTTGACCCCATTCTATTATTTTCATTTCTTTGTTAACCACTTAAACTTATCCCATTTGACTATATTTAACTTGTCATTGATCTTGTAGTTTCGATGATTTACTACTTAAGCTCATCTTATTCTACTATTTCTAACATTTTTTTATCTTGTCTCCATTGGTTTTCCACTTAAGGTCATCTTGTTTGATTGTTTTCACTTATAAGTTAGCCTCATGGCTTCAATGTTTTGCCACTTAAGCTCATGCCATCTGATTACTTTAGCTTCATAGTTTTGATGATTTATGATTAAGCTCATCCAATTTGATTATTTTCATCTCTTATTAAGTTATTTAGATGCATAGTTCCAATGATTTACCACCCCATCTCATCCTATTCATCTATTTTCCTATTGACTAAAATCTTCTAGCCGCAATGACTTCCGTGTAATGTCCCCAACTAGGGATTACCTGAATTTCGTCCTAAATTAGTAATTCCATAATATAGTTTATCATTTTTTCAAATTTTTAGAGTGACTTAATCTATTCATTAAATAAGCTTACGAATTGACGAATAAAAACATGGATTAATAGCACATATATTGCAAAGAATGATAAACATGTCTTTCTACCTATAACCAATCATAGTTTAGTTTGGTAGGAAAGCCTTGAGAGGGTGCCTGTAAACTGCTCAACCCAACTAAGCCCAAGAGCATGCAGCGTCCCACTATGACAACTCACCTCTTGGCCCACAAGAGGAAGGAACGTCCCAATATGACATTTCCATCCCTTGGGGTGACCTACTTAGCTTGGGAGAACCGGTAAACTGCAATTCCCTAACATACTTCCTCCATTCATTCCTTTGATTGATTACGAGATAAGACATGCATATATAAATAATCTAAGAAAATATAATCAATCAAGCCAATATAAATCTTGCTACATCATTATCATATATTGGTAATATAACACAGGTTGGGCAGAAAGAGAAAAAGGCCAAACTATATATATATATAACCAATATATTTGGTAATTACCTACTATATAAATTATTAACACCACTTCTACCTATTGTGGCTGTAAAAACAGACAGATCTGACATGCGTCAGATCTGGTCTGCCACAGTAATGAAATTAAATATGTCTGTCATCGTATTGCAGTCTATATTAATAGTATTATTAAATTCTGCATAATAACATTATCAAGCTTCATATATTAAGCATACGTATTAAGCACATCCCCATGCATACCACCAAGAACACAAATGTTACTGCCTGTAACTTGATAACAATTCTGATCTGATCCGATCAATGGTGATGTCACTAGATGCTTTTGATTCCTTCCCTTTACGTCTCTCAATTTGAGGGAGAGGTCACACCTCTTCATCATGTATGCCCTTTGGCAAGAGACATACCCTTTCACCATTAGCACCCTTTGAAAGAGTGCAACTCTTCATTATTTCTACCCTTTGAAAGGGACACAGCCTTGCATAATCAGATCTGCACTTCTCATTTCCAAATTATCCCCCCCTCTTAAATGAGGTTTTCTTCTCCCTTTTATATCTCATTGTTGAGGGAGTCACAACTTTTCCTTTCATGTCTTTTGACTTTTCATTAACTTAATTAATTTTTAATTAATCATATTTAATTATATTATTTTATATTTTAATTTAATTTTTTTATTAACATTTATTATTAAATTCTTTTTCAAAGTGGGGACATTACATTCCGACTCAGGCCCATCCCGTTTGACTATTCTCATCTCTTCTCTCACCCTTGCTCTAGTTTGGTTTAATATTGCACCCAAACTGAATATTTACATGTCATATTTGCTAATAAGATGGAAAACTAAATTTCAAATAGTTGTATCACATTTAGCTTAATGAGAATTTATTACCTTATAATAAATAGCAAGAGTCTTGAAGATATTTTAGGATTCCATGGAAAAGAATGGAGAAACATATATGTCATTGTGTATTCATCATGTTTGTTTTGATGCAAATTGTATTTAAATGCCGTAAATATCAATGCAATTTTTTTTTTCTCCCCAAATGTCCACCATGACCTATCACAAAAACATAAAAGGAAAGGTGACATCTTAGGTTTCATCTTAGCTAACATGGCTCTTGAGTGCAAGTGATATCCTTTGCAGAAACACGGATTTTTTTTTACTTTAATTTACATATATTGTTCAAGTTCTGTACCTCCTAAGTCTTGAGCTCATGAATAGGTTCAAGTGCAAATCAAACCTTGCAAGGTTTGATTTGCACTTAAAACTGCATGTGGATGTTGACTATCTTTCCAAGTCACATTTTGTTTTTTTAAGTAAAGTGGATGACATGCTAACAATTATATGTTGGGAAAGAAACTTCTTGACTGTCAAGGGGCTTTGTAGTTGAGATTTTTGAACTGATTGAAATGGATTATGATTTTACTGCAGTAAAATTTGGCAATTGTTTCTTTGAAAGCTGGTAAAGGTGAGTATTGGAAGTGGGAATGTGTAAATGGCCCTTTTAAAATTTTCTTAATTTACTTTGAATATAATAAACCCTAACTCACAATTTTAATAATTTGGACTATTAATATAAATATAAAATCTTTGTGATTAAGAAATTTCTGCTAATATATAATTCTGTAAATCAGATTTAATACTCAGAAAATAGTTTTTGAATGACCAAATGTACTCTTTCCAATAGTTGGTAAAGCATTCTCTCTTTTTTGTAGTGATTTGTCTTCAATAGAATGCCTTAGAATGTCTCTAAATCTTCTTGAATCAGGGGTTTCGTCCACTAACTCAGCAATGGAAATTAAGGGGGTTTTGTTTTCTAATTCCAGACCTTGAGGGGTTCGTCTCTAGATTGTTAAACCATAGTAGATTTTCCACAAGGAGTAATAAGTATTCACAAAATGTACTCAATGATTATCCTTCCTCCTCCCTTTTCGATTTCTTCATATGCCTTTTATTTCTAATAGTCATAGCACTTCATATGCCCTTTGACTTTTACTAAGACTAAACTTTAAATTAATTATACTTTATTATCATTTAATCCTTTTTTAAGAACTTGCTGGCATTCTCCATATCATAAATATTATTTATTGAATTTGTGAATCAGCACTCATCAATCTCACAAGACTCATGGGAATAGATGGGCACAAGTTTTAGTTTTGGTTTTTAAATTTTAGGTAGGGGCATTACAGTCCACTCTTCCCAAGATTGCATGTCCTCAAGCAATCATCAATTAGGATGTTGAAGAATTTCTATACCTTCCAATATAGCTTCATCTTCAGAAAGATCTTTCTATTGAATAAAATATTTTGTTATTGTTTTGTTATTATTTTGTTGTTAGCTTTCTTTCTCTAAAATTTATAACAGATTTAGGAATTAGAATTATTTTCCCTTCACCATCTAGTGGGGATAGTTCTAATGAAGGAATAATTTAACTTCCTAATGCTCTTTTTAAACAAGAGAAATGAAATACATTATCTTACTTCTTGACGTGTTTTTTAGGACAGTGTCTAACATAGAATAAAGTCACCAACGGTCACCTTATCCTCTCTTGATCAAGATTAGTCCGTATGCTAGGATTGCTTAAAGTTCAGATGGCTAATTCCAAGGTTCCTTAAGTGCGTGGACGTGACTCAGATGTTTGATGGGTTTGCTAATAACCCAAGGGGCCTTACGTGTGTTCAATTTGAGAAGACTCATGCAATCTCAATGATTTCTGCGCGGATGATTTGCAATGGAAGTTCTAGTTTTGGATCTTTTAGATTTTGAATTATGCGGAAAGTAAATAAGAGTAGGGTAGAGAAGACTATGTTAAAACTAATTTAATCCTAAGAGCAGGAGATAGGATCATTCATGCAAAATCAAACCACGCTTTGTTTCGCCAGCAGAGCACAACTATGCGAAGGCGGTGCAATCTTCAAAGGATGTGTGGAGGTTTTTTAGATCATCAATATGGACCATCGGATCGAACAATCTCTACTGATGATCGAAGTTAAATGCATACACATCAAAAGGCTCAGGATAACTTTGCATGGTATACAACAATCAGCTGCACAACAAAAGTATGAGCTCGGATTCTGCAACAAGTACTATCAAATCTAGTTCTTCTAACAGCATATAAGCAAATCTAATCTAATTGAAGAGAGCAAGACCATGGAGATTGCCAAAGTAGAACAAGAATACACCTTCAAAATTGAACAATGCATTAAGTTGGCTACTTCACAATCTCGATGCAACAATCTCAGACAATAATCTCTCCTCCTTACAAATGAGGGGGGTCGCCCCTTTATATAGGCCTCAGGCCATGCAAACCCTAATTAGGGTTCACCCCAGAAGATTTCCACTCAAGGTGCAACAAGGTGGGAATCGACAATTAATAAACCATTATGCCCGTATACAATTAATTCAAAGAGCCTAAAATAGTGCCCACTAGCACATTAAATGTGCCCCATGATGTTGATTATGCTCAGAATATAGTGAACACCTTCATAAAGCCCATCATTCTCCCGACGACGACGGCATGCATGAAGAATCTGTCATAAAACCATAATGAGAAGGCGACATGTAAGAAGATTCCTTATCTGACGGCGACATGCATTGACTAGACCCATGCCTAGTCAAAATACCTTCAGCAATAAGTATGCCACTAGTATTCATCCAAAAATGGACGACCATTATCCCTCTCATTTATGGCGTATGCAATGAATCTGTCGATGACAACTTCTAGCTCTCTGATGGAGACACTTGGCACATTTTCGATGTCAAATTCCATCAAGGCAGTTTCTTCCTCACTTTTGGAAAAGAAGCTCTCCCACTCCCTCATGATTTCCTGTGTCTTCTTCATTGTACCGGAAAATGAAGAAACATTTGCAAAATGTTCTTGAGGGAATGAACCTACGAAGAAGAAATCGTGCAACTGAGATTTCAGGGAGTTCACCGTTATTCCTCTGTCATTGAGTTTCTTCACAAACAATGCTTCTATTGTACTAATGATTTCCTCCTGTACCCCTCTGATGGACTCTTTTAAGGTAAAAGAGTCAACGCTGAATTTGTCAAAGGTGTTCTTTCCTGAGCAGATTGCGTAGAACCATCGGGGAAAGTCATAAGCTTCATTTTCTTGAATCACTTTCCCGTCCACCAGGATTTGCCTTGGAGTCTTCGTCAGAGCTCTGAGTCGTGGAATGTTTAAGTCTTGCTAAATGCGCACATCCTCCCATAATCCTTCTACTGTCTCCAAACTGTTCAGAAGGGCCACGAACTTTGAATGAAGCTGAGCTAGATCCTCAATGAATTTTCTTGCCTTAGCATAAATGTCTCTACCCATTCCGGGGAATTTTGCGCCATTGCTCTAATAAGCTCTGCATCGTCAACCACTTCCTTGGGAAGGGAGGAAGGAGGTGCGAATGAAGGACCCGCCTCCCTGAGGGGTCTTTTGAAACTCTTGACGTATTCGCATAGGACTCTATTTTCTTGCCTCAGTGGCTTAAATTTCGCCTTTGATTTCATCAGTTTCTCCATCATGGCTAAGGAAGATTCTTCAAAGTCTCCCATTACTTGACCTGTGGAAGCATGCCCAAGATCAATCTGTCTGATGACATAATCCTCCTGCCTGATTTCACTTCTATCTTTATCCACTGCAGGCTCAACAATGTGCAAAGTCCGCAATCCAGATTCTTCCCTGACAACCTTGGAAAATTTCCGTGGAGCCTTTCTTTCCGCTTGTTGATCCATCCTCTTCAATAATTCTACCAACTCCTTAGCAGGATCGGTTTCCCCTTATGCTTTTCTCCCCAGCCTGCCTATCAACCAGTCTGGAGCGGGGATGGAGTGGCTATGATCCTCTACGTGCTCTTGTTCCTGAGATTCTTCCTCCATTTCACCAAGGATAGCTTCCACGAAGCTATCTTGGCGAGCTTCTTCCTAGTGTGGGAGACTTTCTTGCCTTTGACTTCTCAATCGACGGTGTCCTTGTGAAGCGTTGATGCAGAGTATATCGGGTGTTGGAACGCTCTCTAGAAGTGGACCGGTGGTATGTGGAAACTTCTCTACTTCTTGCACACTCGAGGAACTAATTGGTGAATGCTCCCTTTCCGTCCTTGCTCTCTTTTGTGGAGTTTCTTCTTGCTGGACTTCCTGCTGGATATCCTTCTTCTTCGTTGTCCTTGGTCTCTTTGGGGCATTTTTCCCTTTATCCATACGAGCTTCCCTTCCTGCCTGAACCTGCAAAGAGCTTTCGGTTGCCTCACTGTGGGAATCTAGACTTCCCATTAGTTGATATGTTAGATGAACATTCTCTTCCACCAACTTCCTTATCTGCTTGTCAATCTAGTGCTTAGTGAATTTCAGCACCGGTCTAGCTAAAATACTCAAATCATCTATCTCAGGCTCTGACCAATTTGGCAACTGAACAAGCTGATCCTTTACTTTCTCGAATTCAGGTTGTGTCAAATCTGCATCTTCCTTCACTTGATTTGGCACTTGATAAATTTCACTTATCCTGATGGTGTTGAGGGGCAATCTGGAATGCATTCTCTTCCGGATTTCAAGGTCATCCTCGACGCTGGCCCAATAATTTTCTAAGTGAAACTTGTGTATAAATTTGACACCAGCAATCTTTTCGATTTGGCGGTAAGGATCATATTGGGCCTTGGATGTATAAAATGGTAGGCAATAGAATGCCAATTCCCTTGTTGCACTTTCAATGGCGTCCAAGCCTGGGCATATTTCCATGAAGTCACCCAAGACAACCGGAAATTTGATTGACTGCTTCTTCTTCTTCTTCTGTAACTGATCATAGGCAGTTAACTGTCTTATGAGTTCCAGTAACACAAGTTTATCTGAGGGATATCTTGGCAACTTGTATGACTGGAATGGGAATCCTTGCATCTCGATGTAGGTGAATTTAGGAAATTGCAAGAACGCAGCTCCATATTTCTGGACCAAGGCACTTGCTTGCGGTGACACCCTTACGTGCAACTTCTTTTGCATAAGCCGTGTCAAGTACATGGTGAAGGTGACATTCGCCAACCTGTAAGAATTAACATTATGAAGATGCAGCTAGGGATAACACTCATGTACTTTCAACTGAGCTGGTCCGCAACCCATGATTCCTCTTGCTGGCAACCCATCGAATCCTCGTCTTCGTGCAAGCATATAGAATAGGTAGGAGCTTATGAAAAAGGATTGGGATCTTTTTTCTTTTAGTTTCTTCAATTGCTCATGCAAGTAGTGACTAATCAATCTAGCCCAGTCGATTAGCCCATTTGAATTCATGATTTCACCTATGTAGAAGAACATTCAGGTCTCAAAGTTCACAGAATGTGAACACCCCATTACCCAGCTTAGCATTTTATCAGGTCCACATACTCCTTCTTGAACTCGAAGATGGTGAGAGTTTTGGCATCTTGGAGGCGTGCACTTTGGGCTTCAGTAACCACTGTTTATTAATCAAATCAGCACACCTGGCAGGACCTGCTTCATATACTGCCTGAGTTCCGCTGTTGGTCTTGTACATGTTGGTGTTTGTTTTATCATCTACCAAACATTAGGATAGGATACCCGAAGGCATTCTATCCTCTCCTGAAAAATCACTATTGATTCCAAGGTCTATATGTGCGAACAAGCGACTTTAGTGGAATAGCTTCTTGGGTAGTGTATGCTGAAAATCTCAAGGGGGACTTACGTTTGACAAGTATCCTGAATAGCTGGACTTAGAGGGATTTTGCAATTTTGGGTTCTTCTTTTTTGGAATTTTCAGGGTTTAGATGTTCAAAAGAAAGGAGAAAAGGAATAGGGTTAGGAAGGCTAATCTAATCCTATGAATTCCGGAGACGGTGTCAACTGTGTGCTCTCGAGAAACCAAACTTCGCTTCTCCACACTAGGGACAACTACACAAAGCTGGTGCAATCTTCAGTGGGTTGTGCGGATGATCGAGATGTTGGGATGCACATGGGATAGGCTCAGACTAACATTGCACGGTAGAATGGAAATCATCCATTTACCAAAAGTATGAGTGGAGATACACAATCAATTGATACTTATCAAATCCTTCACTCCAATTTAACAACAATGTAAGCAAATCTATATTAACTTTAACTAGGTGTTGAGGAAATTGAAACCATGCAAATCATTCAAATAATAGTGATTACAAAGCAGCGCACATGCAATATATTATCTGGAAATGACCTTAAGCAACAATATATCAAAAACCTCACTCTCTCCAAATGAGAGGAGGCAACCTTATATAGTTTTTCGAAAATCAATGAATGGTCGAGATCGAACAATGATCAAGGGCCAAGATTGATAGCTACAAACCCTAATTAGGGTTTCCCCAAATTAACTACCCTCGACCAATGAGAAGATTACATTTGGGACACTTGTTTTTCTTGCTAAAAATGAACCTTTAATGAAAATAGAAGGTTGTTACATTGTGAAGTGTGCCCTTCTAGAAGCTTCTGGATAAGTCAGGTTTATTGAACCTAGACATGTTGACTTGGAGCAATCTGATTGGTTGGAAAATGACGAGGTGCCACCTCAACGTGTTGGATGTTTTTCTTGAATTCTCCAATTTGTGTCAAGAAATCGTCTAAGTATGGAAATTTGATTCCTTCTTGTCGCCATTTGATTCTGCTTGGGAGCTTGTCCTCTTCAGGAGATGAAATCCTTCAAGAAGCTGGAAGCTTTTCTAACTTTTCCATATTTTCACCAAGTTTGAGAACTTTTCTTTCTTGATGCCTTGAGATTCTTTCAAGTGCCTTGAGTTTGGAGAAGAAATCCCCTCGTGAAGCTTTTCTCATACTTAGCCAAATTTTGGCCCTCTCTATACTCGGACGAACCTTGCCTGTGGTCCCGTCTTCAATTCTGAATTTGGCTTGAAACTCCATTTGTGTTTTCTGTGATGATCCTGCCTTCAGTTGCCATTTTATGTTGCGTGGGAGGAGGGTTAGAAAGTCCTTAAAAATACTCCCTTAAGCATAAATTGATGTAATCCGGATATCAATTGTTCAGCCCTCCTTCTAGCGCCATTTTATGTTGCGCTTGAGAGGAGGGTTAAAAAGCTCTGGGTAACCCCTTGCAAATATGAAATGATGGGATCAAGTTGTTCGGGCATTTGCTGTGATCATGTCCTCCTTCTCGATGCCTTCATCATAATTGAGGAAATTGGAATTTTCTTTGTGAAACATTTCCCATACTTAGCCAAATTTTGGCTATCTTCACGCCTGAATGAACCTTGTCTGTGAATTTGTCCTCAATCTTTCGTTTGGCTCGAAACTCCAGCTGCGATCTCTATGATGATGATCCTGCCTCTACTTCCTCTTCCGACCTGCAAAACCAAAGGTAAAATAAGTTAGAAAATTTCTGCAAAATTTCGAAAAAAAATAACGGGGCCACGAAAGGGCTAAGTGTTGGAAAATTTTCCATTTTTCACTCTCATACTTAGCCACAAAAATTGAATTTTCATTGGTTGAAGTCGCCATCAAGTGTTAAAACTTTCAAAAAAATTTCACACTTAACCAAAAGCCAGATTTTTTTTCAAAAAAAAATTTGAAAAAATATTTCTTTCCAAAAATTTTGAAAAAAAATAATTCCCAAGTTCTTGAAAATATTCAGAAAAATCCATAAATCTGCATCTTGAATTTGGTTTCACCTTCGAATGTGCAGAAACAGGGCTATAAATCCTCTCGAAAATATTCAGAAAAATTCAGCAAAGGTTAAATAATCTTCTCACGCTTTGATTGCCCTCCAAAAATTTGCGAAAAATCTGGTCTAAAGTGATTATCCAACTTCCAGAAATGTCAAAATCCTTGTCTAGATGATCTTCGAACTGAACTATTTACCAAGCTTTCCTTAGTAATTTCGAAATTGTTGATGTAATAATGAAGTATTTGTAGGCAAGGTTAAATTCTCAAGTAGAAACCTTTAAGATCTTCCAAATCATACTTCTAATTTCATCTTCAGTCCTTTTGGAAAGTTTTTTGTCATGTTTCCAAGTTTGAAAAATATCTTCCAAAACTTTCTAATTTGGTTTATAAGTTCGAAATGTCTATTAATCTTCCTATATTCTTCTTTGGAAAACTTTCTATTTTGGTTGAGGTTCGAAAATATCTGTTAATCCTTGAATTTTCCTTTTAGAAACTTTCCATTTTGGCTTTCAAGTTCGAAATCTGTGTTAATTTTCCAATATTCTCCTCCGGAAAACTTTCTATTTTGGTCTTTGAATTCGAAATTTTGGATGAGTTTTATGACATCATGTTGATTTTGCTTAACTTTTCAATGCGTAGGTGGTATTTTTGAATTTTGAATTTTCATTTTCCCCAATTTTGGCGCACTTTGGATACCTCTCCAAGGTATGGCGGACTTTGGAGGTCTCTCCTACTTGGCCTCTCTTCAAGGCAAAATTTTGGCTAAGGCATGGGGCGGACTTTAGGCTTAGCTCCATCAAGGTCTCCCAAGGCATGGCAGACTTTAGCCTTAGCTCCTCCAAGGTATCCCAAGGCATGGCGGACTTTAGCCTTTGCTCCTTCATGGCCTTGAAGACCTTGGGTGGACTTGGGACTTGGCACCCATGTGACCCCCCAAAGGCATGGCAGACTTGGGACTTGGCACCCATGTGACCCCCCAAAGGCATGGCGAACTTTGGAGTGAGCACCCACATGACCTCCCCAAACATGGCGGACTTTGGAGGGCTCTCAAGATGGCGGACTATATATGAAATATAACATTTAAGTATAAGTGGTATTTCAATATGTCTTTTCTCTTTCTTTCTTATACTTTAAGCTATATTTCATATATATTGTCGGGATGTTTGAGAGTGGTTTTGGACCTCTAGGACTAATAATGCAAAATCTAGTTTTTGGAGGATTCTCCAATTTTCCAGACTTGTCAAATTTCAGGATCAGGATGACATTCCAGACTTAGCCAATTTTTAGAGAAATTTCAAAATTTCGCAGTTTAATCTAATTTAACCGGATTAACTTGAAATTTGAAATCCATGCTTAGGTGGATCATCTGAGGCATCATGCCCCCTAAAATCTAGGGATTTGGCTTTTTAGGTCAAAACTTGGAATTTTTGAGTTCCGGTAGGAGCTGGTCAGTGGTGCAAGTGTAAACCCTAGGTTCGCATCTCGAAAAAGCAAAAAGCCTAAAATCTAGGGATATAGCTCTTTTAGGTCAAAACTCTGATTTTGGATCCCGGTCGAGGCAGGTCAATGGTGGTGGTGCAGACCTTGAGTACCCTTTCTGAGAAAGCCAAAAGGCGGACTTCCTAAAAATAGACACACCGGGGATTGGGCTAGAAATGCCAAAAACGAAACTTCCTAAAAAATCGGAAAAAGCAAACTTTCTAAAAATAGAAAGTTGTTCAAATTGATCCAAATCGATTGCGATCTTCGTTCTTTGGCGTCCCTAAGTGCTTTGAAGGCGTTTGTACTCTGGAATCACATGATTTTCAAAAACTATCTTTCAACCGTCAGGGCTTGAACTGTTCGAAACTGAGCAAGGCTTGACAAAATTGAAGAGAAAGGTCGTGGGCGCTAACAAAAACCCTAGAAAGTAGGAAAAGAGAGGGTCCCCATTTGCAATGGGGCGATGTGTGAAAAAGGTCACAACAGTACGTCATGGAATAGTGTGAAGGAATTCCAAAAGCCTCACCGATTGACTTTGGAGTCAATGTTGCCAACAGCTTGCCATCTGGGGTTGAGATTGTCTTTCACTCCAAATTGTAATGTGTTGCACATTCCAAGACCATGTTTGGGCATTGAATAGCAGGAGGAAAACCAGCTGCCCCAACAATTCCACTTTTCACAATTCTAACAGCTGTCGGTGATGGATTGTGCCCTGCTGTTCCGAACATTCTGATCTTGAATGCAGCCAAGTTGAATGTGCCCAGATTAGTATCGCTGATTTCATCCCACCTTGAATTCAACTAGGAATGAGGAAGAAAACTTTTCATTTCCGCCTTGATCAATGCCTGCTTGGAGAGAGTAGCTGCCTTGCTTGATTTCGCTATCCTGGAAGCACCTTGGAAATGTTGAAAACAGAGACTAAGTATGACTACTCTTCACTTCTCCACTTCTTCCCTGAATTTTGCACATGAGAAATGAAATGCCTTTCCAAACTTATGTAGAATTCTTAAGAGGCATTAAATTAGCAATTGCATTCATGACACGTCATACTTTTCCCAATTACTACACCATGCAGAAGTAACTTCCCATGCGAATGAGTTTGAATTTAGAAATTTCCTTAAATGCACCAAGTCATGCGTCATACTTGGAAGATTCTCTTTGCCAACTCGTTGATTTCACTCTTTCCAATTTTGGAGGGAATTTGAAGGATTCTCTCAGATTTGCTTGATTCCATTTTAACTTGTCATCTCCTGCTTTTGAAGGAATTTCTATATCTCCTTTTCAATATCCCTATTTTTTAGGGATCCTCCTAAAATTTAGGAGCCAGGTTCATTGGATGGAGAATTTCACCACGATTCTGAATCTATAAAATTTTCCACATTCTGGCGAGTTTCGGTGTCTAAAACTAGCAAATTCAAAAATTTGCCCGAAGGGAATTTTGCTTTTTATTCCTCCTTGATCACTTGGATTCCATGCCTTAGGCAAAATTTCAATCTTTTCAAACTTGAGCGTGGATTTTCGTTGGAGGGGGAATTCCATCAAATTTGTGAATCTTCCATGGACGTTTCATATTCTCCATGAGCATCTTGGTTTGGCGCTCTCCTTAGTACTTGGGCATTATTTCTGCAAGGAGGAATTTCATCATGTTTGAAGGTTCCTCTATTACCTCCATTTGGTGCCGTAGCTAACCCTTGGGCGCTATTCTTCATGAGGCGTGGAAATTTCACCTTTTCATTTTCTCCATTGCATGTCTATTCTGGCGCCCTTCTCAAGGTTGGGGCGGTTTTTTCACTGGGTGAAGGATTCTTCACTTTTTCCACCTATCCTTGGAAAGTCCATTTTGGCGCCCATCTCAAGGCTGGGGCGGAATTTTCACTTGGCCAAGGATTTTCGCACTTTGTCCATTGTCCATGCATTCCCCCTTTTGGCGCCCAATCACTTCCTTGGGTGGATTTTTGGCTTGATCATGGATTCTTGAAATTTCCATGCTATCCATGACCTCCCTTGTTTAGCACGCAACTCCTTTCTAGGGCGGAATTTTGACTAAGGCAAGGAATTCTTCACCCTTAATGTTTTCCATGTTGGCCTCCCTATGGTGCCTTGGCCATGTGTTGGGTGCTATTTTCCTTTAGGCATGGAATTTCACTATCCTTTCATCTTCCACGTCTTCATGGATTTGGTACTTGGATTCATCATTGGGCGCAATATTGACTTGGAGATGGAATTTAAATTTCGTTGCATTTTCCACGGGTTCCTCTTTTGGGCACCCATGCACAGACTAGGGCGCTTTTTTTTTTTTTGCTCTGGTGAGGGATTTTTTTACTTTTCATGAATTCCATGACTTGCTATTTGGTGCCCTCCCAGGTGTTAGGGCGGAATTCTGCATAGGTGGTGGATTCTTGCAATTTATTCATTTCTCCTTGTCTTCCCCATTCTGGTGCCCATCCTTGGTCTAGTGCAGAATTTTGCATGGGGGAAGGAATTCATTGATTTGTGAATTGTCCATGAGAAGACCACTTTGGTGCCCAATCACTCCTTTGGGTGGAATTTTCACTTGGGCATGGATTCTTGGAATTCATCAGTCAATCTCTGGACACTTGGATTTAGCGCCCAACTGCATACTTGGGCGGAATTTTTACTTTGGCATTGATTCTTGGAATTCATCATTCAATCTTCTAGACTTAAAACATTTTGACCTCCTTGCGATTTTGAAGTGACTTCCTAAACTTCGGTGAATTTCTGAGCTTTCCATTTTAGGCATGGGCTTCCAGCACTTAACCGATTTCTGGCTTTCTCAGTCTGCTTTTTGACTTTCCGGAATATAGAAATATCTGAAAATGTCTGATCTTTGTCGCCTTGTCTGACTGACCCTGCTAGTATTGACTTTCCAAAAATAGAAACCTTCAAAACTTCAGCGTTAGACCCCCTAGACAGGGTGCAGGAATGACTTACTATAAATAGAAACTTACTAAAAATAGAAATTACTAAAAATACTAAGTTTGATTTTTGTCAAAATCATGACACATTCCGGGACCCGGAAAAATCTCTAAAAAATAGGAACTTTTTAAAAATAGAAAGTTGCCCCGTTTTGGCTCAAATTTTATTGGGAGGTTCCTTGAAGGGTCCTGATTCTAGTTGTATGTTCAGTTTTCCAAAAACTCCTAAGAGAAACCCCTAAAATCTAGGACAGAAGGTAGAAACCATAAAAAGGGACAAAACAGGCCCTAGACTTCATAGAACTCTCTCGACAGAGAAGCAGATTAACTCCAAATGACCCCCGAACATCTGCAAAGCGGAGAGACTGACAAGATTGCCACTAAAACACACACAAAAAACAAGACTAAACAACCGAAAGGGCCTAAAAGTTAAGGGGGTCCCTATTTGAGATGGGGTGATGTGTGATTAGGTCACAACATTACTGTTCTCAGGTAATTTTAGTTTGTATTCCCCCTCCCCAATTTTTTGCTTGTAAAAGCCACAAAACCTTGGTTTTAACTTCTCTACTCGTTTTTTATCAAAGAGGATTGTCTATAAGGTTGTAGCCTGTAATGTCCCGTTTTTGGATATTCTTGAGTTTTGCCCTAAAACAATAATCCCAACTCAAAATGAGAATTGCATTATATTTATAAATATAACTTCATCAAATATGATGAAATTTTATTATGATATTCAATTTATAATTTTATAAATAATTCTGAAAATAGAACTTTGATTTTCTGCAATATTTTCCTTTAAATTGTCTTGCCAAAGATCAACAATACTTGGATCAATAAATCATAGCACAATACTCAATTGATCAAATTGTGAATTCCTTGTAAATCTACTGAGTGAAAAGATCCCATCCCTAACTCAACAATGACGAAACCAAGGATCTCGTTCCTAGTTCATCAGAGGAAAAATACCTCATCCTTCCAAACCATAGCTCATCTTGTGAGCTGAGACCCTTCCCAATGACAATACCAAGGACCTTGGCCCTAATTTGTCAAAGGGTAGGAAAAGACCTTGTCCTTCCAAACGTTAGCCCACCTTGTGGGCCCAAATCCTGTCTGATTTGCAAGTACTAAGTAGAATTCAAAATTTATATCTTGATGCATTTGCTAGATTATTGTTGATTGCTCGATCTCTCTTTACTGACATTTTTTGAAGGATTGATGAGTGTTTTAGAATAATATCTTCTTATTCTATTTGTTAATGGTCATCTTAGTGTAATTAGCTAGTTTCTAATTTCGTCTTCAGTTATCGTTTGTTTCTATATGGAAACATCGATCTTGTAACTCTATAAATGATCTTTCGATCATTCATTTAATTTATCCAATTACCTATATGTAATAGAGTGGATGCTTAAATGTTGCTTGAATGTTGCTTTAGGAGATTTTTTCCGAATTTTTTTTGAAATTATATGCTTCATTAAATCCTTCAATTTAATTCTTATAACATCTAAAATGCAGCTAGGTTAGTAATTCCTCCTTAAGAGTGTATAAAATCATTAAAACCTTAATGAATTACTAAAACCCTATGCTTTTGCAAAACCCTACACTTGTCTAAAATCTGAAAACTGCCATCTAAGCTAATGAATTAGGCTTTGAAATGTGCTTAGATGATTAAAATGCAATGAACAAAGCATCCTATGATTAAAATCGTATGAAAAAAGTGAATGTGAAACTGTACCAGCTTAAACCAAGGTCTGATTTTCTAGAAAAATGCTTATTTCAGACCTCCAAATTGCTTGAAAATGAACTCGTAACTTCAATCTGATTGATCCTTTGGTAAAATTGCCCTCTATTGAGGTGTTTGTTGATATCAAATGCTTGAAGTTTGTCAAATGGCAGATGTAGGATCGCTGGTCTCCCTCTAAATTCGCTGTTAATCGATCATGAATTCGCTGATTTAGAAAATCAGTTTGCCGTTCCTCAATGAAATCGCTAGATGCTTGAGGTCTTGATCACTGATTCTGGATGTAATTTGTCTTGGCTTGCTGAAAGTCGTTGATGGTTATGACAAATTTGCTATCCTTTGTACAATTTCACCTTTGCTTGATCAAAATTGCTTGCTAATGATAAATGAATTTGCTGCCTTGTTGATTAGATTCGCCGTCTTAGCAAGATCATTCACAAAATCGATTCTTCGTTGATCAAATGCAATGATCCGGGTGGAACCTAGGGAGAACCTGGGTTGACTCGAGAGAACCAAGGCCCATGGGTTCCCAAAAAACGGGGCCCACAGGTCATAAAAGACCAAAAAACAATAAAAAACAACTTTTTAAATATTTTTTTAACATCTAAACCCTAATTTCGCCCCTTATGATGCATGAAATGCATCAAACATTCATTCAACTCATTTCATTTGCATTTTTGGAGATTTTTTCTCTACAACTAGGTTTCTTAGTTTTTGCATTTTCTTCGAAGGTGAAGACTACGAAGTTGTGAGACACGCATCAAAGGTGTAGGAATCATTGGAGAAGGAAGATTTAGCCATCAAAGCTGACTGAATCTGAATTTTTTTCAAGTTTTCAATAATTTTTTCAAGTTTTTCAAATTTTTTTTTGAAGTTTTAATTTTTTTAAAAAGAAGTCTTCTATATTTTTGTTACACTTTGTATGCATAGTATGGGGTTATAATGCTGATATTTTTTGAAATTTTTTCAATAATGTTGTGTTTTCTCTTTTTATTTTAGGTGCATTATTCATATATATTATAAAGCATACATAATGGCTGGAACAGGAAGTGCAAGTGCAGGCTCTAGTTCAGTTGCCCAGGTCTGAACTGAAAATAACCCCTTTAAAATTGATCAAGATTCACCACTTTGGCATTGTATAATAATGATCAAAGCAGTGTCTGGTGGTGGTGGTTTTATTTGGTAGTGTAACCATTATGGCATTGAGTGTATCAGCTCATACTATTGAGTGAATGGTCACCTTTGCTTCATCCCCGAACGTGGAATAAAATTTTGTAAGGGATCAGATGACAAGGGACTGTCAAAAGCTCTAGTTTTGGAATATATTAGAGAACAAGAGGAAGCTGATAGGAGAAGTGGCAAAGCAAAGACTGATCATCCTCTTGTCCAGTCAAGCTCGAAGACTACGAGGCCTTCTAGTAGTCTTGGCTCCACAAGACTAGCTAGTTCACATCCTTTCATGTCAAAACCACCAATTGCTCCTTTAGAGAATCAAAATGTTGCGGCTTCATGGAAAAGAGGCCCATTGGATAATGCCTTCAAAAATGAAATGTGAGAAATTGCAGATCAGAGCATTGAGTGTTGCCTTTATGGCAATGGGCTTCCTTTCAACCTCGTTAGATCACCTTACTTTTAGGACATGGTACATACCCTTTGCAACACACCTTCTCATTATGTTTGTCTAGGGTATGGAAAGGTGAGAACTACCTTATTGGCAAAGGAGAAAGTATTCGTAGAGTCACAGTTGAAAGTCATCAAAGATACATGGCCGGAAACAGGTTTGACCATCATTTCTGATGGATGGAAAGATTGTAAAAATTGGCCATTGTTCAATGTTATAGCAGTGTGCCCTAAAGGGGCAATGTTTTTGAAAGTGGTGGATTGTGAGGGGCAAGTGAAAGATGCAAGTTTCATTGCCAATATCCTCATCGAATGCATTGATATGGTGGGGTCTAAAAATGTTGTCCAAGTCATAACGGGCAATGCTAAAAATTGTAGGGCAGCATGGACTATAGTGGAGGCTACATATGGTCACATCTTTTGGACACCATGTGTAGTCCACTCAGTCAATTTAATCATGCAAAAGATTACCACACAAATTGATTGGGTAAAAAAACTGTACGTCGAGGGCGAGGAGATTCAAATGTTTGTGACTAATCATCATATGTTACAAACCATTTTTAGGACCTTCTCCAAGTTGGAGTTGTTGAAGGTAATTACTAATTTAGATTTTATTTTTTAATTTTTTATAGTTGATATGTGTATTTTTTTATGTCATGTTAGGTTGCTAAAACACGATTTGCATCTCATAGGCTTGTCTTAAGATGACTTGTGAAGGTGCGAGAGGCCTTGATTTCTATGGTCATCAACGGATTGTGGAGTGTATGGAAGCAGGCCCACACAAAAAGAGCTCTAAAAGTAAGAGCATTGAACCTTGATGAGAAATAGTGGGATAATGTGGAATATGTTTTGAATTTCACTGAGCCCATTATGAGCATGATTAGGTATGCTGATACTGACCGCCCATGTTTGGGTGAGATTTATGATGGCATGGTAGAGAAAATAAGAGAAGTAATAAAAAGAAAAGTAAATGACCCAACGGAAACATTTTTCAAAGTTGTGTAGAATATTATTGTTGACCATTGGAACAAGATGACCACCCCCTTACATCTCTTAGCATTTGCTTTGACGCCAAAATTTTATAGTGTAGAGATGCTTGCAACACCAAGGAGGGTGCCACCATATAGAGATGTAGAGGTTGCTTCTGGCTATAGGGCTGCCTTTAGAAAGATATATCAAGATGAGGAAACAAGAAATGTTGTCTTGAGGGAGTTTGCCCAGTTTGTATCCACAAAAAATCATGATGTTGTAGCTCTCAATGCTAGATATGGGATGGATGCTGATGAGTGGTGGTATGTACATGGTCAAGGCTCCATTTACTTGCAGCCTCTTGCAATTAAACTTCTCTCCCAAGTATGTATCTTTTTATTTTTTATTTTTATAGTTTTCCAATTCCATTTGATGTTATCATATTTTTATTTTATAATTTATAAATTTCTAATTATGTTTTAACTTTTAATAGGTTGCAATTTCTTCTTCAGCTGAGTGGAATTGGAGTACATACTCCTTCATCCACTCAGTCAAATGTAATCATTTGGGTGCAAAGAGAGTTGAGGATTTGGTCTACGTACACCCCAACCTTCGTTTGTTGTCATACAAGGACCTTGAATATAGTGTGGGTGCAACAAGGAATTGGGATCTAGTCCCTGAGTGTGCTAATTTAGATGCTACAATTGCACAACTTGCCCAAGTCTCTATAGACGAGGCAGCTATGGAACTTGAGAGAGACATGGCTAGTGGGAATGGTATTCCATTTGATAGTGGCTCAATTGATGCTGAATTTGAACCACTTGATGACCTTAGGCTTGGGTTGAATGCTTCAGACGAAGATGAATAAGGAGTTTAAATCCCATAGATGGCTTGTAATTTGAATTTTTATTGTCATGACATTTTCACATTATGAAACTTGAATCAGTTGATGCTTGAAACTCGAATATTATCTTTTTTGCAAATTATGAAAATGATATTAGACTTTAGTTATTATTGATTACATTTGCGATATATGAATATTTATTGGCATTGGCAATTATGGATATATGATTCATCATTTATCATTTATGTATGGAAAGTCATATTGTATATTTCATATTTGTATGGATTGTATCATTGTAATAATCAATAATGGTAGTGATAGTTTATAAATTATATAATTATATTTTTTAATTTTGATGTTTGAACATATTTATATATATATACATATGTATACAGACGTACCTGTACCCCACGATTTTTTTTTTTGGCCGAATCCGTGAATCCGTATCCATACCCATAACCGAATCAGCAACTTGGTTGTTATTGCATTCTTTTCAGTTTATCAATGATAATTAATTGAGGAATTGAAAGTTTAATTTACTACCGATTCAACCTTCCACCCCCTCTCTCAGTAGTAGAATTGTGTTCTACAAAACATATAAATGAAAAATTCTTACTCCCTCTTGTTCATGGTTTAATAGTAAATAATAATCGTCATAAAGATATGATTGGTTACACTACACCAAGGAGCCAAGATTTAACTTTGATGGGGCATCGAAAAGCAATCCAAGAGAAGTTGAAGTTGGTTTTGTGATCAGGGACTGTCAAGGTTCTTTTTTTGCATGGGGTCTCTAAATACTTAAAGAGTAAAAATGAACAATGAAGTAGAGATGGAAGCTCTCTAGTAGGTCTTCAAGTGACTTATGTGGAGAGTTATAGGTGTATATAGGCAGAGGGAGATTCACAAATTGATATAAATGCCTTTGAAAAGGAATTCTGTCCTAATTGAAAACTTCAACTGTTGCTAGAAGAATTGGTTGTTTGAAAAATAGATCGCTTTGGTCAGCATGAGTCATTGATATTGAGATTAGAGTAGAATTGCAGATTGTTTGGCAAATGGAGTGATACATAAGAAATTTGCATAGCTAAAAAGTAAGGAGGTGGGTGGTATGGAGAGAGTGTGTCACTTTCAAAATGGAAAATAGCAGAAGGAGAACCATTTATAATCATAGATAAAGTAGGAGTGGTACAGTACGCATAGAGTAGATAGCTTCCTAGACAATCACAATACTATGAATGATTTGATGATGCTAAACAAACCTTCCTTGTTTGGAATAATTGATAGAAGGAAACGTTTCAACTTCTCAGCAATAGTTCTAGAGAAGTTTTTTATAAATAGTATGGCAAAGAGCTATTGGTCTAACATCAAAAAAATTCAAGACCTCATCCTTCTTAGGAAGCAAAGAAAGAAAAGAGCTATTGAGAGATTTAAGCATTTGTTTTGAGGTATGTAGTTTTTCAGAAGCCTCCAAAATGTCATATTTGACAATATTCTAGAAATTTTGAAAGAACTCAATAGGAAATCTATCAGGGCCAGGAGTATTATCCTTTTTATCATAAAAACGACTTGCTCTAACTTACCCATGGAAATAGGACCATTGAGGAAGGAATTGTTATGAGCAGAGATAAGATTAGGAATTCATTTCAAAACGATACTAACTCATGAAAGTGAGAAACAACTTCTTTTTAAATATCTTGAATGAAAACAATTTTAGATCCATCCCATCTTTGAATATCATTGACAACATCAACATGTTTTTGTGCCACAATAGGGTGATTGAGAAAAGAAGAATTCCTATTCCTACCTGCAACCGTTTAGCACAAGATTTTCGTCTGCACATGAATTCCTCCTGAAGCTCAGTTCTAAGTCATTCTGAAATTCGGAATGCAAAGTTAATAAATCCTTACTTAAGCCTTTTTCTTGAATACAACCTTGTATCTTTGTTAGCTTGTTCAAAATATTCTTTTCCTTTGCAAAATATTACCACATGAAGAAAAATTCCATTGTTTGAGTTGTTTGACAAAACATGATTTGCAGAACATAACATATTGAGTTGTACCATGGCTTACCTTATTGCCAGCATGGTCTAATTTTTCCTTCCAAGTCAGTTTCTTTTAACCATGTGTTGGAATCTAAAAAGGAGAATTTTGAGGCTTGAAAGGTCCTTTCCAATGCCAAGCTATGGGCTAGTGATTTGAACCAGCATTGTCGAAGATGAAAGAGGCAAATTGAAGGGTGCTAAGAAGGCCAAAAATCACTAAATAAAATTCTATTCAAATGTTCTGCAATGAACTCATCTCCAATTCTACAACTGTGCCAAGTAAAGTAGCCATTGTTTAGGAGGGATATCCATTAATGGAAGATGAATAATGTTTTGTAGAAGAAGAAGAATAGCTTGAGGAAGGGTAGGAGAACCACCCTTTTTTTAACAAAGGGATAACACAACATTGAAGTCATCTTGAGGAGAAGCTTCTTTGTGAACATGCAAATCATTCCTTGAAGATCTTTGGGGGCATAACCATTAGTGGTCAAGTCTCAAGACATTCAGATTGTTGGAAATGAGAACTCCTAAAGATAGACCACTAGTACAACTCAATAAATTTTTTTCAAGAAGTGAATGTTTACCCCGTGGGGTGTGTTATTATCAATAGTCAGATGATAACCATAAGATAGAATAGTAACCAGAAACTCAGAGCAATGCTTTCATTAATGCCAAAATGTCTAGTACAATAATCATTCTCTGCATCCCTGTCTCCAACAACAAGTACAAGAGCATATATAAAGACATGGTCTAGGGTTGCGGTTACCACCCGTGGGGAACCCTTGTGCAACGGACAACTACCCTCGACGACACTAACATACTTAACCAACATAGCTTAACAAGTAGTACAAAGCCCATTTTATGACCAACATCATCCCCCCCCTAAGAAAAGTCATCTCCGGACGACAAGGACAAAAATTCGAGAGTAGCACAACAAAATGGCGATGAAGTACACTATATACAATAAGTAAATCACTGAGAAGAAGGGGCTGAGGGGGCGTCCCTAGAGGAGGTAGTTGCACCGACGATGAAGAAGATGCAGGAACTGTTGACACCAGTCGAGCCCGAAACTCATACACCTGCTGCATCCTCGCCTGAAAACCATTTTCTGCTACCATCCGATGCTCAAGTGTGGATTTCACCATTATTGCTTCCGCAAGGAGTTCTTTTTTTCCTTGACATCACAATCCTCCTGTGCCTAACCCAAACTTGTCTACAAAACACGCTTTTCAGTCTCAGCCTCCACCAACTGCTATTCAAATGATGCTGTCTCCCTAGCCAATTTGTCCTCGATAGCCACTTGTGCTGCCCTCTCGACATCCAGCTCTTGGGTACATTGAGCTAAGTCTCACACTACTACTGCCTCCAACCTGGTGGTTAGCTCCTCCCGAGCCCTCCGTGCATCCACCAATGCAACCTCACGTCCAGCCGAGGCATACTCCGAGTTCCTCAAAGCGTACTATTCATGCCTATAAGTGGCCACAACCCTTTGGCACAAAGGTTAGGAGATGCCTCAAATTCTCCATCACACTCCCCAAAGGCTGATAACTGAACTGAATAACTCCCTGGTGCCGTACGACTTCGTGTGCTTGAAATGCCTTCCCTCAAACTCTGTTTGTTTGCAACCTCCAAATCCGTCTCCCTCTACGGTTTATGGCTTCCCCGCCAATGCTTAGCTTCAGGCTTCTTTCTCATAGTACAAAACAACCCCAACACTTACCGCGACTTCTCTGATGCCCTTCGCCCAACTCAAAAGTGTATTGTAGCTCAAAAATAAACTGGGGGTCTGGGTGCCCTTGCGGGGTCTAGGGCAGTGCCCCCGCCGCCAACACCAATTTACAACCTTCAGAACCACACGGAAGTCCATGGCGCACATCATTTTTGTGATATTTTAAGATGCCAAAAACCACCTTCTCCACTCTAATTTTTTCAGCGTCTTGGCTCCAGACTCAATCGAATGATTTTTCAATCTGGTCATCGTTTTTTTTATTCTTTGTTGTTTATAAATTAAATGCATGCTTGTTTGAATGTGGTCCTTCAGGCCTACGGTGGTATTTCGCTGCCGCCGTCGCCGTGCTCCTTCAGGCCTACAGTGGTATTCCATCGCTGCTGACCTTCGTCGACGGTGGTTCCACCGCACGGTGGTCCCACCACCACTTTCAAAATATATATAGATATATATTTTTTTAATTTAATTTCCTAATCTAATTGTCCAGAGAGTCTTTGGCTTAGGTCCCGTGCCTATGGGATCGCCCTTCATCCTTCTTGGTTTGCCTCGCCCGAGAGTCTCCTGTTTTGGTCCTGTGCCTCTCGAGTCGCCTGCCCGGCCTCTCGGGTCCCCTTCCATCCTCTTGGGTCCCCCTCCAGACTCTTGGGTGTCCTTTTGGCCTCTCTTGTCCCCTGCATGCTTCTTGTTGCAGGGTCTCAATTTGGACCTGTTGATGGCAAGTCTATTTTCAATGGCCATCCGAAGACCTAGAACCATAAATTCCATAGTGACCACGGTCTCCTTCTTGTACATAAGAAGAAGAAGTAGAAGAATAAAGATTTTGAAGGGTGCGGCCTTCCACACAGGGTTCCAATTGTTGCCGAGACGAATGATCTTGGGATTATCTACGTCATCGAGGTTTGTCTCCTCCAATTTTACCTCTTGATACTTGATGGGTTCTTCCTTTGGGAACTGGTGTGCCGTGGTGTCACGCACACGGGCGTCTCCCTTCCAATATTCTCTGTATTCAGCAGGTACACCTCCTCTGTTACTTGCTTTGGTTCCTCTACTTTGAGCCTGTAGCTCTGGAACATTTTGTAATCCTCCATCTGCAAGTGGAAGAGCTCGTTCAAAGATCTCGTCTCATCCTTAGATCACTCTCCTAGTTTGAGAATTCCTTCGTCGTTGGGCTCCATGCAGCCTCGTCCTTCGTCCCTCAGGTCACCTTTTGCTTCACCCTCCGATTCCGAAGATGATGCCAGTTCCTCACTAACCAACTACTTCCCAAGGTCTATGATAAAATTCCTTCCTCCATTCTCCTTAGACAGAGTGTTCTTCTTCCAGTTGTGGGTGGCCTTGGCTGTCACCAGCCACCCTCTCCCTAAGATCACATCATACCTTTTTTTCTTTAGTGGGATTACCACGAAGTCCAGTATGAAGGGCTGCGCCCCGATGGTAACTTGCTGGCCCATTAGTCTCTTGATGGGTTTGATTCTATGCTGATCTGCTCCCAACAGATTGAATGTGGATGGCCACAATGTCGACTTCCCCAGCGTCCGTCAGGTTTCTTTTGGAAGAACATTCACTTCCGATCCACCATTGACGATGGTATCGGTTAGAATGGTGCCAAGGATACCCATCTCCACAATGGCCGGGTTCCTTCCAATGTTAACTGCCAGCAGCCTGGGGTCTATTGTAGACCCCCCAAGAACATCCGTGTGGTGGTTGGTATTGGTGCGTGGTTGGGAGATTATTCAACAATGCCTTTCGTAATTGAGGCATCGTCTAGAGGAGATCGTGTACCTTCACAAGAACCTCCAGTTTTAAAATTTGATTAAGTATAGCCTCCTCCGCCTCCAGTTGGCTGGAAGTACCTGCCGTACCCTTCGCCTTCGCACTCTCTCGTATCTCTTTCTCAATTTCTTCCCGTGCTTCTCGTATCCTTCGCTTCTCCGTCTGCGGGTCTAGGCACGTTGCTTGTCTAGCTTGGGCGTGGGTTACGACCAGTACTTCCTCTTCTTTGGTTTCCTCGATATTGAGCAAGTTGATGTCGGACTTCAGGCAGGTGGCGTCTTCGTGGTCTCCCGGTCTGCACCATTTGCACAAATGTTGTGTGGGCTCTCCCTTGGGGCAGTCTTGGGCGAAGTGCCCCCATTGGCTGCACACTTTGCATTGTATCATCGGTCGACCTTTGGAGTCGTATTGGATCCGGCTCCTTGTATTGTTATTGTTGTTATTGTTGTTTCGTCCTCCCCATCGGCTATCTCGGTAGCCTCCCGATGTTGCATTGTTGTTTGCATGGGAGCTGCCGGTACCGCCCGATGTAGTTGGTTGTTCCTGCGTAAGCAATACTTGTTGGTTTCGTGTTTTTATGTTGTAGGGGCATGCCCTGGTGGGATGCCCCATCAACTGGCATATATCACAATAGGCCTTCTTTGGGCAAGAGCATTTTGTGTGGCCATCCGTCTTACATTCCGTGCACCAAAGCTCCCCTTCGTCGGTCTTGCTCGGACCTCCCTTCATAACCTTCAGCTCTTTCATCATCCTCAACATGTCCTTCTACAGGGCTTGCACCTTTTTGCCGGACTCGCCATCGCTGCTGCTTCCCTTGGAAGAGTCATCATCCTCGGACGAGCTATCCTTCTTCTTTTTCTTCTTGGATGTCTTGGTCTCGCTCTCGAGATCCATCGCTCTATTAAATGCATCTTTGTACGAGGTTAGTGGAACAATTTTCATCTTCTTCCGAAGGGAGTGTTTTAGTCCCTCCACAAACCATCTCTTTTTCAACCCTTCCGTTGGTTGACTCGCCATTTTCCCCAACAGTTCCTTGAGTCGCCGACTATAGGCTCAGACTGTCTCGTTCTTGTTCTGCTTTGTGCCATAGATTTCGGCTACTATTTCATTGTCATCTCTGAGGAGGCAGAACTCTATCTCGAACTCCTTCAGGTTGGGCCATGTGCTGACTTTGGCCTTATCCGTATCGGAGTACCAGTCAATGGCCACTCCCCTTAAGGTTGCTGGAAATTGTGTTACCCATTCATCTTGGTCAGTAACACCACTTGCTAACCATATGGTTTCGCAAGTGCGGGAATGGCGGACGAGATCTTCCTTCCCGTTGCCGTTGAACTTCGGCAGCTTCTGTTTACTGGCCATTGATGGGGGTTGTGTCGCCTGTCGTGCACTTGCACCACTCCCACCCGTGCTGGTGGTGTGTGCTGTTTGAGTGACTGGGGGTACAATGGTTTGTACTCGTGTGCTTGGTGTGATGGGTCCCAAGAGGGGGTCCTGCTTGTCCTGTGCCTATGCCTCCTCCGCACCTACGGTCGTACGGTTGCCCTCCCCTTCGTTCTCACCCTCGTCGTCTGTTTGCTCCATTTGGTGGTCCTCCGTGCGCGGTGTAAGGGATAAATTCTTGAACTGATCCCAGGTCTCTTCGACCAGATTTCTTCGTAGCCTTGTTTCCTCCAAAAATTCTTCGTAGCTTCTCACCCTATGATGTTCTGGCGACACGTAGAAATCTCCTTCGGCTTTTGCTCTTGCACCCTCCGTGACACCCCCTTGGTTCCCTTCGGGCAACCCTTCGGCAGGTCGTCCTTCGGCAAGTTGCCTCAGCCTCCGTCTACGTTCTACTTGTTGTTCCAGAATCAGGGCTCTCTGTGCGGCCTCCCACTCCTCACTTTGTGCCTTCTTATTTCTATCCTTATTTAATAAGTTGGGCATTAATTCCCGTACATAATGTAGGAGTCTTCTTTATTTTGCCCATGAGGCTGAAGGTTCAAGTTTCCCGTCGTCGCTTGCCATTACGCTCCTCTTCCCAGCGACAGTTGTTTTCTTCGTACTCCCGGAGGACCTATTGGCGTCGCTCCTCACGCTGGGTTTCCTCCCTTCGGTGCTGGTGGGCAAGGGTTGCTTGGGTAGGAGACATGGGAGTTGGTGCAACAACCTATTTGCCGCCGTACTGACGTTGAGAGCGTCCTGGACTACACCCTCGGGTACCTCTTTCTGTGTAGCCTCCCCTCGTACGAAAGTCTCTATAGCTGTTTGGAACTGGATCACGAAGTCGCCTGTCAATGCGTTCTCCCCTTCATAAAGTTCTCTCAGTCGGCTATCATCCTCATCGATGCTATTGCCAATGGGCTGGCCCATTATCCTCCGTAGGCCATTCACACTCCATGGCTACCCAGATTCAGACGACAATGGTGCCAGATGTTTACTCCGTGGGGTGTGTTATTAATATTGCATATCACTGTCAGATGATAACCATAGGATAGAATAGTAACCAGAAACTCAGAGCAATGCTTTCATTAATGCCAAAATGTTTAGTACAATAACCATTCTCTGCATCCCTATTTCCAATAACAAGGACAAGAGCATATGTAAAGACATGGTCGAGGGTTGCGGTTACCACCCGTGGGGAACCGTCGTGCAATGGACAACTACCCTCGACGACACTAACATACTTAACCAATGTAACTTAACAAGTAGTACAAAGCCCATTTTACGACCAATAGTGAATATCATATGAGAAGATGTTTCCCTAATGCTTTCATATTCCAGTTGGTGTCCACATGTTTAGAAGTGTTAGTTTATTTCAATATAAGATTCTGAAACTCAAAAATTTGTCTATATCAACATTGGGTATGCCTAAGGTACTGCCTGGGCATAACTGGGGATGAACTTGCACCAAATCAGTTCCAGAACCGAACCCACACACAAATTTAGGTGAAAATAGGATCTGGTAACATAGTCTGAAATGACTGGCTTCATAATCAAGGTTTGATACCAAGCAAAATCTCCCACTTGAATATTGGGCAAAGGATTATTTAAAGCGAGTTCAACATAGATATGGGCATAACTAGAGATTTTTTTTCTCTGGTAATCTGTGAAGTACCTAAATAGGTATGCAAATAATCTCTCAAGTTTTTAAAGCATTAATCTTTGTAGAAAATCAGTGGCAAAGGGAAGAAATGAATCTAGACCGGAACATTGGATGGGGTTTCCAACATGCTTGAAGAAATAAAGGCTTTCAAAAAATTTGGACACAATCAACAACATTATTAAAGGAAGCAAAAAAATACCCATTAGCAACCAGGGTAATCTCCATGTCTCCTTCGATCAGCCAAGCTCTAGGTGTCCAATCCTCTAGTAAATATCCACAGATTTAATCTTAAGCCCAATGAACTTACAAATGAGAACATGCCTTTGGTAATTTTCTTGTCCCATTTTTGGTATTAGAAGGACTACGAATAATGTAAATCCTTTTATGTTTAAACATAGGTATTTGACATTTGAAAAAGAAAACCATATAAAAGGAAGCAAGTATGTTTCAATCCACTTTTGTTTACTTCACCTGGACGTTCGTCTAAATTTCATCTTAAATTGTACTCTAATTAGACTCAGGTAGCTGAATCATTCTTGAGGACGATTTAACTGGCGGTCTTCATGGAATACAAAAACCAGCTACTGGGTCAGTTCATAAATCATGAAGGCTGACAGTCCTGCACATGATCTGGAATGCTGATTATATTGAAATGAGATTTAAATATGGAACATTCTACCCTGTCTCTACAGACATGCAATAAATATCTCTGAATTGGCTTTCATCTGTTGCTGCAGATGTAATTCAGTGGATCCTATTGTCTTATACCAAGTACGGCACTGTAGTAGATTTTTTTTCAAGCAATATTTTACTTTATTATGGCACTCCATTCTCATCAAATTTTCATTCAATCAGGATCTCTAGCTTTTGTGGATGCCTAAAATTAATTCAGGTTTTGCTATTTTCAATGGTTGCAAATCTCTGTACTCCAAGTGTTTTATGATACCTTTAGGAGCATGGCAAAATTTTCAGAGCAAATACTTTTAGAACTCATTGGTCATTTTTCATTTTGGCAATATATTGTATCTATTCAATTATAGGGACAAGTACTTTTATATATCTAATATTTGTAAGTTCTAACTCATGCCATGGGTTTTACTTAGAATAGGTAATCTGCATTAGTGTCACATTTTAAACTGTTTCCTTCCGCTTGTATAATTCCCATTTTGCATCATAACTATACATTTTGATATGCTATGGTTGTATGCAGGTCTTCAGGGTTATTTTTATGCTTCTTTTCAGTTATCCACGCTTCATAGGAGTTGATATTATGAGAGGCACATTGGGAGTTCAAGTCAAGGTATGTCCTGGTCCCTTTTGATGATAGTTATTAGTGTTCCTTAGACAATTTGATAATTCCTATGTCCATTGTATCAAATGTTATTAAAATAAAAATAATATATGCTCTCTTAGCTGGTAAAGTCCATGATTTGCTTTTTATATTGGAAGTCAATTTTAATAAAATAAAAATTCTTGAATTTAAATAATTTTTTTAATCAAGATTTGTTCCCCATTTGTCTCTCGAATTTTTGATCTGCTTATGTTGCATCTGTTATTTCATTTGGATATGGTTTATTGCAAAAGAAATCATACTTCAGGGTCATAACAAACACATTTATTGCTGGACAAACGATCATTATGCAGAGAGCTCTTAATGATCGTAAAATGACTGATAATGTACTGTTAGCTACCTTATTCTTCTATCTTTAACATGTTAGTTTACTGATTATGTGATTGGTAGAAAGATGGAACATTATAAGTATTAGATATAATGTTTTGAGTAGGCTTTGTACACAGTTATTGCTTCTGTGCATCATGTCATAACACCACATTTATTGTCTAAAAATAACTTACACTATTAAGTTATAACTGCCAAAAAACTTCCTCTTACAATAATAAATACAAGCAAATAGACATTGGACTTTGTGCCATACAATTCTCTCAAACTTAGTGCATTCATTTTTCTAATGTTTGCCATTAGAGTAAGGAAGCCCTAGGCAAGGGTATGCTAAGGCAATCATCAACAACTAGGAAATTTCCTATTAAGACCTAAGGGAGAAATGCTGTCAAAGGGTCGACTGCAAAATTTGATGATTGCTATTGAGGAGTTGATTGGTTTCTGTCGAAGGAAAGATGGGGATAATATTGAAGAACAACAGCTTCAAACTGTTGAAGGGCTGAATGAGGGGAAATCAAAGACAGCAGGGTCACACAAAGCAGGTGTGTGTGGATAGAGCGGGAGGCATATGGATAGGGCAGAACAGACAAGCAGGGCAAAGTGTGCAGACAGAACAGGCAGCACACAGGGTTGAAACAAAAATTCTACTTGTGCATTTTGAAACAAAGAACCTGTCTGCCTCCAATGCATCCACCTCTATTGCTACTTTCTCCAATTCATTGATATCTTCATTAGTAAATAATCCTTCATTATGTTTTTGGAGAGTTTAATTAGCAATTGGATCGATGAAATTCTGTAATGTCCACTTGTTGAAATAGGATTTATTAATAAATAATTATAATAAATTAAAATATAAAAGAATAAAAATAAAAATTAATATAATTAAAATTTAATTAAGTTTAATGAATGGTCAAAAGGCATGAAATGAGAAGTTGTGACTCCCTCAAACTTGAGATATAAAAGGGAGAGAAGAGAACTCCATTTGGGGAAAAAAGGAAAGGAGGAAAGAAGGGAGCAAAGGAATAAAGGAAGCATTGATGGGAAGAAGATAAGGAAGTGACTCTTTCAAAGGGGCAGCAATGATGAAAGGTTGTGACCCTTTCGAAGGGCAGTAATTGTGAAGGTTGTGACCATTAAGAAGAGGTGTGACTCTCCTTCACATTGGAGGATATAAAGAGGAGAAGTTTTCATTTGAGAAGGGAGGATCCATGGAATAGAACAAAATAGCTGAAGCATTAAAGCAGATTTAGGAGCAAACCTAAATCAGAATTATAAGAAAATCTGGAAGAATGATATGAACATTTATCAAAGAGATCAGAACACAAATACAAATCTGCAAACAATAATAAAGCAGACATCAAAGGAAAAGAAGAGGAAACAACATTGAATTGATATAAACAGCAGACCTGTGCATTTAAAGAGGGAAACAACATTGGATTGAATCTGCCCAAATTACCACAGCAGACTGAAAATACATAACCTGCAATAATTCTACAAGTATATTGGGCAAGATTTAGTGTCCTCCCAAAAGGGGACATTACACATTCAAGTTGATTGTATCATGAGAAGAACCCTCCACTTTTTAGTTTAAAGGTGAAGATTGTGTTGGACAAAGACAAGGTCATTAAGCCTTTCTTGGGTCAAATTGTTTATTTTCTTGGCCTTAAGCTCTCAAATAAGCTCTAAACATCTTCACATGCAAAAGTGTATAGGGCCAGGACAAAACACATATAACTAGCCTATGAAGAGTTGGTGTCCTACCATCACAATTATCTCACCACAAATCTACAAACAAAATATTTAAAAAATATAAGAACTAAGTAAAATATATAGAACTTGTTATTTAAAGTTTCCACTTCTAAGTATTAAACTAAAAATTAAACGATAATCTTTTATGTGGCTGTTTGTTTCCCCTCTTCGAAATGTTTTAACTTGAAGAAAAGATCTTCTCATCCACACCTTTGTAGACTTGCAACTCATCAAGAATTTTGTCTCTTACTCATTATTTGTGATCATTCCATCAATGCATGAAAGAACTCTTGCCATGACCTCTTCATCAGCTTTGAAGTTTGAACGTATTAGGCAAGTAAAATTTTTGGGTATAGGTAGCAGGCCAAGGCATGTACTAGTTAGTAGAGTTGGTTTGCTTGTCAATGATCAATGATGCACCATATTATCTCATATTTTTGGTTATATGATCTCATTGGTGTTGATTTATAGCTAGGTCGGATCCCTTTCTTGGGCTGACCTAGTTCACTTAATTGCTAAGTGGCCTTTGGCCTTAGCAATTCGGCTTTATATTTATCTGGCCCTATTTGGGTGTACAACTTATGTGTCATATAAGTGTTATGGGGCATGACCTATTTAATATATAAATTGTAAATGCAATTTGTCACCAAGGCCGACCTAGGTGGCAAAGGAGTTTGAAGCATATAAATAAGAAGTGACTTGAAGTCACAAATAGAACCTACACAATTCAGTAAATACATTCCTATCTGCTATCAAGTGAATTACTTAAGAGAGCAGCAAATCATCTCTGTGATCAGCGAATCATATTCAGGAGTTGGCGAATTTCTGTAGATGCACAGCGAACACCCTTGAAGGTCAGCAAACTCCATCCAAGACTCCAAAGGCAGCCAACCTTCCTTTCTGACAACAGTCTTCACTTGAAGGTCAGCGAACTGTCATTGAAGGCTGTGGACATCATCAGTGAACTTCATCTTTGTGATAGCAACATCTGCAGATAAGTTCACTATTCCAGTGTGCCCTAGGTGGAAGATATTACTGTGTTTAGTTTGCTGATAGCTTCAAGTGTTGAAGCTCATTGTAAAGATTCAATTCGTCATTGCCTAATAAAGATCTGAGATATTGTAGCTGGGTTTTTCACCTCCAAGAGGGAGGTTTTCCCAGGGTATAAGCGTGTTATGTGTGTGCTTTACTTTTTAGTTTGGTTTTCTGTTCTATACTTCTAATCTGATTGGTAAAAACTAACAATTGGCTCCATCCATGGCCTTATAGAGGTAACCCATTGGCATGCCATCCCTATCCACCAAATGTAGAACCTTGTCACCTAAAATTGAAAATAAATTTTGAATTATTATAAAATTAACTAACAAAAACAACAACAACTAGAAATTCCTTATAAAATTTATGTTTATATTTTTTTCTATGATCGGATTAGTAATTTATGAGGTAAAAGTGGGTGTTTGAAGAGGCTTAAACTCTGGTTTATAATTGTTATTTATGTAACTCATTTGCATTTTTGATGAACAACTCAAAAAATTGTTCTTCCAACTTTCCCTTTGTTTAACTTTTCTTTGGAATATGAAGAGTACATCTAGATATGCTTACAAACATCTCCTTGAAAGGACTAGTGGCTATAATTCTTTGCGAAGTGAGGAATTTGGTGGCCAATTATGTCACCTTTGGTTGCACTAGCTTTTGCCACTTGTGCGATTTCTCATCAAAGAAAGGACCAAAGTATGGTTGTAGATAAATTTGGTAACACTTTTGACCGATCGAATCCTCTCAATGTCCTCTAGTATCAAACCCAAGCAATGTGTAGCACAAGGACTTTAGAGGGATGCCTCTCCATAATAAGTTTCCTGGTAGCTACATATGTTGTAATGTCCATGACATTACAAACAACATTCTCAATCCAAAGCTCTTGGACCACCTTGTCTAACAAATTGAACAAAGTCTCAACATTTTTTATTTCATGTGAGGCATGCAAAGACTTTAAGAACACCCAGGTGCCACTCAAGCTAAAAAAGTTGAAAGGCCTACTTTGGCCATCTATCCATCCATTTACAACATACTATAGCCTTTTCTCTGCTATACTTTCTTTTGATCCTCAATCATACACCATTTTTTAAAGTAGCTTCAACTAGCAATGGCCCAATCAAATCCTTAATTGTTGAAGTCTTAAAACTCTTATTGACAATTGTCAATACATTTACCGACCCTTCCCAATATGGGTTGTTTTGCTACATTGAAGGTATGTTATTCTAGTAATAAGAGTTTGTTGCTACCATCCTTTCTCTTTATTCTAAATGACACCTTCAAGTGAAGGTTGTGCTCTTGGAACATAGTGAGGAAAAAAGAAATTGAATGAAGAAGGAAGACAACCAGAATTCTCATGTGTCTCAGCAATAGAGGAAAGCAGGTGATGAATTCACCTGCCAATAAAGAAATTTGTAATTGAATTGGGATTGGCATTCTTCATCGCTTTTTATATTAAAACTAGTAAGTAGTGCATCCATTTCTCTTCTAATCTCATTGGGTACATTATAACACACCGTAACATCTAGATATCCAACCAAGCTGCTGTTTTAGCCTATTGATTCCTTGTGCCATTTCTGTTCTAATCTCATTGGGTACATTAGAATACACCTTAACATCTAGATATCCAACTGAGGTGCTATTTTAACCTATTGATTCCTTGTGCCATAGGATGCTAGCAAATTTACAATTTACCTTGCCCTTGGCATCGCCTGGAGTGCTAGGCTTCCATTAGGGTCTTCCTCATGTTGCTTTGTATTTAACTTGTCATTGCTGATTTTAGCATAGAAAAAAAATAGTAGGGTTTGAAAAAAATTTGTCATGGAAAATAGTTAGTTATAATACAAACCAGAATGTAACATTATGTTGTAGGGTCAGGAAGTGAGAGAAAAATTGTAGCACAACACTTACATTTTAGTATTTAGTCAAAATTAGGAAAAGGTAAATACCTTTGTCAACCAACTCAAACCCACTCCAAACTTGATTGGATCTTCAAAGAGCCTTCTTTAGCATTCAAATATCTTATCTCAATTGTTGTTTAGTTGAAGAAGAGTTTGACATAGGAACTTATGAGACCGATGACTAGACTTGGTTGTGTTCTTTTTGTAGGAATCGGATAGTCTTTTGTGAAAGCATAGTGGGGACTCTACTTGAGTCTTGTAGGCTTGATTTGTTTTCTTAGTGGACTTGCAATTTGTGCTGAGTCCACACGAGTCTTCAAACTATGGTGAAACACATTCTGATGACTTGATCCCAAAAATTTGGAATGCTATTTCGTTTGTGATTTGTGGGAAAGACTCGTAAACAAATATCAAACCTCTATTAAATGTAGACATAAACTTGATATTCTAATGTGTTAGACAAAGTTGGGTGATGGCGTCACTCTTTCAGCATCTTCTTAGGATGAAAAGCCTAAGTGATTCACTCTCCATCAACACAAAGGTGGATAAAGATGGCATGCTTGCTCTTGCAATTAATATTTTGCCACCTTCATTTGTATGTTTGTGGTGTATTTGCATTTGTTGGTAGGGATTTTAACACTAACATGAAAACTCACATTGAAAATTGAGTTTAAATTCATCAGAGAAGGAACTCAACAAGTGCAGTTGGGAGATTCCAGTTAAAGGCAATTTTAGAATGCATTTGCTACACTGTGCTGGTGTATAATCATGCTTAGGTGTTAGCTTGCTTATGTGGCAAGCTAGTTACAGGGCTAGGTAGGATATTTTGCTATATATGTACCTCATCCTAATGCATTTCAATGGATAACTCAATCATCAATCTTCATTTTGCTAGCAATTCTTTTTCATCGTTGTCTCCATTTTTTTCAGTTTCCTAGCATTTTCTACATGGTATTAGATTTTTGCTGGTGCAAATGGAAATGCAAATAATTTGCAAGCAAGTTCAGCATGAAGAATTAAGGCGAGGGCTGCAAATTTGAGCCTGAAGATTTGCAAATTTTGCAAATATTTGCTCTTTGTCAGCAATATTTGTCATCTTCATGGAAATTTTGCGCGGTCTATGGAAAATCGACATGGATTTGCAATTGACTGGTGAAATATGATCAATATTTACAATTTTTTTAACATTTTTGGCAAATATTTGCAGTTTTGTTGAAATATTGAGGAAATTAGTGTTGATATTAGCAAATGCCAGATCAATATTTGCATATAAGCGCTCATTTTTGTAGAATCTTTGTATGTAGGGACTATTTATTTCCACTTATGGTGTTAATAATGAGTGTCTACTTGAATATTTAACTATCATTTTGACATTCAACTTGCACTTTGAAAGCTTGATCTGTAACATTTGGTGTTTCTACAAATATTTTAGCACTTGAGGGTTTGCATTTCAATTCGACTCAGTATTTTGCCTCAGTTTCAATAGAAATCTACCTTTGAAATCTGTGACACTGTCCAGATCAGCATGGCTTTTGATTTTGGCCCTGAACTTTGCATTGGAGAATTTAGATTGACTTGATTGTGCATTTGTACCCTACATTTTGCCTGCTGCTTTGTCATCGAATTGCACTATTTTGGTGTTTCGACCTCATTATCATCAATAATAAATATTAAAAACAAACACTTTATGCATTAAGTTTGTGTTGTAGCCTATCACCAAAGCATTATGCTTTAAAACACACAGCTGTCTTGAAGCAATAATTCACAGGACCTATAGCAATAATACACAGGACTCGTAGAAAACGTGCAGTCCCTGTTGCCTTTCTATAGCAGCTTATAAATACTTGAAACTAACCTGTAACAAATTTAATTAGGCTTAAAGCAATCTGTAGGTGTCCTTTAGCACAACTACAAGTGGATTGAAACAGACAGCAAAATTGTATTCTTTCTGTAGCACTCCTGAGAAAACAAGTTGACTGAAGCTGCAACACAGTAAGCAAACACACTAAAATTGAAGAAAATTTGAAAACAAAAACATTTGTAATTGTTTTTTGGTGGCATGGGACTATTCATGGATTCGGATGCTTCCGCATCAATGCCAAATCACTTCAGAAAAGCTCGAGATAATACAGTGTAATCCAACATCTATGCCTATGAACATTGGGATCAACTCTCACCTTAAATTGATTTATTATTGGTTATAGAATCAATGCATGGTCAATTGGGGGTAGTTTGATTTTTCTGATTTCTATTCAATTGGATCCATCTTTTGTAGTAAGCCATCTTTTCTATTTACATCCAAGCCACAAGAATATTGGAAAGTTTCAAAGTTATCTCTTCAATATGTCAAAGTAGATACTTGCAAATCTACGACAGGTTTAGTTTTTGCTCTTGGTTCAAGAGTTATGTCTTGGTAGAGCAAGTTACAAAATACGTTTTCCTTATTGTCCATTAAAAAAATATAAGGCTACTATTAGCACAAGCTATGAGGCAATGTGGCAGTAGAGTATATTAGTTGATCTTTAACTTGACTAAGCAATACCTACACCACTTTTCTATAACAATCAAAGTGTGCTAAAGATGGTGAGCATCCAATCTACATTTCAGAACCAAGCATATTTTAGTTCATCATCATTACACCTACCGGTTGATCAATACTGAATGTTTGTCTTAATTATTGTCCTATAGAGGAGTCGATTGTTGATATAATGACTAAACCACTTGGAGAGGTAATTTGTTAAAATTGGAGATAAACCTAGGATTATATCTGGTTTAGTCATTAAGAGAGGGTATTAGATAATATAAGTTAGAGAAGTTAGGGAATATAGATGTTTGAGATTGCTAAATAATAGGCAATTATTATGCTTAAACTAGAAGCTTGTTTGTATATTAACGAGGTTTGGTATTTATAATTTGGTTTCTTGCTTATATAAAGATGCATAATGTAATGTAAAACTATGGCTTGTTTTTCAATAACAATAAGAATGCCTATTAGATGTGATTAATAATTGAGCATGCCCATACTTACCAAGGACTTCAAACATCAAAGTAATGCAATTGATGTGGTCCTTATTATTAATATATACTTCTGCTTCAATGTTTAAGCTAATTCAACTTTATTCAGTTATGTACCAAAAATATCTAGCTAGTCTAAGTGGATGCTTTTATATTCGTTCATCATTGTTTTATATGTTTAGCATCTGTGAAATCGAATAACTTTTGTTCTTTTTGATTATTATGGTTGTGATAATGTACTGATCTAATCTACTATGTGCAGGTCGACAAAGTTACATAAAATGTCACTTCTTGAGCATGTAGCATTGTTAGAGTCACAACTGAACTAATAAGATGGTGCGATTTTATCAACTTCATGCAAGTGTTACATTTCATACCTATTGTAATAATGCGTTCTTCAAAGTTTGTTTGTATTAGATGCAAAGTTTTAAATCCCTATTTATTTTTCTTGGAAATCTTATCTATGTTGGATCCCCAACCTTTCCATTTTGGATCCCCAAGATTTTCATATTAACCTTTAATCTAATAAGTTGAAAATCCTCTCGTGTTCAGGTACATTCCACTCAACTTACATGCATTCTTTGAATATTCTTTGCTTTGGTCATTACCATGCTGATTAATGGGTTTTGCAGTCACTTAGTTTTTAGTGTTAATATACACCATCTTATGTTGCATGAAAGTAATGGCTAAAACTTTAGATTTCCCTTTCTACTTTTCTTTATATATTGAGAATCACTGCTTCTATGCCGATTCTTTAACATTGTCTTCTTGTATTGTATGAATGTTTAAAACTAAACATTTATTCGATTATTGATCCTCCCACATTGCTGCTCATTTTATCGAACTTTTCTGTTATTGGTAGGTTATATTCTTGTATATGTTAGATTGATGTAGTGCATTATGCTTGTGATATATGATGCACCCATGAGTTGTATGTGATAAGTTATAAAAGGCCCGAATGTTTTTGCCTTGATATATTTCTTGTGTTCTTTTTTATGAGAATGTATAAATTTATAGGGGTCATTCTTTCCTCCAATTTTTAATTGACTTTGTTTTGAGTTGAATGAATGCTTTAAATAAAACCTGTATTTGATTATTGATCCTGCTACATTGCTGCTCATTTTATGGAACTTTTCTGTTATTTGGTAGGTTATATTCTTGGGTATGTTAGATTGATATAATACATTATGCTTGCGATGGATGCACCCAGGAGTTGGATGTGACAATTTATATAAGGCCTGAATGTTTTTACCATGATATATTTCTTGTGGAGTTCTTTTATACGGGAATTTATAAATTAATGGAGTCGATTCTTTTCTCCAATTTTTAATTGACTTTGTTTTGAGTTGAAGCTTCTATTTGTTGCCTGCTTCCTTTGTGGTTGCTACATGGATTGTAGATTGTATTTTTTGATTTTCCATAATTATGAATTGCATCATAATAGACTATATAATTTTGTTATGACGTTAGTTTGTTTCTCCAAACTAAATATGTATTGTACTCTAGTTCCCTATAGATAGAGATCTTATATTAGATTTAGGTATAGTTTGGTGCTAGTGATCGTTAATTATTTTTATTTGAAGATGAAAAGTTAGTTGTGTTCTTTTGCCATCTTATTTTGGTTGTGAATGAAATAACTGTTATCTCTACCTCAGTCTCCTATTTAGAATATAAGCTTTTGCTGCTTCTAATGATATGCTATATAACTTGTACATAATGACATTAATAAGATTGCTGATGGCATTGGCATTTTAAAAATAACGGGGAATGTATGATTAGACATTCCACTACACAACCATTGACTTCAGAAGTATTGTGGAAGGGAGGAGTATATCCACAAACATCTTTCAAGATTGAAGGAAGGTTTGAAGAATGCATATCAGAGCTAAACCGGTACTAAATCCAATATATGAAGATGCTATTTTGAGCAGTACATCATCATTGGATTTAACCATCCAATTGTAGTCAGTGTGACTCCCATTTTGTGATTGAGCAGTGAGCTTTAGGCAGTTGGCCTTTCTGCATGTGCAAACTCTTTTTTGTACACGCATACTATTTGCAATAGTATTATCTGATTGTGGGTAAGGTTTTCCATCGTGGTTTTTCCCCTTACAAGGTTTCCACGTACAAATATTTGTGTTATATGTTGTTAATGTTATTGCCTTTCTGTTTCATGCATTAATCTTTACCGATACTGCAATTAATTGATAAACTGTTTACTAACATAAAGTTGGGTTTATCGATATTAAGCATGAAGTTTTGGTTGAGTTAATTATGGTTGAATTTATTAGACAACTGATTCATCCCCCACCTCTCAGTTGTCTCTGAGACTTAACAATTGGTATTAGAGCCTAGTCCTCTTTTTGCAGAAGTTTAACAGCTTGAGGAGATCCAATGTCTTCTAACTATTTCAGGAAGGACAATCCTAAACTTGATGGAACTAACTATGGCATATGGAAGATGAGGATGGAGAGACACTTGAATTACATTGGAAAAAACATATGGGAGGTTGCAAAGAATGGTTATGTTGCTCCTACTTAAGGGCAACTTAATCCACCCACTTTGGGCAAAGATGAGGAAAATGATTGCAAAGCAAGAGAAACACTTTTGAGGGCATTGTCAAATTAGAAAATCATGGGATTGTTTGATAGATCTACTGCTAAAGCTATTTGGGACAAATTGGAAACATTGAATGAAGGAGATTCCACAGTCAAAATTGCAAAACTTGAATGCTTTCGAGTCAGGTATGAAAATCTGAAAATGGAAGAAGATGAAAAGATTTCTGCTTTTATGGAAAGAGTAAATGAAATTGTTTCAAAAGTTTTAAGAGCATTGCCACCGGCATATAAAATGAAAGTAACTGCTATAAATGAATTGTGAACAATTCCTAATACATTAGTAACTAAAGACACTTTGGTTGGAAAACTTTCAGCTTTTGAACTTGAGGAATTTGGTTTAGTTGCTACTATAAAGATAGATTTAGCTTTCAAGGCATCATCATTTGTTTCATCATCATCATTTGATAAATTTGATTGGAAAACCTTTTATGCAAGAGAACATGAAGAAAGCAGGAGAGAAAATGAAGAATTGGAAGAACTTGAAGCACTATTTGCAAAGAAAATGTCGAAAGGTCCAATTGGAAGTAAGTATGAAGGTAAGCACCCTTTAAATGTTTTAATTGTAATAAGATTGGTCACATGGCATCTAGGTGTCTCGATAGACATGCAAGTTTGAAAGAAGAAGCTAAAAGAACATACAAGCCTAACCTTGAATATCAAAGATACAAATTTAAGAAAAATAGAGACAAATCTTGTTACTTTGTTGATGAAGTAGTTATTGATGATTTTGATTAGGATCCGATAGACAATGGATGGGTCTTTGTTGCTATAGCAAAAGATCAATCGACACTTACTGTTCAACCGGTATAGCAGACCCTAGCAGCTAAAATTGAAGATAAGGATGAATGGATCATTGGTTCAAGATGTTCACATCATATGATTGGTGATAAAAGTAAATTCTTAACCTTTTAGGAATACAATGGAGGTCTAGTGAGATTTGGAGATGATAAAGCTTGTTTGATAAAAAAAAAAGACACTATATCTTTTGATGGTAAGCACAATACTGATAATGTTTACTATGTTGAAGGTTTGAAGCATAATCTTTTGAGTGTTGGTCAATTAGTTGAAAAAGGATTTCAGTTACAATTCAAGAATGGAAAATGCAAAATCATGAACAAAATTGGTTTGAAAATTGCAACCGGTAATTAGACTATAGGTAATATTTTTCATTTGAATAACAATGAAAAGAAATGTTTGATTGCACATATTGATGAAAGTTGGTTATGGCATAAGAGGCTTTGTCATGTAAATTTTAATTGCATTATGAAAATCAATACAACTAAGGTAGTAAGGGATTTATCTAAGATTGTTAAACCTCACAATCCAGTATGTAAGGAATGTCAATTTGGAAAGCAAGTTAGAGCATCTTTTAAGAGTATTCCAAAAAAATCGAGTAATGTTTTTGACTATTCTAGAATGTGTTGGGTTACTTTTCTCAAGGAGAAATCATAAACACTTGGAAAATTCAAGCTATTCAAGGTGATGGTAGAGAATGAAACCGCAAAGAAAATCAAATGTTTGAGATCAGATCAAGGAGGTGAATTCACATCTAAGGAATTTAATACATTCTGTGAAGTGAATGGAATCAAAAGATAGTTATCAACACCTCAGACACTTCAGCAGAATGGAGTTGGAGAAAGGAAAAACAAAATCATTTTTGATGCAGCTAGAAGTATGTTATCAGAAGTAAATCTACTTCATGTATATTGGAGAGAAGCAATGAGTACAACGGTTTACACATTCAACAAAGTTCACATCAAAGGTGAAACCGGTAAGATCTTTTATGAACTATGGTTTGGTATTACTCTTCCTTTTAAATATTTCTGAATATTTGGAAGTAAATGTTATATTAGAAGAGATGAGTATATTGACAAATTTGATCCTAGAAGTGATGAAGGAATATTTCTTGGTTGTTCATCTAAAAGCAAGACATATAGATGTTTTAACAAGAGATTGCAGAAAATTGTTGAGAATGCAAATGTAAAGATTGATGAACAGTTTAGAGGAAATTCAAGGTACATGGACTCTGAACCGACAACAAAGATAATATCAAATGAACCTACATTGAGTACACCGGTACAAAATGATGTTCCAGTCACACCGGCATCATCTGAAAATTTCACAGTAACTGAGGAACAACAAGAAACAAAGACACCTTGGTATGTAAGATTGAACCACTCTGAAGATCAGATAATTGGGAACAAGTATCAAGGAGTTATGACTAGAGGAAGATTGGCAAATGAAGAGGTATGTTTTATTTCTCAAATTGAACTAGCATCAATTAATGAGACGTGAAGATAAACACTGGATTAAAGCTATGGAAGATGAATTGGAACAAATTGAAAAGAATAACACGTGGACATTACTCCCTAACTTAAAAACAAAAATGTAATTGGAATTAAATGGGTATTCAGAAACAAACTTAATGAAGATAGTAAGGTAATAAGAAATAAAGCAAGACTAGTGTGTAAGGGATATTCACAGAAAGGAGTGGACTATAATGAAACCTTTGCACCGGTACCTAGAATTGAGGCAATCAGATTATTCTTGGCTTTTGCAGTTCACAAGAACTATAAAGTATATCATATGGATATTAAATGTGCATTTCCAAATGGTAATTTTGAAGAAGTTTATATTGAATAACCTGATGGATTTTCATTGACATATGACAAATATATGGTTTGCAGGTTAATGAAAACTTTGTATGGGTTAAAGCAAGCTCTTAGAGCTTGGTATGTTAGATTGGATAAATATCTTTTGAAGATTGGTTTCACTAAAGGTAATGTTGACAACAACTTATATTACAAAGTGACTAATGATGACATCTTGGTTATAGATGTTTTTGTTGATGATATAATCTTCGAAGGAGAAGATGGATTGTGTAAAGACTTTTCTAACAAAATGCAGCAAGAATTTGAAATGTCTATGATTGGGGAGATAAAATTCTTTTTAGGATTGTAGATTTTACAGACTGATAAAGGTATATTCTTGAGTCAATCTAAGTATTTGAAGGAATTACTAAAGAAATTTGGCATGGAAAACTCTAAACCAGTAAGCACACCTATGACTACAACTGATAAATTATCATTAAAGGATGAGGATGAATCAACACCTGTTAATTCGACTAGATACAAGTCTATGATAACAGGTTTACTGTATTGAAGTAATTGGCGCTCTGTAAGTTCATAATGAAAACGTAATCTTTGTTTTTCTTTTAGAAGGACAGGATATTTAGAAGGCTTAGGAGGTTTAGAATGTTTTTTTTTTACTAGGCTGTTTCGTTCTATTTGGTGTTTTCTTACTTAGTCCTGGTAAAGTTTTGAGACGATTTATTATTTTTAAACGAGGTCCGCGATAACGAGACATAAAAAACTCCTTATTTCAAGAAATGAACAAATAATGTTGGAAAGAGGAATAATATAAAGAGTACGAATATTAGAATGATTTTATATAGAGATAGAAAAACAAAATATTTTTCAATTTTGTTTCTATTGTAGAGAGAAAAAAAGATATGTTTCAATCATTCATTTCATTTCTAGTTGAAACGGATTATGCTAGGACAGACCCGACGGATTGGCGATCCGAAATGGAAGAGTCTTTTCCTTATTTCATAGATTTTAGCATTGATAATGGAAGAAATGAAAAGAATAAAAATGAGCCATCTATCAGGATCGAACCGATGACCATCGCATTACAATTGCGATGCTCTAACCTCTGAGCTAAGCAGGTTCATATGCATGCAGTATGTAGTCACATACTTATTGGCTGAAATTCAAAAATCTCTTCGAAATCGCTAGAATTATAGTGAATCGAATTAGAATAATGCAATTCAGATTAAAATGAAACATTGCGTCAATTGATATTATTTGATTAAAATTAAGCAACAATGGGGTGTGGCCAAGCGGTAAGGCTGCAGGTTTTGGTCTTGTTATTTCGAAATTTCGAATCCTTCCGTCCCAGGGGAAACAGTATTATTGAAAAAAGAAATAAGAAAAAAAATTCTTTTTTGATTTCTCATCCTTTCATTGACTATACTTATAGAACGGAAATATGATTTCAATAAGATTTAAATATAGAAAGGGATATTTTTGTGATGTACGATGGGAATACAAATCAAATTGAGATAGAGATAAAGTCTAATTTATGAAATTAGCCTATTGGATGTATGCTGGTCCTGCTCATATTGGAACCCTAGGAGTAGCTAGTTCTTTCAAAAATGTGCATGCCATTATGCACGGTCCTCTAGGAGATGATTATTTCAATGTAATGCGTTCTATGTTAGAACGCGAAAGAGATTTTATTGCTGCAACTGCTAGCATAGTAGATCGTCACGTACTAGCACGTGGATCTCAAATAAGCGTTGTGGATAATATTCTCCAGAAAGATAAAGAGGAACATTTTGATCTTATCATATTGACACCTACATGCACCTCTAGTATTTTGCAAGAAGATTTACAGAACTTTGTGAATAGAGCATCCATAATTTCTGATTCCGATGTAATTTTTGTAGATGTTGATCATTATCAAGTAAATGAAATTCAAGCAGCGGATAGAACTTTAGAACAGGCGATATTATTTAGATAGATGTTATAGACAAGAAAAATGGGATCAATTTCTAACCGATGCGCCTTCTGTCAATATAATTGGAATTTTTACATTGGGTTTTCATAATCAACACGATTGTCGTGAGTTAAGACGTTTATTACGAGATTTGGACATCCAAATTAATCAAATAATTCCTGAAGGAGGATCTGTAGAAGAGCTAAAAAATTTACCAAAAGCTTGGTTCAATTTAATTCCTTATCGTGAAGTGGGCTTGATGACAACAATGTCTTTAAATAAAGAATATGGGATGCCTTACATATCTACAACTCCCATGGGAGCTATAGATATGGCGGAGTGGATCCGCCAGATTCAAAAAAATGTGAATACCTTGGCTCTTAGTTCATCGAGTAAAAGAGTGGATTATGAACCTTATATCGACAGACAGACTCGATTTGTTTCCCAAGCTGCTTGGTTTTCAAGATCTATTGATTGTCAGAATTTGACGGGCAAAGAAACAGTTGTTTTTGGTGATACAATGCACGCTGCTTCAATCACTAAGATACTTGTTCGAGAAATGGGGATTTGTGTGAGTTGTGCAGGTACTTATTGCAAACATGATGCAGAATGGTTCAAAGAGCAAATTCAAGGTTTTTGCGATGAAATACTAATCATAGATGACCATGCTGAGGTAGGAGATATGATCGCTCACATGGAACCATCTGCAATATTTGGTACTCAAATGGAACGTCATATTGGTAAACGTTTTGATATTCCTTGTGGAGTTATTTCTGCACCAGTTCATATACAAAACTTTCCCTTGGGATACCGACCCTTTCTAGGTTATGAAGGTACTAATCAAATAGCTGATCTAGTTTATAACTCATTTGCTCTGGGTATGGAGGACCATCTTCTAGATATTTTATTCAATACATCTAATTTATTCAATTTCCCAAATTGCAACCAAATTGAAATAAAGCAATTTATTTTAATTAAATCTTATTTTTCCTCATCCACTTGCAAAATCCTACATCTCCCACTTGCCTTCTAAATCCCCTTCCTAAATTTTTCTAGATTCTTCTAATCCTAATCAATTAGCCCAAACCTATTCATTATCCCCTTTCCCTAAAGTTGAGGAGGTCACTTCTCAAAATTGGAGTAAAGTCTTCAAAAGGCATTAAAGTCTTTATCCACTCAACAAGTTAACTTGTTGAATGCCCTCAAATTTGGAAGGACTCTTACAAATTTGTCCCCCAAAGTCTTCAAACCATTAATGGTTAACTAACCCTTTGTGACATGGTTAGAGACTTTTTGACTAACTTAACCCTCATCTAACTCAAAGGTCTCATCAAACATTTATTGCTTTGACCATGGTTATTCCTTTAACCTTTGCACAAGGGTTTACCCCTTGGGTAAAAGCTTTATCCAATGGATAACCCTAACCTAGCCTTAACCCTTACCTCCTAAGGTAACCACCATTTCTTCTCAAGAATTTAATGCTTCCTACCTCTCATCTCAACCAATCTTATGTTGACAATTGTCACCATTTCATTGGTGAAAATTGAAAACATGGTTTGACAACTTTCAATCTTGACCCTTGATTAACTCTTTCAATTTTGACCATCCATTGCCCCATTTTTTCTTTAAATAGAGCTCTCGTTCCTCCATTTTTATGGATCCATGCAAGCTTTTAGTATCTCATTTATGCTCAATTTTATCAATATATCTAGTCTCTCTTTGCAATAGGAATTAATCTAATAAGCATTTTAGAATATTTCCTTTATCATTAGCTTAACTCATAAATTAGTATATCATGTTAGGATAGTATTTATACTAATCTTGTCATCTTATAATCTAGTTTATTGCATTTATAGAATCATGCATAGATAGGATGCATTTTCATAACTAAATCAACCATAAGAATCCTTCGTTCTTGCATTTGTCATCCCTAAACCACTTTGCTCAATGATCTGAGAGCAAAGGCATTGGTTTGCGGGACCTTATGAGATAGAGAACCATGGAACCAACCTTGGAAAGTTGAGTCATTCTTTATGACTCCATAACTTACACCAAGAAGTCTTGTGGGTGTGTGAGCAAGCCTCTTTGAGACTTCATTTTTCATATTTTAAGTTTCATCAACCCGCTTTTCCCGCATACAATGTGCATTCATAGATGCAAATTGGGCACCACCGGTGGAACATTTTTTCTTGGTAGCAGATTAATTTCTTGGTTGAGCAAGAAACAAAGTTGCACATCTTTATCAACAACATAATTAGAATATGTTGCAGCAACAACTAATTACACACAGGTATTATGGCTTAAGCAAATGTTGAAGGACAAAGGTAAAATGCAAAAAACCTATAACAATTTACTGTGATAATATAACATCAATTGATATATCTAAGAATCCAGTACTTCACTCAAAAACTAAACATGTTTCTATCAAATTACATTTTTTGAAAGAGAATGTTGAAGCAAAAGAAGTGAAATTGGTTTATGTGAATACTAAAGAGTAGATTGCAGTTATTTTTACTAAGCCTTTGCCTAAAGAGACTTTTGAATATCTCAGAGAGCAACTTTGGGTTATACCCCTACCGGTAGAGACTTAGACAATTGATGTTTGTCATCAACTGACATAATTAACAGAGAAACCTTTTGTTCTGGCTTTGATGAGGAGATCTACTTCTCAGGGGGAGTAGTTGGTATTTTGTATGAACCTGTTTTTTTTTGTATTGCTTTGACATTTGATGTCAAAGGGGGAGAGATTGATATGAAAAAAACACCTTATCCTTTGAAGGAGAGATATTGTTTACTCTCTGTATTTGTATTTTGATTTCTGATTAATGATCTCTTTGGGAGATTTTTGGTTTTTGGTTTTTGGCATGGCACTTTGATGGTTTTTCCATCTTGTGTTGCTATCAATGCTAAAGGGGGAGATTGTTGGTATTTTGGATATGTTGATATGGTTTTGTCATTGATGTCAACAGTTGTCAACATTTATCAACACTTGGAGATTTGGTTATGTTCACCGGCAAGTCAATAAGTTATGCACAGTCACCGGTATTAGGTTCACCGGCAGGTTATATTGTTCATCGACACTTGGAATAACTTGAAGATTACTTGGTTATGTCGAAGACATTGCTTGGACACTTTGTCTTGGATATTTGTTCATTGGTTTGATCGGGTTTGCATATTTGCTGTTACCGGCAAATAGGTCCAGGTTATGCACCGACAAGCATATCTATTCCAGATTAGCACGCCACAACATGAAGATGTTTTGTTATTATTGTAAATGCATTGAGCCGACATGATGCATCAGATATTGATTAATTTGTAATTGGTTTTATTGTAATATCTCTTAGTGAGCCGACCTACTCAATTGGTCTTAGGTTATGGTATAAATTTAAGATCTCATTTGGGAGAATGATATGTGTGGTTAAGGAAAAAAGATTGTAATAAGGTATATGCGAATAAAAGCAGAGATATATACGTAGACATCATTCAAGATTGAAGGAAGGTTTGAAGAAGGCATATCAGAGCTAAATTGGTACTGAATCCATCATATGAAGATGTCATTTTGAGCAGTACATCATCATTGAATTTAACCATCCAATTGTAAGTAGTGTAACTCCCATTTTGTGATTGAGCAGTGAGCTCTAGGCAGTTGGCCTTTCTGCATGTGCAGACTCCTTTTTGTACACACATACTATCTGCAGGAGTATCATCTGATTGTGAGTAAGGTTTCCCACCGTGGTTTTTCCCCTTACAAGGTTTCCACGTACAAAAATTTGTGTTATCTGTTGTGGATGTTATTGTCTTTCTGTTTCATGCATTAATCTTGACCGGTATTGCAATTAATTGATAAATTGTCTACCAACATAAAGTTTGGTTTATTGGTATTAAGCATTAAGTTTTGGTTGAATTTATTAGACAACTGATTTACCCCCCTCTTAGTTGTCTCTGGGACCTAACACCTATCTACACCAAAACACAATAGGGACAACTTAACCGCAAAAAACTAAAAGAAAGAAGAAAAAATCAGACCCTTTAATATCAGCTTGCCAACTGTTTGATGAAATGCTAAACCCAATAGTCTGAGTTTTTGTGCTGAAGGGTAGGGGCCTTTATAGTTAACTCAATCTTAACTCAACCTATTGCTTCAAGTTGAACTTGCTTTGCCTTTTTGTAAGAGGTGCCATCATGTATAAATGAAAATAACTCAACTCCAATACCCTTTTGGAAAACATTTGTTTTGCCCTCTACCTAGTTAACAAAAATACTCGACTCTAATACCCTTACGGAAAACATGTTTGTGTTGCCCTTTACTGAGTTAAAGTATTTGCAATTATCTAAGAAGTTTATTTTATCTAAGAAGTTTATTTTGGTCTTGAACATCTTGAAATGATCTTCACATCCTTTCACATTCCAATTTGATATTGAAGAGCTAATTTTATTGAACAAAATTTGGGCTTTTGCAAGGTCAATCCATGCAATCCTACTAATCTAACATAGCCAACTTTGAATAGTATCAATGATATGTTTAAAATTGGGTGGTACACATTATTGGTTTTACCATGGATATTGAGGAATCTATGAAAACTTGTGATCGAGAATGATCATATAGGTGATTAGTGGTGTATAAGTTGGAATTATTCTTATTTGCTTTTTATGTTGGTAAGTGTTGAATGGATTGATGTAATGAGTGAATTGTTCTTGAAGTTTTTATTCTAGTGTGCAATTGTGATAGATAATAATATTCAAGTAATATGAACTATAAAATTGATCTATTTCCTTCATTATTTCCTCAATAAGCTATCTCTGCTATTGATATTTTCTGAAGTATTTTACTTAAGAAGGTCATAGCTTTGTGTTTTAACATAACATTAGATACAAAAATACCAACATCAGAGCAATTAAAGGAAAAATTACAAAGCATTTTTTTTGAAGTGCAAAATTTTTTTGAGGTGTTAACTACAAAATAATTTCTCATCAAGGATATGTGCTCTATAACATGTTAAGAGGTAGTCGTTCCTAATTCTAACAAAAAATGTTACATCTTAATGTCAATGTGGCATTAAAGAAAATTGCCACAATAATTGGAATTAGATCTTAGAAATATAGTACCTAACATATTTAACATTAATTTATAGTTTCTATGACTATATGTTTTAGCTCTCCATGAAGCTAAATTGGTGAAAATGCAACAAATTAAAGACAGTTGATATAAATCGAGCAAAAGTAGAAAAAAATAGGGATGATGAGTAACCATGCAATGCTATACATTACCAACTCAACACCATTAGGAACCAATTATAGTTGAAAAGTTTGTCTACAATGAATTACATTTCAGATAAAACAAACACATGCATGTAAAGTTGCAGGCTACAATAAGTGCACCACCTATAACATTAAAATAGTGTAATTAGGAATAAAAAGTTGAAGACACTATTTTGTTAGTCTTAATAAAAAAAGAATTTGGAATCCTCTTCACCAAATATATCATTCACTTGCAAGCATAGTTATAACCATGAAGTTTATATAAGGTCCTTCTGAAAAGCTCGAAGTAAGATGAATCAAGAGCTAAATAAAGCATGTTGACTAGGCAAGTTTTTTAACAGAAGTAAAAATGTAGGGTAAAATAAAAGTGTTTAAGAAAACCCAAAATGTACTTATACATCATAGAAATGTTAGAGAAGCCATACAATGCATTTTGTTACACAAATTAAGCACTTATCTTCTAAAATCTTGCATTATGATTCTAGAGATGAGACACAATTTGTTGGAAATATTGTCATTGTTGTCACAATGCTTGGAAATATTGTCATTAAAGGTCCGTGGTTATCATTGATGTGGACAAAATCGAATGAAGGTGAAATGCGACTATTCATGGCCAAGATTGTAATCACAAGACCATCTCACAAGTACACAATTAATCTAATTAATGTTATTTTGGGCCAACCTCATGTTTGGAAAAGGTATTTAATGCCCCAAGGTTGTGGGACACATTTCATCTGTTGGCCTTGGTGGTGGTGCTTTTGTCAATGATCTTCTTGTTTTGGTTGTTTTCCTTGTTGGTTGTTTTTTGGTTGGTTCACGTAGCTTTGCCCATGCTACCAAGTATGGTCGTGTTTGCTCCTAGCTAGCGATTCATCATGTCCCTTGAGCCAAACCATCTTCAGTGGTTGTTTGTGGTGCAGAGGTTGCTGAAAATGAGGAGTTCTACTAGCACAAAGGCTACTTGGAAACTCATTGTGGTTGGCACACTTGAGCTCTACTCTTATGCTAAAGGCTTTTTCATGGCCTCTATTTCCTCATCTAAGGATAAAGATTTGGTGGTCTAAGATCATTGGGCTTGGGGAGAACATTTCCTCTCTGTTTAGCCTTGGTCTCCTTCAATCCCCTCTTTAAACCACTTGATGTGCGCCCATTTTGGATTTAACTCTTGAATCTTCCCCTCTAGCTTTGGAAGGACACCACTTTTGTGGCCAAACATAACTCAATGGGTTGCTTTCTTAAAGTTGATTATCCTACTTCGCATTTTGGTTGATTATGAAGGCTTCGCCTTCAAATGTTGTCGTTGCTTCATTATTGGTCACTTGTCTTTGAACTGTTCTCTATTATGTTGGAAAGGTTCTTCTACTTGGTGGAAGAGTGCCAATGAAGATCATTTGATGGTTGAGGTTTTTGTCTCTTTTGAGGATATTCCTAATGTGTGCCCTGATGTTGATGTGACATTAGTGTTTCTTGTTGCTTCTGCTAGGGATTCTCTCGCTTCAAGTTTGATTGCCCTAACTATGGATTCTCTAGCTACATGCTCAACTCCGATTACATGCTCAATTGTTCTATTGGCTTCCTTGACCTTGCCTCCTCTTGTGGTTGACATATGTCTCCTGATTGGTTCTCTCATTGCCCCATCTACGATTGTGGTTGATGCCCAAGTGGAGGAGTCACCACTTGTTTCCCATGATAACAATGTCCTCAATAATGGTATTGCTTGGATTGTGGTTTGGAGGAGGAAAGGTTCTTCCTCTTCTCTTCCTCTTTTGTGTTGCGAAAGAGAAGCATCAAATATAGGGTTGGGATCCTTGTTTCTTGCCAATCCTTTGCTCTAGTTAAAAGCTTTCTAGATTTGTAGCTCGTTTTTTTCTTTCTAATCTCAAGTCTTGTGAGATTCATCTCATTTGCCTTGATGGCTGTTTTAACGGGTCTGGGCTTGGGCCTGGGCCTTCCTGGGCTTATTTAATCAAAACAATAATAAGAATCACATATATAATGAACAACAAAAGTGGGCAAGGTAGTACACAACGATCCAATGAAGATGTTAATAGACTTAGCAAATAGTGGTCCAATGCTCATTGAATAAAATATTAGTGGTTACATGTTGAAGAGTAGTAATAAAATAATGGTTAATAAATAATATGTAGTGATTACATGAAGAGCTGCGACAACATAAAAAAATGACATATTTGTTAATGATTAAGAAATAAATAATTAGATGCAATTGGAATGGAGGCTTCTTCGAGCAATGTGGAGTATTTGAACTAGGAAATAGCTAGAAACATTGTTTTAAGTTTGTTTGGTTCTAGTGGTGGTGGTTCTGGTGTGGATTTATAGTTGGTAAAGGCTTTTCTCAAGGTGAAGGGAAGGTTGGTGGTTGTTGAATTGTTGTTTTGTTAGGTGGGTTTGGAGCTTTGGTTTCAAGGATCCTATCTCCCCGATCTTGAAAAGTGTAGTTTATGGGACAAATTGCCTTTTCAAGGGGCTTTCTCTAGCTGATCCTCTGTTGAGTTGTACATGGAAGGTTTCTCACCTTGATGCTTCATTCTTCAGTAAGGACTTTTTCAAATAGGTTTTTTCAAGACATATGGGTGAGAATTCTAAATGGTCTATACACAAGTTACTCCCCCCCGATCCAAAACCTTTATAATCTTGCTACACGTGAGTTCTCTATTTCCATCCTTGATGTCTTGATTGATAAGAGTGTTTCCTTAATGGAAATGTCTTACATGGGCAAGATTTTGGGCCTTTCACCAGTTCGATCTTTCACTGAAAAGAAATGGAAAATCAAAGGACAAAGAGATGTTTCTTCCATGGCTAGAGGTTCCTTTTCCTTCTCTTTTTCCCGTGAAGAGGATTTGTGGGCAATCTTATGTGGTGGGCCTTGGCTTATTGGTAAGTCGACTTTGGCTCTCAAAAAACGGGAACCTGGTTTTTACTTGGCTGATTGGCTGGTTTTAACATGGTTTTAATTCTACGATGGGGAAGTGTGAAAGAATTGTGAACTCCTTTGGTTTGGTCTTGACTATTGATGAAATGAATTATTCTAGAATGTAACTTAGACTTAAAGATTGTTGTCCTCCATAGTTCTAATGCTATTGGGATCCATAGCGAGGAGATTCTTCCAGCTTCCATCTTTGATGTGGTCACCCACCCTACTACCAAAGAATCTAATACAAGTATCTTTAAAAGGGAGTGCACTTGACAAGTGCTTAAGAGAACAACGATGAATCCACCAATCATCTGAGAAGCTAATAAGTCAACCATTTTGAAGGGACCACCTTAAGCCTTTAGAAATGATAAACTTTAATTTTAGAAAAATAAAAGTCACACCACCAATCTGGGCGAGTAATCTTGGGAGTTCATAAACCGACTCAAGTTGGGAGGGCCTTGTACATACTTGCTAAGCATGACCTTATTCCGTTTGTTATTTTATGTAAGAAGACTTCAAAGTTGTTTAAACAAAAGAGCATAATTAAACTCTCTTAATCTTCTAATTCCAGTCCATCGAATTTTGTAGGATTGCAAAATGCTCCCAAGCTAGATGTAATCTTTTTGTCTCCTCAATACCAATCCACAAAAGCCTCTTTTGAATTTGCTATATCTTTTTCATAAATCTACTAGGAACTTTGAAAAGACTCAACACAAGCATGGAGGTTATGAGGAGTAGCCTTTATAAGCTAGACTTTCACCACTTGGCTTAGGAGAATACCCTTACAACCATCTAATGTTGATTGAAATCTATCAATGACCCCCAACCAAAAAGAACCTGGAACATTATTACCACAAAAGGGAAGGCCCAAATATTTGCAAGGAGACTTTCCACTTTACAATCAATAAATCTCGAGATTTTCCTCTACCTAGGCTCTGAAGTGTTAAGAAAGTAGATGAAGCTTTTTACGAGACTAAACTTCTAACCAAAAGTAGCTTCATAGCTGATCAAAATAGGCTTAAGATTCTTTGCCTCCTAAACCAAAGACATTAAAAATTATTGTGTAATCAACAAATTATTGATGAGAGAAGATCTGCAAATTAGATGAAGGGAAGAGACCTTTCAACAACCCCACATTCATAATCTTCTACAAATATTTCCCCAACGCCTTAGCCATAATGATGAAAAGAAAGCGAGAAATTAAATCTTTTATCTAATTCTATGAGAGTTGTTGAAAAAGGCAGATAGAAAACTATTGATGATCACCAAGAACTTAAGAAGTCAATAGGAAGTATCATAACCTTACTATCAAAAACAAAAGCCTTGAGCATCTTAATGAGGAATTGCCAATTTACATGACCATAAGCTTTCATTAGATCAAGTTTAAGCAAGAAACCAACTTTTTTGACATTGGTCTTAACAAAATTGAGCCTTTTCACAACTATATAAATAGTAGAACCGTCAACTCCAACATTCCACCATTCCTTAATTTTGTCTTTGAAATTTGGGTGCCTTAGCCACATCCTTCCAAACCTAAAAGGGAACCTCCTTTTTCTACCCAAAATCTCATCAAACCCAAAACTAGAAAGTATCAGGAGAGAACAAACGTAAGACACAAGCTAATTAGAGGGAATTGGAGGTTGGTCCAATTTTATTTGAATAATATCTATCCCCACACATCTGTTTGAATAAGTGGAAACATCTTGAAGTTCCACATCTTTATGTGGATTATTAAAATCCCCCATGACCAACCAACTACAATCAAGATGGGAGAGGATTTGAAACTAGAAAAGGTTATTCTAAAGTCTTCTCCTAGCAATCTTATTGATTCAATGTGATCCAAGAAGTATCATCTGTTATATGCTTGAAAAGGGTAGTGACATGATTAGAGTCCTCAAAGGGACGAGTCCTCTTAACCAATCTTGAGTTCCAAAAAGTAGCAATCCCACCTAAAGCACCAATAGCATTAGAACTATGGAGGACAACAATCTTTGAAGAGGGAGTTCTTAATTCTTTCAAATTTGTCACTTTGCATACTAGTCCCTTGGACAAGTAAGATATTTGGTTTATGTTCTCTAATTAGGTTACATATGAGATCAGGTTTGTGAGGGTGATTCAACACTTCAATATTCTAGGATAAGATCTTCATAATGTTTTTTTGAGGTGTGCTCTTAGACCACATCTATGGTAGAGTTTTTTTGGATTCATTCAACTATTGCTAGCTTACTCTCATTTTCCTTGTTGTGAAGAGGGTCTCCCCTTTTCTCTTGATTCTAAACCTGTTGGGGAGCGAAATACCAGTGTGCTTTGTTCCTCAGAAATTGTTAGGTACCTTCTTCAGAATGAAGGTTGGGGACTCTGTCTGAAAGATCGAATTTAGAACAATGGATTGGTACAAAGGAAAGTTGTAAAGTGACAGTGAAAGTGATGATGAAGACTATATATATCAAAAGAAGCAAGTTCTTGATGAGCTCGTACAAGTTGACTTCTTGAAAAGCTTTTATGGTGGCATGCAGTTTACTCCTGATAAGATTCATCCCTCTTTATGTCAAGTGTTGCAAGATATTGAAGAAAAGGATGGAAAGGAGAACAATTTTCTTGCTTGTGATCATTTACCTAAATCAACAATGATCAAGACAAATGAAGACAAAAGTGATCTTTCTCCTAAACCAGTTGCTCAACAAAATCAAAGTCTTGATAATCCTGAACGAGTCAACTTCTTGAAAAGTTTCTATAGTGGAAAGAAACTTGATCCTCATAAAATTAATCCTTCTCTACTCCAAACTCTACAAAAGATTGAGGAAATAGATGGAAGAGAGAACCAAATTTTTGTTCATGATTGTATTCTTGAATCAATAATGGATAATAATGATGATGCTCATTATCCTCCACCTATTTCTCAACAAAATCATATTCTCAATCATTCACATATCAAGTTTTTGAAAAGCTTCTATGGAAATGGGAAACTTGATCATGATAAAGTGCATCCTTCTCTGCTTCAAACATTATAAAAGATTGAACACAAATATGAGAATGAGAATCACTTTCTCATTGATATAAATTCTTGTGATAAAAGTAATGAAATGAGCTCATTAGAGTGTATATGCAGAAGAAGATGAAGTCACATCTACTTGTAAGGATACATGTCAAGAGAAAGATCTAAAGGTGAGTGAGATAGAGAAAGAAGATTGCATTGGAAAATGCCATGAGCACTATGAAGGTTGTCATACCAAAGAAAAAGTGTTGTATCAACTTGAAAGCAAAGAGATTGAAGATGATGAATTAAATTCTTTTCAGACATGCATGCATCCGAAGCTTGAAGAAGATGATGAAGAAAGAGCATCCCAAGATGAATTCCCTATAGTCTTCATTCCAACTTGGTGTCTCAATTCTTCTAATGATGACTTTCTATGTGGTGAAGATATTCTCATTCATCCATCACTAATAGTTGAAGATGAAACCTTTTCCAAGGAAATAAAAGGTATGATACCTAGTGGACAACTTTATACGGACATGACCAATGGAGAAGCAACCAAAAGTAAAATTTTACAGACATATTCTTTATCTTAAAAAATGGAGACCTTTACTGAACTTCTAGATCAGCATCAAGTGAAAGAAGTTGAACCATCAAGCATTCACTCTTTATCATTTATGCCACCTGAGTATGAAGTTTTCAAATTTCATGAAGGATGTGATGAAGAGGAATCATTGGGACAAGAGAACACAAAAAGTAATGCAAATGCCTATCAACAGGTTGAAGATGAAATCTATGTAGGTATATCAACAAATGTCCCTATCTTGATGGAATTACAATCTATTACTTATGACGTATTCAAGGTTCAAAGAAATCCTCCTTTTGAATATTTGGATCAAGAAGACACCCCTATACAAGAGGATAGTTTTGGGAACTGTACCAAAAATGCATAGATAAATGAAATAATGGATGATCTAATTAAGGAAGCCAATGGAGTTAATTCTCATAATGATTTTATTCTAGATTGGTGTTTGAAGGCTTCAAATGATGACTTCTCCTATGCTGAAAGTGTGTGCCTCAATCCTTTGTTTTCATATGAGTGTATTTGTACAGGTGATTTTCAAGCTGATATTCATGAACATGATTTGGTGGTTATGTCAACTCAAGTTTCTTCACATCACAAATTATATGAAGTTTGTCCAATTCATGGATTAATTTATTGCAAGCCAGACTATCAGAGGGATCTTTAGATAGAGGATATGGGTATTCTTGAGAATATTCCACAAATTGCCAATAATGTTCAAAGTAGTACCCAAATCTTTCAAGAGAGCCTGTAGATTTATGATGAGAGATGGATGTTTAGTTCATTTCTCAAAGATATTTCTCATCTTATACATGTTGATCTTACCAACCTCCTGAGCTTATAGGTGTCACATGGATGCATGCCACTTTTCCACTAAGGTGCTATTTCTCTTAGCCTGTGAATGGTTTTGTATGACAATCCTGGAGAAGTTTGAGGTAGGATTTGCCTACCATGTACATACTTTAGTTAGAAGTTTTATTGTGTTCCTCCCATTTTTGGTTTGTGTCTGGTTTCTCTAGCTATTCCCTATGTTGCTTCCTCTTTGACTCTGTTGCCCAATGAGTAGTGCACAAGCCTACGAACCAAATATTTTGGGTTCATCTTGCGTGCTTTGCAGTCCTTGTCCCCAATCAGAGCCAACTGTTGCCCCCATATTTGGCATACCTAACATTTTAACTTCAAATTGGTCTCAATGTTGAATGAAGATCCAATAGGTGTTTATGTGTAAGCAGTGAGCACGTGATCCAAGGTCGTTTCCAGTCATAATATGAAAAATGCACGTGTTTTGAAAATTACCAAGAATTGAGGGAAATCAATTTATAGGAAGGTTCTAAGCGTCATTTTGTATCACATAGCTAACTTTCGCTTGAACCCAGTTCATTTTTTACTATATATTAATCCTTCAAATTTTGGTGTCTGTCGCCTATAAATGACTAAAATATCTCATTTTAGGATTCTTCATGAGGAGTAAATGATGTTATTGGTTCATTTCCTTACCATTGATGCGTGTTTAAAATTTCAGGATCTAACTCCCTACCGTTTGGAAGATATGGTCATTTTCCTCAAGCCTGAGCATTAAATTTAAAATATTTAAATTATTTTTCAAATAAATAATTTAATATTTTAGATTATTTTAATATTATGATCATTTGAGGGAAAAAGTTGTCTAAAACATCATTTTGATTTCTCCTTTATTCTCCTTTGTGGTCGATGGTTTCTGGACGTCAAGGTCATAATCTTTGAAAGAAATGGTTAAAGATGCTCCATTTTCGAACATTTTTAACTCATAATCATAACCTTTGCAAAAAATGGTTAGGAATGCTCCGTTTTTGAGAATTCTTAACCCATATTTATAACCTCTCACAAAAAGGTTAGGAATGCTCCAAAGTGGAGCATCTCTAACCTTGTGGGCCCGCCTTGTCAAGAAGGTTAGAAATGCTCCGTTTTGGAGCATCCTGAACCTTTCCAGAAGAGTTTTTGTGTGTACAAAGAAAATGCAATCTTATGGCTTTTTGTAAGCGAAGATAATATGGTTAATAATGCAAATCTGATCTTGCATGTTCTTCTCGTCCTTCCCATCCATGCAAAGTCGAGAACTTTGAACAGGTTATGGACATTCATCAATGTGTAAAAGATAAAGTGATTTTGCCAGATGTTATCGTTGCAATTGCTCTGAAAGACGTGGTGCAAGCTATACTCATATGTTTAAGCTGTTGATTACTTTATGATGATGGAAACCATAGTATCTTGGCCCAAGCCGTGTCATGTGCCTGAGTAGCTGCCGATCGTGGAGGCTAGATGTTGTAGTTGCAGTTGCTTTGGAGAATTTTGGTTTCATAGCCAAAGTCGTAAATGGCTTACAGATTAACGTGTTTGTAGTAACACAAATCGTGAGAACAAGATAATGTTGTTGCAACTACTCTGATCGACATGAATGCACGTGATGGAAGCATATACACTACACGTGAAGTGTTCGAAGAGAACACGACATATGCAGAATGTGGTAAGTATAAATAATGCAAGTTCAGACAATGTTGCAGAATATGGAAGCATAGATAAAACATGTCGAATTGCTTGATAGAATGCCACGTCAAAATGCATGTAAAAGTGGAAAGCTTAGAAATCACATGTGAGTTGTTTGACTGAATGCCTTAAAGAAATGCGGTCTCATTTAATGCAATGATCACAAGATATGCACCAAATTGTCACAGGCATTCATCAAATCGCAGAGAATAGAGGAATTTAGTTAGATGTTGTAGTTGCAACTGCTCTGGTAGATATGACAGCAAAATCATGGGGTCATAGCCAATACCGTGAGATGTTTGATAAAATAGCATGATGCAGTTCGTGGGAAGCATAGACAAAGCATGCTAACAGTCTGACAGAATGCGTCCAAGAGATGTCATCTCAACGAGTCGAATACAATGATTATGGGAGCACAAAATGAATTTTTGAAGTGGCTTTAGATGCTTTCAAACCAATGCAAGGAGAAGTTTAAACTACCATCTCCCTAGGAAGCCAAAATAAGCTCTTTGTAATGGTCTATGAGCATTCATCAAAGAACGAAGAATAGAAGAAATTTGTTGACTTTCACAGTTGCAATAGCCATGAGAGACATGTACGCGAAATATGAGAGCATAACTAAGACACATGAATTGCTTACATGCTAGTTCGAAGAGATGTCATCTCAGCGAATGCAATATTTGCAGAGAATATGCACAAAATAGATTTAATGGCATCGCTGCCATTGTCACTGCACACGCAAAACGTGGAAGTACTAATAAGGCTTAAAAAAAATTGACAAAAATATCTCAAAGAAGTGTCCTCTCAAAGAATGAAATAAAAGGATTGAACAATGTGCACTGAATGGATCGCACAAGGAAACTCTCAAAATTTATTGGTGAATGAATATCTCTTTGTCAAGCTGGTGAGAATGCATAAGAGATAGTTAAGCATATAAATCTTCCAAGTAATTAAAGTTTGACTTCATCTAGTTGAATTGAAAATGACTTTGTATTTATTCCTGGAAGGCTTAGCAAGTTTGATGGAACACAACTTACTATTTAAGGGTGTGAGTGTGAGAAAATTCGGTTATGTCCAAACTCTTTTATGATGGTCAAAGATTATCCTTATAGATGAATCATATCATGATGCAAATTTCAATGTACTAGCATTCCAACTTGTAAATTATGGCACTTTCAAGAAAAGAATGAGAAGGACAAGCTCAAAGTCTCTAGAAACTACAATGTAAGTGGAAGTTGTGATACCTAATGAATATTCAAGAGATTGTGTTGGTGAGCTTAATTTGAAGCATGATTAGATCTAAAACTTTAGTGAGAAGCCAATATGACTGAACTTCAATAATGCATTGGTTCCAAAGGCATAGATGTTTCAGTATGCAGCTACACTCCATAGTGCAAACAAAGATGGATAAGCACCTTGCCATGATCCTAACCTGAAAGTTTCAAGATGTTCTTGTGAAGAAGTGGCTATGCTACTCATTGTAACTAAAGGTTAGAAAGTGGACCTTATTCGTTCAAAAGTGAAGTCGTTTCTAACTAAGCTCTTTTTTCATAAGAATGAGTGAGTTATTAACCTATCCAAAGTTAGTTACTAAGGTAGTTATTTTGGGAAGCCTATAAAGGCAAGGCTATTTGTAATGTAATGGGGGGGGGACTCTGACAAAGGGGGAAAACTCAGCATAATTTTGTAGGAAAACTAAGTGAGATCTTTTGATGTTCATACCTTTGTACTAAGGGGTTTTTTGAACTTGTATATTTTCAAAAAGAATAATGAAGGATGCATTGAATTCGAGTGTCTTGAATGTATTCATGGGTTATTATTACTAATTTCTCGTATGTTGAATTAGTAATCCCTTTATGTATTGGTGAAATCTATTGATGAAACACATCATTTCATGGTATCTTGGCTTGCATGTGCTAGTACAACATGTCTCTTCATGTGTCGAGGTTTATTGTACTTCTCATCATTGTTGCATGGCTACCCTTTTTGGTGGTAACCCCTTTTGTGATTGTTATCATTTATGAAATCCTACTTGGTGTTCGTATGTCTTCTAGTAGGGTTTCTGTTATTAATCTTGTTTAAGTTCTATATTTTCTCCTTTATGTACTTTCAGGTTAAAAGTACACAAAATCCTAAATACTACTATCATACGAGGGAGCTGCTCCTCCCAAACGCAGATGAAGATTGTGGTTTCATTCCAATCTCTCCAACTATTTGAATGTTTGTCACTGCTCATCGGGGCAAATAAGGTCAGTTTCAGATAAACAACCGCAGTGACAAATATTTTTCCCAACAAAACCACATTTAACCTATTGTATATTTCTAGTAGTGACCCCTTGAGAAAAAAAAACAATGATTGGGGTTTTCTTTTATCTTGCATTTTACCATGATAAAAGTTTTAACTCATCATGGGTGGAACCCTCAAACAACTTAAGCTCGTAAAAAGGAATAATTTGTGACGTCTCCTTAATATCAAGGTAAGATCAAACAAACTACAACAAAAAGCAATCTTAAGGTTGAATCCCTGATATGTGATGGTTTCAAGAGGAATGCCTGAGTTTGGAGAATCCTTGAGAAGGGTGGAGTCACTCCATATATAGAAGGACTCAATGATCATGATCCTCAAGCCTCAAGCACCTTCATAAGTGTTGGAAAGGGCATACTTTGTCTACCTATGGGAAGGACTTGGGTATCACTAAAGAGGTTATTGTAGAGATTACTGGTTTATTGGTGCAGGGTAGGAAGCTCTTCGAGGATAGAAAGACGTCAGAAGATGTTGTGCATAAATTTCTCAAAGGGAAGGAGGAAGACAAACATGTCAAGAGTATGAATGGTGACTATGACAAGGAGTCCAAATGCCTCTGACAAACATTAATAAAGGTAATCATGCACTACTTCACTCCTAATGAGTGGTTTACCATTGTGTTTGGCTCCCATTTCATTTTGTCGAATAATTTCTGACACAAATAGTTGGTTTCTTTCCCTTTTATCTCCTTGCCTCACTGGAGTTTGGTGTGAAGGAGCACATGAAAAATGCTTGACAATTTATTTTGCATGAATGCTAGATTCTTTTAATTGTTGGATAGTTGAAATCACTTGTAATGTCCCCTCTTCAGTGACAGGGTGCAGGAAGTCATATTCTGGCTTGCAGCATTCCCGAGGCTAGGATTAATGAATTAAATAAGGGAATAAAAGATTAAATTAATTTATACCCCACAAAAGCTTATGATTGGAAATTAAAAAATTTAATTCATCGATGTCACTTAAGTTGGGGCTATTTCAAGTTATTAAGTTGTTTCACATAGGCAAATCATTATGGGGGTCAATTTAATAATTTACACAACATTTGATAATATGCTTGTCTTTTAAGGAGGTTTCTAGATGGATCGATGCCTTTTGTTGAGGTTATTATTTAAGGAGCGGTCAATGTCTAAGAGGAGGATTATGTTTGTCTTCTCTTGTTTATTTACGAGCTCTGCAACTTAGCATAAGTACAGGATGAAAACCTTGTCTTAGCAGTTCTGGATGCAACCTTAGGTCTCCAACAACGTTCTACTTTAGTTGGAAGTAGTAATTTCATCAAATTATCTATTGCCTGAAATGTTGGTGGTATTTCTAGCCATCTGGGTGAGTTGATTTCAGCCTGAAGGAGTTTGTGGGTACAATGATCTGCATCTAATATAGAGTCTTTCATCCAACCAGGACACGTACATGTGACCAGAATATAAATCACAACTCCATGAGGGTTTTGGATGCCAAAAGATTCCAGTTTATGGTTTGTTGCACATCTGAGAATTAATCCTTGACAACAAATTAGGCTTGTTGATTGGTGTGTGATCTATAAATTCGAATATTGAAAAAGCCAATTCATGAATCAAATTTCCAAAAATTCAATATAAAAAAACCTTGTTATCCTATGCCTAGCTTTTTATTTAGTTTGGATTGGAAACTTAGATAATTGCTGTTGTTAACAATTTCTTTAAAATAAATAAACGTATAATGAATTGAGTTTCAAAAGGGCGTAGTAGAGAACATTTGAGTGGTATCAGAGCCACTTTTCCTGCCAACCTGTGTGGGAAAACTATTTGCATGTCAGTTATCTGGTGAATTTAGTGGTTTCATGTTAAAGTGAAGAAATTCTATGCACAAATATAACACCAAAAGTAGGTCCGAGCATCAGGAGGAAACTGAAATCAAACAAGTTGAAGGTGAAATGGGTGAGAGAAGATATGGATCACCACCCAGATATTTAAACAATCAAATGGATCAGTTCTTGATAGGCCTTGCCCAGCAGCAACAACAAATGATGCAACAATTCCAAGATCGAATGATCACTGGTATGGGTCAGTTGAGGATGGATTGATCTAGGTCCAAAAGATCGAGTAGTGTAGCCAATTGACCCAATAGTCGACATGATAACCATGACAAAGCAGGGTCTAATATTGTTAGAACAACAACTAAATGATCAGATAGACCCCTACGTCCTACCTTCTTGCCTAGACAAAATGAAGAAGAGACCATTCCGAAGCAACCAGAGGTAGAAACTCATATTACCGATGATGTGATGGCTGGATATTGGTGCAAGAGCACCTAACCCAAACGTACACCAGGAGTTTAAAGATCATTCCATGAATCATTTCACTCATATTTGAGTTTATATGGTCATTTTAATGTACTTTGAGTCATTTTGTGAAGCATTGTAAGACATTTGCTCAAGATGTGTATTTGAGTCCTAATTGGGTCTAGGAGGTCAAATTTGTATAAAAAATTCATGGAAGGGTAAAGAAGATCTAAAAGGTTGTTTTGAGCCCATCTAAATGTATTTGAAGTGCACAGGCAAAGATTAGGGGTCATATTTATCAAAATGTCAAAATTGTCAATTGTGTAAAAAATGTTGCCAAGCACAAATTGCATTATAAAATTGCAAACCAAGGATGTAATTGGCCTTGGGTAGTTGTAACAGCCATATGGATGTGTGGAGGTTATAAAAACCATAATTTGGTCGAATCCAATGGGTGTGTGTAAGATTGGAGGAAGGAAATGAATAACATTTGAAGTTTTTACACACTCCACATTGTTTTCTGGGTATTGCAGTCTGATCGTTCACGTTTTTCTTTATGAAAAATAATTTGTATCCATTGGAAACTTATTTGATATGATAATGGCATGAGTTAAATTTGTTTTCCCTTTGGTTTCATTTAATTTCAATCAATTTGAAGCAAGTTATGCAAGATTTGGTGAAAACTGTCAAAAAACCCTCCAAATTGGGGTTTGTGGAGAGTTTCACTAAAATATTTTGAATGAACCATTGGAAATTGTTGTAACTTTGGTTTTTGATATAGGGTTGAATTATATTTTAAATTAATTCAGTTTCAATTTGATTGGTTAAGTATTTCATGAGATATTTAATGCCCTAGGCGGATTGGGAATGCAAATTTCTTGTCTTTTCTATAACAGTCAAAATGGTCTCAGTGCAGAGACCATAACTCGTAACTCCACCGTTGGATTGTTCTAAATTTTGGATATGGTTTTAGAAACCTAGTTTTCTACAGCCTCATTGAAGAGATCTTCCAAATATGCTCGGGTTTGAAAGTTATTAATAATTGAGTACGGGTATATCAAACTGTCATTTACTGGGACAACATAATGCATTGTTTGGGTCTTGGATAATGTTTAAAGGGTTATAATGATATGAAAGATTTGATATTGGATTGGTTGGTTGATAGTAATATTTTTAGATTCCTCAAACATATCAAGGTTGCAGATTGATGATTATTTTCGGTCATTGAGCACCCTAGGATTGGGACTCCATGGTTGATTTGGGGTTCTTCGTTGGTTTTTCATGATGCACTGCATCACATATGCTTACTACATGACCATTCTTGAACATGTTAGAGCGTTAATGAACTTGAATTAGTTCATGGATCAATGAAATAACAAAGCTAGATATCGTATGAATAGGCAAGATGAAAGACCTAGAGGATAGGGTAGACTTGGCACTCAACCAACTGAATATAAGGATGCACTTAATAAAATTCCTTTACCCACTTTTGATGGAAGTGGACAATTGAGTGCCAGATCTTGGGTACACAAACTTGACACTTTCCTATTTCTCAAATCGATGGAAGAAGATAAGGCCATTCAATTTGCTACAATGCATTTGGAAGGAGTAGTATATGACTTGTGGCATCATGGGCTAGTCTCTCAAGATCATGCACTGATTCACTTTTATGAAGAATTTGTTAACAAATTGATTTCTCTGCTTGATAGAAAAAATGTTGAAGTCTATTAAACAGAGCTGGCATAGCTTAAGCAGTTTGGTCATGCTGAGGCATATATCAATGAATTTAAAAAAAATGCAGTTATGGTTCTTGATATGATGGTTTGGCGTGTTACAATGCTATTTGTTGAGGGCACGAGTGACATATTGCGTGGGTTGGTGAAAGCTCACGAGCCTAGCACATTACACGATGCCAAAGGTCTAGCATTGGATCTGGAGACCACACCTCCCTTCCAACCATAGAAGAAGTTCTTTAGTGGTTCTCAGTCAAAGCAAAAGAATTTTAAACCACAAAAGAACTTCTCACCAAAATCAGATCAGGAGTCCAGAAATGAACTTTACAGGAAGAAGTTATGTTTTAACTCCAAAGAACCCTATGAGCCTGGCTATCGTTGCCTTGGTAAAGGCAAGGTTATTGAGGTGGTTTTTGAGGATGAAGAACAAGAAGAACATGATACTAGTACTGATGAGGATTCTAATCAGGGAGATCAACCACAGATAGAATTGGAGGACTTAGCAGCTAAGGAAACATCACACATTGTTACTCTATCTGGAGTCCCACGTAGTAGACCTTTTAGATTTAAGGGTGTTCTTAAGGGACAAAGGATGGTATGTTTGGTTGATAGCGGAGTCACACATAACTTGATTGATGAGGGATTAGTAATGAGGCGTGGGCTTCAGGTTGAGGAGTTTCTTGGATTCAGTGTCATAGTGGCTGATGGTTTTTCGTTGACGTGCACTGAGGTAATTCCACAGATCAGTATACAGTTCTATGACTGCACTTTGACAGGGGAATTCTATGTGATTAACCTCAGTAACATAGATGTTGTATTGGGATTGGAGTGGTTGGACTCACTTGAATGTTATGTTCAAGACTTCAAACAGATGCAGTTGGAGTTCATGATAATGGGAAAAAGATGATACTTAAGGCAATGGCAGATGGTGGACCTAGCTTGGTGTTAAATAAAAGGATGGAGGCCCTTATCAGACATGGAGATGTAGTTTGGGCAGCACAATGTTTTGTTTCTTCTAAACCGGTCTCCAGCGGGAAACCAGAGCACTGTGTGGACATACAGACAATGTTAGATAAACATAGTGCAGTTTCTGGAGACATACCTCTTGGATGACCACCAGACAGAGGATTTGAACATGTGATTGAGCTGGAAGAGGTCTCAAAGCCTGTGACCACCACACCTTATCAACACCCGCGTCACTTTAAGGAAGAGATCAAGAAGAAAATCAAAGAGCTTCCTAGTATGGGACATATCAGGCCCAGTTCGAGCCCATTTGCCTCATAAGTAATTCTGGTTAAGAAGAAAGATGGGAGGATGCGCATGTGTATAGATTACATGGCACTAAACAAGAAGACCATAAAAAACATGTATCCCATACCCAGGATCGATGAGCTGATCGATGAACTACATGGGGCCGTGTACTTTTCCAAAATATATCTGTGCTCTGGTTATCATGAGATACATGTGAAAGAAGAGGACATTCACAAAACTGCCTTTCGTTGTCACTATGGGAATTTTGAGTTCCTGGTCATGCCATTTGGACTCACAAATGTACCGACAACATTTCAATCTTGTATGAATCATGTGTTTGAGGAGCAATTGAGGAAATTTGTTTTGGTCTTCTTTGATGACATCCTAATTTACAATAGATCTTGGGGTGACCATTTCCAACATTTGGATGAGGTATTGGGAGTTATGGAGGTACAATGACTTTATGCAAAATCCTCTAAGTGTGAATTTGGGTTGACAAAGATCCTATATTTGGGACACATCATTAGTGCTGATGGTGTGAAAATGCATCAAGAGAAGATTCAAGCAATCTTAGACTGGCCACCACCTACAAACATATCATGTAAGGTTTCTTGGGCCTATGTTCATATTATTGAACGTTTGTGCATAGTTTCTCTCAATTAGCTTCTCTACTGACTGACTTGACTAAGAAGGGTGCGTTATCATGGTGAAAAGGTGCACAATTAGCTTTTGATAAGCTTAAGAATGCTATGAGCTCATGATAGGTGCTAGCACTACTAGACTTCATGCAACCATTTTTTTTGGAGTGTGATGCATCAGGGCATGGAATTGGTGTAGGGCTAATGCAAAACCAACATTCAATCGCATACAAGAGCAGAAAATTGAGGGATAATGAGAGACTTTATTCCACATATGATAAGGAAATGCTAGCAATTATGCATGCACTAGCTAAGTTCAGACAATACTTGATTGGGACTTGTTTCATAGTGCTTACAAATCATAATAGTCTCAAGTATTTCTTGGAGCAGAAAAAATTGAATGAGCGGCATCATAAATGGGTAAGCAAGATTCAAGCCTATGATTTTGATGTGGAGTATGTAAAAGGAAAGAAATATGATGTTACAGATGCTCTCTCTAGGAAACCTACCCTTTGTTCCCTCATATAGATTGTAGCTGACTGGAAGACGTAGTTTTTGTTTGAGTATCCGAAGAATCCGTTTACTTGTGACCTTATTGATGGTAAGGTGTATGATGATAGATATGCAATGATGGATGATATTATCTATTTTAAAAACATAATCTATCTTGTACTTGGTTCCAAACTGAAGAAAAAAATATCGAAGGCACTACATGATTCACTTGTAGCAGGACATCGAGGTTTCTTTAAAACCTATCGTCAGATTCGTGAGAGGTTTACCTGGAAAGGATTGAAGGATGTTATGCTCCAACATGTTAGAAGATCTCTGACTTGCCAGCAAAACAAGCGAGAACACACATTTCCTGCAGGTCTTCTACAACCTTTGCCAATTCCTGAGCAGAAATGGAATATCAATGGATTTTATCACAGGGCTACCTCATGTGGAGGGTAAAGATTGTATCTTTGTGGTAGTTGACCGACTCACTAAGTATGCACACTTCTTTGCTATCCCTACAGATTCCACAACATTGCAGATTGCATAATTATTTTTCAGGGAGATCTCCAGGTTGCACAGATTGCCCAAAACAATTGTAAGTGATAGAGACAATAGATTTATGAGTATATTTTGGCAAGAGTTGTTCAGATCGGTAGGAACAAAATTGACACCCAACACCAGCTACCATCCCCAAATGGATGGGCAAACAAAAATAGTTAACAAGTGGATTGAAGGCTATTTGCGAAACTATGTTTCAGGGAAACAACTTGCTTGGGTGAGGTGGCTCTATCTTGGTGAGGTGGCTCTACAATACCACCTATCACATGTCCATTGGCATGTCACCTTTCAGATCTCTGTATGGGTATGAAGCTTTATCATTTATGGATTTAGTATTTGATGACAGGTAAGGTCCCACGGGCTAAGAAGACTATGCAGAACTATGAGGACACCCTCAAAGCACTAAAGGATAACATACATCATGCCCAAAACCAACAAAAGATGTATGTTGACAAGCACTGAGTTGAGTGGACTTTCGAAGTGGGGGACTTAGTCTTTCTATGTTTGCGGCCATATAGACAGTCCACATTGAAGATGAGCGAGGCATAAAAGCTAAAACCATGTTTTTATGGGCTGTACAAGATTTTGAAGAGAATAGGAGAAATTGCATAGGAGATGGAGTTACTTGAGGGCAACAAAATACACAATGTGTTTCATGTCTCCTGTCTTAAAAGGGTTTTGGGTCAACATACAATTGCTTCTCCTGAATTGCCACCTCTAGATGAAGAGGGGAAATTGGTCTCGGTTCCAGAATGCATTGCAGATTGGAGAGAAAGGAAGTTGAGAAACAAAATGGTTCGAGAATATTTAATCAAATGGAAGAATTTGCCTCGAGGACGCTATTTGGGAAGAAGAAGAGATCCTTCAACACCCCAACTTGCAATTGATGGAGGACCACCAATCTCGAGAAGAGAGGACTGTAATGTCCCCTCTTCAATGACATGCTATAGGAAGTCAAATTCTGGCGTGTGACATTCTCCGGGCTAGGATTAATGAATTAAATAAGGGAATGAAAGATTAAATTAATTTATACCCCCAAAAGCTCATGATTGGAAATTAATTTTTTTAACTCATCGATGTCACTTAAGTTGGGGCCATTTTAAGTTATTAAGTTGTTTCACCTAGGCAAATCATTATGGGGGTCAATTTAATAATTTACACAACATTGGATATTCTTCCTGTCTTTTAAGGAGGTTTCTAGATGGATCGATGCCTTTTGTTGAGGTTATTATTTAACGAGAGGTCAATGTCTAAGAGGAGGATTATGTTTGTCTTCTCTTGTTTATTTATGAGCTATGCAACTCAGCATAAGTACAAGACGAAAACCCCATCTTAGCAGTTTTGGACGTAGCCCTAGGTCTGCAACAACACTCTACTTTAGTTGGAATTAGTAATTTCATCAAATTATCTATCGCTGGAACTATTGGTGGTCTTTCTAGCCATCTAGGTGAGTTGATTTCAGTCTAAAGGAGTTTGTGGGTACATCAATCTGCATCTGATATAGAGCCTTTCATCCAACCAGAACACACACAGGTGACCACAAAATAAATCGTAGCTCCATGAGGGTTTTGGACGCCAAAAGATTCTAGTTTATGGTTTGCTGCACATTTGAGAATTAATCCTTGACCGCAAATCAGACTTGTTGATTGGTATGTGTGATCTATAAATTTGATTATTGAAAAAGCCAATCCATGAATCAAATTTCCAGAAATTCAATATAAAAAAACTTGTTATCCTATGCCTACCTTTTTATTTAGTTTGGAGTGGAAACTTAGATAATTGCTGTTGTTATCAATTTCTTTAAAATAAATAAACGTATAATGCATTGAGTTTCAAAAGGGTGTAGTAGAGAACATTTCATCAATGCCTTCTTCAACCTGCAATATTAGGGTTTGAAGAGAGTATTCCATGGTCTTACTATTCTAATGAGTTATGATATTGAGGATTCAATCATAAGGCATGGGATGATGATTGGGAGGTAGAGGAGGATGAAACAACTTTGTTATAGACCCATTTGAAGCCCCTGCTTGAGTTGAAAAAATCTAGTTTGCAAAAATCTAAGATGAAGAGAGCAAAATATCAAAATTCTTGGATTGATGGGTTTGATTCTGATTGTTTAGGGAAATGTGAAAATAAAAACTATGGTTGAGAAAGGGAAAATAATAAAAATAGGGTATAGCAAAAAAATTACGAGCAAATCTAAGGGCAAGGATATTTTGGGGGAGGCTTTAACGTTTTTACCCTCTTGGAGGTCAAGTGGGAGAAGAGTGGGGCATGATCCATTTTCAAATGACCTTAAGAAGGATTCCCCTCTTCTTGATCTCAATCGAGAAGACTCAAATGGTCTCCTAGGTGTTGCTAGGGATGCGATTATTGACCAATTTAGGTTGCTGAAGTGGTTTTTCTTGGAAATCAACGAAATCAATGTGAGTGTTTGCTCTTTGCAGAATAAAATGGCTTCTATCCAAAGAAATGAGGAAACGCCTAAGGCAACTGATGAAGATAAGAAAATGATGACTATCTTGGAAGATGTTGCCAAAGATGTTAGTATAGTGAAAAATGACTATGAAGTTTGGATAAAAGGGGTGGAGGAGAAAATAAACAATATGTATGATAACCTAGAAAAATTGTTTAAAGTGAGCTAAACTATCATCGATAACAACGCTAATAGCATCAAAGTTATATTTGAGAAGTGGCAGAAGCTTTAGACAACTGATACTTCCGGTGTTGCTATTTATTGATGTGGAAAAAATTGACTAAGGGTAAATAGGTGACTGTTATGAAGGGAGCTTGCATGCGTACGTGGGGTAGGATGCAAGAGTCCGTCGAGGAGGCCAATATTGTTTGATAGGATTTGGCTAATCTCCATCTTAATGTTAATTGACTAGAGGCAAAGGTTGTAAAGACTCTAAAAAACTTGTAATAGTTATGCTTGTTATTGCTCTTGTTGTCTCTTTTTGGCTGTTGCTACTCTTCTTTTTTATAGTATGTTGGTTGTTGGTTGATTGTGCGTATCCATGTAACAACATTGTGTTAAAAGGGTTTCTGATTCTTTCAAAACTTGCTTTACCCTTTATTAATATAAAAAAAATGATGTGACTTTATATTAACCATTACATGGAGTGGTTTTTTATAAAGTAAATAATGTTTTAGTGTGACTTGATTAAGGGATGTGACTTAAATATTACATAGTGCAACTTTGTAATGCAATTTCCATAGAGCAATAGATTTATCCAGTTAAATCAATAACTAACACAAGTATATCAAAGCGTGTGGATTGATTATTTGTAGTGGACAAATGTTAATGAAGATAACAAATGAATGGTTATAAATGATGTAAGGTATAAATGGAGATGGTGAAAGGTGGAGAAGAATGAGTGTGGAAAACAATAAAGTATATAAAATACATCAGCTGATGAAGAAAGAATTATAAGGAGTTTAATTATAGACTGGACGTTGAGATTGTAAGAAATCTTATGGGAGATTTGCAATTAGATTTATATTGAATACTTAAAACAAATTTGTGAAGGGGGACTTAGGCAAGGTTAAAGAAGATTGAAAGCAAGCATTTTGGAGGGAGTATTTAAGTAGATTTGGACAAGGTTATAAGAATTTTTTTAAGACAATGCCATGAAGAATATATGCTGAAATTTATAAGAGGATAGTGAGTTTTGTTGCCCAGATTTTGAGAAGAATGTAATTCAAATTTGGTGAACATGATATTAGATACTATCATAAATAAAGATTGTAATGTCTATTATCCATCATAGAAGCAACTTAGAGGGCAATACTTTGCATTGTAAGTTGGTGCTTTCTAAGGAGACATTGGTGTCTCACTAGTAGGTACCATGGTACCTAGGAATTTATTTGTTAAAGTTGTTGCTTCCAGTGGGTTGGTGTCTGGAAACTTTTGTTAAGGGGATTGGGGTCTCTTGTAGGTTGGTGCCTACAAAGTGGTAAGAACTTATATAAAAGCATTATTGTGTCGTGGTTTTCTTCCACAAGGGTTTCCACGTAAATCATGTGTTGTACTTGTGTTGTGTAATTGTTGCACCATATGTTGTTGTTATAGGCAATTGACATGTTTATGGTATTAAGGATGAAAAAGTAAAACAATTTTGTTTTATTGATTCGTCCCCTCTCTCAGTATAATTGTCATCACAATCCCATTTTTTGGATATTTCTTATTGTTGGCTTTTCCATAGTAAATTCATGTCTTAATCTCTATTTTTCACAGTTCTTATTTTATATATGTTTTTACTTAGAAAAAAAACATTAACCAGGGTGTTGACCCTTAACATAGTCAAAGACTATCAACAACCCATAAACAACATAGACCCAAAATGAACCATGAGAGCAAGCCCCCGAACAATAAGGTCAAATAGGGGAACAAAAGCTCATCAAACCAAAAACAACCTAGACCCCACTCTAGGAGGGGAAGACACCCAAGCCTTGACAAGAGGGGTTTTGGGGGAGAGGGGAGGAATTCCCCTTCTGCTTGTGACAAACCACAGTCCAAGTACTTCTATCATTAGGACCATCAAGAGAGAGGTCAAGTAGGGAGGACCCCACAAAGTTACATTTAGAAGAAACAATGTGTTGCTGAAGGACCGCTGTAGGCTACAACAGAACAATGCTAGGCTATTGCAGAGGGACAACATTAGTAATAGGAGTAAAACGAGGTTGTGAATTGTTAGGGATAGGAGTGACAACTGCAACATCAACAGTAAGAGGCATGTCATCTCGGGAAGGGATCTCATCATCAACCGAGTCAAAATCAGAAGCATAGATTGTCAAGTAGTCAACCGTAGCATCTTTCCACCAAGTAATGACACCTTTATGGCGTTACATATGTTAAGTTGCTTGGAAGAATACTTATTTTGTTTTCAGTAGCAAGTATAAGCATTTCAATCACACAGCTGACAAAATTAAATCTTATTAATTATTGACCATGAATTGCAAGTTACATGTCAATTATAGTATAAAAGCAACATGATGTCTTGTTTATGGACTTGTTTGCATGCATATGAGCATGTGCACAATTGAAAATTGAATGATATATTTAAATTACTATTTATATTAAAAATTATAGCTTACCGATGTTATTTTCAATAGAATATATCATTGTATTAACATAAGTTTTTATCCATGTTGGTGGCTCTGATATTCAAATATCCAAACAAATTACTATTATTTATCTCAACATATATATCTAGCCATTGCTTATGCTTCTATCAATGTAGTCTTTATATATTAAACTACTTTTCTTGTCAATATTATAGTCTAGAGGGGGAAAAATGAACCACATGGATAGGTAGATAACAACCTCTTGGGGACTTACTAATCAACCTCTCTACTCGAGATGAGAGCAAAGCCTAAGGCTATCAAGTATCCTATAGATGACACTGCAAATGTCATAGAGATCTTTTGACGACCTCTGCTAACTTCTTGTCTGAGGATGCACATGCAAGTCTTAGAGGATATCATGACGTGTTGGTGTCACATATGGATAGAGTGGAGTTCCGTACAAATAGTACAAAATGATGGATATGTGTTGCATATATAATAAAATGAGATAAATGCATAACACAAAGTAGCAAATGATTGTAGAAATGGAAGAGAATAAATGAAAGAGAAAAGGGGAAGTGAAATCTCACAACTGATCTACAATTGCAATTGAAGCCTCCAACAATGTGCTCTTCACAACCAAACCTGCACACAAGTGAGAAGGAAAAATGTTGGCACTATGTATAGAGGCATGCCATGGTCAGACCCCCATTTCAGTGTTTCCACCTCCATGAGTAAAGAGTAGTGAAAATGATCTTGTAGCTAGAGAGATTCAAAATGAGTTGCTAGAGAGCTAAAATGAAGCCAAAGGGGGAAATATACATGCTAGAAGTAAAATTGATGTTGGTGGTTGTTAAGAGGGGCATCACAAATGTTTCTAGACTTAGGCATAATACTCAAACGACCACTTGCGAACTATTGATTTGTGGGATGCTAGCGTGGCACACAAATGTCTCCGTGGCATACAGGTTTCGAGTCATACAATCAATGAGGTAAAAAAAGGCCAAAATAGTGTGTGATGGGGCAAACCATGTAGGAAAAAGGACAAAGGGTGAAGGAGGTCTTCATTTAATATAAAGCGAAGATGCTTATGTAGCATGAAATTGCATGAGGTGCAATTTATGACACGACATGGAGAGGAGTTCGTGTGTTTGGGAGCTACCTTCCCCCAACTCCATATCAAAAGAAAGAAAGAACCCCAACCAAGGCTCCTACAATTTTTATGGAGTCAATTTCCTATAATAAGAAGGGAGGCACTCTTATTAGCAAAAAATTATTCCTTCGTTCCAACTATATCCTCCACCATAGAATAGTAGGGGGCCCTACTTTAGTGAGCATATTGCTAGCACAAGATGTGAGCTTAAGTGGAGAGATTTTATAAAGATGTACAAAAGGGATGCATAATTCTCTAATCTATTGGCATTTTTGATGATTGATGTTGTGATTGTCATTGATGGACACACACTTGCTTTGAGATCACCTTTTTGTATGTATGAGCTAAGCTCAACTGGTATTTGTTCCAACCGGTATCATGTGTTAGCCTTTAGACTATCGGTGTTTTGCAGAAAGTGTTTACTGATCTCAAGCGGTATGAAGACCCCAAGCGGTTAGAGGATCTCAAGAGGTACGAAGGATCAAAGCAGTAGAACACATATATCCCAGTCTTCATTTTCGTCAAACTGGCAACCGGTATTTTGTGTAAACCGGTATTTTGTATGAACCGGTAATACTCTATGATGAGTTACCAACTGACATTTTGTGATGAGTTACCATCCACTGATTGTCTGGCAGTGCCGACACTTTGGTGGTGCTTTTTGTGTCGTGTTATCAAATATGTCTAGATGCACTAAACCTAGAAAATTGTATTATAATCCTACTAGACTGACATGAAATTAGATTCCTTTATAAGGACATCATGTCTAGGGTTTTTTGTTGTAAGGGTTTTGAAAGTGGTTGATGAGTTTTTGTGAGTGCGATCAAAGAAGAGAAGTTTAGGTTTGCGAGAGAAGGCAGAGTGTGAATGTGTTGAAGACTAAAGTAATGCTGGAATGCATTAAGAACGAGCTATCAAGGATCTAACCAAGCAATCTATGCTATCTGCTAGATCACTCACTTGTTGATTACTGACATCTTCAACAAGTCTGAAGCCCTTAACCGGGTAGGCCCATAAAGCCTTTTGTAAATCCTCTAACAAGGTGGTTTACATATGTGGATCTAAAATCCTCTAGCAAGGTAGTCTTTAATCGGACTTATCTCCTAACAAAGATTGAGATTCCTAAAAGGATCTGTTTTGGTAAAGAACATTGTATGACCTTAACTGGTCTAGTTTCTATTCTGCAGATAGTTACTTGTGAGTTTCATCTCACTGTGGTTTTTCCCATTTGGGTTTCCGCATCAAATATCTTGTGTTATGGTGTTATTTCTCCTATGGGTGAATGCCTTATTTTCTATTTGGTTTGCATGTGTGTTAATCAGTTTGTTTTTCAAACTATTTTACCAGTTTACTTCTAGACTGTTTAAGTGTTTAAGTTTAGTATTTTTTGGCATACTAATTCACCCCCCTCTTAGTATTCATCAATTGGTATCAAAGCCAACCTTTCTATAAGTCTAACCACTTGGAAAGAGATATGGGGGAATACACTGTGAGGGAACTTAATCATCAACTCACTTAGTCTGAGCAAGCCTATGATGAACTTATGGTCAAATATAAGGCCTCTTAGGCAAAAAGAAGAGAGCATGCTGAAAAAATGATGGAGCTATTTGAAAATAGTTCTTCTGATGAAGTGGACATGGAAGCCCTAATTCAAGAAGTAGAAAAGCTAAATGAATCCAATTCCAACTTGAGAAAGGAGTTGGAAGGACTGACTATATGAATGTGTTAAGAGCTTGAGAACCAGAGGAAAGATGAAGACCTGGTAAAAGACAGATCACAAGATCTCCAAGCTGAAGCAAGAGACCAGTGCACTTACCGCTAGTTTTCATGAAAGCGAAATGGAAAAAGAAGTGCAAGGTGAACTAAACATGGCTATCTCTAAGAATGCAACCTTGAAGGAATCCAATACTGCTATTTCCAAAGAACTCACTGAGTCAAAGGAAATACTTGCCAAATTCAATAAGAGCACTGTCAAGCTAGAGCAGAAGCTAGAATCAGCTAAACCGGTAAAGAATACCAATGGACTTGGTTTCTCTGATTATGAGGAAGGTGAGACCTCTGGAACAAAAGATGAAGCATCAAAGAAACAACCGACATCAAAGGATAAAGGTAAGGAAAAGTTCAAACCTGTTTGCTTTAACTGTCTCAAGGAAGGACACAATGCTAATGTATGTAGAAGTAAGGCTTACAATATTTTTCCTTATTTTGTAAACGATAAGCCTAGATCCAATAGTTTCAATGGTAATTATTATGCATGCAACAAGTTTGGGCATAGAGCATTTGAATGTAGGTCGGTCATGCACAATACCAGAAAGTATCCTCAAAGGAATCAAGGAGTTTTTCTTGAACCCTCTGGGAACCAGAACCCAAACCGGTTTAATACCTATAATCATCAGTCAGGTAGTGGTGGCCATCAACCAGCAACTGGATGAAGAGAAAACTGTTGGATTTGTCATGGTCATGGTCACCCTGCTGCAACATGCAGAAGGAAGAATGGAAGCATGAATAATGGACCTTGGAGAGCACCTGGAATGGTTTGTTATCATTGCAACAAATCGGGTCATTCAACAAGATTCTGCAGAAGTAGAAAGAGCATATCGGATGAAATACCAGTCACTCCAGAAGGAAAGATTGATGTTGAAACTGTTCAAGCGGATATGAACAAAACCTAGAAAAAGAAACTAGGGGTGTTGCAAGAAGAACCGGTTTCTACACCTAATGCGGAAATTTCAGAACTGACAAACTAAGCATCAGAAAAGCTTAGGGGGAGAAAACGGTGAAATGTTTCGAACCACCAGTTTACACTGGTAAAATACCTTAACCGGTATGTGATACTTGTTAGATTGGCAGAAGACTGAAAATGGTAAAAGGCAAATTAGGGTTTACGCCCTAATAGTGGAGCATTTATTATGGTAGGTGGAGAAGCTGTTTAAAAGGAATTTTCAAATCATTTCTCACTATCATTTTTTGAGTGAAGAAGTTTTTCAAGTGCAGAGCAAAGAAAAGCGATTTACACTGCGATTCAAAGAATTTATCAAAATCCTGAAGAAGAATCTGAAGCAAACATCTGTTGGAGGAGTGTAGAATGCAAAGCGGCAATTCAACAACTGAAGGAGTGTGTGGCGAAGTTCAAATTGCGAAGCCCTAAATTTTGATTAACGAAGGTATTTTTCAAAATTCTCTGTTTATCATGGCTTCCGCATCTCATACTAGTTCTAGTGCTCCCGTTGATTCTATAGACTTCATTCAACGAAAGTCAAAATACAATGCCCTATCTCAAATACCCGCTGGTGTTATAGTGGAAGAAGGCATTTCCGATTACATAGACTGTAAAATCGAAGACCTAGGGTCTCTTGTGATCCATTCCTAGTTGAGTTTGTTCTACGGGAAGGATAAGAAGATTAAACCGAAATTTAGCATTCTGGAAAAGAAGAAACTCCACAATACAGTCTATTTTCTTGAAGAATTTTCAGATGATCACATTCGCATCATTCTGAGCAGAGTTCACGGTGATAAGATGTATTTAGAGCGGACGCATGACATCACACTGAAAGTGATTCATGCTGTCACTGGTTTCTGTAACATTGGGGAAGTACCAGCCCTAAGAAAGGTCAACAAGACTAAAATGTCCAAGATCACCAGTTCAGTGAGCGACTCACGTGCAATGACTTTCAACTCAATCAAGGATGATATGGTTAAGTATGCCTGCATGGTGATAGGTTACCGGACGTTCTCTGCTAGAAGAATTAACTTTGTCTCTGCTGCAGTGGTAAATGCCACTTAGAGGATGATCTAGGAAGATGCATCGTTTGATCTATGCACTTGTATGCAAAGACAACTTTTGTTGAACCTCAAATCGATCAAACAGGACAATGCATTGAGATTTAAGTTTGGACAACTATCGGTTGGGTTGTTCTTCTACTTCCAAGGTTACTTCCAAGGAGTCGAAGATATTCAGTGGTCTGCCGACCAATCGGTGTCAAAGCAAATCAAGGAAAGCCTACAAGCGGTTGGAACAGGTTATCCGGAAGTACTGAACAAATACTTTGATGAGTTCAAACGCAAGATGAGCCAAATGATAAGAATATCCGGTGATATAGTAAAAAAATATGAGGAGGACATCTGCTTCACCATCAAAGTTGATGTGTGCATAATGGAGGCGGTTGTGCCTAGATAAGAAGAAGTGGAACCAATGGGATATGAGGTAATGAATGACATGCTGGATGGGTATGCCTCTACCCTACTTGCCTTGCCTCTTGATCCAAAGGAAAAGAGAACCAACACCTATCTAAAAAGGGTTACACTAGTTATAGAACCCTCAGTAAAGAAGGGAAAGGCAATGCCTTCAGCATCGGCACCAGTTACTGCAACAAGTCCCAAAGTGACCAAGTGGTCACCAGTAAAGAAGAAACTAGAAGTGGCACCTGTCAAAGTCTTTGAGAGGAAGCACAAGACAAAAAGAAATTCGCGAAACTCAGAGGACACCGTGTCTGAAGAACAACCTAAAAAGACTAGGCAAACGAGAAAAAAGACAAAGAATGAATCGACAACATCGACACTGGTAAATATTGACATTTCTTCCTACAAACCTTTGACACATTGTCAAAGAACCATTAAGAATATTAGGAGAAAATTGCTTGAATCATTTAATAGATCATTTTGATGATTTCAATAATGATGAAAAGGAAGAAGTTGAACAGGAAATCATTAAGTATTTATGTGTTAATGATCGGTCGCCATCAGACATCAAATCCGTGACACCAGATTCTTTGTATAATTCTTTAGACATCAAATGGTGCATTGCCATTGAAAAAGAACAGGAAATAAGAGAGGAAATATTTGCACAATATTTTCCTCACGTATCCCATTTGTGTTTCCACGTCAAATATCTTGTGTTATGGTGTTATTGCTCCTACGAGTGAATGCCTTATTTGCTATTTGGTTTGCATGTGTGTTAACCAGTTTGTTTGTCAAACTGTTTTATCGGTTTACTTCTAGACTATTTAAGTGTTTAAGTTCAGTATTTTTCGGCATACTAATTCACCCCCCCCTCTTAGTATTCATCATAATCGTGCAGATTTTTTCCCAGGGAGGAGACTTGAAGCTTCATGAGATGTTGCTAGGTTGTTTCATCAAAAACATGTTAGCTACAAATAAACATGTTAGATGAAAAATAAAAAAATACGATAAAATGATTTGATTAGACATTGAGAGTTTTGATTAAGTAAAAGCAGGTATTTGAAAGGTACCCGAGCCTTTTACAAGCCAGGAAATATAAATGCTAAAAAAAGTGCCTGATCACTTCAAAAAGTCAAAATGAACCCACTGGAAGGGCACAACTTAATACATCATTACATTAAAAACTCAGAACAGACAACAAAAGGAAAGCAAAAGACAACAAAGAGACAAAACCTAGGACAACAACTGGAACTAAATACTATTCAGAATCTCCTCAACATGAACAACCATTTGTTTCATGTTGTTCGCTGAGGTCTTCATATCCTCTAACTCACGACCATCGATGTCGACCTTATTCTTACAAGACATTGAGAGTTACAAGATAACGATCACTGAGATAAAAAAGATTTGGTTGGTATGGGTAGCAAGTTGTGTTATGCTAGATAGCTATATGATAGGGCGATTGTAGATAGATAGTGGTTTGGATTGAGAGAAAAGTCAAAAGATCAAGTGGATTGGTCCCCACAAAGGCGATAAAAGTAAAGATCAAGTGGATTGGCCCCCGCAAAGGCAATAGATAAAAAGAGATCGAGTGGATTGGCCTCCACAAAGACAATAGATAGAAATAGATCATAAGATAGACAATCATGACACAAATACAAAATTGAAATGCAAAAAATGTAGAGATATGAAAGGCCCCCCTTAGAATGGTATGAGTGGACCACATGTGATTCTAAGGAGAAGATATATTGTGTCACATCAACATAACAAGATGTTTTCATGTAATGTCATCTTCGACGAAGGACACATAAGACCCACAACATCAACAAAACACAAAGAAGGATAATTAACAAATAGAAGAAGTGCACAGTTGATAATCCCCTATTTCCAAGCGCCAACATAGCAACTCAGGTCCTCTAGGAGAGCACAAACACATAAAGACGTCCTCTAGGAGAGCACAAACACATAAAGACAACCAACCTCTCATTCCAAGCACCAACAAAGCAACTTGGGTCCTTTGAGAGGGAACAAACATATAAGAAAAGCATGGGGGAACACAAACAGGCACACCCTAATCTAGAAGATAAAGAAAATGAGGTACTTTCTTAGAGTTTTTATGCCAACAGGTCATTGTCCTCCCAATATTGTTCATATTGGGAGAGGGGACGAGCCCAAAGAAGAACAACATGGGTAGCACTAGGTGCATCACCAACAACAAGAGACAGGGACTATTCAACTTCCACGTTCTCATCTAGAAGCTCCTAAGAGGCAAGGGTCGATGATAGTGTGAAGATCATAGACAATGTCGAGATATACTCTAAGGAGTCAAACAAATACCCCTCAACATAAGAGGTAGGTGACTCGATTTGAGGCATAAAAATAGGAGTTGTACCACCAACTTCCTGAAGAGGGGAAAAAACAAAACTTCAAAGAAGGTGGGACCTCCTTAACAAAACAAACATAAGAAAATAAAGAAACAAACACTAAAACAGGTAAAGAAACAAAATCATAAGGCGATAGAGTTGACTTCCGACGATTAAACTCATGCATGTGGATCTTCTCAAAATTTTGCTTTAGGTTTTTGCGGAGGTGAAGGCCTTCGATCAATCGTAGAAAGTTAGAATACCCCGAGAAAAATGTGATGCAAATGCAATTACAAAACATGAAAATCAAACAAAAATACACTGAGCACAACCTATGTATGCAACATATCAACAAGATGGGAAAACAGAGGAACATTAGGCAAAGAAAGTGATAAGAGGAGGCTCTTAGAAGGGAGAAATAAAAACCGATACCCTATTAAGATGAGACTCATCAGCAGTTTCCTAAGTGAATGACAACATCATACAAGATGAAGTAGGCATAGGGGAGTAAGAACTAAAGAAGGAACAAAAACAACAAAGACATGATCAAACACCAAAGATTCACTCACAACCTTTAGAGTGACCTCACACTCTTGGGCCATCATCCACTGATGACGCTTATGCTCATGCGCACATTGGTCTTGGCATTGATGAAAGAGTAAGAATGAAAGTTTGAGAAGGCTTAGTGGCATCATTATTCATGGAGAAGCCTCTTGAGTCGTAACTGACGAAAGAGAAGGTCTAAGCGATGAAACATGAGGTGTATTCAAAGCTCGTCCCATCGACACAGTCACATGCACCTTCCTCATTTTTCTCTAGCAATAGTTGAAGGAACAAAAGTTATCCTTGAGTGTTATGATGTAGGAGCCAAGGTGATGTGCGAGCTCCAGGTGACCGCCTACCCTAACCATATCGAGCATGATGATGTATATCTGCAAGGATCAGAGGCTTGAAGGGAAGACAAGTTGTGGATCATAGCAACGTGAGTGTCTTTCCCTTGTCCGTAGTAGGTGTGGACAGAGGAACAAAAGACAACACCAAAGGTTGTGTGGTCCTAGGTGGGTGAGGAGGTCTACCCTAAGCAACAAGTTTATCCTTAGCCCTCGATGGAGGAGCTAAAGACAACCCACTACAGAACATGAGAAAACAGGTAAGGAGGAGTAGAAACAAATGCTGGAGGTAGAGAAACAACAAACTCAGTTGATGTAGAGGCCAAATCCCCTGTCTTATATTTATAATAAGCTTTGTATAAGATATCTCCATAGGGAAGCATAGGGCCAATTCGGGTAGGCCAAAAGCGATATAATGAAAAGCCCCCACAATCAATCAGTGGTTGAATTGCAATGTCCAGGATAATGTGCACTACAACTCTTGTGAGAAAATTACACATTTATGAATAATCAAAGGGACTGCTTCCATGGTGATCAGCCATGAGATACCTTTCTTAACTCAAAATAGGTCCAATTCAGGGATAAAAAAAATAGTTGATACCACTTTGGGTGGCACGAGGACCATCAAAGTGGTATTACCTAGAGGAGGAATAGAAAGCCCATTGTGTGTGCAGACAAAGGCATGACACTCATCATATCTTGACCTATGCCAACCATTGATAAACAAAGCCTCCTCCATAATAACATCAACTCAAAATGCATGAGAAACCATCACACCTATAACAATATGATTATTTGTCTTAGCCGGGATGTATAATAGGGAAGACTCCCCACTATAAGGAGTATCCAGAGGTGTGAATGATATATCAATTTTTTTCATCCTCTAGTTGGGGGGCAAGATCCAAGTGATAGTGACCATGTTAACAAAAAGGGTACCACTAAACTCAGGGTCTAATGTTAGAAAGATAAATTTTGATGAATGAGGTGGGAAAGGATCAATATAAATCTGCAACTCATTTGAGATTTATAAGATTATCATTTAAGGACTTCGACATGATACTCAAATAGGAATTAGATAACTTTGTAAAGACCTGATTTTGTTGTAGATCTTGCGTAAGTCTCTCAATAGCCTGAGGGACCACAATGACATTTGACACAACTTTATTCTTTTTAGAGGCTCCCTCAAAAGTATCAGTATGAGATTTTGAAGAAGATTCCCCAAACTGAGTCATTGTGTGTTCGTAATTAGTGAGTCCAAAGCATAGATTTGTAAATTTTGAATAATGATTAAAGGCTAATTTTTCCTTTAGTACTGGATGTAGATTTTGAATAAACATCCTTTGTAAATCACTATCCGATAGGGAAAAAGGGATCTTAGTAGAAATTGACTAATATTGAGAGATGAATTCTTAATCCTCTCATTGGGTTTTCGCTTACAATGAACAAGGTTTTGTATAGTGACCTCGCTACTAATGTGCATCTAAAACTGTGTACGAAAGGCATCCATAAGTTGATTAAATGACCTAATGGAATAATTAGGTAATGAGTTGTGCCATTTTAATATCATTCCCTTAAGGGACCAAGAGAAGCTTCAACAACATGAAATTAAGATTATGATAATCACTACAAATTGCCATGAAAAAATGCATATGTGCATTAGGATCTTCTTCTCTGTTATATCAATCAAAATTCAAATATTCAACACCTTGAGGGGTGATCATGTTTAAGATGCTTATATAAAAAGGAGGGAAATGATAATAGGCAGGAGTAGAGGACTGACAAGCAGTTGATGCCAAGGTGGTTAGTTATTGTTGTAATTGTCCCATTTTTTGTAGAATAGTATTCAACAAAGGGTTGTTAGGCAGATGAGGAACAATATAGCCACGAGGGCTTGTACCACCACCACCACTAGCACCAGTGCCAAAGGAACCAAAAGTTGTATATGTAGTAGCCATCCTAATGTACCCCAAAGGCATTTGTGAAACATTGATGCTAGGTATATTTCTGTCGGAGAATGGGTCAATAGTAGGTCCAATGTCCACCACATGTAGTAAGGCTCTAGGGATTTTGACATCAATTTGTGGGCCAATGAGATTGGTTTGGTCATGTTGAGCGAGAGTTTCAGCAAGAGGCATATGATTTTTGACAATCATAAGTAGAGCTCTTAAAACTTCCCGGCCTTTCTTATCTAAGATAAGCATAGCTCTCAAAGTGTGAATAATAAAAACAACCTAAGGAAGGACATTTTATAATTTAAGGAATCTCTTCAAGTTCTCTATGTTTCTGAAAAGAATGAACCTAGTCAAACAAAACCTCAAGAGAAGACTCATAATCGACAATAGGTGGAGTTGTCAAGGGACTATTTGTTGGGGTATTATTTTGCGAACTATTTTCATAGAAGCCCCTAGTCATAATATTCTCGAGGGGATCATCCAGATCCACCGTGCCTGCAAACATTGCTTCTAGCCGAGTCATGCTCTAATGATTCAGAGGGATGCTTAGTCCAGAGGTTCTCCTCACAAAAACCCCAGAGGTAACTTGGGTCATGAAGATCATAGACAAGCATTACAACACTTTGACGATCCATGAAGGTATGAAGAAATAATCTGGCACAAATGTTTAAATATCTTAAACTTAAAATTCATTTTAGGCTCACCAAAATGTAGAAGGGAAAAATAAACCATACTGACATGCAGATAACAACCTCTTAGGGACTCACTAATCAACCTCTCCACTCAAGATTAGTACAAAGAGTAAGGTTGTTAGGAGAGTAAGGTTGTCAGGAGCCTATAGATGACACTGAATGTATCACATAGATCTTTTGACAACCTCCACTAACTCTTTAGCCAAGGATGCACATGCAAGTCATAGATGAGAGCACGATGCACTGACATCCTGTACATACAAAGTATGGAGTTTTGTATAGAAAGAACAAAATGGTGGATATGTATATCAGATATAATAAAATGAGATAAATGCATAACAAAAGTAGGAAATTACTATAGAAACAGAAAATAATAAATGAAAGAGAAAAGGGGAATTGACATCTCACAACTGGTCCATGATTGAAGCCTCTAGCACTGTGCTCTTGACTAACCAAACCTACACTCAAGTGAGAAGGAAAAATGTTGGGTTTGTGTTTAGAGGTCTGCCACAGTCAAACCCTCATTTCAGTGCTTCCACCTCCATGAATAGCCAAGATAGATTGATAGATAAAGTGATAATGGAAATAGAAAGTAAAATATGATACAAATATGCCTATGGAAATAATAAAGAAGAGGAAGAAAGAAGTCCCGTTCCACATCCTAAACCAAGAGCTCCTTGAGTGAAGAAGATGAAGTACTAAGTCCTCATCAAAGGACAAGGATAATGAGAGCCTCAAACATGAAAAGTGACAAGAATGCTAGAAAGTACCACTAGAAAGCTTCAATGGCATAAGTAGAGAGTAGTGAGATTGATCTTGTAGCTAGAGAGATTCAATATGAGTTGCTAGAGAGCTAAAATGGAGCTAGAGAGGGAAAATATAAACGCTGAAAGTGAAACCAATGTCGGTGGTCGCTGAGAGGGTGCTGTGAATTCTCAGATGCAAGCGTACTGCTCAAACAACCACTTGTGAATTGCAGATTCATGGGAAGTCTCTGCGACACGTGAACGTCTTCACGCTGTGCTAGTGTCCACAATTTATACAGTCAACAAGGTTGAGGAAAAAAACAAAAATAGTGTGTGATAAGGCAAGCCACGTGGGAAAAAGGACAAGGAGGTGAAGAAGGTCTCTATTCAGCATAAAGCTAAGGTGCTTATGTAGAATGAAATTACGACACTACATATAGTATAGTCAAAACTATACATTTTTTGATGTCTCATTTTTCAAATTCAATAATTATGGATTTGATGTGGTTTATCATGTATAAATTGGGTTTTAAAACCATTTTCATATGTATTTTTTTGTCAATCAAATGTAAGTATAATGAAATAAAGCAGAATAATAAAAATCAAAGAATAAATTAAATTGATGTACATCACAATGTAGAACTGTTGAAATAAAAAGTTGTGACAGTGCGAAGGTATGACCTCTTGATATATGAGCCAAATAGAAATTCCATAACATAATTTGTAGTATGGAGTTATATTTCCTATTTGTAGTTAAAAAATAGCTAGAATAACTTTAAGGCAAACAAAATTGCTTTGATCATACAAGTAAAATTCTAACTAGAAATTATGCATTCTGAAAGTTTCTTCATAACATGATCATACACAATAACATAAAGAAAAATGAAGGTATAAAATTTTCTCAACCGTGAAGGCTTTTACCTAAATTTTTCTATTAGTTCAAGTGATGTATTTGGAACCTTTTATTTTATTTCTTTAATCAAACATTTTTTTGGAGCTACTATGTATCAAATTCATATAATTGATAACCTTAGCTAGACACTAGGATGTTTTGAGTAAATCTTGTATAAGTACCACTACCAATCTACCAAATTTAGTTGCACCTTTGTGTTGGAATCCAAGAACACTGAGGGGGGGGGGGGGGTGGTGAATCAATGTTCTACCGGTAAAAGAATTTTTGAACTTATTGCTAATCAACTGGATGACGAAATATAAAATTAAAGTGCATAAATAAATCAACACATAAAGCAATACGATAACACCAATATTTTTACGTGGAAAACCCTGTAAAGGGAAAAACCACAGTGGGGTTGATACCCATAATATCTATTTACTTGATCAAGGTGTACAAATATTACATAGAGGGGTATGCACATGCATACAAGCTCACCGTGTAGAGCTTGATGAATAATGATGAAAAACTAATACTCTAACCGGTACTAAGAGGGGGGGGGGGGGTGAATCAGTATAGACAAAAAATTGCTTTAATATTTTGACACTCTCCAAACACAGATAACTAGTTGTCTATATCACTACACTTAAGCATAGCAATACCGGTTAACAGAAATACTTCAGACAACTAAATTGGTAAAACAAAAGTACTTCAAATAGCATCCAACAATTTTTAAATCTAGATAGCTATTTTACCAGTTTGATCATGCATGAGTTGCATTAGTAATGTCACTACCATTAGCTATGCATGCATATACAAATGAACAAAAACTACTCAATCATCACATGAAAAATACATAGCCCATGACACATATTTTTCACGTGGAAACCCAAATGGGAAAAACCACGGTGGGGATGAATACCCACAAGCTTGTTTTTGAACTCTTTTGAAGTCCACTCTGTTAGGAGCCTAGTTTGGTTAAAGACTTTACAATAAGGTTCTGTTAGGAACCGATCCTGTTAGGGATCACCCGGTTAAGGGATGGCTATAAACCCTGTTAAAGGTTGAAACCTTGTTGAAGGTTACCTCACTAGAGGATTTAAAGAACTCAATGAGCTTGAGTCACCTAGTTAGAGGATTTGCAACAAGCCTGTTAAAGCTATTCGATCAAGGGATTTTCCTTCTGTTGAAATGGTTAGAAGATAACAGGTAAGACTTCAATTTGATAACAACACTACTTGGCTAAGGAAGATCCTTTTCAGTTCCTCTCTTCTGCAATCACACTCTGTAGGCTCCTTACTCTGGTTTGGCAAGTATCAAAACATGCAGACACATACATAACTTTTGCCAACACAAACAATAACAAACATCATCGACCTTATAGACAATAATTAGGTTAGTAGCATAAACACTAAACCCTAAACATTTATGTTTTTAGTTAGAAGTGATACAATCTTGACTGTTAAAATGCATTGCATAGAATAAAACAATTTGAGAAAGATCTCAAGTCATTCTGCATCGTCCAATCTTCACTGCAAGTGGAAAAACACTAACCCATCACGTTCTTATCGTATACCTCTAAGAAAAACGCATATTCCCAAGGTAGACATTCAATGCATTCGATCTTCACACACAAGAGCCTCAAGGAGATTCTTCACATGCACATAGCTGACGTAGCATCTCGATCTCATCCTTATCTCTTAACTAACTCATCACAGAATGTCATCAGTTGCACTGCACAATTCAGAACACCAAATCAAAAACCCTCAAGCTGTACTGAGATTACAAACTAGTAGTCAAACTATGAACCCCGACATCAGTTCACTCCATCCCAGTTGACTGTAGCCACTTCCGGTCTTCATACTGGTTCATACTGGTTCACTTATTGACATCAATGACAACATACATCATCACTGCTTCATCATATGCCAACAATCTTCCCCTTTGGCATTGATGGCAATACTCAGTGAATCACTGCTCAATAAAATATATAGACTGGTTGACACTATATTTATGCAACTTAAAAGATCACCATCACTTGGACTGGTCAGTGTGTATATGTTCAATCATCTTCTCCCCAAACAATATATCTTCTCCCTCTTTGACATCAATGCCAAAGTAGAGGTACAAGCTTCCAAGCTCCACTATGTTGCTCCCCCTATGGAGTAGCATCCTTCAACACATCAATCCTATAAGATCTGACATGGTAGTACTTGACTGATGTGGAGCACACAACTTCAGTTTACTTCATGAAGGGGCAGAACCCCTAATTCACCTCTCAAATAGATAAATGTAGTCTTCGGTAAGGGCTTAGTGAATATGCCTACTAGCTTCTCCTTACTGGAAACATGTTCTAATACAATCTCTTTATTCAGAACCTTTTCTCTCAAGAAATGATACTTGAGCTCAATATGCTTGGTCCTTGCATGCAATACCGAATTTTTGGAAATATTGATTGCACTAGTATTATCACAAAAAATACTTACCGGTTAAGATATAGTCACTTTGAAGCCATCCAATACATGCTTCATCCAGAATGCCTGAGTGCAGTTCATAAATGCTGCCACATACTCCACTTCAGCTATAGACTGGGAGATACAACTCTGCTTCTTACTCATCCATAAGACCAATCTTCCACCAAGGAAAAACGCTCCACCGGTTGTTCTCTTCCGGTCGTCCACATTACCTACCCAATCTGTATCGATAAACACTTTGAGATCAAAGTCACCATTGTATGGATAACATAATCCATGATAAACTATCCTTTTCAGATATCTAAGAATCGTCTTTACCACTACCAAGTGGGATTCTCTTGGATTCTTCTGAAAATGGGCCACTATGCCCACTGCATGAGCAATATCGGACCTGTTGTGCACTACAAAGTGTAGCTTACCGATCATTGATCGGCACTTCTTCTCATTCACCATCGATGAATCATCCTCCTTAGTCAATTTGGAGCTAGTCACCATCGGTGTTCCAAATGGTTTGCTCTCCTCCATGCCAAAGGTCTTCAATACCTCTTTGATATACTCAGACTGGTTAATGAAGATACCCTCCTTCATCTGCTGAATATGTAGACCAATAAAGAGCTTTATCTCTACAATCAGAGACATCTCAAACTCTTTCTTCATTTCATCTACAAATGCATGACTCATTTCATCATCTCCTCCAAAGATTATGTCATCTACAAATACTTCATAGATCAGTTTCTTATCACCTTCAGATTTCAGGTAGATGTTATTGTCCTCACTTGTTCTTTGAAATCCTATCTTCACAAGATGAGAGTGTAACCATTCATACCATTCCCTTGGTGCTTGTTTTAATCCATGCAGGGCCTTGTGTAATCTACACACCATGTTACTATCCTCTGACAAAGCAAACCCATCTGGTTGCTCAATATACACTTCTTCTTCTAGGATTCTAGTCAAGAATACATAATTAACATCCATTTGGTATACCTTGAATCCCTTGAATGCTGCAAATGCAAATAGCATTCAGACACCTTCCAGTCTAGCCACTGGGGCAAAGGTTTCTTCACAGTCTTCTCCTTCTTCCTGAGCATATCCTTTGCATACAAGTCTGGCCTTGTTTCTTATCACTGTGCCTTCTTCATTCAACTTATTCCTGAAGACCCATTTGGTACCTATGACATTCTTGTGTTCTGGTCTGGGTACCAAGGACCATGTTGCATTCTTCTCTATTTGGTCCAACTCCTCTTCCATTGCCTTTATCCAGTCTTCATTGGTAAGTGCCTCCCTAGTGGTCTTAGGCTCAAAGTCTGAAATTATGCAAGAGTTTTATTTCACCTTTCTCCTTGTGAGTATCCTTGAGTCTTTGTCTCCAATGATCTGCTTCGGATCATAATGCAGTTTTACATACCTAGGAATGACCCTAGCTAGTTCTACTTGCTTTTCCTCTTCTTCTTCCACTTCATCTTCTTCTTCTCCTACTGCAAATTCTACTTGTATAGAAACACTAATGTCTTTGTAGTGTTTGTCACTTGTTTCTTTCTTAGCTAGTTCCCATAAGGCTAAACCCAGTTCATCTTCTATTTGATTGCTACCGGTTTCCCAAGGCTTCTCAGGGGATTCTTCAACCTTGACATTGATACTCTCAACAATTTTCTGAGTCCTATTGTTGTAGCACTTGAGAGATTTTCTTTTAGTGGAATATCTTAGAAATATTCCTTCATCACTCTTAGCATCAAACTTGCTCAGATGCTCACCTCTCCTGATATAGTACTTGCTATCAAATACTTTGAAATAACCTACATTAGGAGTTCTCCCCTTCCAGTACTCATAGGGGGTTTTGTCTTTACCTTTCTTGATGAGTACCCGGTTCATATTATAGACTGCAGTGCTTACTGCTTCTCTCCAAAATTTGTGAGCTACCTTTCCTTGGATCAATATAGTTCTTGCTACTTAAACCATAGTCCTGTTGTTTCTTTATGCTATGTCATTCTGCTGTGGTATCCTTGGGGTAGAAAATTGCCTCTTAATGTTGTTCTCTTCACAATACTTGTTGAATTCATGAGAAGTGAATTCACCTCCCTGATTGGTTCATAGGCATTTTATGCTTCTGTCATTCTCCTTCTCCACCAATGCTCTAAAGTCTTTAAACTTTCCAAATGCCTCAGACTTGTCTTTCAAGAATGTGACCCACATCATTCTTGAGCAGTCATTGGTAAGAATCATGAAATATCAATCTCCCTAAATACTTCTTGTTTTCATCGGACCACACAGATCGGTGTGCACTAGATCAAGTAAGTTCTCTGCCGAAAAAGACTTACCTTTGAATGTTGAGGAAGACATCTTCCGAAGTTGACATTCTCTGCACAAGGCATTCTCCAGTTTGTTCAGCAAAGGCAATCCTCTTACTGCCTTGATCTTACTCGCCTTTACTATATTATCAAATTTTATATGATAGAGTCTCCTATGCCATATCCAACTATCATCAAACTTCGCCATCAAACACTAACTGATCTGGGCATTCAGCTAAAACAGGTTTCCTTTGGTCCTTTTATCGGTGGCAATAAGTTCACCACTCTTTTTGATTATTTTGCAGACCCCACCTTTCAACTCCAGAATAAGTCCTTTGTCATTCAACTGAGCAAAACTCAAAAGGTTGTGCTTAAGGCCTTCCACCTAGTAGACATCATCCACACTACTCTTTCCATTCAGTGAGATGGATCCTTTTCCTTTTACCATGCAGGGTGCATCGTTGCCAAACCAGACAACACCTCCATCATATTCTTCCAAAGTCAAAAACTTTCTTCGGTCACCAGTCATGTGGTGATAACACCCGCTATCAATGATCCACTCATTAGAGTTGTCAATGTGAGAGACAAGGGATTTCTAGTCAGACACCTCTTACTTGACAACTACAAATACTATGTTCGCACTCTCTTCATCCTTAGATTATTCATTGGTAACACCTTCATCCACTAAAATAAGACAATTTCTCCTACCTCCTCCTTTATACTTTCTAAACCTTTCCGGTTTATCCTTATTGTCCGGTGCCTTTTGGAAGTCTCTTGGCGAGAAGAGCTTCAAACTCCATCAGAATCTCCTCATCATCCATATCTTTGCTTGGCCTTGATTCATAACTAGTGCTAACCTCTTTTCCTCTCCTGGTAGGTACAGAGGAAACATATGCTCTGAAGGCTAACTCAATCTTCTAAATGCTACCATCTTAGCCATTAAATTCATATGCAGTCAATTTAGCAATAATAGAGTCTAAGGATACCTTTGTTTTGTTGATAGACCTTAGCTCTTGGATAGCAATAACCTTGATTGCATAGACCGCTAACAATGATCTCATAACTTTACTGACAACTATGGCATCGTAAATTGTTCCACCATTGCTTTTGATATCTCCAACCATAGTCTTGATCCTTATGCCATATTTCTGAATGGTCTCACCTTCAACCATCCTCATGTCTTCAAATTTTCCTATGAAGCTTTCTTCCTTAGCCTGCTTGACATGCTCATCACCGCCATAAATGGTTTTCAATGTGTCCCAAACATCCTTAGGACTATCCTTATCTCGTACATCAATGAACTCAATATCAGATGGGCTACTAATAAGGGCTTCCATGAATTGCCCATTTTCTTGAATCTCTCTTTTCTGATCATCGGTGAGAGTGCCAGTAGGGATTACATAGGCATTCTCAACATAGCTCGAGTGTTGAGCACCCAAGCTCTTGATATAAATCTTCATTCTATCCTTCCATATTTTGAAGTCGTCCCTATTGAACTTAGGACCTTCCCTCTTCATCATTAAAGCAAGATCTTTTGCCTCAAGTGGTTAAGCTTATGTCGCCGAGGACCTGGAGGTGCTGTGATACCAATTGATGAATAATGATGAACATCTAATACTCTAACCGGTACTGAGAGGGGGGGGATGAATCGGTACAGACAAAAAATTGCTTTAATATTTTGACACTCTCTGAACACAGATAACCCGTTGTCTATATCACTACACTTAACCATAGCAATACCGGTTAACAGAAATACTTCAAATAACTAAACCGGTAAAATAAAAGTACTTCAAATAACATCCAACAAATTTCAAATCTAGATAGCTATTTTACCAGTTTGATCATGCATGAGTTGCATTAGTAATATCACAACCATTATCTTTGCATGTATATACAACTGAACAAAAACTACTCAATTATCACATGAAAAATACATAGCCCATGACAAGGATTTTTCACGTGGAAACCTAAATGAAAAAAACCACGATGGGGATGAATACCCACAAGCTTGTTTTTGAACTCTTTTGAAGTCCGCTTTGTTAGAAGCCTAGTTCGGTGAAGACTTTACAATAAGGTTATGTTAGAAACCGATCTTGTTAGGGATCACCCGGTTAAGGGATGACTATAAATCCTGTTAAAGGTTACCTCGCTAGAGGATTTAAAGAAATCAATGAGCTTGAGTCATCTGGTTAGAGGATTTGCAACAAGCCTGTTAAAGCTACTTGGTCAAGGGATTTTCCTTCTGTTGAAATGGTTAGAAGACAACAGGTAAGACTCTGATTTGATAACAACACTACTTTGCTAAGGCAGATGCTTTTCAGTTCCTCTCTTCTGCAATCACACTCTGTAGACTCCTCACTTTGGTTTGGCAAGTATCAAAACATGCAGACACACACACAACTTTTGCCAACACAAACAATAACAAACATCGTCGACCTTATAGACAACAATTAGGTCGGTAACATAAACCCTAAACCCTAAACATTTAGGTTTTTAGTTACAAGCGGTATGATCTTGACTGTTAAAATGCATTGCATAGAATAAAACAATCTAAGAAATATCGCAAGTCATTCTGCATCATCCAATCTTAATCTCAACTAGAAAAATGTAACCCATCATGTGCTTTTCGCATACCTCTAAGAAAAATGCACATTCCCGAGGTAGACATTCAATGCATTCGATCTTCACGCGCAAGATCCTCAAGGAGATTCTTCACATACACATAGACTACATGGCATCTTGATCTCATCCTTATCTCTTAACTAACTCATCACATAATGTCATCGGTTGCACTGCACAAGTCAGATCGCGAAATTGGGAACCCTCGAGCTGTACTGAGATTACAAACTGGTAGTCAAACTGTGAACCCCGACACTGGTTCACTCCATCCCAGTTGACTGTAGCCGTTTCTAGTCTTCATACTGGTTCATATCAGTTCACTTATTGACATCAATGACAACATACATTATCCTTGCTTCATCATATGCCAACAAAGCTCACTACTCAAATGGAAGTCTCACTGACTTACACAACATTACATAATGATTCACAACAAAATTGAACTTAAATAATGTATTGGACCATGTTGGATAAGTTTCGATTGTAGCTATGAGATCCCCCAATTGAACTAGTTATATTGATACTCTGTTTTGCTACCGGTTAGGATTGCGCACATGCAACTATGCACATATGCTAACACTCGCTCATCAAATCGTACACTATCAATCTCTGACCTTTTCGCATCTCAATCGCATCACACAATATATGAAATCCATTGCTAAGTGATCTCCCTTATATACCCTTATAACTTGTTCATCATGTCGACCTCATAAGAAAATGAAGCTGTCTGCTTCCTCTCGGAGCATAAAGTATATTATGTATTATTCTGATGATCTGATTTGATGTCAACCTACATGCACCTTTAACTCCTCCAATGACTTAACCGGGTCCTATAATATCTTAACCGAGTCCCATAAAATGAATCACCAGTACCAAGAATAACTAGCTAACAAGTGTAAACCATAGGGTGTATACTGGTTGGCCCTATCCAAACAAAATGATAAAGCAATAAGTCTGGACGAAGAAATACCAACACCTTAAGATAAATTGCCATCAATTACAACCCAAAATGCAATTTACCTTAGAAGGTGACTATCGGATGAGTGTCAATTGCCAATAATTTCCCCCTTTGGCATTGATGGCAACACTCATGTGAAAAATGATACCACCTTTGAGTGTGCTCCCCCTTTCCTGTACATCCATGCAACTATTTACATATGTACTCTCCCCCTATAATAAATATTCATTTTTCACTGTACTCCTCCCCCTTTGAGATCAATGACAAAGCGGGGTGTCCACCAAAATTATTGTACACATATATACATACCGGTTCCTATACATATTTCAAAATGTCTGCATACAAAGTTTTTAGGAATGAAAAGTAAGTATTTAATTACTGCTTAAGATAATCTACAATGGAGTTGAATCCATTCAAGAGGCTAGCATAGTACTCAATGGTCCATGATTCAGTCGGATCCTCTCATTGCATATTAGCTATACACTTTGTTTTGTGGCAAAGTAGGTAATCTAACCGGGGACCTATAAAATTTCGGAGGTTTGTTGCTCTCCTTAATATACTATCCCTTTCCTTTTCTAACCTTAAAATCTGATCCATGACGACCAAAATTGAACCTTCAAGAGAACAAGGACATGGTTTGCAGATTGAAGAAAGCTTTATATGGATTGAAACAAGCCCCTAGAACCTGGTATGCTAGATTGGATAAATATCTTTTAAAGATCGGATTTAGCAAAGGTAATGTTGATAGTAACTTATATTATAAGATTGAGCATGATGGCATATTGATCATTGAAGTCTTTTTTGATGATATTTTTTGAGGAGAAGAAAATATATGCATGAGATTTTCTAATGACATGAAGAATGAATTTGAAATGTCTATGATTGGTGAGATGAAATTTTTCTTAGGTCTGCAGACCACTCAAACTGATAAAGGTATTTTCATTTATCAAACTAAATATGTGAAATAATTGCTTCAAAAATTTGGACTTGAAAACTCAAAACCGGGTGGAACTCCTATGATAACTGATTATAAACTGTCAAAGGAAGATGAAGCTCCTAGAGTGAAGTCATCTAGATACAAACCAATGATTGGTAGATTACTGTATTTAACTTAGACCAGACCGGATATAATGAATATTGTCTGCATTGCTTCTAGATTTCACCGGTATGGGATGACCACTGGTAGTAGAGATGTATGTGCAATATTGTTGTGCATAAGTCTCGCATATCCCCTTGTGTTGCAGAACACCGGTAATGGTAAGAAAGATGACCTCCGAAGTCACTAGTACAACAAGTTAATGTCTGACTTGTGTGATGAGATAGAAAGGTGTTTGAGCGATTGTTTGTGATGAAGAGGCAAAATATTACCTGAATCCCATCAACACTAGAAGAGAAGAATAAACTGGTATGCTATGAGATAGAAGAACAACAAGACTCCCACCGGATGAAGATGTAGTGATCATGGGATGCAATGAATGACAATGAATGTGCTCACATCAGTTCACATGTGCCTGTTTGAAGAGATGTTGCACAACAGGGAAATCACATGAGCATATGGCAGAAAGTGGATGGTTTTACTCAACCAAGTAAGTGAAACTTATCTCCTATTATGCATTAAGTACATTTTGGAGAGATAAGAATGAAGAGGTAAAGGCAAGGACTTGAAGGATCACATCGGATCTTTTGGTGAATCAAAGGAATGCCCTAAGTGTATGAGATCAGGGTTATGCACTAAACCAAAGAGAAGACATGATTGAGATGCCAGTACAAAGTAAGTGTGAAGTGTTTTTCACCTTGACAAACTGGTAGAGGATGGAACAACATTGATTAGGAAGAAAGGCTGAGTAGATGCAAACATATGAATCTGACCTCACTGAAAGAAGATGGAGTCTTGTGAAGGTTGATGATATGGTGTCATCAAGAGTGGTAACTGGTATATGAGTCCACCAGTTATATAAGGTGCAGTTGCAGAAGATTTCCCACTTGAGGAAATGAACATACTTTGGATTTACCAAGTCTAGAGACTAGTTTGAGAGTTCTATCGAGAGTTCAAGATGAGGGCAGATATGATAAGGTAACCAATAGAATGGTTGAGACTGGAAAGCTTAGCAAACTGACAGAAGTAAGGAATCGGTAGAGTGGTTGGTCGGTGATCCTACTTGGACTGACTTGAAGTGCCAAGATGGCAGTTAGTCGATATGAATGCCACATGGAGTCAACGTGGAAAACCTGTGTTTGGATAAAGATGGAATGTACATCGACAGGGTTGTTGTAGGGTTGGTCGACTTTAATGAAAGGTCACACAAATCACGGGACATGCTGCAGAGTGATTGTAGGGGTTTGAGGCTCGAGGTCTGAAAGACAACTATGAGTCAACCAAGAGTGATTGAGAAGATCGAGGAAACAACACAGAAGATTTTTCGTGATTGACCAAGGGATCAACTATTAGGGTAAAAAGCAAGTCACCAAAGATGAAAGGCATGATCCAGGAGATGCGAATATGGAAGAGTTGTGCAATCGGATGCCAGAAAGATCAGACCGTGCAAGATCTGATTGGATTTGGTTTTCCTCAAGGATGGTGAGGAAACCCTAACCGCCTAGATTTTGAATTGGTTTTTGGAGGGAAAATTAGACTATAAGTGTGTGGCTGAAGAGAATGTTTAGTGCTACTGAATAGAAGAATATGGTGTTCTTGTGAAGTTGAAGACTTCTGCAAGAAAGAACAAATCAACCAAGTGCTCAACGAGCATCTGTAAAGAGAGTGGAAGTGAAAGAGAATTGGGTTGAAGCTTTCAACTGGTAGTGCTCATATGGCAGAGTAGAATTGAAGGAGGCTGAAGAGAGATAAACTGGTAGCGCTGACCAGTAGAGCAGCAGTAGGTGAAGAGCAACATAGAAGTGAGTCGGTGAAGCAGAGAAGGTATCTCATCGATAGCACAAGAGATATATAATGGTTGCAAGATCCACTTGTAACAAGATAACCACTTATGTATTTGATGTTTACATTGTGAACTCTGAGTTGTAGCTTGGTGGAGGGGTTGTAGCTCCTTGGGTTGGTGCCCTAAAGTCAGGGCTTGTTGCTCCTTGGGTTGGTGCCCTAAACTTTTTAACTATGTTTATTGTGAGGTTGGATTGGAGCAGTAGACACCAGCAACATTGCTCACCGAGGTTTTTCCCATCTTGGGTTTTCCTCGTATATGCTGGTGTTATGTAATGTCTCCTCATGTGTGTGTGTATTTGAGATAGTCTGCATTGTGTTTGATTCACAAACCGATATGCTCACAAAGGAGAGCTGAATGGAAAAGTTTTGAGAACCACTAATTCACCCCCTCCCCCTCTCAGTGGTACATTGTGTCTAACAATTGGTATCAGAGCCTTGGTTCCCAGTTAGAAGAGTGTTCTCCAACTTGGGTAGATTTTGGCCTAAGGACACAATGGTTTGTCCAGTATCATTCTCCGCTCCTGTATTTGATGATTCAAAATTTTCTGTTTGGAGCTGCAGAATGGAAGTTTTCCTATCCTCTTTACGGTTTGATGTATGGATGTTAGTAGTTGATGGTCTCCCTAGAAAGGCCAATCTTCCTACCGGATTTGTAGAAGAAAGAAGAAACCAATGCAATGAAGAAGCCATGAAGGCTATTTTTAGTGGACTCATCGGTGATGTCTCTTCACAGGTGGACAGGTATAAAACAACAAAGAGCTTATGGGAAAGATTGAAGAAGCTCTATGAAAATGAGCCCTCAACTATAGAACCCAAAATCGAAGCAAATATGAGAAATACCTCTCATATTTATCTAGATGAGGAAGATAGATCTGCTAGCAGCCACGACAGTGATGAAGAAGGAGCTCAACTCTTCACGGCCCAAGAATTTGAAAGTGGTTGGGCACACAGTTATCTTCAACAAGATGTGTTGATCAATGATGATGATGAAAAGGAAGACATGGCAGATAGATCTTGCCATCAAGACCCTTTTGATGATGAAGTAGTAGAAGTTGACCTTGAAGGAGAGCTTGTAAATACACTTGAAGAACTCAACAGAGTTAGAAGGGAATCCAAGCTATTCAAGAATGCTGCTATTGTGGAGTAGAACCGGTTGATCAAATGCCTTAAAGAATCTGAGAAATGCATCTTAGAGTTGAAGACTTAGGCAAAGGACACCAAGAAATGCCGATGTAAAGATCTAGCCTCTCAACTAGAGATAAAAGAAAAAAAACTTCAGTGGCTACTTGGAGAAAACAAAGGGCAGACCTTCTCTATTAGATATTCTCCTCAAAAGAAGGTTGATCTCACTACAACTGGTGTGGACTTGCAGACAAGGGTGAAGATCAATGCTGTAAAAAGGAAGAATCATGCAGATCCTAAAGGTAAGGGGAAGATGGGAGAAGAAAACCTCACTGAAAGCAGGAATATGGGGAAGCATTAAAGGAGACCCTCCATCGGCAGGGGGCAAAGAAATGCTACCACCCACATGAGGAAGCAAGTGTGGGAGAAGAAGAAGAGATCAGATGAAAGAGGTGCTCAGAATGGACAACCAAGGGTCCATTCTCAAAAAGGAAAAGATGGGGATGCAAAATTGACAAGATCTCCTCATGCATGGCAAAGTAAATTCGTAAGTCATATGCCATCATATACCGATTACTGCTTTACATGCATTGATTATGGCTATATGGTAGGGGAATGTAGAAAGAGATCCAAAAAGGATAATGTAGGATCTCATAGAAATCATGCTTATGGGAAAGGTCTACCTAGAAGTAGATACATGCATGACCCTTCTCCCAGTTATGCAAAAATTATTTGTCATAACTATAATGGATCTAACCATAGAAAGTTTGAGTGCAGGAAGAGGAACCTGTAGTCACACGGGGATCGAAAAAATGGCCATGCTCTGAAAAGTGAAAACAAAGCATATGGAAAGCAAAGACCTGCATGTAACAAGATGAGTGGTGTTCTTGCTCTAGCAAGGTATCCAAGGAGACCGACTAATGGCTACAATGACATGACAAGAAGAAGAAGAGCGAACCAGTACATTAGAAGTTTCCCTTGTCATGAGGCTAGCATGGATGTTGTGTGCTACTATAGCACTATTTTTGGTTGTAATGCAGAGACCAGAAAAGAAAGGGCCTATTAGCAGAAGAAGGCAAACCCTGCTTCCAAGTCTAAAAGTGGGGAGAAGAATGAGATTAAGCAGGTATGGAGGAAGAAGACCATGGACCGGATTTGTGCATCTAATGCACAGGTGATATCTCCTAAAGTATAAAGGAGATGCAAGATCTTAGGGGGAGTAGTACATCGAATTTATCATTCACCCCCTCAGTAATGAAGGCAACATGGAAAACCATGTTGCCGGTATGAAGGAAGAAGATGACAAGTGTGTGTAGAAGTTGCCCTATCTATACACCTACTGATAAGTGTTGGATCACCACTGTATGATTCAAAGGGTAAAGGTTAACAATTGGTATCAGGTGTTAGCCGATATGTTTAGGATGTTACCGACATGAATGCAAAACAGGTTATGTAAGACAATGACATTGGAAATCATTGCAATAACCCGGTAGCATGGAATGTTGAGCTTATGTCTTAGGTGGTAAACACGTGTCTTTCAATAATGTTTTAAAAGTTTCTTTGATGCATGATTATAGTTAGAAAAATCAATGATAGCATCTTGTTAGGCTAATGATCCTCTAAGGCCTCTTATGTGCTTTTGAGTGGGCCTCTCCATTACAAATCTTATCATTTAAGAAATAATTTTGATGAATCAGTGATATAATTCTTTGGAGAAAATGACCCTATTAAGCACTTAATTGATGGCAATGAAGAACAAAATATGTTTTAAGTTAATACTTGAGACCTTGTACACTATATAACAATTTCAACTATTGATTCAACAATCCAAAAATGTAATTGGAGGCTTATTAGTGGAGCTATATTAGTTCTCCTTTTGTGTCTTCACGTGGGAGAAATTTTAATAGATTTGTTAAATTGTGTACACCTTTAGCATAAATACACCCATTGGGGTGTCTTATTCCAATACTACTAATCTTAGTTTTATTGACAACAAAAGGTTGAACTCTATCTCCATATTTCTTGATATTGTATTGTTGTATTTTGGTCAGGTTCCATATCTGGTGCCAGTGAGAGGGTGTTGGATTAATTTCATTTGTACAATTAGTCTTACTAGTGGTTTAGTGTTGGAATTCTATCTTACATTGAGTTTTTCCAAGGTAAATTTCTTATGTCATCTTTCTTCTTATGTTCTCTCTCTTGTGTAAGCTTATCTCTTCTATGTTTACAACAAGTAGAGCACAAATATGTGAGCACACTCTATCTCATAATGGTATAATGTTCAACAACTTGTCAAAGAGTAACATCCACATCATAATTTGAAGCCTTTGAAGTTGTCTAATTAAGTATAAAACTTGTGGGTAACAAGGTGTTGAATATGAGATTTGTGTTGATGAGTTGTGCATTGAAATGTCAATGATGATTATAAATCAAAACACTAGGCATTATTCCTTGTACCTACATGATTTGTCAAAACATTGATGTGTTTTGGATTTCATAATTCATTAATGAGGAAGCAGGGGATTTTCGGTTGATTCAACTCAGTTCACTATTTTTATCTCATTTCTTTCTCCTATGTCTATTTTTCTTTCATTCATCCCCATTTTGCCTTCTCTATCCATTTTTCTCATTATTTTGTCTTTTCAAAAGGTCACTTGAAACATCTTTTCTTGCCTACCCTTCCTATGGGGCATTAACCTTCTACCATATTTCCTTCATTTATTTTGACCAAGCACCTTTTTTCTCTTTAATATTATTCAAGTGGCCTATATTTATTTTCTTTGAAATAATATTATTTTAGTGTCATTTTTAAAAGAGCAAAATATACACAACTAAAATTGACACTATTTTTTTTTGATCGGTAAAATGTCGAAGCCTGAAAAAGTTTTTATTAATTATATAAAATGATTACAAACTCCATTCAGTGTGGGCACCGGTAGGAAAGAATGGAGGAAGAAAACCCCTAGTCTTGCCCAGATCCCTTAGAGGATCATAATCTAATGATACACTAAGTAAGAAAGAGAAACAAATACAATAGCCATTGGGAAAATCCCAACCGACTGAGCTATATGACATAGATATATCATTCTAGAAATTTGAAGTTCTGAAAGAGATGCTCCAGCCTAAAAATGATAACTGCTACACCCATGATAGCCTGGATATAAACCCTCAGAAGCAGGTTACCAATGATCTGCAAAAGATCTTTTGGCCAAGATCAGTGACAAAGAATACACTATAGAACTTAAATAAGAGAGCAATGTCAAGAAAACTCCCTGAAAGAGTAATGAAGCATCAAACTCCTCAAAGGAAAGGCCCTGTAGGGCTAATCCTGACCAAACCTACATGAAAACCTTCAGGCTAATCCTACAACAAGCACTTAACAAGATTTTTTCCCAAAAAAACCACACAACTAGTGGTGCCAACGTTCATAATTTATCTGCAAACTCCCTAGAGACTATAGGAGATATTAAGAATAAAAAGCTCATGTCATAAAAAGCCATATTATTGCATTATATTTAGGAGATAGAACCAGTCACAAAGGACAATAGGAATAAGGAATAATCTTATCAAAATTAGATAATTTCACTCCCATTTCCTACAAAGAGAAACCGAGAAGGCTACCACCTCTCAAACATAGACATACATCCTACCCAAAAAGAAGAACTTGAGCCGAGTTACAGAAACTCACATAATCACCATAGAAGCTTCCAAATGTGGATGAGGACAATCACCTTACTAAATTATTCAATATATTTTAAAAGAAAGCAAAGGCCAAGTGCTACTTAGGCGAAACCAAACAAAAGCCTCTATATATTTAGATAAGAAGGATTTCTTAGACAAACCCATTTGTAGAAAAACTGATAAATATATGTTTATATATATATGGCTATATATATACATATAAATATATAGAATAATGCGAGAATATATATACATATAAATATATAGAATAATGTGAGAATATATATATATATATATATATATATATATATATATATATATATATATATATATATATATATATATATATATATATATATATATATATATATATATATATATATATATATATATATATATATATATATGATAGGAACACTTCCTTCCATCTTCAATCTCGGGTTAGCTTCCTAAGGGAGCAAAAAATCACCTCCTCCAAAAGACCCCTCAAGCTGACCAAGGCCAAAGGTCTGGGATAACCCAATTAGCTAAAACAGAGGAGGGGACCCCCTCCTAACTAATGGACTGCACATTAGCTAATTCATCCGCTCTAGTGTTTCCTTCTCTATAGATGGTCATTTTCTTGAAATCTTTAAGGAGACCAAGAGCTCTAGCCAGAAGCACATTCAACTTCCAATCAGACAGGGAGCCTTTTCTAAGGCCATTAATAATAATGGCTGAGTCTCCTTCAATGGTCAGTTTATGAATACCTTTGTTTTGGCAAAGAAGGAGACCTTCAATAAGGGCTAAGATTTCAGCCATGTTGTTGGATTCAAACCCTATAGGTTTTGCTGCACTAGCTAATTCCCTCCCACCTTCATCATGCAGACAACATCTGATGCCTGCAGGACCTAGATTCCCTCAGGAAGCTCTATCAAAGTTTATCTTAACCCATCCTCTTTTAGGGGCTCTCCACTTGCAGACCTTTCTTAACTCCTGATTGTTAGAGCTACCAATTCCAACAAAGGGAGGGATCCTCAAACCAAACCACCACCCCCTCATCTTCTCATCCCAGTAGGTCATCTCTGAGAGATTACTAGGAAATTTATAAATTCTACTATTTAAAGTCTCCACTATTGAATCTTCTATTTTATTCACCAGAAGGGTCCACTCCATCTTCTTCTCCTTAAAGAGTCTCCTATTGCGTTCCTTCCAAAGTTCCTATATAACCAAAGAGGGAGCTAGGTTCCAAAGCCCACCATAAAGGGAGTTCTTAAAAAGGGTTTCCCATGCCTAAAACATCCCAAGGATGGTATTGGGAAAGACTGAGAACCACACTAATTTGTTGCACAACCACAACCAACACTTAGAGGCATAATTGCAATCGAGAAGGATGTGGTCTTTATCTTCTTCAGCCTCTTCGCACAAAGGACATATGTTGGGGCCTGCATAGCCCATCTTTCTAAATCTGTCTGTTGTTAAAATATTATTCTGGAGAGCTAACCATGAAAACAATCCTGCCTTTGGTAGACACATCTTGTCCCAACACAAGGCTGCAGGGACAAAGGTAGAAGAGGAATGCTGCTGACTCAGGAGGAGATTATAACCATCTTTTGAGGTATATTCTCCCAATTTTGACCCATCCCAGACAATAGTATCTAACCCTAAGTTGAAAGTGACCATCCTCTTATTAAGGATGTCTTGGAGCAAAAATTTATCCCTGACAAGGATGTTCACCTGATCAAGGGATCTCCAAGACCAGCCATTGGCTAAGGCTCCCTCATAAGGCGAGATGTAGTCCTTGACATACCTACCCCAAATAGATTCAAGCATTACTCTCAAAGACTCCAGGTTAGCTTTTTGCTGAAGGGCTGGAAAACCTCCCCAAGAGTCAGACCAGAAAAGGGCTTTATCACTGTTGCCCAGATTTCATGTTAATTTGTCTAAGATGATTTTCCTACAATCCAATAAGAAGTTCCATATACACGAGCCTCTCGAGGGTGAGGGATCCCTGAAGAGGCTCATATGGTTTTTGTTGGCATATGGACACTCCAATGAGACATTGTGTGTGATTGAAGGTTTTGTCATTGATGGCAACCTTGTAATCCTATGGCACTGGCAAGACATCATACCGGCAAAGCATTACACAGGCAAGACAGTGCACCGGCATCAACAAGATCACTCTACACCGGCATCGACACCGGCACAGAAAAAAGATGTATACTGGCATAAAGGCCGACAAAATTTTTGATATGTAATATTTTGTTTATTATTGTAAGCCGGCTTGGCAAATTGTAAAATGACTCTTGTATATAAAGGAGATCATTGTAGACATTTGAAGAAGTAGTGTAGCGAGCATAAAGAAAATTATTAGGCAGACCTAATGTGGCGAATTGTAGGTCAAGGGTATATGTAAAGAACAGAGTTAGAACCGGTACTAAATCTGGCATTGGAGATGCTATTGTAAAGCAATACAAATCATTGGATTAGTATAATCCTCATTGTAAGTCAGTGTGACTTCTCATTAAGCAGTGAGCTCTAGGTAGTTGGCCTTCCTACATGTGCAGGCCCCTATTGTAAGTAATATTCTCTTATTGGCCAGTGAGTGAATATTGTGGGTCACAAATCCCACCAAGGTTTTTCCCACACTGGGTTTCCTCGTTAAACATCTTGTGTTATGGTGTTCTTTTCATGTGGATGTTTCTGATTCTGTTTATTGCATTAATTCTTGCATATCGGTATACCGCTATTTTATGTTCTGCATGTTTTAACTTAAGAAATTCTTATCATCAGTTAGATATTGATTCACCCCCCCCTCTCAATATCTATGGGAATCCTAACAGTCTCTACCTCGGAGATATTTATGATAGAGGATTTGGGTCCACTTAAGATGAGGAGACCTAAAAATTCTCCATACTAATTTGGCCCCTAATGCCCTACTTTGAACCTTAATATCCTTAATCCCAATACCCCCTGCAAACTTAGGCCTGCAAATATCGTCCCAGGCCATTAGGGAGATTCGTTTCTTCTCTTCCGCCCCTTGCTAAAAGAAATATCTTAGATGTCTATTTAGTACTTCCTTTTTGGACTGGGGCAGGTTAAAATATGAAAGCTGGTAGATAGGCATAGCAACTAGAACCAATTTAACCAGAGTAGCTCTGCCCGCAGAGGATAGCCACTTACCTTTCTAGGTTGTTACCCTACTTTTAATCTTTTATACTACTTCATCCCATAGATTAAACGACCCGAAGCCCTTATCCAAGGGAAGACCTAGATACTTACAGGGGAGACTTCCTAGATTGAAATTCAGAATGCCACAAATGTCTTTTTGTAAACTTAACTTAGTGTTAAAAAAGAAGACTTCTGATTTAGCCAGATTGATTTCCCGACCTGAGGCCTTTGAATAAGAGTTCAAGATTTTCTTAAAAGCCCGAGCCTCACCTAGATCGCTAAGCCCATATGACATACTGTCATCCACAAATTGCTGATGCGTTATAGGGTCAAGGTTGTTGGTAATTCTAATTCCCATCACCTGACTATTCTCCCAAGCTCTAGAAATTGATCTTCCCAAGGATTCAACCATAATGATGAAGAGAAAAGGGGAAAAAGGATCTCCTTGCCTCAAACCCTTAGAGGAGCCAAAAAAATCTTCGGAGGTGGCATTGACTAGTACTGAGAATTTAGGCATAGAGATACATTCAAAAATCAAATTAATCCAGGCAGAGGGGAATCCAAAGGCTTGTAAGCATCTGCATAGAAATCTCCTGCTCACCTTGTCATATGCTTTCCTAATGTCAAGCTTTAAGAGCATGTTGGGATTACCATTCTTCTGGACATAGTGGATAACCTCCTAAGCTATAATAACCCCATCGTAAATAGATCTTCTAGGGACAAAACCTGTCTGTTCCTCACTTACCAACAGGGGAAGGAGTTTCTGAAGCCTATTAGCTAGAGTTTTAGAAAAAAGTTTATAGATAGTGGTGCACAAGGTAATGGGTTGAAACTCATCAAAACTCTCAGGTTTATCCTTTTTTGGGATAAGGGCCAAAAAAGTGTTATTAATTTCTTTGAGGATATTACCTGAGTTCCTCATTCTTGCCAGAGCTGTCATTACTTCCACACCTAGGAAGGGCCAATATTTTTGAAAGAAGCTAGTCAGAAAGCCATCCGACCTAGGGGATTTGTCTAGGCTCATCTGCATAAGAGCTACTTCTACTTCTACTAAAGAAAATTTAGTAGTTAGAGAATCAGTTTGGTCCTTATTGAGAAGCTTTGGGATACACTTGATAAACTTGTCCTAGACAGAGCCATGAGGGCTCTAGTCGGAGTTTAAGAGAAAAGAAATCTACAACCTCTTTTGCAATGGATTTAGGGTTAGCCACCTCAAAGCCATCACTTAACTTGATCTTAGAGATATGGTTAATAACTCTTCTCATCCTCATACTATTGTGGAAGAATTTGGTGTTTTTATCACCCTCCTCCAGCCACCTCTCTCTAGATTTTTGTTTCCAAAAGACTTCTTCTTTGGCAAGAATAGATTCATGATCCACAAGGAGTTTCTTTTCTCTAAGAAATAAGGCCTTATCCATCCCATGTCTCATCACTTTATCATTTACTTCTACTAACTCAGCTTCCACTTGGGCTTTATTGTCAAAAATATTGCCAAAGTGCTCCTTATTCCAATGCATGAGATTCTGTTTAATATTCTTAAGTTTTTTAACAACCTTAAAGATCCCAGACCCAGAGACCTTAGCCGCATTCCACCACTCTTTTAGGAGCTTCAGGATGTTGTCATCCTTCAACCACATATTCTTGAATTTAAAAGGGCATCTCTTTGGGCCAACCTCGCCCTGAATGCCAAGTTGAATAGGAAAGTGATCCAATCTTGAGAAAGGTAGAATAGAGGCATCCAAGGTATAGGGGAAGTTGATGAGACTAACCAATACAAAGAATCTATCAAGTTTCTCTGCAATGTTACTAAATCCTAACCTACGGTTGTTCCAAGTAAAGGCTTCCTTCACCATATTAATCTCTATCATGCCACACCGATGGATCCAATATGCAAAGTCAAGAGAAGCACAAGCATTTATACCTAAGCCTACTCGCTTCTCATGATGATGCAAAATTGTATTAAAGTCCCCACCTAAAATACATAACTAATTGAGGGTGCTCGTAAAATTATCAATTTCCTCCTATACTCTTTTTTTATCCTCATTAAGGAATCTTGCTGGATCTTGATTGAGAAGAGGGGAGTTCTAGGATCAATACAGAAGCAGGGTCTAGATCCAGAATTTCTTAAATTGAGGGTACATAAGGAAAGACAACACCCCTAATTTAATTTCAATGGGTTTTAAAGTTTTAACACTAATATCCATATTAATTATCATTACACAGTTCGAATATTTCCTATTCTTATCACTAATCTCTACAAATTCACCCATGTGATTACCTATTTTGCTAATAATTTTGATGTCCATTAATTCTACTGGTAGGTTAGGGATCAAAACCTTTGAAAGTTGGAGATTTACCTGTTCAGAATTCCTCCTTATGCCTTGAATTTCCATAATCAATATACAAAAAGCCCTCAAACAAGATAGCTATACTTACTATCCAATTGATGGAATACATAAACCAGTTTGCAATAACCTCTAATGAAATTCCAAGTTCCCGCCATCTCGCGAAAACCCCAAAGGCTTTGCAAGATTGTTGAATCCTCTTAACCAAATTCTCATTAATCTCTAAAATATTTTCCAAGTCTGAATTAGGGTCCCTATTTGTATCTGGTTCATCCATTGAGGATTTAGGAGGCGTCACAGCTATCTTGCCCTTACCCTCAGAAGCCCTAGGTCTGGATTCAATACCAACTGACCTTCTGTGATTATTATTTCTTCTTCTTCTAGCATTATCGGAGTGTGAGCTAACCCGAGGAGATGGTTTTATGAAACCTTCCTCAAGATTTTGCAATTGATTAAACCAATTGGAGATGACCGGCTTAGTATTTCCTTGGCAGTAGTCATTGCCAGTAATAACCCTCAGAGGGTTTTTCATAGCTTCCCTGCGAGACCTCCTAGGTTTCACCACTTGCCATTCCGACTGCTCTTGAGGCAGGGGAGCCCTAATCCTTGGGTTGCAGACCCTGAGCGCATATTTAGTTCGCTCGAAAAACCACTTCTGATGGGTCAAGTCTGGCAATTTTCACAGAGGAAATCGTGATGAGAAATTCACTCGATACGTTCACTGCCTTTTTTCGCTATTTTTTATCACAATATAATAATGATAAATGAGTTAAAAACATATACTAAAATTGACACTATTAATTCTCATTATTCTTCTAAAATTTATTATTTATATTTGATCAAATATCCAATATTCTCAATTCCTATATTAATTAAATAGTTTTTATATTTAATTAATATTTCTCATTACTCTCATTATTCCCCTTTATCATCCAAAATCATTTTCTCATCTATCACTAAAGTTTAGTTTTCAAATAATTATTTAATAATTATTCAAACATAACCTTACACTTATTTCTTCAAAATTAAATAAATATATTTATTTAATTCCCACTTTCATAATCCATTTTTAAATCTTTATTAATATTTAATCAATTTATAATCCTATGCACGTACATATGACACTTGTCTTGTATGGGCATGACAAGTATTTTCCAAAGGGCTAGCCAAGTTGTTACCCACCTTGCCACTCGCTCCTTACAAATCTCTAAAATCTTACCCACCCAAGCTATTTTTATAAATCAATGTTGAATGCAAGGTTATGTTGATAATTTAAGTACTTGCATCCTCAATCTATAAGACAAGTCTCTTGATAATGTAGCTAGAAGGTTAACGTGTATTTTTATATGGTATTTTTGTTGTTGTTGTTTGAGTCTTCTATAGCCTTAATTGAGTGTTTCTGTTTGATCAAATTATATTGTTTGAAAGAAAATGCAAGACCAAGGAAAGAAAAACAAAATCCAAGTAAGTTTATTGATGAAGTAAATGTTACCAAGAGAAATGTATAAACCTTGGAGCAATCACCCAAATGTGAAGGAGGAGGCACAAGAACTTTTGGAAGGGGAAAAACAAAGAAAAACCCCTTGTGATATTATGAATGAGGCAATGCCTAAAATGAAAGAGAGAGAGAGAGAGAGAGAGCAAGAAGCTCTTTACAATAATTTCATTAAGAAGAAATGAGAGAGGAGACATCTCTTAAATAGAGATGAGAAGAGGAGTTACGAAGTAACTCCCAAATCTATGAATGCCACCATTCATAAAATGTGTGTGCCATGTGTCCACATCCTCTTGTGGAGGAAATTTAATATTCCTTAATAAAGGAAAATAAAAGAAATGACTTGTCCTCACACATGTACTAGAGGACAAATTACATGTAGGAATTCCAAAGGAATATCCTAAACTAAATACAAATAAACCTAAGCCAAGTAAAGATTAAATATTCTAACACCCCATCTTAAGCTTTACTTGGGGAGTTTACATCAAACCCTTCAATGGGTTGCAATCCAAGATTTTTACAATGAAATTGGAACTTTTCTTTACAAAGTGGCTTGGTCAAAATATCTATAACTTGGTCTTCCCCCTTGCAATAGATGAGTGAAACTTACTTGTCTTCAATTTGTTCTCTAATAAAGTGGTGTTGGAGAGCAATGTGTTTTGTCCTTGCATGAAAAATTCAATTTTTAGCCAAGGCAATGGCACTTTGGTTGTCACAATACAATTGAGTTGGTTCGTGTTGAGGTAGACCCAAATCTTCAAGTAGTTTTCTAAGCCACAAGGCTTCTTTGGAAGCATTAGTGCATCCTCTGCACTCAGCTTCAATGGATACAAGAGAAGTAGATTGTTGTTTTTTACTATTCTAAGAAATTTCTCTTGAACCAACTAAAAAACAATAACCACAAGTAGATTTCCCATCATTGGGATCTCCACCTAGATCGGAATCAATAAAACCATTTAAAGTCAAATCAGAATTTGCATCATAAAACAAACCTACATTAATATTTCCTTTAATATATCTTAAAATTCTTTTAAAAACTTTAAAGTGTGTTTGTTGAGGTTTAGACATGAATCTTGAAATCAAACCAACACTATAAGCAATATCTGGCCTAGTAAGAGGTAAATAATTCAAACTTCCAACTAATTGTCTATACAAAGTAGGATCAACAAGTGGAGTTTGCATATCAAGCATTAACTTAGTGCCTAATTCAATAGGAATTGAAACATGGTGAGCATCATTCATTTTAAACTTATCTATGAGATCTTGAGCATATTTACTTTGAGATAAGAAAATTCCTTTAGAGGTTTGCCAAATTTGCATTCCTAAGAAATAATGTAAAAGACCTAATTCAGTCATTTGAAATTTTTGATTAAGTTGAAACTTAATATCAGAAATCAAAGTATTGGAACTTGAAGTAAGAATCAAATCATCTACATACAAGATAATAATAATAATATCATCTTCACTATGTCTAATATACAAGTTAGGATCATTTTTACTTCTAATAAAACCTTGAGAAAGAAAGAATGCATTAATCTTTGAATACCACTCCCTAGGAGATTGCTTTAATCCATAAATTGATTTCTTTAATTTACAAACTAAGTGTGCATTACCTTAGTTAATAAAACCAGGAGGTTGAGACATATAAATTTCTTCATGTAAATCACCATTAAGAAAAGCACTTTTAACATCCATTTGGTGAATAGGCCAATTCATTCTAGAAGCTAAAGCAAGCACAAGTTTAATTGTAGGCATTTTAGCAACATGAGAAAAAGTTTCAGTATAATCTAAGCCTTGAATTTGAGAAAAACCTCTAGCAACTAATCTAGCTTTAAATTTACTAACCTGATTATTAGCATTCAATTTAGTTTTATAAAGCCACTTGCAAGAAACAAGATTTTTACCATGAGGCAAGGGAACTAAATCCCAATTTTGGTTAGAAATTAAAGTATCATATTCTTCTTTCATTGCTTTTTGCCAATGTGGTTGATTTTTAGCTTGATCAAATGTTTTAGGATCCTTAGAATTCATAATAGTAGTCATTAAAGCATAATTACAATAATTAACTCTTCTAGCTTGAAGTCTATCCATTCTAGCTAAGTATTTATCACTATCTTGAATTAAAGATTTAAACCATTTAGGTCTTCTTTTAGCAGTAATGGATTCATCACTAGAAGAAGAGTCACGAGGAATAGAGTTATTATTATCATCATCACTATCACTAGAAGGCATAGAAAGAGATGCATTAGGAGTAGGGTTAAGAGAACGAGGTTGGTCTTGCACAAGCACGACTTTTCTTTGAGCAAGTTCATCATCGTCCACTTTAGAACAATCATGAGTGCCTTTTTCTACAATACAAACATCTCTTGCAACTTTTACCTTGTTAGTAATAGGATTGTAAACTCTATAACCTTTAGTATTTTCATCATAACCAACAAAATAAAAGGAGAATATTTAGCATCTAATTTATTCTTTTCTCCTTAGGTTTGTGAACATAAGCCGTGGAACCAAAAATTCTTAAATTCTGCAAATTGGGTTTTTTACCAAACCAAGCTTCTTCAAGAGTTTTATCCTTTAAGGCTTTGGTACGTGTTCTATTAATTAAATAAGTCACACAAGCCATAGCTTCAACCCAAAACTTGTAATCCATATTTTTTGCATGCAATAAACATCTAGCCATTTCAACAATTGTCCTATGCTTCCATTCTGCCACACCATTTTGTTGTGGTGTATAAGGAATGGTAAGCTCATGTTTAATTCTAAAAGATTTCAAATAAGCATTAAATGCATTATGACATATTCTCTTCCATTGTCAATATGAAGAATCTTAATTTTAGAACCAGATTGCCTTTCTACAAACATTAGAAATTTAGTAAACACATTAAGCACTTGATCCTTACTATGAAGGAAATATATCCAATTTCTCCTTGAAAAATCATCAACAAAGGTAAGAGAATACCTTGAACCTTGGATGGAGGGATTCTCCATGGGACCCAAGAGATCACTATGAACTAGATGCAATTTAGTATATTCGCTCCAAGATTGACCATGAGGAAAGGGTTCCCTATGCATCTTACCACTCATGCAACCATTGTAAACAATTTGAGAAGGAACAATAGTAGGCAATCCATCGACCATATTTTCTTTTTGCATCAATGAAATATCATCAGAATTGAGATGGCCAAGTCTTTCATGTCATATAGTAAAATCAACAGTAGTAAGCAAGAAATACTTTGTAGGAGCAAATTCATAGAACTTGAATACGTTATCAGTATCCATACAGTAGCAATAACATGATTAGTTTTTGGATCAATAATATAACCCATGCCCCTATAAAATTTAATCTTATAATCTTGACAAAGTTTAGGAACTGAAAGCAAATTTGATTTTAATTCAGGAACATAAAGAACATCATGTAATTTCCCATTCAGAACATTCACATCACCAATAGCTTCAACTTTGCAACTATGATTATTAGCTAATTGAACAGGAATATTGGAAGTATCAGGATGCAAAGATTCAAAACATTCTTTATGAGAAGTAACATGCTAAGATGCACCAGAATCAATAATCCACTCAAGTGGTTGAGAAACATTATAAGTACATGTAAATGCATGACGAGATGAATTACCATTATTATTACCTTTCTTATAATGAGGTTTATGTTGTTGATTATTTTGATTATTTTGGTTCATGGTCTTTATACCATTTTGCTTCTTAAAACAATTATTAGTAATATGTCCATCTTTCCCACAATATGTGCAATGGGGTCTTGCTTGAGAATTATTCATTTGATTATTGTACACATTATTATGATTATTATTATTATGAGAATTGTTATGGTAGGATTTAGATTGAGATTGATAATTAGAAGATTTGTGATTATTATTATGATTATGATTATGATTATTATTATTGGATCTAAAATTATTATTATGATTTTGGTTTTTAGACATAAAAGCATGTTCACTACTTTTAAGAGTACCAAATTGAATTAATTTAGCTTCCTCTTGACGTAATAAATTACGAAAAATATCATAAGTTAATTGAGTAGCTAGACTAGGAATAGCAAGTTGAGCATGAATATTCATAATAAATTGTTGAAATTGATAAGGAAGACATTTTTTAAGAATAAGATGAATTAAACGTAAATCAGCTAGAGTAACTCCTAAACTAGTTAATTGACTATTAATAGAATCAAACTTTAATAAGAATTCATCCATGGTTTTAAAATCCGTATACCTGAGATCTTCGAGTCGATCTTGAAGCTGATTTTTTCGGGATTCATTTGACCTATCATAAGTTGTTTTTAAAATTTTCCAAGCTTCATATGCTTTTGTACAATTTCCAATTAGAACATACAAATCAGGAACCATTGAAATTCCAATCAAACCAAGTGCTTCCTCATTTTGAGCCTTCCACCTGTCTTGGTCAGCTTGAGGAGCAGTTGAAGCGGGTTTTGAGGTTTTATCAGTAGCAACATCCAAAATGTGTTTGAAATGAAATATAAAAGAACTTAGTGTTTTTCAGGAATGATAATTAATGCTATTTAATTTAATTTCGGGAATTAAAGTAGACATGATAGCAAGATCAAGGTTAGAAATAAAAAATTACCCCCTTTAAAAAAAAATAACATCCTTGATTAAAAATAAACAAAATTTGAAGAATAAATTAAAATTATCAAGAAATGTTATTTCAAATCTTTACTAGAAAGTTAAATTTTTAAAAAATAGAATTCTTAAAAAACTTTATACTTTTAAAAAAAAATTATATATATGAAAAAATTAAACTTATATTAATATATTAAAAACTTTATAACTATTTAGACTTTATTACACACGTGAAAGAAAATGAAAAAGCTAAGCTTAACTTTTTAATATTTAGAATAAACTTTTTAAAACTTTTAATATTTAAAACAAACTTAGTAAACCTATTTTTTTTTTCTAAACTTTTAGGATGCATGAGTGAATTAGAAGTTAAGCTTGTTAAGGATGAAACTTTTTTTAATTAAACTAGGTGGTCGAAGCAATAATTAATAACCCAGTCAAAGAAATGTAAAGACATGAAATGATAATTAGATCCAATGCATGTAGATATAGAGACGTTGTTAAAGACAGAGGAAAAGACGTTATGTGACACTCGTCCAATGAGATATTACGGGAGGAGCAAATTGGGATGATCTACACAGGCTTAGATGGATTAAAGTTTAACAATGCAAACAAATACAACAAACAAAATGCATAAATCAAATTATGTTAATTATAATGTGACATGCAACTAATTGTATGCAATATACAGACAAAAACAGAGAAAAGAAGCTGAACTACAGAGAACTGTTAGCATTTAAAGGATTCGATACAAACTATGATAGAATGTTAAACTTCTTGTAAAAACATCCCACAATACACAAACTGGTGATTATAATATAAAAAGTAGAGATATTTAGTATGTAGAGATTAAATGCAGTAACAAAATGAAATTTGTTTTTATCAAAAAACCTGCAAACAAATCAAAGAACTTATTAAAAGTTTTAAGATGAGCCTACAAATAAAATAGAGAATGTCTTGGCGGCAAGCCTTCCAAAACAAGATACAAAAAAAATGGGTTTGGCAGCAAGCCTCCCAGAACCAAAACTTTAAACTAGAAAGAAGAAACTCTGGCGGCAAGCCTTCCAAAGCCACAACTTTAAACCAGAAAGAAAAAACTTTGGTGACAAACCTTCCAAAGTTTTTTTTATATAAAAAAACTAGAATCTAAGAAGATTAAACTTGCAGGCAAACTTGCTAACAAGTTTGAAAAAAAAATTAAAATCTGAAATAAAAAACCTGCATAGTAGAAAATATTACAGAAAGAACTTTTTCTCCTCTCAAGAATGAGTCCAAGAAGGTGAACTCCACAGAATGGTAACCTTCATCAATATCAGCTTGAAACAAGGATTAGAACCTGCTCTGATACCATGAAAGGAAATGCAAGAGCAAGGAAAGAAAAACAAAATCCAAGTAAGTTTATTGATGAAGTAAATGTTACCAAGAGAAATGTAAAACCTTGGAGCAATCACCCAAATGTGAAGAAGGAGGCACAAGAACTTTTTAAAGGGGAAAAGAAAAGAAAAACTCCTTGTGATATTATGAATGAAGCAATGCCTAAAATGAAAGAGAGAGAGAGAGAGCAAGAAACTCTTTACAATAATTTCATTAAGAAGAAATGAGAGAGGAGACATCTCTTAAATAGAGATGAGGAGAGGAGTTACAAAGTAACTCCCAAATCTATGAATGCCACCATTCATAAAATATGTGTGCCATGTATCCACATCCTCTTATGAAGGAAATCTAATATTCCTTAATAAATGAAAATAAAAGAAATGACTTGTCCTCACACATGTACTAGAGGACAAATTACATGTAGGAATTCCAAAGGAATATCCTAAACTAAATACAAATAAACCTAAGCCAAGTAAAGATTAAATATTCTAACATTGTTTTTAAGTAGTTCATTTTCATAGTAGGCTGAAAATTTGAGAAATAGAATTGTCACATAGTATTTGGTTTACTAGAAGAAAATATTTGTAGAAGATGCTACATGGGAAAGACTGTAATTCTTGGAGCACAAAATTCTGCAGTGCTTGAGTGTGAGCAATAGTTGGAAGGGTGGACTTTTAATATCCCCTTGTAATAATTTAATTCAAGGAACCAAAATCACATTCTATATTTCTTGTAGGCTTATAAAAGTGATGTGAAAATATTTTTAACTTAATATTTAATTTTATCCCAAGCTATTTATTGTCCAAAGGTGGTAAACTAATCTAATTGAATATTAATATATTGTGGTTTATTGGTAGCCCAAAATGAGGTGTGGATTCTCCATGGACACTGAGTAGCTCCCATCATCTTTACCATATTCTATGACAAGCGTTTAGAAAGTAGTTGCTAACTATTTTTATCTAGGAACTTGTAATGTCCTAAACTAAAGTATTTGATGATTTTGACAATAACCAAATATTCATGCACAAGTTGTAACACTTTATTATTATTATTGAGATCCCAAGATGGGCAAGGTAACAACATAAGTGGCTAAAATGTTACATTTTAATTTATTACACTTTGTAGTGGTTACAATGCATCCATTGAAAAGATATGAATACTAGATATGTTGTCTTAGAAGCCAAGTCATTCAAAGCCCTATACAAAATCAATAAAAAATATATGTGAAATGACAAAGAATTGCACAACATTTAAGAAATCATTTATTGATTAGGAGAAACATAATTTTTAAATTTTATGATCAACAAAACCTAAGCAAATATTGACCTAGTTGCAAGAAATTTCAAAAAACCTTAAGCTATACTATTAAATAGTTCTAAAATGATAATTTGATCCTAAAATTTATTCTCCAATTACATGTGAATCTTTAGAAGTATATTTTAGCATGAAAAGAATGTCATAACCAACAGGTGAGTGGTATAATAGGGCTAGTAAGTGTTGTTATAGGCGTTAAAAAATATTTATGTTCACCTTGGAGGTAATGAATAGCTTGAAGAAGTCACAACTATCTATGTACCCCATGTGTAGCTTGCATTTTTATAGAAAAATACCAACTATCTGACATAATGAGTGAAACCCTAGGGTATGTGACTTAGGATGTGGTATAGCAACTAGAAAATGTTGTGATTCAAGGGACACCAATCATAAAATATTGTGATTCAAAAAGAACCAATCTTAAAATGTTGTGATTCAAAACTAGATTGGTATAACATAAGGATATTTCATATAAATGAAAAGGGTAAACTCTTTGCATAAATCTATATAATATTGAAACCCTTATAAGAAATAAAAGCTAAAATCCTTTGTTGGCAACATGTGTTGTCATTACATCAACTTGATGTTTGACAATGTGTGTTGTAATTAATGTCAACCTAATGTCTAACAATATGTGTTGTCCTTAATTTTGTGGAGATTTTTGGCAAAATGTGGAGATTGTGTTGCTATAGTTTGTTGAGGTTGATGTTGGCATTATTGCGAAATATGTTATACAATAGATGGTTGATGGTTGATGGTTGTAGTTGCTTTGGGTTGTGGATGTCCACCTCCTTGGTGTCTAATGTATACATTCAATATGAGGTTTTGATGTGTTAATGCTGATATGTTGTGACATCATGATGATGATGATGATGATGAGGAGGATGATGATGATGATGATGATGTGCTTTCCTTGGCCTTGACACTTTTGTTTAGGTTAATGTTGGTTATGGAATGCTTTTAGTATGCAGGGATGTGATATTCTGGAAAGAGTATTTAAAGTTTGGTTGGAAAAATTCTTTGCAAACTTCCACATTTGAGAGTTTGGTCATGATTTTTATGCTATGTGGACATTGCACTACTATCTTTTTAGCTTCCTAGTGTTTCAACTGATCTGGCTAGTGATTGGTGTTTGTTGACAATTTATCTATTTATCAAAAGTGGATTTGGTTAGTGTAGAAAATGCTTCACATTTCTCTGCATTGGTGTTTTAAGTGTTGCAACTTGGAGTTTTTGATTTTTGTGCATTGTCTCAATTCTAGTGTCAAGTGTTTTACAAGAATATTTATGGTTGTTCTATTTAGGTTTGTTTTTGACATTCTAGAAATGAAGTGTTTTGTGTCTATTTATGTTGTGCCAACATGCATAGATGTGAATATTAGAAATAAGTATTTGGGAATGATTTTGGGTGTTTTGGGAATGTCCATATGTGCTCCATATGGTGTTAAATGTTTTGATTGGTGCTTGATGTAGGACCATCCTTTGTCAATGCATTTTTTAATCATTTTGATGTTCAAGTCCTTGTTTTAGGTTGATATAGGTCATAGGGAGTCATTTAGATCCACTTCCATGGATTAAGCTAGGCTATCAAATCTAGGTATTCAAACTTGTAATTTCCCACCAAAATGCAAGTTTGAATTTCCTAAGGGATTTTTGGCTTGTTGAAGATTTGGAATTTGTTCCTCAACCTAGTTTTGGTTTGTTGGAGTCCAATAAGGTCTTGAAAGAGAATGAAGACCATGTAAAGTCTCTTTTCATGGTTTTATTTAGTTTTAGGTGGTAAAAAGTACATAATTTTACAAGTTTAGGGGAAAAAAGTCATAAAAGGCATTAGGTTTTTTTTTTTTTAATGAAAAGGGCATGTATTTGAATGGTAACTGTTTATGGTGAAAATGGATAACAAATAACAACAATATTGCAAGGCTAAAATGAATCCAACCACTAAACCCTAGCCTAACAATGAACAAAGATCCACCATAACATATGAAGATCACCTAAGACAATGCAAATAACTCAAAATCACAAAGACTATACCATCACATGTCCAATAGGGTTTTGATCTCCATTCTTCCTATCTCCATTGATCTTGCTTGATATATTTGCTCTCAGATTTTTGTATGCACAAGAGCTCAACAAAGAACGGAATGTGGTTGTAAGTGGAATTGTAGTGTAACCAAGTACTCCAAAATCAGTCATTAGGGTTTGACAATAAAGAAAGCATCTCCTTAAATAGAAGACACAATAAAAAATGGAGGGTTAAGATTGAGAGGTGTAAAAAGAGAGGTCGGCTAGGATTAGAGGGTAGGTAAAAGAAATACCAAAATAATGAAAGAGGTAGGTAGTGTATGAATTAAGAGATGAATGACATGTGTCATGTGTAGAAAAAGATAATGAATTAATTAAATAAATAAAGATTTATTTAATTAATAGAAGAAGTAGGACAATTAAATAAATAAAATATTTATTTAATTTAGGAAAGGGATAATTTAAATAAATGTATTTATTTAAATGAGAAATAAGGCTAGAAGAGGATAAATGAATTAATTAAATAAATAAAAATTTATTTAATTAATAGAAGAATTAGGCTTAGATAATTAAATAAATAAAATATTTATTTAATTAGACATGACAATTTTGAGTGTTTACATTTTGCCCCTCTTTGAGACAATGCGGCTTGTCGCGTTGTTTCAAAGAAGATAAGATGAACTGATACAAAGTTGCCCCAAGATGGGAATTATATGCCCCCTCGAGAGATTGGATGAAAATGTCTGAAAAGATTGCAGACAATCTCTCGATAAGAAAGACGGGATAAAATGGACTGATCGGATAAAGTGACAAAGTCACAGGATGAAGAATACTGACTCGAGACATGAGGGCGAGGGCTAGGGTAGTCTATAAGATAGACCACGGGCAAAAACATCCTCATTGTCATCCACACCCTTAGAAGATCACAGTGCAGAGCGAGAAAAGAGCAGCAGCAGTCAGCAGCGATGGCCTTCATTCATAGATTCGACCGTGTTCGTCGATTCCAGCGACCAGCAGATGCAGGAGAGCCGGTAAGTACCCGAAAACCTCCTTGTACTTTCACGCATTTCAAGTTTTGTCATTAATGCTTAGTAGGTAGCAATAAATGCGCTAGGAATAGGGTAGTTAAAAAAATGCAAAAACGCGCAACCGCGTCTGTGTCAATGCTAGGCGCGTCTGTGTCCATCAGGCGCGTCTGTGCCTGGGACCACGTTTGTGCGAAATGCGGACGCGTTTGCGAATTTTAGGGGCGTTTATGTCATGTAGGGACGTTTACGTTCTAGAGGCGCGTTTGTGTATGATATAGGCACGTTTGTGTTCAGAAAGTGTGTCTATGTTGCAGAAGCGCGTTTGTGCAGTATATAAGCGTGTTTGTAAGTTTAAAGCGCGTTTATGCGTCAAAAATGCATAGGTTGAGTCGTCTAGGTCAAGTCGGCAATTCTGTGATGAACATACGCTGTCGATTGGATAAGCTGCTGAGAGGATACACTCAAGCAGGTCCTCTAGGAAGACTAGGATAGATCAAGGCACTTTGTGATGAACAGGGAGCACCAAGATAGGCAGCACTTTGTGATGAACAGGGAGTGCGAATGTGAGTAACACTTTGTGATGAACAGGGAATGTCACACACGTAGTACTTTGTGATGAACAGGGAGTACTACTAGGATAGATAGCAACACTTTGTGATGAACAGTGAGTGTCACTAGGATAGATAACCATATGCATTTAGATAGCAAGTAGCATTTTGTGATAAACAGTGAATGCCACGATAACTGACATGATTGATTGGTTGACTGCAGGAGTATCTGCCTATGCTGGAGTCACGGGAGAGATTCCCATCGACTCAGAGGTTGCGACCAGAGTTGTTGATTCAGGATAGGATTGCTATTGAGGAGATGGGATTGAGACACATTTTGTATGTGCCTGAGTTTCGGGCAAACATGGGTTTGCTGACTGCACTGGCGGAGAGATGGCACTCCGAGACTTGCACGTTTCACTTGCCTATGGGGGAGATGACAGTGACGCTCGAGGATGTCTACAGGATATTGCATATACCGATCGATGGAGAGCTGATTCCATATGATCGAGATGGAGACAGGGAGGCACTGAGACGGGTATTCCAAGATCCTGGGTTGGAGATGAGAGCAGGTCACGTGGCATGGGATACCATGACCGCGACAAGTTTAGCTTTGCCAGCTGTTATTGGAGGAGCCATCAGTGGTTTCTTGTGTCCTGACAGAGCAACACGGGGGTTGGCAGTGGGCTGGGGAGGAGCACTGGAGACACTGGTGACTGAGCACACCAGATATGCGTGGGGGCCATGTGTCTTGGCGCATCTGTACTATGAGCTGCATCAGTTTGTCTATCACGGATCAGTAGGACTGGGCTACGGAGTGACTTTGTTACAGGTATGGGCATATGAGCACCTTCCGATCACACGGCCTATTCATTTTAGGGGCAGAGGGCATGGACGGAGTTTTGTACATTTATACGATATGATTACATCACAGCCTCGGATTGGTCGATTGGAGCACTAGAGGTGGGTTATAGATGATATTGATATGGTGATCTGGAGGCCGTACCTGGGGTGCGAGGAGTGGGATGACGACGCAGTGGAGCTACCCTATACATTTAGGAGCAGATACCTGATTGGGCGGATGCCCTATATTTTGGAGAGGCAGCTTGTTGACAGGGTTTGTAGACAGTTCGGCTGGATTCAGAGGATGCCGCGAGGCTCGGGCATGTATGCCCGTACAATCAGGGATCAGGCACAGTTCGGGCCGCTGTTATCGTATGATCAGGCCATGACACAATTGGCAGAGATGATGCCATTACCTTGGGATATGTGGCCGGAGGTAGAGGATGCAGGGATGGATGCAGAATACTTTGCATATTGGGCAGAGCATTCATTTCTGAGGTTGACAGATCCAGGAGAGCTATTGGAGGGAGAGGCTGGAGGGGATGATGATGATGATGGTGATGGTGGAGGAGATGGAGGTAGGGGCCGGCGGAGGCAGAGGGGAGTAGTGGGGGAGAGGCGGGTAGCACCTCGGAGGGAGGGAGGACAGGAGAGAGCAGCCCAGGTGGTGAGGGGTAGAGGTGGATTGCCCCTACAGGTACCAGCAGCATAGGGTCCTAGAGCACAGGGACCTAGACAGGTGCAGGGACAGGGACAGGTACAGAGACAGGTACCTATTCAGGCACCGAGACAGGTACAAGGGGAGGCACAGGCACAGGCACCTCCAGAGGAGGAGCCACAGGTAGAGGCTGAGGGTGGAGATCCTGAGGAGGATGAGCTGTTAGAGCTTAGAGAGATCTGTCAGGGCCAGGCAGACGAGATTGCAGATTTGGAGTGGGAGAGGGATCGCCTCAGGATCAGGCTCAGGGACACAGAGCGAGAGAGAGACCAGGCCATCCAGCGATATACTGAGGCTGAGGCAGCTCTGAGGGTAGGGAGGCAGGCGGCAGAGGATGCAGGGGTAGGCTACGCATATGTGTTACGAGCCAAAGAGGAGATTGGCTATTGGAGGGACTTGTACTATGGTGCCGTGCCAGCGGATCAGCGAGCGAGGAGCTTCCATAGATCATCGCGTACAGCGACGGCTACGGGAGGGAGTCGGAGGAGGCAGGCATCTAGCTGTGGGGTCATGGGTCCTCCACCATCACCAGACAGGCAGGGTGATCCCAGAGCAGGTCCATCTACAGGTCAGCGTCCATCGAGGCCAGGCAGCTCCGAGGGAGGGAGTTCATCATAGCCATAGAGGGCTCCCCTTTGTATCAGTATATGTACCATTTTTGTATTGTAGACACCTGCGGGTGATTTTGTAGCCATATGATTTTTGACATCATTGTATCATGACACTTTTTTGATTATATATGAGATGATTCATCATTTCTGCGGCAGCTATATGCATGTGTACCTATGTGATGAGATGTTTCTTATGTGATGTATGTTTTATGGTATGGATGCTTATATGATGCAATGCAATATATTTTTGTTCTTTTATGTTGTATATATGATGCATGATGCAAATGTGACTGTATGTAATGCAAATGAATATGATAATGCAAATGATTATTTACATAATGAAAATGTGAGATGTGCTAACATGTGTTGTATGCAGGATGTGATGCAATTGTGATATCTATATGTATGTATGAAATGCTTATATGTGGTGATGTAGGTGTAACTATATGAAATGCAAATGTTTTTGGTGTGTCATTATACTTAGTCATGTGATAGCGGGCTACGCGGACTCGAGAAGGACAATGGAAGTCAATCAAGAAAGGGGGATGGAAGACAGAAGATATGAACGTGAAAGAGCTTCTTGTGCGTTATCATCATTGAGCTTTATTATGGCAGAATAGGTTATGACAATCGAGACATTTGTTCGGCCCAGAAAGTCATTGTACCTGTTTGCATGGAGATAAGACAATCACAAACAAGGAATGCCCCAGTTCATACTAGACTCACAGTGTCCTCATATCCTTGGACAAGTCATAGCATTACTAAAAGACAATCGATAGACAACAAATGCAAATAGGTGACGATACCCCATCCTCGCCTTTCTAGTCAAAGACATCCTGGAGATAGAATCTCTAGTCAAAGACATCCTGGAAAAGCTAAAAGACATGTCACCAAAAAGATAAAATCAAAAGAAAACCAAGACTCGACACCAACATCCACTGTAGTCCTCAAGTTTAGTGTCTCTTGTCACTTGTTTAAGTCTTATTTGATTGTGGTCACAATGTTTACTTTCACAAAAAGGATAGATCACACTGAACCATATGTTGTCTGAGTCTGTTGAAAGATTTGATTTTGTTGAAGCTCATTGTTGTTGCTGTGTCTCATTTGAAACTGACTAAATCCATGAAACTGATACTTTATTGCGGAGAAGATGGAACTTTATTGTGGACTGGCGATGCAGATGTTGCTTTATTGCGGATTGTGCGCGAATAGACTTGAAGGAAGCTGGAAGAAACTGTACTCCTCGAAACATGTGATGTTCTCAGTTCCACACCCATTACTAGACGTAGGATTTGCCTTAGCCACAGATAGGATCTGATTTATTATGGATGGCTAACCAATCTTAGGTAGATCAATAACAAGCCATGATGGGAATGGGTAAGTTTATTGTGAATGAATAGGTTGTGAGTGTGTGCAAAGTGAAAGATGAAAGAGAATCCTAAAGGAGAGAGGAGCAAAGTCTCTACGCATGGCGCTGGTGACCCAGTTTTCACCATGGTACTTGCCCAGGGCGCCATCGAAGTGGTTTTCACCGTTGGACGAAATTATTTCTCTTTACTTTTTTTTCGATTTTTTCAATTTTTTTTGTGTCACAAGGTGCCTGTTTGCCAGGTTTTCACCAAGTAACGATTTTTTTGTTTTATAATTTTTTTTTGTATTTTTGCAAAAAAATTTTGATTTTTTTTTTTGTATTTTTGAATTAGGATGTTTCGAAGAGCTATGTGTAGAACCGGCGAAGTGCATGCTATTGATAGGATCCTCCAAAGATTCACCTTTTGTAGTTGAGAGCTGATATGCCCCAGATCCATATACCGCTGTGATGATGTAAGGACCAAGCCAGTTCGGTTCAAACTTGCCCTTCTTATCTCTGTCTTGCTGATTCTTGGGGTTCTCTCTGAGGACTAAGTCACCTACCTCAAATGTATGAGGCTTAACCTTGTGATTGTAACTGCATTGTTCCTTGACTGAATGATGTGTAGCTTGAGTGAATGTCTTCCTCGATGAAGGAACTGAGATAGAATTACTAGTGTGTGGACTACGTAGGCCCGTATGCATGTCACCTGAAGAAGTTTGGGCATCCCTGATAACAAAGTCCTTCAAGGAAGCTCCATTAAAAGTCCATGATGTATTGCAAGAAGGGAAAGGATGTGCGAAACAAGTGGATGAGTTATGAAGGCTTATGATTGCGAAAAGAAGTGAAAGTAGGATAGCATGATGGAGACTTAGGATCAACAAGTATGCTTTTTGACTTGAAATTTTAGAACTTTTGCCCTCAGTTATTTTGATATTAGGGGAGATCAACTCTTTCTCTTTTTGCTTCATAGGATTTTTATCCTTGACTTTGATTTTTGCAGAGTCCAATAGCTTTTGATTTTGATTTGGACTTAAGGACTTCTCTTTATTTTTGAATTTTAGATTTTTCTTTTCAAAGCTTGATTTTTGATCCCCAATTAGTAAGGGCTTTTGTAATTCTTGTTCATCCAAGTCTGGGAGTGGAGTGGAAATGGAATGAGTGGATGAAATAGTAAGGCTATGTGAGCTCTCAAGAGGGCTGGCGATAGACTCAATAGATTCTTTGCTGGAACCACTCTTAGGACTATTGATATCAAGAGTTGCTTGCACCACTAGAGGAGATTTGCATTCAGACTTAGTAGCCACAATACTAGGTGGTTCACACCCAATTCCTTGGCATTGCAAATTGTTTGTAGGTTGTTCCTGTCGACTGAATACCTTAGGAGATAGTGGGAGTTGATCAACATGAAAGATATACTCACCACATCCCATGTCTTTAATCTTGAACTTGTCTTCTTTTAGCTCTGCCTGTTTTGATGTAGAAGCTTTTAAGGATTCAGGATCCACATATGCCGATGAAGGAATAGCTTCGCAATTGACTGGGATTGTTATTTCTGATCTAGGTTGTAGATTGTTGCAATATATGAATGGATTTGGATCCACTTTGACAGTCACTTCAGCTCCATTGTGTGGGAACTTGATACATCGATGATATGTAGATGGTATTGCTCTCATTTCATGAATCCAAGGACGTCCTAGTAATATGTTGTATGTGAGATCAAGATCAAGATCAAGGACTTGACAAACCACATCCTTTGTAACTGGCCCAACTCTGAGAGGTAAGGTGACTGTACCCTTGGATGAATGCTCTTCATCATCATATGCTTTGATGGTAATTTTGTTTGTAGAATTCACAGCTTTGTCAGAATATCCCAATTGTTTAATAGTGCTCAATGTACAAATGTTTAGACCTGCTCCTCCATCTATCAGGACTCGCTTTATTCGATGTTTATGTATGAAAGCTTCAACGTATAAAGGTGCATTATGTGGCTGACTTATGGAGGCGTCATCGGCTTCTGTGAACATAAGGGAATGTGGAATGGAAAGGTATCCCACCATGGCTTGAAACTGGTCCACGTTCAGATCGGTAGGAATGGCAGTGTCTCTCAAAATTTTGTCAAGGATGGCTTTATGTGCAGGGGATATACGTAGAAGCTCAAGAATGGAGATGAGCGCGGGTGTCTTCCCTAATTGTTCTACAAGGTCGTACTCAGGCTTGGTTGATGAAGGATTGGTATTCTTAGTGGAGGCACCTGGCAATGTAATCTTACCTCGACGGGTTGTAACATGGCATTCAGAGGTAGATTTGGAAGAAGATCCCACACCCTTTAGGACAATCCTGGGTCTCTGAGAAGGATTTTCAAGATTTTTGTTCTTGATAGTAATAGTAGAGATATGATTGTCCATTGAGATGTGATTGATAGTAGAATCATAATTGTAAGGTGCTCTAGTGTAATTGGCTTGATCATCTGTGACTTTGCCTTTTCCTTTGTCATGTTTTGGGAATGGTTCCTTAAACACCTCATGTTCTTGATTAGATGAATGTCCCTCAATCTCAATATCACCTCTATCAATGAGATCTTGCACAATGTTTTTCAATTGATGGCAATTCCCTGTCTTGTGACCCTTACTCTTATGAAATTCGCAATACTCATCATCATTCCACCAATTTGGTTTGACCTTTGGTTCATATGGAGGAAAATCTGGAACTGTGATCACTTTGTTTGCCACAAGCTTTTTGAATACTAATTCAAGTGGTTCACCCCAATGGAGTGTACTTCCTTCGTGGTCTAGAAGTTGTTTGAGTGTTCACCTGATTGTTGGTAGAACTTGATCCAGAAAAGACGAACTTGGGTCTCATTGTGTTGGCATCAACAACACCATCATTAACTGTGTTCTTGTTCTTGTTCCAAAATTTTGGTTTGTCCTTTCCTTTAAAGTCCTCTTTGTTTTCTTTGAATATCTTAATGACTCCTTGTTCAATTAAGACTCTTTCTGTTGGTAGGCCCTTTTCAATAACATCCTTGAATGTAGACAAACAAGCTTTCCTGAGATCATATCCAATAGCCTTATTAACGTTTTGAGTGAACATTTCTACCATTTGTTTCTGTGGGATTTCGCAAGAGCATCTGCTAGCTAAATTTCTCCATCTTTGTAAAAATGTTGCGAAAGATTCTCCTTCCTTTTGTTTCGTATTGCACAAGGTAGTAACTGAGACATCTGTTTCTATGTTGTAAGAAAAATGCTGAATGAATGCCTCTGCCAAGTCGCCCCATGACTTAATACCGGGAGGTAATTGAGAAAACCATTCCATAGCCTGATCGCCTAAACTCTGGGGGAACAACCTCATTAAGTATGTTTCTTCTGCCGCTACCTCAATGCAAGCTGTGAAGAATTGTCTTATATGTGCCTTGGGGTCTCCTCTCCCTCTATATTTGTTAAATTTTGGTGTCACAAAGTGTGGAGGAAATGGTGGCATTGGAATTCTTTTATCGAAGGGATAAGGGCATATATCTCTCATAGTGTATGTAGGTTTTGATGTACTCATGTCCTCCACTTTCTTTTGTAGATCTCTAATTTGTTGCTCCAAATTATTTTTGGGAGGAGATTGATTTCTTGTAGCATACCCCATGTTTGAAACACCCATTTGAGGAGGAACTTGTTGCATGTATGGATGATACTGATCGTAGACATGTCCATATGGAGGTCTATATTGTTGCGACATATATGGAGCACTTGGCATAACTTCTTGTTGGGGAACCCCATACCTGTTTTGTGCATGTATACCATATTCAATAGGCCTTTCATTTTCCATTGTGTTGCCCCCAATTTTGACATGAGGTCTCCTTGTGTCAAAATTTTGAGGATGTCCTTGAGTATCCACTTGTCTTGATTGATCCATACCTTGAGCATGTGTTTGAGCATAAGGCCTCCATAATGGTCTTTGAGTGTAAGTATCATATGTTTGAGCTTGTGTATGTGGGATTGCTGGTTTCTGAAGCAAAGCTGATGGTGACTCAGGCATCACATTCGGTCCTCTATTTCCTCCACTATTTGGTCTCCTTTGATCCATGTTGGGTTGAGTTTGTTGTGAAGGTCGACTTTCCATAAGTTGAGATAAGTCAAAATCATGCGGTATTTTAGCTCCACTTTGTGCCATCATGTTTAAAAAGTATTGACGATCTCTCCTCATTATCTCTTCAACCAATCTATTGAAATGAGGATTCATTATGGATTCTTCTATGTCTGCTGATAGTATTGAAGAGTTGTCCACATTGTCATTATGTGTAGCATTGTTGTTTATAGTGTTTGCGCTTTCCACATTTGGATTGTTTCTATAAACATCCATGTCTGGTAATGTAGTGTGCTCAGGATTGAAGAATAAATCATTGTCATACTCATAAGAACTCATGTTTGCGGACTCTTGAGCTTCTTTAGCTATTCTCCTATATTTTTGAAGGCGGGTTTCAACCATGAACTAGGTGTTTGACCAACATGTGAAAGACTAGAAGAAAAATGACAAGAGTATGGAAGACCAAGAGTTGTATGAAGTGTAAATGAATCGTGAGGTGTACTTGCAATGTCCAAAGTGTAAGACCAAGTATGTAAGTAGTAGAGTAGGTGTGACTTCCAAAGAGAGGATCGTTTCTCTTGATGAGGTAAGCTGACCTTGACTCTAAGTAAGACCAAATGAGACCCAAAGGTAAGAAACCTTGATGAGGGACCACTTAGCAAAGTGTAGTAGTATGTAGTGTGTTGAAAAAGTATAGTGAGGACAAGCAAGTGACCTTTTTGACTCAAGTTTTAGACAAGTATGAATGTAAAATGAGATGTGAAGCAATGATGGACTGTATGAAACCTTAGAACAGGCTGAATGCTGGATGAAACCTGAAGAGACAACCTAGGAAGCTCAAGTATGCCGAAACTGATTTCCTTTGCTTGCTTGACTGTTAAAGTTTTCAATTCCTGCCACAGACGCCTCTGTATACTTCACAGATGCGATTCCCAGACACAGACGCTGATAAAAACACAGACGCTATTCTATCCTTCACCGACGCGCTTAGATGACGCAGACGCGGTTTTAACAGACACAGACGCGTTTTTGTAAACTTAGTGCAATTTTTCCTATCTATGAAGTTGTTTTTGTTGTGACCAAATCCGACTGTTTGACTGTTTTTTCGTGACAAGAGGACACAATGTTGATGACTCAATGTTTGCCAATTGTTTAGACTCCAAAAGTGTGTTGTTTGATGTAAAAAAGTTTCGCATACACTTGAAGACACAAAAGACACAATGTTTTGTTGTTTTGTCTTGAATGTTTGAGTGTTTAGCATAAGACAAGCACAAATCTTAGGGCTGGCCAAGACAATAGTTGTTGATCCCACATAGGGTTTTACCCCCGAGGCTACGCTATTCAGAGTGGATACTTAGATGCTTGACCTCACTGGCTCCACCCTCGGCACTCACTTCTCGGGTCAGCCAAGCATCAGTCCCCATGAAAACTCCCCATGGCGAACTTTGTATCTCTACTAAGAACCGTATGTGTGTGGGCCGCTACCAGAGGTCCGACCTCCTGCCTCAACAACTAGAAGGATTTGGGCTTCTAAAACAAAAAGGTGCTAGTAAGGGCATCCGCTCGTGTGGCCATACATGCGGCACTTTCAGCTCTGTAAATACAGAAGGCTCCCAGCCGGTAGGGGTTACGCCCTACAAATGATCAAAGAAATTTGATCAAACGGGTTTATGGGGAGACATAGTGTCGGTATGAACTAATCAGCACACGTTATTCATAGTTTTCACCATGAATACATTTGATTATAGTGGTTCGGAAGAGGTGGGTTTTCCTCGCTACCACTTGGGTCGTTCTCTTCTCACTAGTAGTCCTAATGACCACACGGGAAGACAGGCCCTCTAAAGATTAAACAAAAAGAGCCTATTGCTCAAGACACAAAAGACAATGATTCAATTTTAGTGCACCAATGGAAGTGTTTGCTAATCTATGAAAACAAGGCACACAACAAAATTACAAAACTCTAGCTAAGGCCCTGCAACAAAATTGTTAGTAGTTTGGGTTGTTTCAAATGATGACCCCTTCCTGCAAGCACACAAGTTAGGTAAATTTTAGAAAACCCAAAAAGACTTTGTGAAAAGGGGCCTTCAACAAAAACATTTTTGTCTCCAAAGCCAGCTGCACAAACTTGGTTAGCTAGATCTGCAAGGGTTAGCCGAAAATAAACTAGATCTGAAACCCTAAGTACAAAATCCGAAAACCCGAATCAAAGAAAAAATTAAAAATTGCAAAACAGAAAACACAGACGCAGTTATACCAGACACAGATGCATCTGTATTACACAGACGCAGTTCTGTGATTCACAGACGCGTTCACAGACCGCAGACGCTTTTCCCGAACGCAGACGCTAGAAGATTCAACACAGACACGTTTTTAATTCACAAACGCGGTTCTAGAGACTTGCAAAAATAAAATCTGGCAAAAACACAGGCGCGATTCACGATATCACAGACACTTCTGAAACACAAAAATGCGATCCGAGCACTCGCAGACGCGGAAAAACCTAAAATGTCGTCGAAATTGTCCGATCTGCAACTTCAAAAATGCAAAATCTGCAACAAAAATGTTAAATGCAAAGGGACAAGAGTCCCACCGGGCGTGCCAAAATGTTTATGGTGAAAATGGATAACAAATAACAACAATATTGCAAGGCTAAAATGAATCCAACCACTAAACCCTAGCCTAACAATGAACAAAGATCCACCATAACATATGAAGATCACCTAAGACAATGCAAATAACTCAAAATCACAAAGATTATACCATCACATGTCCAATAGGGTTTTGATCTCCATTCTTCCTATCTCCATTGATCTTGCTTGATATATTTGCTGTCAGATTTTTGTATGCACAAGAGCTCAACAAAGAATAGAATGTGGTTGTAAGTGGAATTGTAGTGTAACCAAGTACTCCAAAATCAGTCATTAGGGTTTGACAATGAAGAAAGCATCTCCTTAAATAGAAGACACAATAAAAAATGGAGGGTTAAGATTGAGAGTTGTAAAAAGAGAGGTCGGCTAGGATTAGAGGGTAGGTAAAAGAAATACCAAAATAATGAAAGAGGTAGGTAGTGTATGAATTAAGAGATGAATGACATGTGTCATGTGTAGAAAAAGATAATGAATTAATTAAATAAATAAAGATTTATTTAATTAATAGAAGAAGTAGGACAATTAAATAAATAAAATATTTATTTAATTTAGGAAAGGGATAATTTAAATAAATGTATTTATTTGAATGAGAAATAAGGCTAGAAGAGGATAAATGAATTAATTAAATAAATAAAAATTTATTTAATTAATAGAAGAATTAGGTTTAGATAATTAAATAAATAAAATATTTATTTAATTAGACATGACAATTTTGAGTGTCTACAGTAACTATTTAAGAGGTCATTACATCTAAAAGGGATGAAACATAAGGAAAAAAGAAGTAGTTAAAAGTTTAAATAAAAAAAATTCTTGTTCTTGACAATTTTTGATAGTTTTTGTGACAATTTTATGCTATAACAGTCTAAGTTTTGCATTTCTAAATCTAAATCCCCAAATTCTAATTTCTTCTAATTTCATTTTAATTCTTCTAGTTTCATTTAATTAATTATTTTAATTTCATTAATCCTCCAAATTCAAATTCTAATTTCATTTAATTCCATTAATTCTTCTAATTTCATCCAATTTCAAATACATGTGCATGATTTCAAAAATCAAATTGAAAATCAAAGTAAAAGTTCTAAATATATTCAAATAAAAAATTGAATTTAAAATAAATTCATTATTTGAATTAAATATCATGCAAAGATTAAATTGAAAATCGAAGTCAAAGTGCAAGCACATGCTAAATTAATTAATTAAATCAATTATCTTTTCAATTCCTATTTCTATCTTCCACTTTGTTTTTCTTCATCTTTCAATCAACTTTTTTCTCAATCAGTTAACTTAATTAACTATTCAATCAAATCTATTCCACTTCCAAATCAATAGTTCAACTATCAATCAACATGTGAGCTCACCTGAGTTCCACCTCTTGATCAATTTGTTCCACCTCTCATTCAATCCTCTTCAAAAATCTATAAATTCAGCATTCAATCTTCATTTTCATAAATCACGAACTTTGAATCTTTGTATCATTTGCAGGTTGTCAACGTGATATCTAAGAGGCATCATACCACAAAGAAGAGAAGAACAATGGAAGCCATGATGCACAATAGGGAGTTTTAATTGTTTAAATTATGCATCTATTTCATTGGTTTATGTTTGAATTGCTTGAATAGTTAAGGGATTCATGATTTTCCTTATTTCCTATTTAGCAATGATGATTTTAAGCATACATATTTTGGTGAACCCGATGTGAAACAACAACTAATTAACCCTTTGTGTTTTCCATGTGATTTTTGCAGATCGTACGGATTTTCAGATTTTAAAAGTTTTGTATGGATTTCAAAGGCGGATTTAATCATCACGCATACAAAATCACACAATCACATAAATAGAATTACACATTTGTCGAGACAAGGTGACGCATTCATGTAAATCCCATGATGCATTCTCCTATATAACATTACACATTCGTCATATCTATTTAGGCATTCTGTTTGTTTCATTTTTCTGATTTTTTGTCCTCTGTTTTGTCTTAATTCTGCATTAAATTTTGTAAATCTGTAGTTTGTTTTTATCCTTATATGATGCTTTCAATATAACATTTTATGGAACATAAGGTAAAATTTAAAATTTCTGGTGCTCAAAGAACAACAAAACAAAGGAGGCAAGCTAGACGTTATCAGAGAATTCTAAAGGCAGAAAATAGGATACAAGATCCAAAGGACCAACCAACTATTGATAGATACAACAACCTAGTTCTATCATACATAGTGAAATATGACTTTCTTAATATAGAATGGTTTATGAGAGATTTGACTAGGGACTCATAGTTTGTTTTGCAGGTTTCTGATTAAATTTAGGGTTTTTAGTTTGTTTTTTTAATTTGTCTGTTTATCTATCATGCATTCGCCCTGCCAGTTTACTGCATTCACCTTGTCAGTTTACTGCATTTGCCTTCTCAATTCAACAAAATCACTAAGGTATTATCACACAATCACTCAAACATAATCACACATTCACTCAGGTATAGTCACACATTCGTTTTAAAGATAGTTTGGTTTTTTATTTTTCTATGTTTTTCTTTGGTTACTGATTCCCCATTTGCAACATGTGTCAAAATTACAGAGAAGGCTTGATCATTCTAGATTATTTTGGAAACCACTAACAATTTGATTGTAGGATCCTTTAGGGATAAATCACTTTTGGATTTTGGTTAAAATTGGCATGCATGCTTTCACACTTCAACTTGGTGCTTAAAACAAATTTGGTTAAAATTGACATGCATGCTTTCACACTTCAGCTTGCTGCTTAAAACAAATTTGGATAAAATTGACATGGATGATCTCAAACTTCACTTTGGTGTTTAAAATAGACATGCACATGCATATCTCACACCTCGGGTTGGGATTTTATAATGAACATGAATCAGACTTATCAATAGAATAAATCACACTTTGTGATATTTAAGGGAAAAGAACTTTTTATTGTGTCTGGGGTGGACCTATTGTTGCATTAAGTACCTTTCCACTTGTCTTCTGGGTCTTGGGAGAGAGGAAAAGGTGACAACGACACTCACTTTTTCTTTTTAGTAGTGAGGTGTATCTTTGACTGGGGATTTCATCACCCCATAGAGGTACTTCAAATTGAGATGCATTGGGGATATCATCTCTCCCAACATACTTTCGAGTGGGTTTTTCAAGCGACTATATAAGTATACTGGTCAAGCGGTTAGAGTGTTGAGTGAATTCGACATATGTGGGGCCCTTCCTTGCACTAATAAACCTAACTAAAGCCTCAAGTGGCTTGCTATGAGAATTCATCGTTGGATCAGGATCCCTTGAAACTTACAATAAGAGCCAACTTAGTAGCCCAAATACCACATTCGTTGATTCTGGGAGTGTGGATCATATGCCATAGATACCCTTAATGTACCTTGCACTACGAGACATAAATCCCTCAGTGATAAGATCTTCGAATCTTCGAGGTAAGAGAGATTGGCATGCTCGAGAAGTGTGTGCCATGGAGTGCAACTAGTGCTGCCAAACTCTCTAGCTGTTCATCTTGTTTTGGTATTGCATAAGAGCCTCTTTGAGTGGTTTCCAATATCTAGCCTAAGATTGTCTTCTGTGTTTTTATGTGTATCATTGTGCTAAACCTATATTGAGTCAATGTTTGGGCTATTTCAAGTCCTACCTTACGTATCTCTGAATTCTCAGAGTTTATGAGAACATAGTTCACTCAGCTATACTTATCTTCAAACAGTGTTCTCAGAATCCAAAAACAGTCTTGTCCTACAAACAGAGTTATTTGAAATGGAGTCTACCTTGAAACATTTGACAATCCAACAAAATTCAAAATTTTGCATACTTGTTACCCTAGGTGTTCTTAGATTCCTTAGTCCTTGCATAGTCCTCACTATCATCCTCATTATAGTCCCCATTTACATCCTTACTTTGCATAAGTCCTTGCATAGTCCTCATTATCATCCTCATTATAGTCCCCATTTATGTCCTTACTTTGCATAAGTCCTTCCATAGTTCTCATTATCATCCTTATTGTAGTCCCTATTTACATCCTTACTTTGCATAAGTCCTTGCATAGTCCTCATTATAGTCCCTATTTACGTCCTTACTTTGCACAAGTCTTTGCATATTCCTCATTATCATCCTCATTATAGTCCCCATTTACGTCCTTACTTTGCATAAGTCCTTGCATAGTCCTCATTGTTGTCTTTATTATAGTCCTCATTTATGTGCTTACTTTGCATAAGTCCTTGGACAATCCTCATTATCATCCTCATAGAGTTCCCATATATGTCGTCATAATCTTTACACAAGTCTTTGCATAGTCTTGCATAGTCCTTATAAAGTCCTCATTTGTATCCCATTAGCATCCTCATAATATTTGCATACAGTCCTTGCATACTCATCATAATCTTCACATAACTCCTTGCATATTCATCATAATCTTTGCATATAGTCCTTGCGTAGTTGTCATAATCTTCACATAACTCCTTGCATAGTCATCATAATTTTCACATAACTCCTTGCATAGTTATCATAATATTGCATTATAGTCCTTGCGTAGTCCTCATTTTTGTCCTTACTTTGCATCAGTTCTTTCATAGTCCTCATTATCATCCTAGAAAATCACACCCCAAATGTCCAAAACACAATCAGAGGATCAATCAAACTCAATCTCAACTCAAACAAGTTTGTCAAGTTCAACAAATCAAACATTGTCACATTCAGAGAAATGGAGAAAATATCTTATCTATTGCAGTCTTAGGTCCAAACCAATCAAGCAAACATCATGGAATGATGTTATGAATTTCATAGGGAAGGTGAAGAATTCATCTCTTCCATTCCTATTCTGTCACCATCCACATAGATTTTAGCTCAACAAATTAAGACTTTGCAACAACAAATAAGAGATGTGACTAGTCCTAACAACCATATGGATTGGTTAGAAAAAATGATGAGGTAAGTGATAACCACAAGGGAATCATTATCAGGCCAACCTTCTTTTTCTTGTGAGACCATTCAAATAGGTCAACCTTCATTCTTCAATAAAATTGCTCCTACTTCAGTTCAACCAACATCAGTCATGTCAACCTTCATTTTCTTTCAACCCAACATATCAATCATACCAATCACATCAACCCAACATTCAAAACCCCTTTCACCCAAAATCATCTCTCATTCAACCAAAGTCCAAATCAAGCATATATCCACCATTTCATCATCCAACAATGCAAGCCCAACAACCAATACAACAAACAACACAACTCTCAACACCACAAATTATACAAACAAGTCAACCACTACCAAGGTCACACACAATTACATAATCAATTTTGTGTTTAGTCACATCACATGTCTCTGAATATCCTCCTATGTCTTCAAATACACCACCAAGGGTGTCCCAAACAAATGCAAGTGTATTTACAAACATGTCACCCTTTGGAAATCAATCGAACATGGTCAATGTGTCACTTATCATGCAACAAGGTCATTTGCCCATGTCTAGCAATGGCTCTTCCCGTCAAGATTTTGCACCTCAAGTAGCCTCCATATCTTCCACCATTTCCTCATACCCTGAAGTCAAACAAGAGAAGTCCACACCATCTTTATCTAATAACGCAAATACAATCTAATCCAAGTCATGATGCTAGTCCTTTCAATGCTTCAGAAATTCAAGACCTGATCATATCATATACTCCTATTGTATAGAGTCCCATTCAAAGTCATTTCTCATCAAGACAACGTGTTGAAACCTTCCAAGAATCTCCCATGCATATCCAAACTCCTTCCTTGTGTCAAGATGATGATCCAAAATCAGAAGAAATGAGTCTTGAAACAAATAAAGATCAAGCACAAACACATCCATCCTACCCAATTTTTGATCAAGATCCCACTGACCAAGTCTCTTATGATGATCCCCTCACTCTAATGACACCCTTTCATCTCAACAACAAAGTGTCCTTTCAAGTCGCATCCAACATCCACCTCCTAAGCAAGATCAAGACATCCCATCCATCCTTCCTAATAATCCCTTTCCAAGTCAAGATCAAAGTATTCATTCACCTTCATATCCTAAGCAAGATCCCATTATCTCCAGATCTTGATGAATATCCCTCCATCCCTTCACCTCCATGTCATAATACTCCATGTTCCTCACAAGAGTCTCTCTCAAATGAACTTACCATTTCTCCTAGTCGCCCTCATGATCCCAATCCCTCTACACAAGTTTTTCATGAACTCCTTATCAATGAAGTCATCAATCCTGATCATACTGCATAGAACAATTTATCAATGATTTTGTATGTGCCATTTTTACATGCCAATGTAGTGACAAAAACAAGCATAACACCAGCTAATAAGATCAACACCCAAATTGTTCCATCATCTTCTTCAAGCACAAGCATAACACCGAATAATGAGATCAACACCTGGTTGACTTCATCATCCTCTTCAAGTGCATCAATAGAAACATGCATAACACCTGCTCATGTCACAACTTTAGAACCATAATCTATTTTCCTCATACACCCACACTTGATAGGCTGGGGGCAAGAGGACCTACCATAGTTGGTTTTTAAAAAAAATGATAAGGCTATAGTTGAATTCAAGGGTTCTAGAGTTGGATTTCCCTCTGACGATCCACAAAATCTAAAAACTAAGGAAATTAACATTGGAGATTCCAAACATGTACACTTAGCTGAGTCCTTATATCCTATTGGAAAAGACATTTTTATTTGACTGTTCAAACAATGAGCAATGAACTACCTACACAAAACTCCCTGACCCTATGAACAACATGCACCTTAAACGATACTATATCTAAGAGTTGGGTTAGTTTAGGTTTTACTTTCTGCATTGAATCTCACTTTATTCAAAGCACTGCATCACATATAGTTTCTTTTTCCAAGCACATCACATTCATAAATTTTGTGGCATGTAGCTTCTGCATTTGCATATAGTAGCATCAATAAAATAGGGCACTTGTCCAAGTTTATCATTTGTTTGCATTCAAGAGAAACAAGGGTCATCTTCTTTCTTAGATATTCAGACATGAAGTCTTTGAGGTCCTAAGGTCATTCATTTTCAACATTACCCTGTGACAACATTTTACTTATGGTTGGGTAGTTATTTGACTATTTAAGACTTGTGAACCCAAAATCTATCAATTGCTATATCTCAAACACATTAACAAGATATCTAATTCATTCAAGATACCTAGTTGATGATATGCTTAGTGAAAAATCTAAAATTCTACTTCAGCGTCGCTGTAATTGTCACACCCAAGTAGGTTTCATTACTTACAAGTCAAGACAAGAAAATAAAAAAGAAAAAAGTGCTATGCCAATATTCATTTCAAGGCAAAAGAGAAATGATATGTAACTCCATCAGGGTTATGGATGCCTGTTGGCAATGGAACAATATTAAAGAGATTACAGTTTATAACTTTGTTGGAGCTCTAAAAGATTGCTGGCATTGAGACTCTATTTAGAATGCTTTTGAAGATAGAATGATCCACGTAGCTAGTCATATAGGATGCTAAGGATCTTTTGTGAAAACAAGAGCGATAATTAACTCATTTGCACACACATGGGCAAAAGAAGATCAAAGTTTCAAGAAACAATGGGGAAGTTTTATGCGTCTCCATTTGTAAATCATAGTCACTAAGTGTGTTAATTTGGATGTTCCAAGGGACCTTACGGATTGATTGGCCGCTTATCTATGAAATGTTTTGTACCTCCAAGTCAATTGGTGTACTACAAAATGCTAAACAAACACAATAATCCTTGTTCGAATAGGAAATGCATATTCATCATGCATATTGCATTAATATAGGTCATGTCAAAAATTCATTGTTTCCACATGCATTCTGCAGATCATCATGTCATATAGGCCTGCATACTGGTGTAAAGATGTAAATCATTCTAACTTCAATAATAAAATGAAATACTATTTATTCTTAAATAAACTCATAATTTCTTAATAAGTCTATTTCATTCCACTTTTCCTTTCATAGCTTCATTTGATCATTCCATTTATATCATAATAAAAACAATTTTTTTTTATAAAAGATAAAGATTCTTCATTCAATAAATCAATATAAGTAGTATCTCAATCATACAATACTTAGGCTTTTCAAAATGCCTTAAGTTCAATAACAAAAGAATACAAAGTAAAGGATGAGATGCATCCTTTGATCTACAATCCAAGCTACTTCAATGCAATCTTTAGAATGAAGACGAGAACAAGATTCAAGTACTTTTTTCGCCCAACCTTGAAGTTTACACTTCCCTAGAATTCTTGGTCAATAAAGAATACCTGACCCTGCACGAATTGCTTAGCAAAAGAATTTGATAGACAAGATGGAATCTCGTGCATGCCTAGAATAATTCATGCACTTTCTATTTTCTAATTCCATTAAGAAACAAGCAAGATTAATCAAGGATATGGTAGAGTGGATAAATAAATGAATCCATCTATTTCAATGGTTATTCGATTACTCGACCGAGTTTAATGCCATGCATAGCAATAAAATATAGTTTGAAAAAAACAAACTCTCTCTCTATAACCCACATTCTACATCCATCCTGGAAGGTAACTTTCCACAAGCACAAGCCTATCTAGCTTTATTCATATGAATCTAGAATAAATATATACAAAAGACAATCTTTCATTTTTTAATTCTAGCTTCCTATTTATTGCATGATAAAAATACAATGTTAAAGAAGACAATATTTCGTTGGATAGAAATAGAAAGAATCAATCTTTCGTTACAACCAATCCTATCCGATAGGAAGAAATCTTTCATGGATAAACAAATATATATCTGAAAAGAAAACAATCTTTCGCTTGTATGTATCTTTACATAAAAATTGAATAAAAAATGAGTACACATTCTTTTTTTCAATTATCAAAATATTTAAATAGTGTTATCATTAACTTGCATTCTATTTCTTATGGTTTCGAATTTTCATGTTTATATCGTCTAAGTTCTCTATCTTTTCATGTGTTTTGGTTTGTCTACCTCTTTTCTTGAATAACACATTTAGTTTGATGCTAATATGTGATTTTTCATGATTTATGAATTCAACTAACTGATTTTACTAATTTTCCATAACAACATTTATCATGATGAAAATTCATAATGCGCATACCTATATGGCTTTTCAAATGAGATACCCAAAAATCATCTTAACTTCTATTGCAAGGATCAAATTCGGGAGTGTAACTCTTTTCTTCACGAAATCAAAATAAGCTTCAATATCTAATAATTCATTATCCTAATATTCCATCTTCTTTGTGGTTCAAATTCAAAGTTTATAAAGACAAACTCTCTCTATTCCCTTGCTCTTTTTCTAGATAATTTTGTGATCTAATTTTTATGAGTTACACTATGTTTATCAACAAACCTTAAGAAAAAATTTCATTATTTCATCTTTATTTACATGATCATATTTTAAAGCAATTTAAAATGGTTTCATATCATGATTCTAATTCCTTCATTTGAATATTGTATAAATCTGAACAAAATATAACATTCTTTTATCTTTTAGATCTCTACAACAAAACATGCTAGAATAGAGCCTACCTTTGGAATATGATCCAAGTCTATTATGATCACTGATAACTTCTCCCAAAACTGTTTGCAATACGTCCAGATTGCAATGCTTTTCTCCTCTGTGTCATTCTATCTCATGAGCTCTCTCTTCTCTACTTACTACTCTATATTTCCATTCTCTATTCTTTAGTTCTTTATCTATTCTATATTCTCTAAAATTCGACGCTAAATCTGAGATGATCATAACCAATCTTTTACGTTTGGTCGTAATACTCCTAAATCTCCAATGCCTTTTCTCTTCTACATTTCATTCTCTAATCCTTTGTTGTATATGTCTATCCCTTCTCTTCCAATTTGATGGTCTATATACAGTGTTTTCATCTACCTTCTTTCCTATTTTTGGGCTATCTCTCTTAGTGGTAAAGTGACACCATGTCATGCCCAAATTTTTGGGCAAAAATGCAACAACAATTTTTTTTAAACAATACTAAATTACTAGATGTTCTAAATTCAAAAAATGAGATAACTTAATTAGTTTATCACTAAAGGTTAACTCATGTGTCATTAAGCATGGGTTCCTAAAGAGAGCGATAATTTATTTAATTTAATTAGGAGACTTAAGTCTCATCTCAATCTCCTAACGGTTTAATAACAAATTAGATTTTATTTTACTTAACATGTACAATGATTACCATATCTGAAACTGAATTATTAAATCCTATAAAGTCACCACAACTCTATTTATTGGTTAATTAATTTACCCAAATAAATCCTCCGGTTATATTAAGAGTTAATAATAATCCATTAAAATAACTCCAAAATTCATTAAATTATCATTAATATAATTAAATAGATAATTAATTGAAATCACCTCCAACGTCGTTAAATAACTATATTTAGTTGACTACGAAGATTAAACCTTCTTATAGATTAAATCAACCCTTATAAATGAAAATATAACATATATAATTAAATTACCCCCTTAGGGGTTTGATTAACCATTGAAATTTAAAATACCCAAAGATAAATGTTAATAAAAAAATTAAACATATATATATACATACATATATATATATACATACATATATATGTATATATATACATATATATATATGTATATATGTATATATATACATATATATGTATATATATACATATATATGTATATATATACATATATATATGTATATATGTATATATATATATAAGTATATATATGTATGTATGTGTGTGTGTGTGTGAGTGTGTGTGTACACACACACACACACACACACACACACACATATATATGTATGTATGTATGTCTGTGTGTGTGTGTGTGTGTGTGCGCGTGCGTGTGTGCGTACACACACACACATATGAAATACAATATTCCAACCAAGAAAATAAAACCCCAATGTTATTTTATAAAATAAATTACCCTACTTATGTGTGTGAACCCTATTTAGGGTTTCCTTTTTATTAATATAACATGACCATCTATTTATCTTTTCCTTAAATCCCTAACCAAAGTTAGTGTTGATAACATTGTTAATACTTTTTTTTGTGTGTATAGGCTTTGCTTGCCATGGTGGTCAAGGCGGGCAGTGGAAATGGTGGACGACGACAGTGTGATTACCAAGCGATGGAGGGAAGGACTGTGGGTCGCGGCCCACAGTGGCGGCCGAAGTCGCCCCTATGGGTCATGGCCCACAATGGCGGCCAAAGTCGCCCCTGTAGGTCGTGGCCCACAGTGTGGCCGAAGCCACCTTGTGGGTTCGGCCCACAGTGCCGCAAAAAAGAATTAAACCCTTCCCTTTTTATTGTGTTTTCTCAATTTTTTTTGTAAATATATTTTTATTTAACCTTAATATGTGTGTGTGTGTGTGTGTGTGTGTGTGTGTGTGTGTGTGTGTGTGTGTGTGTGTGTGTGTGTGTGTGTGTGTGTGTGTGTGTGTGTGTGTGTGTGTGTGTGTGTGTGTACATATGTATGTATATATATGTATATATGTATATATATCTATATATAGATATATACATACATATAGATATACATATGTGTGTGTGTGTGTGTGTGTGTGTTATATATATGAACCAGAAATAGTAAATAAATGCATATACATATATATGCTCGAATTTTAGTCTCACTGTATTTTTTTTTTAAATGCAACATTTAAATTATATATATATATATATATGCAACAATACATTTATTGTGACTAGGTTATTTAATTAATCAAATTAGTTTGTTATAACAACATGTTTGTTTATATGAAATGTGAAGGCATAAATATTTAAACATTTCATGTTCAATGTTTTTTCCAGATTTACTAAATGTAGAGATTTATAGAAATGCTATAATGAACTTTCATTTTTAAATTTAGGAAAATTAACAATTCCACAAGTTTAAATGAATATTAATGCAGTGATTAAATAACTGAACTCTAAACTAGGTAATAATCAGATTTAAATGCTAAAACAAAATATGAGCAAAAGCACTTAACTATCCAATTTTTTTCCATGAAATCTATTTCCTTGTACAAAGAAATTATGCAATTGTAAATACATATATATTTATCTTTACTCTTATTTTTGCAAATATATATATATTAGAATAAATCTACTAAATAGTTCAGACAGATTTAAAATAAGATGCTTATAAAGTTTAAAGCTTTCAAGAATATTTATTTGACAATAACTAAATCTGAAACTTTACAACTTAATTTCATCTAAGAAATAAACTTCCCAACTTTATTGTTTTCTCTTAAAGAAGATTACAACAGAAAACATAATGCTTTTATTTTTCTTTTCATGATACAAAAATAATAAAACTTACTAGCTTAATACATTCTTTTACTCATAGTCTTTTGAAATCTTTCTAATAAAATACAAATCTTTTTTTTTTAATCCACTTTTACAATAGTAACAAGATTACAATCTCAAGCCTGTTACATTTCTACCAGAATGGGGACTTCTTAAAATACACATTTTCAAAATTTCCAAATGAATGAAATAGGAGACTTCCACATGAACATGGCTTTTCTCCATCCTTTATTCCAAATAAAAACCTGCAAATAAAATTGATAGGTTGTGACCATGGAGGCTCACCTCCCAACCTAGGTGTTAGACACAATGTACACTAAGAGGGGGGTGAATCAATGGTTCTCAAACTTTTCCCATTTTTTATCCTATGTGTGCATACCGGTTATTGAATCTAACTCAGAATAGACTTACCGTCTAGTGGGGAGATTAAACACCAAAAGACAACACACAAGGAGACATCACATAACACCAGGATGTACGAGGAAAACCCAAGATGGGAAAAACCTTGGTGAGAAATGTTGTTGGAGACTACTGCTCCAATCCAGTCTCACAATGAAACTCTGTTACAATGTTTAGGGTACCAACCCAAGGAGATACAACCCATACCTTGTTTATGGGCTACAACCCAAACGAACTATAATCCCTGATTTAAGGCACCAACCCAAGGAGCTACAACCCCTTCCTGATTTATGAGATACAACCCAAAAGAGCTACAACCTCTGATTTAGGGCACCAACCCAAGGAGCTACAACCCATGCACCGAGCTACAACTCAGTGATCATAATGAAAAATCAAATACATAAGTAGTAATCTAGTTACAAGTGAATCTTGTAACAACTCAAATCAAACTTCCCTATGGGTAAGGTATCTCCTTAGCCTTACCAGTTCTCTGCTCGCTCTGATTTAATCTCTCTTCTCACTGTTGTTGCTTACTGGTTCACCTTCCACTCTGTTGGTTCTCACTTCCTTCATCTGCTCTACTACACTCTATCGGTACTACATTCAATCGGTTCTATGTCTGCCTTCTCTGTAATGCTTTTCTTTTTCTATGCTAGTATGAACACTATTGATTCTTCTCTTCTACCAGTTGAACTCTTCAACCTGGTACTCCCTCACACTCAGTCTTTTCTCTATCTTCTTGATGAGAACTTCATTGATCTGAATGCAGCGACACAATATTATTTTGTTCAACAACACTTCACAGTCTCTTACGCTTGCATATTTATAACCTAGACTTCCCGCCAAAAACCAATTCAAACTTGGTGCCTTAAGGTTTTCTTCATTGATCATGAGGCACATCGAATCCACTCAAATCTAATCAGATCATAATACATAAATGTCATTCTGTACATATCCGTCATTTTTGTGCTTTCCAGAACATGCCTTCCTATCTCAGTAACCCGCAATCAATCTATCGACACACTTCTTGGTCAATCGCCATTAATGATATGATGGATTGTATCAACAACTTTGAACTGCTCGATCAGTCTATCCTCAACCCTCTTGTGTCCATTTTAATCTCAATTCATGCACCTCTGCAACTCCACCTTGAGCTTTGCAGTCATTAATAATGTCGGGCCAATCACAACTACCTCACCAACTCATGCATGTTTCATCTACCACATCATGCAAGTTTGCCACTTCATCTATATGTGGCATCACTATCAATATCTATCTCATCATACTATTCTATCGGTTCATGCCTACTCACCAAACACACAATTAACTAGTTCCATCTACCGCTAAACAAACCCTACAAGCATATAACACCTTGTGTCTGCACTTCACCGCTTTGCCAGTGTCTCACATTCTACCGGTTACCTCAACATGTCTATACTGTGTTGAACTACCGAAGGAACACTCAAACCGGTCTTAAGACATGCCAATCCAAAACGTGCACATTCTCAACACGTGGGAGTCTTCTACACCTACACCTTGTCCATGTTACCAGTGGGATTTCATATTGGTAACCACTCTTGGTGATACCATGCCATCAACTTTCAATGAGCTCCATCTTTGTCAGGTGAGAGCTTTCTTCTCTGATGTTTCACCGGTTGACATAACATGTTAACAATCACCAATGCAAATTCAAGTAGATGTGTCTGCCAGTGGACACATTGATGACACCAAGTCATCATGCTCCAAATTTTATGCATCAACCATCGTTCAGTATCCCGATATCCCATGTATATTCCTGCAAACATACAGCATTCTTCTCAATCAACCAGTTCTCCTTTCATCTGGTTTGTCAAGATGACAAACACACCATCTCAACTCCTCATTCTTCCTTCACTATCCTGGTAGAACACCTTTCTTTTCTTGTTTGTATTTCTAATCTCATGTCCTGGAAGCTTCCTCATCTTCCATTTGTACAACCAATCACTTCATTCAATCACCTGCCTATCTCAGGGAATCATTCGATCGGTACAGGTGTGACTTTGTTGAGTGGAGGATACATCATCCACATGACATATATCATCATGCACACATAGGGAACATAATTTGTCAACCTATCACCAAGCCTGTGATAGATTCTTCATGTGGTGGGAGTCCTGCTAGTTATCCTTACATTAACAATCTGGTGGCTCGCTCATACTTCTACTTCTCCTCCAATATTCCGCCACTTCAACATGACCAATTCTTATCATGTAATCTCTTCATCCTGGTTGTATGCAACACTATATCAATACCCTTTGTATAGAGTGATCACTTTACTGCATATCTAGCATACCGGTGGTACATGTCGGTTCTTCCTTCTGCATGAAGATGGTCACCTATTTGTCACTGATGTCAGCATATCAACACTTCTCCCATACTGGCCCATCTTTTATTCCAGTTGTCATCAAACTCTAATGCCAACAACCTCATGTTCACTATTTGACATCAATGTCAATGACACCGGTAACATCCTATACCGGTTGACATCAATGACAACACAATGCCAACAATCTCCCCCTTTGGCATTGATGTCAACATATGTAGTATGCCGGATACTACAGTAAATTTCCCTCCCTTTGACATAAATGGCAAAGGGAACTATCAAGATAAATTTCCTCTATGTATCTACCTAGCACTGACAGGATTCTTTCTCTCCTTATTACCAGGTACATTTCCCCCTTTTAAGATTATGCACAACATCAACTTAATCGCCAACTTTTGAGATGGAAATCTCAGGTACCAAACAACCCTTAATAGCTAACACGGGTCTCTCTCTTTCTTTGAGCATTTGCTTGATCTGCTTTTGTGCTCAGTATATCTGATATCAGACTAAGGATATAGCTCTAAACTCCCCCTAAATTACAAATTTCTGGTCTTCATTCCTCATCTACCAGATCCCAAACCGGGACTCACATCAATACTTGTGACATCCATCAACATGATCACAATGCCAATTGGCAGGTCACATATCTAACCCGTTGACTCATAAACATGCATCTACAAGAGATCAGCTACCAGGCCACCATATGTCAGTCAAGTTGGTGCAAGAGCACCTGACCCAAACATACACCAGGAGGTTAAAGATCATGTCATGAATCATTTCACTCATATTTGAGTTTATATGGTCATTTTAATGTATTTTGAGTCATTTTGTGAAGCATTGTAAGACATTTGTTCAAGATGTGTATTTGAGTCCTAATATGGTCTAGGAGGTCACATTGTGCAAATATGCCCATGGAAGGGTAAATACGATGTAAAATTTTGTTTTGAGTCCATCTAAATATATTTCAAGTGCACAAGCAAAGATTAGGGGTCATATTTATCAAAATGTCAAAATTGTCAATTGTGTCAAAAATGTTGTCAAGCACAAATTGCATTATAAATTTGCAAACCAAGAATGTAATTGTTCTTGGGTAGTTTTAACTACCATATGGATGTGTGGAGGTTATAAAAACCATCATTTGGTCGAATTCAATGGGTGTGTGTAATATTGGAGGAAGGAAATGAATAATATTTGAAGTTTTTAGACACTCCACATTGTTTTCTGGGTATTGCAGTCTGATCATTCACATTTTTCTTTATGAAAAATAATTTGTATCCATTGAAAATGTATTTAATATGATAATGGAATGATTCAACTTTGTTTTCCCTTTGGTTTCATTTAATTCCAATCAGTTTGAAGCAAGTTGTGCAAGATTTGGTGAAAATTGTCAAAAAACCCTCCAAATTGGGGTTTGTGGAGAGTTTCACTAAAATATTTTGATTTCACCATTGGAAATTGTTGTAAATTTGGTGTTTGATAGAGGTTTGAACTATCTTTCAAATTAATTCAGTTTCAATGTGATTGGTTAAGTATTTAATGAGATATTTGATGCCCTAGGCGGACCGGGTATGCACATTTCTTGTTTTTTCTGTAACAGTCAAAAAGGTCTCGGTACAGAAGGAATAACTTTCAAATGAACCATTGGATCATTCTCAATTTTTGATATGGTTTTAGAAACCTAGTTTTATATAGCCTCACTGAAGAGATCTTCCAAATATTCTTAGGTTTTAAAGTTATTAATAACTGAGTATGGGTATATCAAACTGTCATTAACCGGGACAGCATAATGCATTTTTGGTCTTGATTAATGTTCAAAGGGTTGTAAAATGATATGATGGATTTGATATTGTATTGGTTGGTTGATATTAATATTGTTTTGGACTGTAGAATAATTATTATGATCAGATTATGCCTCTAATACAAGTGAAGATGTTGTGTTGAGATTGAAACTCCATGTTGATTTGGGGTTCTTGAAGGGTTTTTCATGATGCTCTGCATCAAATTGGTATCAGAGCCCAGCAAAAGATCTGGGCTAGGAAAGTTGTTTATGTTGTGTTTGGTTATAGGTGTTGGATCCACCTAACTACAGAGGAACAGGTTGAGGAGAGAACCTGGTTGTGGTTGCCAAAAGACTAAGGAGAGAGGAAAAAGAGACTCCTAGGTGAGGCAAAGGAAGTGTGAGTTTGTGTGGATGCCTGAGGAACACCTTGAGTTGCAGCCATTGGATACTCCATGGATGTGAGTAGTTGAGAGGATGATTACCTTTTTGAAGTTGGTAGTAGCAGCATGAGGATAATGAGAGAATGATGAAAGGAAGAGGCAAAGATAAAGATGAAGACAAAGACAAAGTTTCAGTCCAAGACACAAGATTTTCTTGCAAGTTGTTTCCAAGGGTCTTGGAAAGCTTTCAAGGTCGGTAGTATGGTGTAGGAGCACCTAACCCAAACATACACCAGGAGGTTAAAGATCATGTCATGAATCATTTCACTCATATTTGAGTTTATATGGTCATTTTAATGTATTTTGAGTCATTTTGTGAAGCATTGTAAGACATTTGTTCAAGATGTGTATTTGAGTCCTAATATGGTCTAGGAGGTCACATTGTGAAAATATCCCCATGGAAGGGTAAATAGGATGTAAAATTTTGTTTTGAGTCCATCTAAATATATTTCAAGTGCACAAGCAAAGATTAGGGGTCATATTTATCAAAATGTCAAAATTGTCAATTGTGTCAAAAATGTTGTCAAGCACAAATTGCATTATAAATTTGCAAACCAAGAATGTAATTGGTCTTGGGTAGTTGTAACTACCATATGGATGTGTGGAGGTTATAAAAACCATCATTTGGTCGAATCCAATGGGTGTGTGTAATATTGGAGGAATGAAATGAATAATATTTGAAGTTTTTACACACTCCACATTGTTTTCTGGGTATTGCAGTCTGATCATTCACATTTTTCTTTATGAAAAATAATTTGTATCCATTGAAAATGTATTTAATATGATAATGGCATGATTCAACTTTGTTTTCCCTTTGGTTTCATTTAATTCCAATCAGTTTGAAGCAAGTTGTGCAAGATTTGGTGAAAATTGTCAAAAAAACCCTCCAAATTGGGGTTTGTGGAGAGTTTCACTAAAATATTTTGATTTCACCATTGGAAATTGTTGTAAATTTGGTTTTTGATAGAGGTTTGAACTATATTTCAAATTAATTCAGTTTCAATGTGATTGGTTAAGTATTTAATGAGATATTTGATGCCCCAGGTGGACTGGGTATGCACATTTCTTGTTTTTTCTGTAACAGTCAAAAAGGTCTCGGTACAGAAGGAATAACTTTCAAATGAACAGTTGGATCGTTCTCAATTTTTGATATGGTTTTAGAAACCTAGTTTTCTACAGCCTCACTGAAGAGATCTTCCAAATATGCTCAGGTTTTAAATTTATTAATAGCTAAGTATGGGTATATCAAACTGTCATTAACCGGGACAGCATAATGCATTTTTGGTCTTGATTAATGTTCAAAGGGTTGTAAAATGATATGATGGATTTGATATTGTATTGGTTGGTTGATATTAATATTGTTTTGGATTGTAGAATAATTATTATGATCAGATTATGCGTCTAATACAAGTGAAGATGTTGTGTTGAGATTGAAACTCCATGTTGATTTGGGGTTCTTGAAGGGTTTTTCATGATGCTCCGCATCACAGGTCCTTTTCAATATTATCTGAGACATAACCTTGTCCATCCAGGCTATCAAAGTTACTACAATGATCCCTCAACTCATTGAATTACATAATCTACAACACTTATCAACATCTATGTCGGTAACATGCTGCACATATCGATCTCTTGTCCCTACTCGGTCACTTTCCTTTTTACCTTTATTTTCTAGTTCTGATTTCCTCTGCTACCATACATTTCTTCTATAGCAATAAACCCTCTTCAATGAGTAGTTAGGGTAACTGCACATACTGCCATTATGTTTTCTTCCTCTTATCGATAACAACTTGTTCATCTCCTTATCCATATTCAACCAAAGGGGTGAATGATCTAGTCAATATGTAACTCCCCCTAAGTCCTACATCTCCTTTAAGCCATAGGAGATATAACTTGTGCATTGAATGCACAATTTAGGTTTGTGCTCTTACATTCTGGCTTCTTCCTCCATGTCTGCTTGAGTTTTTTCCTTTCCACATTTGCAGTCTTCTTCTTTTCCTCCTTATTGTTCCTCTCTCTGTAGATAGTGTTGTAATGACATACAACATCCATTTCAATCTCATGATTCAGGAACCTTCTATCATATTGGTTTTCTCTTCCTTTTCTGACCATGCCATTTTGGCTGGTTATCGGTTTCCTTGAGTTCCTTGCATGTGCAAGAACATTTTTCATCTTGTTCCATGCAGGTCTTTTATGCTCATATGTCCTATAATTGTCCCTGAGTTGATTAGGAAGGTTCCACTAGTTGCCATACGAAGGTGAGTTCTTCTTATTGTATTCATAATTTCTCTGGCCAAATCCATTGCAGTCATAGCACAACATTTGCATTTCTACTCTTACAAACTAACATGCTATTCCTAGTAGTAATACCCTATCTATTCCTAGGCCTCATTTTACATTCATCTTCCCTATGACCAAATCCTTTACGTACAAAGAAATAACCAAAGAAAGGTGGCTTATTACTTACAAATTTGTTCTGCCAAACATGAGGTGATTTTACCGGTTTGGCCTCTCTATTTCTGCTTCTCCAAGAATGGATCCAGGCTTGTCCATTCTCTACAGATCTTCCATCTAATCTCTTCTCCTACCATGCTTGTCTCGGCTTGGTGATAACAATATCTCTTTGAATTATACCAGTAGCAGGGCTTCTCCTATAAATGCTATCGGTAATACTGTCTTCCCTCATCCTTCCTTTTCCTTTCAGATATGCATTGTATCTCCATGTAGCACCAACTTTCCTCTTCATGTTTTCACCGGTTAAAGTCATGTCAACCTTCTTTCTTGGAGTATCTTTAACTGTGAAGGTTTGGCATTTTCCATTTTCTTTTGAGGAGACAAATTGAATATCTTTGGGGGAGGTCTCCTTGCTTGTAGAGCATTCTCCAACAACACATCCTAATCCTCCAGTATCCTTGGAATGTTTTTGTTTACTTAACATTTTGTCCAAGGCCTCATCACTGCCATCATATTTCTTTCTTAGTTTAAGATCGTCTTGGCACTTATCCAACTCTAATGTGAGCTTTAAAATTTCATCCTTAAGAGCATAACACTCCTTTACTTTAGTCTCCACCTATTGCTCTAGCATTTTTCACCTACACCTGTTGGTGTTCAGATTTGATCTGGATTCCTTATTCATATTCTTAGCATCAACCACTTGTGCTTTCAGATTAGCAAGGGCTAACTCTGAATCTTGAAGAGTATTGACCAACCGATTCTATTCCACAATAACAACATTCTTGAACATCTTGTATTATTTTCTCAGAATCTCCATTCCACTTTCCTTGGAGTCCATGATAGATTTCAAATCATCGGTTAATATTTTTGGCTCTTTTAGTTGAGTGGTCAATAAATTGATTCTTCAAGGCAATTTCTCAACTGGTTGCAATCCTCATGAACTGATCTTTTGTAGTTTTTAAATTCATTTCTAACATTTTGCAACTCATCAAGGGCACTTTGCAATTCACCTTCTAGATCAAATTCTGTATCTTTTTCTTCTTCATTACTTCCAAATAGATCTTGTTGACTAGATCTATCTACCTTGTCTCCTTCTTCATCTTCTTCAAGGTCGCTGCCAAACACAACATACCAGTGGGATTTATCTACATTATCCCCTTTTGATGTGTGATTCTCAATATCTATCTCATGGGCCATGAAGAGATGAGTCTCCACATCACCAATGCTACTGCAACACTCTAAACTTCCTCTACCATTTGTACATGTATCTGCTGCATTGTTCTTCTCACTCTCACAAGTTGATTCAACGGTGCAGGGTTCATTTCCATAGAGTTTCTTTAGTATCTGCCACACACTTTTTTCCGATTTACACTTATCCACCCATGAGGGAACATTACTAGTGAGTCCACAAAAAATAGCCTTCATGGCTTCATCATTGCACTTGCATTTTCTTTCTTCTTCAGGACTCGTGGGAGGACTGACATTCCTAGAGAGACCATTAATAACCACCATCCAGATATAAAAACCTAGGGAGGACAAAAAGACTTCCATTCTGCAACTCCAAATGGAATAGTTTGATCCATCAAACACTGGAGCAGGAATTGACACTAAACGACTATCAGAGGAACACTCAAACTGGTCTTAAGACATGCCAATCCAAAACATGCACATTCTCAACATTTGGGAGTCTTCTACACCTGCACCTTTTCCATATTACCGATGGGCTTTCATACTGGTAACCACTCTTGGTGACACCATGTCATCAACTTTCAACGAACTCCATGTTTATCAGGTGAGAACTTTATCTTCCTTGTCTCTTCTTTGATGTTTCACTGGTTGACATAACATGTCAACAATCACCAATGCACATTCAGGTAGATGTTTTTGTCGATGGACACATTGATGACACCAATTCATCATGCTCTAACTGCTATGCATCAACCATCCTTAAGTATATCGGTATCCCATGTATATTCCTGTAGACATACGACATTCTTCTCCATCAACTGGTTCTCCTTTCATCTAGTTTCTCAAGATGACAAACACACCATCTCAACTCCTCATTCTTCCTTCAATGTCCTGGTAGTACACCTTTCTTGTCTAGTGTGTATTTATGATCTCATGCCCTGGAAGCTACCTCATCTTCCATTTGTACAACCAATCCCTTCATTCAATCACCTACCTATCTCAGGGAATCATTCGATCGATACAAGTGTGACTTTGTTGAGTGGAGGATACATAATCCACATGACATATGTCATCCTCCACATAAAGGGCACATACTTTGTCAACCTATCACCAAGCCTGTGATAGGTTCTTCATCCGGTGGGAGTCCTGCTAGTTATCCTTACATTAGCAATTTGGTGGCCTTGTCATACTTCTACTTCTCCTATAGTATTCTGCCACTTCAACATGACCAATGCTCATCATGTAATCTCTTCATCTCGATTGTATGCAACACTATATCAATTCCCTTTCTGCAGAGTGATCACTTTACTACATATCTAGCATACCGGTACATGCCAATTCTTCCTTCTACATGAATATGGTCACCTGTTTGTCAGCAATGACAACATATCAACACTTCTCCCATATCGGTCCATCTTCTATTCTAGTTGTCATCAAACTCTAATGCCAACAACCTCATGTTTACTATTTGATATGAATGTCAGTGATACCGGTAACATCCTGTATTGGTTGACATCAATGACAACACAATACCGACGTTAGGCTTACAAGAAGCCACCCCCGAGCTAGGAGAACCAAGACTAAACGGGTTACAAACAAACTTAACCACAAAAGAAAGAAATCAAACAACACACGAACTCACAAACTAAGGATTGACTTTGTCACTATGTGACTAACTTTGTGGGGTGAAGGTGGACCAAGTACCTAGAGAAGATCTACAAGAAAGAGGAATAAATACCTTCACAAGGCTATCAAAATATAACCAACTCAAGTCACACACTTAATTGAAAATAAACCTTATTTCCCCCATGGCTTACAAGCCCATATCTCCCCTTATGTTTCATAAGCATAAAAATAATGCAGCAAGGGTCTCATAACCCTTGTGTATCTCTCTCTTCCAAGAGAAGAGTCTCTACATTCATAGGTTGTCAAGCAGCCCTTCACCCCCCCAAGGCTACTCTACCCTCTCAAGGGTGAGTATGGCCTTGAAACACCCAAAACACATAATCATACTGTAGACGTATAAATATGACCACTTTCCTAAGTGAATATTTAATATTCATTTTAAACCCCATTCTTCCTATTAATTAAATTCTATTTAATTAATTTCTTTATATTCATCTACTTAATTAAATAAATTACTTAATTTATTTAATTAAGTTCACCTAAGCCTTTTCTAACCTTTAATTAAATAAATCACTTTATTTAATTAATTCTTTTTTCTCTCTTTTTAATTAAATTGATCCTTGCAAATAAATAAATCTAATTTATTTATTTAAATCCCCCACTTTTATTTATGCAAGTTACATCTATTTGATTGAAATAAAGTAATTTTATTTTAATTAAAATCCTTTTTCTTCCACTTGCATTTTCCTACATCTCCCACTTGTCTCCTAACCCCATTCTAGATTCTTCTAATCAATTTGAATTTAGCCTAATCCATCTCATAAATATTATCACAATCCTAAGCAAAGAGAAGTCACTTCTCAAAGTCTCCAAAGTCTTTGAAAACGATTAAAGGCTTTATGTCCTCAACAAGTTAACCCTCAAAGTCTTCCAAACCATTTAAGGCTCTTACATAACCATTAATGGTTAACTCAACCTTCTTGCATGATTATAGATTCTCTCTAACTCAACTCTTATCTAACCCAAGGGTCTCATCAAACATTCATGGCTTTAACCTTGGTTATTTCTTTAACCCTTGCACAAGAGTTTACCCCTTGGGTAAAAGCTTTATCCATTGGATAACCCTAGCCTAACCTTAACCCTTACCTCCTAGGGTAACTTTAATTCTTCTTTCATCTCCTCTCAAGAAACCTCTTGTTGACAATTGTCACCATTTCATTTTTGAGAATTGTAAACATGGATTGATTAGCTTTCAATCCTGGCCCTTGTTAAGATTATTCAATCTTGACCATTAATTGCCCTATTTTTCTTATAAATGGAGCTCTCATTCTCTCATTTGGATATAAAAATTTTCATGCATCTAACTTATAATCATTTTGCTAAACAATAATCTTTCATGCATCAAACTTATAATCTAATTACTAAGCATTTTAGTCTCTCTTTGTTAAATTATCATAATAGCATTTAGAAGCATTCCAATATCATAGAATATCCATGTTAGACTAGTATATCATTGCTAGGATAATTAGCTAATCTTATCATCATCTTTATGCTATATTAATCATCATAGTTTCAATATCATACATATCTAGGAATGCATTCATGCATAATAATAAAGCATCACTCGTTCTTGGAATTTTCATCCCTAAGTCGCTTTGCTTAATGATATGAAAGCAATGACATTGACTTTAGGGATCTTGTGAGATAGAGAACAATGGGACACCCCTTGGGAAGTTGAGCTATTTCAGTATAGTTCCTATAACTTGCATCAAGAGTCTCATTGGTGTGTGGGCCCTTTGAATCAAACTTTTACATTTTTGTCACCCTCATTTCCCGCATACACATACAACTCACAAAAACAAATACAAAGAAATAACTTCAACATTCAAATTCACATATTACATAAACAACAAAAGCTAAATACACAACAATTTTTTTCCCCTTCACATTAACAATGGAATTCAATATACATGGAAGAACACTACCAATCTTTGATCTTGCAAATGGTATGAGGAATGGTTGAAGGAGAGTTGCCTAATCCACTAGTCTTTTCTTCCCAAAACTTAAAAAAATACAACTTCTAAAACCGAATTTCCAACAAAACTCTAAGTCTCCTAGATTGGAGAGTGGGTGATCAAAATCCTAAGTTTGAATTCCTTTCCTAAGTAGACTCTTCTCACACTTTCCAACCTCTTGGAAAGGATGTGAGATCTCATAGGTTGATCTTGCCAACCTCTTATATTCTTTCTTAAAATGACAACTAAAAAAGATAAGAGAAGGCAGGGAAGAACAACTATCACTCAAATGGAAGGTTGTCTAACCAAGGAGAAATACTCAAAAGTTGAATTTCATCCATCTTGGAAAACTCAAGTTTTGAGGTGACTTGATAGTCACATGTCAGTGGTCACATGGTTAAAATTTACCTTTACCCATAGGTATAACATACGGGCCTTCAAAAATGCCCTAAACCTAACCTTAGGAGTTAGTTTGACCCTCTAGAAACTCACCTAAAGTCTACCTACGGGTCAAACTTGAGTTGACCATTCTAATGGCTCTCTATCCAAGACTCTATTGGGACCACACCAAGATATTTTGAATAATGCATTGGTTATGCAAATTCCTTCCAAGGGACATGTCATTGTCAACTCACTTCACAACACAAGTGTCAAAAGACACCATAAAAATACACAATACTTTAATACGCATGACAATGTCCCTTTTTGAAATTAATAATTTTAACAAATACAAATTAAACACACATTCAAGCATTCACATTTACAAATAAAACACGTAACACACGAGGTGTTGTCTCTCCAAATAGACAACCCTTAGCTTCACAAACGCACATAGGTTTAGCTTGATTCTCCAAATAGTTTCCATGGTCACATGGATTAGTTTTCCTGCACATCTCACTTTGCACATTAGTAATCTCAAATAATCACATGCAATATTAATATATGAAAATAATACAATTTCAGACGTTGCGCTTACAATTTAAATCAAACAATCAATTTAACAATTATCCAATAAAATCCACATGAAATAATTTACTCAATGGCATCATCATAATCATCATGAAATTCAATCATTCATGAGGCATGCATCCATGTTTTCTAACATCATAAATAAAGTACTGCAAATCAGAAATAAATGACATACATCATATCAATGTTATCCAATCACTAGAACATATAGAATCTATATCCATAATGCATCAAAATAAAGTATCAATAATAGGTCCAACATGAAAAATAATTGCAATGCTATGGCGGCTCAAGGTAGGGCCTCACACCCCACACATTGTTTAACTGCAACATTACAATCCTAGATGGTTTCAAACACTTATGTGTTCTCCAAGCAATGATCTTCATTATCCCTACTGATGACACCAAACTGCTCAAGCCGTTTAAGCTCTTTATTACCAGTGTTATTATGTGGACTAACTACCACCTAATTCTTCAAACACATCGTGGTGTTCTTTGAAAAATCCATTCTCATCTCAAACACTTCATTGTGGTTAATATTCCTTGCAGAATTCATGTTCATTTTAAACACTACAAATTTGTTTGATGCATGGTAGATTTATTATTAACTCCTTGCAAATTGGTACCAAGTTATAGTGGCATTTAAGTCTTATGCCAAGTCGACTTTACTAGAACTCATAGTTTTCCATTAGTCACATTAATACCAACTCTCCACGTAATAGTCTCTACACTACCGAGTCTAAATGGCAGTCACTACGCATGCGAGAGTGGAGATTAGGGTGGGTTTATGTGGGCTAGTAACCCACAACTTTCACCACGTACTACATTGTCTAGGCTTGGTTGACATGGCTACAACGTGGTTGGTAAAGAAAACAAAAAAGGGAGGAGGAGTGGTCGGTGGTAATACCGACCCTTCCCTATAAATATGGGGAGTGGTCGATATTACTATCGACCTCCCTCATTTATCATTTACTTTGCATTAATAAACCGCCAACCCTTTCGGTCATTATGTTTTCAATTAAGTTGCTTTTCATATATATATAAATAATGACTTTTCATTAAAATAATAATTATTTAATTTCAACAATATATTTACATATATAGTAATTACATAAGTATATATATGTATATAATCAAATGAAATTTTACAAAGCAAAAATAATCAAATATGTTTTTTATATATCATAATTACATACGTATATACATGTACATGATCGAATCATTATTCGAACTCATATACATATATAAACGTATAATTAATAAATATATATACTAGGAAACTAAGTAATATATTATTTCACCCATTCACACATATCTCCGTAAAAAGAATATATAAAAATAGGGTCAATATTCATTTTTAAATCATTAACATTTTACATATGTTTTAACAATAAAGCATAATATTTCACAAATACTAATGTAATTCAAGTCTAATTCTATCACAAACTCCAATTATATATCAAATGCACGCATAAGTATTCTAAAGTGGTGTGTGTGATTCCATTTATTCTAGCGAATTCCATGAGCTAAGACAACTCTACTTGAACCTTGTTCTCGCCTTCATCTACGTTCACCTGTTCCTGCATTCGCTTGCACTCAATTTCTCATTAGAAATGACAATCCCCAATAATAAAAATATTACCGATCATTTAATTGCACTTCAGAAAATAATATAAATCATTTCTTTGCATTTGAATTTCTTTCACATTATCATCTAATTCCTCTAAAAAATTTCATTTCCATTTCATTTGTGAAAAATAAATAACATTTTTCCTAATTAAATAATTATGGATAAATAGGGTACTTTCACCGACATCTCCTACCCAAAGCAAGTTCATTTTCCCGACTGGCTAGTCAAAAAAAGATTCTAACTAAAGAAAGGCTCTATTCAATGGGTATCAATGGACCCAGTAGATGCATTTTATGTCAACAACAAGAAGAGATTGTGGATCATCTACTTCTCCACTGCAAGTTCTCCAGTCATTGTTGGTGGTATCTCATAGGAAAATTTAGAATCTTTGGCCCCTTCCCATCAGCGCTGGATGAGTGGTTTCTGAAATGGCTTAAATTGGCAAGAAAGGCTATATTTCATGATTTACTTTATATCTTACCATCTCTTCTGATTTGGGAAGCTTGGAAAGAAAGGAATCGCAAAATTTTCTAGGGTAAAGAGATGAGCTTATTGTCTCTATGTGGGAAAATTGAGAACCATCTGACTGAGCTCCTGAATGAGGCTAATCAATCCAAATCATTAAAGAGAAATATATATATGGACTGGGATTGGAAGATTAAGATGGCACTTCCAAATCTGCTCATTCCACCTCTTTTTGGCGAGGGATCCCCGGTGGATTAGGTCAATCCAAGGTTGGGTGTTAAATTGGAAGCACCAGAGCCCGGGTAGTGTAAGGTAAAATTTGATGGTGCTTCTACAGGAAACCCGGGTCAAAGTGGTATTGGGTGTATATTGAAGAACTCCGATGGTATCAGTATAAAAGAAATTTCTCAAAATATTGGAGTTTCCACTAGCAATGAAGTTGAATTCAGAGCGACGTTAAGAGGACTGTAGCTAGGGAAGGAGATTGGGGTGCAGAAAAATCATTTGGAGGGAGACTCATTAAATGTGGTTAATGCAGTCCGCTGTAATAACACCCCTATTTGGCATCTTAACCAGTGGCTTTAACTGATTCTGGTGCGTCTATCCACCTTTGATGAATTTCAGATTAGCCGCATCTTTAGGGAAGGAAATGGAGACGCTGACAAACTCTCTAAAATGGCGATAGCCGATGGTGACCCCCCCTTGGCACTCTAATTGGGTCTCTCTGACTTGTTTGTTACCCCAAATGAGCTTCCACCAGTTGAGATGGCTCGATTATCTTGCTAGTAACAATGCTTTCCGGTTGAGTTTGTCGGTTGTGGTCTCAACTGATTGTCTTCTCCTTCTAGCTGATACATTTCTCTGATTAGCCTCTCGGTGATGGTGTTAACTAGTTGTATTGCCTCCACCAGTTGATATGGACTCCCTCCTTTCTTACTGATGGTGGTGCTCACCGGTTGAGTCACTTGCCGGTTGCGTTCTCTATTTGTCCTTCCGGTTGAGAATTACTACCAGTTGTGGCGCAAACCGGTGCATCACCTCCCCGGTTGCCACTAGTTTTTTTTACTTCTAATGGTCGTGGCTCCTGGTGGATTGATCGACCGATTGATTTGTTCACCAGCTAAGGTTTCTACTTGTCACTGAGATGTGGCTCGATGTCATCATTATTGGTTTGTTCTATTTTGTGCCCATGGCAATTGGACATGTGTGTACTTTTAATTGATATCTAGCCACGACTAGATCCTTTCAAGACATGCACATAATTACTTGAGAAATAAAGTCAGTCTATATTAAGTTGATGAGCTTTGGCTCAGAAGGTGTTTGGACATTGTCATTTCACTCACGTGTGTATTCATTTGGCATGAACTACTTGCTTGGCACCTATATCCCCTGATTTGATAACTTGCTATTTAACAATGAAATTCCCCATTTTTCCATCCAACATTTGCATTCTTCACTCGGTGACTTGCTATGGAGACCCCAATTCTCCTTGAAGCTACTTGTCGACAAATGGCCTTCCTGGGCAAAATCACTGACGAACGTCTATAGGAGGTCCTCTTCTCTCGACGCCCTCTTATTCTTCATAATCTTAAAAGGATACTGGGGAAGGAATTCCTTATGGCTTATCATAGGTACAGAGCCAATACCGATATCTCAGCCTTTTTCCTTGCAATGGTGATATACATGGGGACTAGCAAGCAGAGAGCGAAGCTTTTAACTCAAATAGTGTTTGAACACCGCCTACTGGGGGGAAATTGATGCCGCGTTGGACAATATTGATGCCAACCTGAGAATATCGCTTCCCCAAAATTACTATATGTCCTTGAGCAATGGGGTAGAGGTGAGAATGTTAGTGATTGTGAACTCTCTGGACTTTGATTCTCTTCAAGAAACCTGGCCTATCATTACCAAGAATATTGAATTTCTTCTTAAAGCGGAAGGCATTCAAAATGGGTTCATGTCATAATGGAGGGAAAAATTTCTTCCAGATGAAGGGTTAGCGGGTGCAGAAGGATTTGGTATTATGGAGAATGGATATTTGGTCAAGATGGCAATGACTGGGGGTTTGGGCTTAGCGAGGAGTGGTTCCCAAATGACTATCGACTCCCTAAGGAGAAGGCAGAATCAACGGCTCACTCAACCTATGGCACTGAATGCTCTATAATCCTGGATGCAGCTCGTGAACCTGTGGATGATGACTTTGAAGACTCTCATTGATTCCGATTGTCACCTCTCTCCAGTTTATCTATTTCCTATTTATTGTTTTTCTTGTTTAAAGGCCTCTGTTATCTACTTCCAGTGGTTGTCAACTGGTGTTTCGTGCTTGTCTAGCCTCCATTGCTAGTTTTTTTGTATATGAATAGAGCTAGGGTAGGGGGTTTTCTTCTTAGTTCTTTCCCCCTACTGCTCTCATTGAATCAAGCCTTGTATTCTCCTATTTTGATTAATACAAGGGTGCTGCCCCTCTGTAGCTATTTACTTGTTAAAAAAAAAAATTATGGATAAATAGGGTTTGTGACAACTAGGGGCATAGCCGAAAAATTCTAAAAATCATAAAATGTCTTAATCATAAAATTTCCTGAAAAAAAATCCTAAAAATCCTAAAAATTCAAAAACATTGAAAACAAAAAAATCATAAAACGTCCTACAAAAGTAAAAAAAATCATATAAAGTCCTGAAAAAATTTAAAAACATTGAAAAGCACAAAATCCTAAAAATCATATAGAGTCCTGAAAAAAATCCAAAAACATTGGGAAAACAAAAAATATATCAAAAACATTGCGAAAACAAAAAAATACCAAAAACATCCATATATGATCATGAAAAAATCAACCAAAAACATTCAAATATCAATCTACAAAATCCAAAAACAATAAAAAAATAATAAAAAATCAATCAATCAAAAAACTTGCAATAAAATGTCTCGCAAGAATCAAATACCCTAACATATATCCAACAAATGCTTCGCACAAAGTTAACAAAGGATACAACTATCCAATCAAACATCTGCAATCAATTGATCAAGTTGTCTAATCAATCGTATCAACTATCCATATCAAGTGATCATTATCTTGTCTTAAACATAACCTTATTACCAGAATACATGAACCAAATACCAGAATAGAAAATATAGCAATCGAGCACAAATATAAGCCACAGTGTAATAACCCACCAAAATTGATTCAACAAAAATTGAGTATATATATATATATATATATATTCATTATGTTTCATTCAATTGCATACTCTGGGCATCCATCCAATTAGGATTAGGCATTCATCCATTCGGGATGAGCTTCTAACCATACAGGTTAGGTAATTGTCCATACGGGACGTAATATTCCATCTATCCAATACGAGATAGGCATCTACCCATACAGGATAGGCATCCATCCGAACGGGATAGGAGATGCTCTGGCCAGAGACTTAGACTCATCGGGACCATTCGGGTCCTGAGCCACTCACTAAGTACTACATTCTTCTATCAAGAATGCACCGAGGTCGCCGTCCTTAGGAGTAATTAAAAATAATACAAGCTTGAATTCCGCCTCGGAATTTGGCTTAAAGCCTCGGGAAGTCAAGCGAATCCATACGGGATTCCTTCCAAGTATGCATTGAATTAAATTGATTATCTTATCTTTCAATTAGGATTCTTACTCAACCAAGCCTAGACCCCACCCACGAACGCCTGAGTACGAGGGACAACTCCATCCCAAGACTGCCTACATACCCGCTTCGGCACGGGATCAAGGCGTAAAATATGTAGTTCTATTTTCTAATCTATGGTTTGATGTAAACTGATTTGTGGGTACGCAACCCTTTCTAGGGTCAGTGTCCCAGACAGTTTCTCTGCGGTTGCTACCCACGATGGTAGCACTTAAGCGAAGGCTCAAGATGGCCTATTGCTTGTGGCCTAAACAAAATAACTAGACCCTAATACTTATCAAGAGCGTCACCCAATTGCAAATCACCAATATCCCTTCAAGATGAAATAAATAAAAAGGAAAATAAACTTCATGAGGGTATTTAACTTGACCATCCTTAAAAAGGGGTTTACTATGGTGTATCTCAACGGATGTGAAAATCATTTAAAAGTTATCTTATTAAATTATCGATCCAAGGGGGATTACCCGCCCCTTGGATTTTAACTTCCAAATGTCCCTTATTACTCCCCGACGATTTATAGGGACGATGCCACAGACGTCGTTAATGCAGCTTTATTAGGCGTTAAGTGCAATAGTTCAACATGACGGCATTACCCGTAAGCGTGACCCAGAGGCACCATATATACCGAACGCTGCTAGTTTTGGTTTTCCAACTTCCTTTGTTTAGTTTTCTAACTACGAAAACAAAAATGAAAGCGTAATAATTGAATTAACTACTTGAAGTGTAATTTGCATAATAATGACCATCACAAAACTTGCATAATAGTAAATGCATGAAATATGTAATTATTCCACAAATAATTCGCATGTTATGAACCATCAATGAAGGCAATTAATCTATGAGGAACTTGCATGATGTAAGGAGATTTAACGAGTCCAAAATAATGATTAAATATAAGCATTTGTATTAATGTAAGTTAATCTCTAAAGAGCAATCAAGTATCCCAATGATTCTTAATGGATTGAGTAACTTAACTTTTAAAAGAATATAGTGTACAATTTTAAACTTATTAAGGATAATTTAATTATGAACTTGCTACATATTAGCCCAATTTTTTTCTAAGTCGAAATATGATATCTTAAAGCTTATACAAAAAAAAAAGAATTCAATATTTCCTAAATGCCATTTCTATCAAACTAAAATTTTTTTTAAGTAATTAATTTATATATATAAAAAAAAGACCCCAATTTAAAATTTCAAATTACAAATTAGAAAGGGGAAAAAAAACCTTTAATTAAATAACTTATTTTTGCTTTGGGTAGTGAGTAGGGTGCGGGGTGGGGACCACGGGTCCCATCACCCCTGCGGCCCTACATGCGCAGGTCCGCAGAGATGGGGGGACTCGCGGGCCCCTCCGTACCCTGCGATAGTTACAATGTAACCGTCCATGCACACTGTCGCCTTTTTACGTAAAATGCCATGCGTTACAGAGTTCAAGGGAAATTTAAAGTTCGAAATGATTTCTTTTTTTTTTTGGTTATTTTTATATATATATATATATATATATATATCTATATATATATGTATGTATGTATATGTATATAAATATATATTATTATTATTATTATTATTTTTTATACAGGAGTATTGCATTTTTAAATTATTGAAAATCACTCAGAGCAGGGTAGATAACAGGTCTGATAGAAATAATAATAATAATCACAGATTAAATACAATGAAGCAGTAACCAGAGAGGTTCTTCTTCTCCCTTTTTCTTTCATTTCTTTTGTTCTTTACACAGGGAGGTCTATTCACAGAGAAGAGAGATGATTTATTTATACACACAGGGAGGTCTGTTCACAGAGAAAAGAGAAAATTGTTTGTACACACAGGGAGATCTATTTACAGAGAAAAGAGAAAATTTGCTTGCACACACAGGGAGATCTATTCACAGAAAAAAAAGGAGATAATTTATTTGTGCACACAGGGAAAAAAAACTCTCACAAAGGGAAAATGTTAAACGTATTCCTACAGAGGATTTAGATAACCAGAAAATGAGAATTTTTAGAGAGATTGATTACAGCAAGATCCTTTCAAATACACAGTTCAGACTTTAAATCAATAACCAGAGAAAAGAATACATTTCAGACTTTAAATCAATTCAAATCTAAAACTTAATAAGATATTCCAATGATTTAATCTGGATGAATCTAATTCTTATCAAAATTTTGAAATGAATGGATCTAATTTTTATCAAAAATAATCTGAAAACAATGAATCTAATTTTCATCAAATGACTCTATTCTCCTAAAGCATTTAATCTACTTCTTATCAAAACTGAAACTAATTTCTTATCAAGAATCTAAAACAAATGAATCTCATTCTCATTAATAATTTAATCTACTTCATATCAAAATCTGAAACTAATTTTTATCAAAAATCTGAAACAATGAATCTCATTCTCATCAAACAATTTAATCTACTTTTTATCAAACAATTTAATCTACTTCTTATCAAAAACTGAGACTAATTCTTATCAAAATCTGAAACAAATGAATCTCATTCTCATCAAATGATTCTAATTTCCTAAATAATTTAATCAAATCTAATCTACAACAAGAATAAGATGCACGAAACTAAGTTTGAAAGAACCTGGGTGCTTGAAAATGGTGTAGAGTCTTCCTTGATCCTCCAAATTTGAAGAGAAGTCCTCCCAACAAAATCTTAGCTGAAAATGAAAATTGACTACAAAGGAAAATTTTACTTGCAGAATTTCTTATGGAATAGCCAACCACTCATTTTGAAACTTGTACCTCTTTTATAAAAGAAATTTCAAATTCCCACTACCTAATTTTTAATTGAAAAAAAAGAGATTCTCTCCCAATTTGGCCTCCATGCAAATTGATTAGGCTTAGTGGAGGAGTTACATGCAAGGGTGGTGGAGAAGCCTCTAGAAGCTTCTTATTCCTCCTACAACATGTGCCTTAATTTGGGTGAGGGAAATTAAATAACCAATTAAAAATATATATATATTTTCCATGTGTGTGTGTGGTTTATTATTTTTATTCCCTTACAATATTCATTCAATAGTTTTTCCAAAGAAATATAATAGAGTTTTGTATTTAAATAAAAAGGTGATAAAGGAGGGTTGTGACACACAAAAAATTTACCAACCATCCACAAAAGATGACAACAATATTTGTACGTGGAAAACCCGGTAAAGGGAAAAACCATGGTGGGAAGCCTACCCACAATCACATAATACTTCTGCAGTAAGTATGTGATTATAATAAGAGGTTCATGTACATGCAGTAAGGCCAACAACCTAGAGTGCACTACTCCTCACAAAAGGGGCCTCACTGACTACAAAAGAAATCCAGACTACGATCTGGAAAGAAGAATGAACTGCAAGAATAGCATCTCCTATGCCTGAGTACATTTTTGGTTAAGTTTAATACTGGAGGTCTTAAACCTCTTTTACAAACCCAAATCGATCACCTATGATCGACCAAAAGCTCTCTATATGATTACAACATTATTCGCACACAGATAATCACATAATCCCATAACCCATGATCTACAAAGAGATCTCACATCATATATATACCAACCCAAGACGTAAACAATTAGGTCGGCCACCTAAAGGATAATACAATAATTTCATAACATAAAGTCGCAAACCAATGATCATCCAAGTTGGCCTGGAACCAAAACAACATAAACCATTCAATAAACCAACCAGTAGCGCATCGAGATCACCCACCAACACGTTACATAAACCGGTCCATTACCTAGCAGAATAAGACCGGACCCAAAATAGGTCACCATAAACCAAATCCAACACCACCAATCAACAGGAGCACGACCAAGATAACCAACAACATCTCACGAGCCATTTAGAAGCCGCACCAACACCACTTATCAAGTGCATCAAAATATCTTCAACAAAGCTCTATCGGTAAAACCCTTATTGGTGACCAAAATGCTTACTAAAGAAAATGATAGCATCTGAGTCATCAAATCTTGAACCAACTGATCATGATACACATCTCAATAAAATGAATGACAGATCCAAACCAATTCCACAAACCAAAGCATACTAGATCATATCGAATTAATATCATAATCCAACCACTTTACTGGAACCTACCGAAAACCAGTAAACAACCAAAATAGCTAGTGTTGACATCAATGACAAAACATCAGTGCAACATATGATCATTTCTTCCAAGTTGCCAGCAAATTTAAGTAATTCTAACTAAAAATTAATTTTAATCAAACATATGGTCTATACAAATTCATTACAGTTATCTTATATATGGGCGACAACTTTTCCAATTGGATTTGTCTACTAAATGTATATTTTATATCACTTTAGGTATAATTACCAATTTATTTTTTTTTGAAAAACTCGATGTTTCAACAACTCTTACTCTTATAAATAATATTTTGTTTGAAATGTAAAAATAACCTTTTATAGATCTATAAGTGATTTTTTCAAAATGTATATCTTTTAATTTATTTTAATTAGTTTTTTATATTTTATATTTTATTTTTATTGAAAGTAGGTCATCAACACTAAAATATAAGGTTGATTATCTTGTAAAGGAAAAATACTAAACTTTGTTTAAAAATTTTGAAAAAAATAAATGAACTAGAGAAAAGAGTCTATGTCAAGATGATATAATTTTTTTTTAATTTGGATAAATAATTAAGAAAAAGGTGATGCAAAATGGAAAGAGACAACTTTTCAAATTATTGAAAAATATATACATAAAAAAAAAGTTAAAAATATATTTTTGCATTAAAGTTTCAAGTTATTAATATACACACCCGTTCATGGGCCTTTTAGGGTTAACCCTTTGGCTAAGGTGGATAGGGTTGGTGAGGAAATGTGGCTCAAACCAGAGCAGGGATGGATTAAGATCAATTTTGATAGGGCCTTGAGAGGAAATTCGGGTATTACAGGGGTTGGGTGTGTGGCTCGGGATGAGGAGGGTAAGGTCCTTTTCAAAGAGGCACAAAGGTTACAAGATGTTACAAACAATGAGGTTGAGGTCCAGGCCGCTTTATTAGCTATGGAATTGGAAATTAATATGAAAGTCCTGAAGGTGCACTTAGAAGGGAACTCGAAAGTTGTGGTGGAAGCAATAGCGAAAGGCTCCTCTCCAGATTGGTGAATCAACAAATTTATCTCAATTATCTGCGCAACGCTTTGGGTATTTCAGGACTTTCACATTTCTCATATTTAAAGAGCGGAGAATGGAGTGGCGGATTTGTTGTACAACGTGGCATTTGAGTTGGACATGTTTGTGATGAGATCGTGGGGCGAAGATGATGCAAATGTACTTTGTTGATCCTAGTCGATTGCTCGTACTTGGATAAGGATGGGAATGTATGGATGTGGACACTTGGTATCCTTCCCTTGTGTTTTGATAACTTAGTCTAAAGTTGGCCATTAATGTCGATCAGGTTTGAATTGGCGATGAGTTTTGATGGGACTTGCATTTTTGGTAGTGTCTTTCCTTATGGGATACTTCATTTGTTGGTTGCAAGTTTTTTTCCACAATGTGTTTGTTGGCATATGATGAATTGGCATGTTGATATGATGATAATGTATGTTTTCATTGATGTCAATAAGTGCAAGTGAACTGGTATACAGATTGGAAGAAGTTGGTGAATCGGTATGAAGAGATGCAGTGAACTGGTGTCAGGGTTTCACTAAGTGTGACTACTAGTTGGTAGTCTCAACTCTAGGGTTTCCAGTTTGGCAATTTTGCTTGTGCGATGCAACCGATGACATCCTATGATAAGGTAGCTAAGAGATAAAGATGAAATCATGATGCCACGTCAGCTTTGTGCACGTGAAGGATTTCCTTGAGGATTTTGCATGTGAAAGATCGACTACATTAAATGTCTACCTCGGGAATGAACATTCTTCTTAGCAGTATGAGAAGAAATCATGATGAGTTACTGATTTCTATGTGCGGTGAAGAATGGATGATGCAGATTATCTGGTGATCTGTTTGAAATTGTATTTCTCTATGCAAAGTGTTTGTACAGTCAGGATTGGACCGCTTGTATTGTAAACCTAAAATGCTTAAGGTTTAGGGTTTATGCTACCGACCTAATTGTTGTCTATAAGGTCAATGATGTTTTTTATCGTAAGTTGTTGGCAAATGTTGTGTGTGTATCTGAGTGATGAGATACTTGCTAGACCAGAGAAAGAAAACTGCAGAGTGTGATTGCAGAGTAGAGGAACTAAAAAGGATTTGCCTTAGCATATAGTGATGTTATCAGATCAAAACTTTACCTGTTGTCTTCTAACCATTTCAACAGAAGGAAAATCCCTTTGCCAGGTAACTTTAACAGGCTTAATGTAAATCCTTTAACTAGGTGACTCAAGTTCATTGAGTTCTTTAAAATCCTCTAGCAAGGTAACCTTTAACAGGGTATATAGCCATCCCTTGACCGGGTGATCTTTAGCAAAATCGGTTCATAGCAGAACCTTATTGTAAAGTCTTTAACCGGACTAGGCTCCTAACAGAGCGAGCTTCAAAAGAGTTCAAAACAAACTTGTGGGTATTCATCCCCACAGTGGTTTTTCCCATTTGGGTTTCCATGTGAAAAATTTGTGTGTCATGAGTTGTGCATTTTTATTTTTTGTTTAAGTGGTTATGCATGCAGAGCTAATGGTTATGGTATTGTTGACACACCACTTGCATATGTTTTTGGGTGAAGTAGTTATCAAGTATTGAATATAACTGAAGGGTTAAGTTTTACTGGTTTATGTTGTTTCTGGTTTACTATGTTTAACTGGTATTTCCATGGTTAAGTTTAGTACTGAAGATAACTAGTTAGCATTGTTTTAACTTGATAAGTTGAAGAGAACTTTTTATATGTATTGATTCTCCTCCCCCCCTCTCAGTATCGGTTAGGGTATCTGTTGTTCATCATTATTCATCAGTGTTATGTGTTTTAACAGGGAAGGGGTTTGAAGGTATCATTTTTTGTTTTCAGAGTGCAATGGAAGCCAATTTCACTCTGAAAACCTCCAAACACTTGTGCCCATTTTGGGGTCCCATTTCGTAGTGAAGGCTAAGATACATGTTTTGGTCTAAGGATTCTCTTTTGATTAAGAGTGTGTAGCTTATTCTAGGTGTAGAATTGGGGTTTGTGAATCACCATTACCGGACCAGAATGGATGTGTATTCACTCATCATGGCTCGGGGGCTCGACCTGGATACTTCCACTGAACCGGTACGAAAGGTGTTGAAGTCTATTGTTTCGAAGGAATTCCTTGGGAACATGGAGGCGATCCTAGAGTGGGCAATGTCTGGTGCAGGTTTTGACATTTGCGAGGGTGTTGTTGGCTTCCACCAAGTGATGAAAAAGCATTGCATTTCCTTTTTAAGGATGCAAGAGGATACAGTGAATGATAGATTTAGGGAGGAGGCACGACAAGGGTGGGAAGAATTGAAGCTATTTGTGCAGATCATGGACTTAGAGGAGGTAATATGGAAATCTCAAGCGCAGGAAAGGGAGTTGATGAACCAGTGGGTGAAGCCGAGGAAAAGGAAGATGAGGGACGTGTCAACCTTGAATTCAGACCCGGGCAGTTCTTGATGTTTATGTCTTGTTTTCTAGTTCAGGAGTTTTAATCTATGTTTTTATAATATGTTTATAGACGCCATGGAATCTTTAAGGAATTTTTTGCTTGGCTCGGGTTAGTAGATGGTTTTTGCATGCCCTATATACTCTGTAAAATGATTCTTTAGGGTGGTTTTGGAGGGTGGTTTGCTAGTTTTGGGTTGGTGATTCCACCATCTTTTTTGAGACTTTTGTACTTTTCCATTTAGAAATAAAATACTCATATTATCGATAAAAAAAACTCATCAATATACATAAAAATATTGAAAAAAAAAAGAGGTAAAATTTACTATATAAAGTGTGACACCTCATGTAACTTCAATTTTAGTATTTTAGTTGTAATGATTA